>NC_082594.1:77060992-77685992 GCF_030936135.1 Gavia stellata
TGTAGAGTTGAGTTTAAAGTACTATGTCACTGTATTTAGAAAAAATATTTTGAAAAATAAAAGATAGATACATTTTTTCTACATAAAAGGTAAATACATTTAAAAATATTTCTTGCTTATTACTACCTCTTTTTTGTTTTCCTTAGGAAAAAAACTGTATACCTCCATAGACTTTTACATTACTGTATCTACACCACTGAGGTTTTTAACATTTATTTGTACAGACTTACCTGTAGAACATCCAAGCCTTACAGTGCTCCCATTGAATCCAGATGCAGGGATTTGGCCTTGCTTTTGTAATTGTTTCCGTTATAAACCCCTATTTCAGAGTTCAAAATTTGGTTATAAAAAATGCTTCCAGAATACAATTTGGCATTTAAGATATCAGTCAAGGAACATTATTACTAGTTTGATTTCAATGTGGCTTTTTGAACTTACAGATGTGTCCTCATAGTTTTATCCATGCTTTCAGATATTTTAAAGATTTAAAATACCTCTGACTAGCAAATAGAAATCATCATGCTATGATGTTGAATGATAACATCATCTTCAGCTAAAAATGCCATAAAAACACTAAGTGATCACTTGAGTTTTTTCTAAATAGTAAGAGTATATTTACTTCTTAACAGGCTTACACTAAGGGTAAAGTGCAGCCTTGCAATACTCAAGTGAGCATGTTTTCACCTAAAGAAATGGAAGAGAATCCAGCTTCCTCAAGCATACCAGCTACACTGTAAATAGTTAATCAGATAAGCTGCTTATTCCAGCTATAGGGTGGCATATTGGATTCTGTCTTTTTAGGCTCACTGCAGATAAACTGAGCCAACCCCAGCAGGCTTCTCTTGTGTCAGCTTGTTTGAAGACTGCATGGAAGAACAACTTTTCCGGCACTTGGGGAACATCAAAATTTTGTCAAAAACTCTGCCCAAGATCTTTTATGTATTGCAGAGCCTAAGAAACCCAGGGGCATTGCACTGGCTCTTTGACAGGGGTACAGAATCGGCCCTACACGCAGTGAAGATAGGTCTGTTTAATCAGAATCACTCCTCTTTACAGTGGTAGTTAAGTAAGGTGGGTCAAGCAGATGGTGAAGCCCACTTGGCCTGCTGAATTGCTTCCTCCTGGCACACACTAAGTTGCATCTGGAGCAAAGAAGGAGTTTTCTGGTATTGCTGCGCTTCATCACCTCTAGCAACTGAAACAATAATAGAAAAATGCTTTTAAACCATCTTACTGAGTGTGACTGACCAATAAACCCCTAAAATGAAAGAGGACTCAGAGGAGATGGGCAAGGGCCGTGTGTCTGTGAAGCTCAGGGAATAATGCAGGGTGTGACTGACCACAGCTGTTGCAAAGAAGCTGACGTTATCTCAACACAAAATAGGGCTGGAGGGTGGCCTTTGGTTTAGATAAACAGCTATCAACCATTGAGCGGATCAAGCTCCCTGAGCTCATTAAAAGAGTGTGAATGTCTCCCTGAGTTAGGCACACCAGCATGGAGGGAGTAAATACATAGCTCAGACCAACATAGAATATAAAAACTAGACAACTAGCAAAAGAATTTTGAAGAGAGTAATGGGCTTGAGCTGGCTTCAATCCGTGTATTTCTTCCTGGCAATTAGGGACAGCCAGTGTCACGACGGTGAGCATATTACAGAGACTGGTAATAGGAAACACATTGATATCGTGCTTGAACTATATTGTGTTTTCAGCACATTTTGTATCACTCTGCTAAATCAGAAATCCCATGTAACATCAACTGTTTTCATATAAGTAAATCTGATATCAAACATTACACCCTTCATTACACCTAAAAGAACCTGGTCAGCAAGTGTTGGACTCTGACACTGAGGCCTGAACTAACAAGATTTTTCTGGCCTTGAATTTGCATCTAGAAGAAAGTATTTCCTGGTAACAACTAGCATGCAAAACAGATGAGAGAGCTATGCATTTAAAGAGTACCATTCTTCATGTTGAACTAGACAAACACCAGTAATCACCCAAAAAGCCAGTACTGTTAAAAGGCAAAGACAGGGGAGATGCATAAGCTAGTTTAAGATTCTCCATGTCAGAAAAACCTCAACAAACCAAAACCAAGCTCAAACATCTATCTTTACTTCTGAAAATCTGAACTTGCTAACAGCAGCAAGAGATAAAGGATTTTAATTCTTCCTACTGAGCAGAAAAAAAACCCCTGCTCCGGTACTGAAAGGGTATTAAACATCAAGAAATGCATAAATGCCCTGCATAACTGCACTAATGACTACCCAATATCTTCTTTTACAAAAAGCTGGTGCACATGGCTGTATCTTGAATTCCTTAGGCCCCAGGTACCCCTCAAAGTCAGTGGGAATCAAGAGTAAAATTGCAGAGTGCAGATTAAGCCATTTATAGCACTAGGGTCTATATACAAATGAGCCTAGACTCCCTTTATAGCCAATACAGAAAGGTTAAGGCATCTAGAGGTTAAGTGTCACTTAAAATGAGATGTATCACATCCTCAGGTTGCTTATTTCTCCCCATTTCTTGCAAAGGAAGCTAGATGACTCTTAGATGTAAATGTCAAATAATAGCATTCCTAGCTAAATGAGACGAACTCTACCTTACACATTAAATGTCCTCTGTCAATCTGGGCAATACGATCGGGTTCTGGGCACCTCAGTCAAGCGCGTCCTGTAGACCCAGTACCATCCTATGCCGGTTTTTCTCACTGTACAGAATGCTGAACCATTTGCCTAGACCTCGGTGTCTAATGACCTCTGAGTCTCCCTAGGCTGGCTGAGACACCACACAGGAGACTCCCAGACTTCTGGAGTGATGCCTGGAGGCTAGTAATTTATGCCCTGGTATCTCAGGTGTTTTAGTTTAGGAAACTGAATCCAGTGCTTAACAACTACAACCAATATGGGTGTTTGTATCTGTTCAGCATTTGTTGCCGTGTTTGCTTTTGCCTTGATTGTTTCTAGTTGACATGGTCATCTATGACAGACAGGAATTAACTCCATGGTTTGCCTGTGGGCCTGATGAGTTTTAGCTGTGAAGAAAGATGACTTCACGCATTGTGGCTATCAAGTATAGAAGTCAGTTATAAAGAGTACCCATTGACAAACAGGCTCATAGTATTTTAAGATTTTCATAAGAGCTGCTTCCTTCTAATCAATGTCATCTTTAAGGATGAACTGATAAAGAATTGATGGGTTTTGACCTGATATCAAAGATTCTTGCTTGGAGTAGGGGTGGTTAGCAGTAGTGCAGTCCAATTTGTGTGACTGGAAGAAGTACCATGCTGCATCCCAGGGATCAAATAGTCTCTGGCAAATTAAAATATATGATGGGAAGTTAGATGTGCTATGGTGTCTCCATAGTGGAAAATGATTTGGCCAAAGCTTTTAAGTCACATTTAGGTGTTCACATAAATGTTAAACCCAGTTTTCTAAGAGTCATTTCCACTTCAAACTATGGAAATCTTTGGTCTTCAGCCCTTCTGAAAACTGGGTACACAACATTCTGGATCTGGAGCTTTACTCCATCAATGTTTGAAAATGTAGATTTTCTTTCATAAGTGATTTTACAGAGTTTTAGGTGCATGCTTGTCTTTGATACTAACAGGAATGCAATTTCTAAGATGTAGGTATAAAATGATCTTCTCTAAGTTGGTAAACTACCTGAGACTGTCTGAATGAAGGTGTCTGTGAATTAATGAACACATTATTGTTCCTTCTTCTGTTCAGAGTTTTTAAACATTTTCCTGTTCTGAAATAATGACAATTTTCTCATGGAGGTTCTGAGAGCTGGAAAGCAATTTTGGCCAACCAGCAATAGATTTGCTGTTCATAAATAGCTTTCACAGCACTAATTTAGATATGTCCAGAGTTTCATGAAACACAGGATGAAAACCAGTAATGTAGTTATTATGAAAAAATGAAATAATATTTTAAAACTATTACTTTTCATCCTTATATATGGATTATATACTACTTCTCATCCATAAATCTCAAAGCTCTTTATAAAGTCTCTTATATTTCCATTTTACAGATGTCCAATATCCAAGCTGCATGCCAGGCCAGTGGCAGTACAAAGAAATGAACATGATCTCTTGGATACTAGCTTAGTTGAACATCCATTAGACCATCTCACAAGTCTACTTAATACAGCAGGTGTTTTTATACAGTACAGTGAGTGTAAAGGAAGTACTGTAAGGATGTAGTATATTAAAGGGATACTGAAACTGTGAATCTTACTAGAACATGACCAATATTCCAAGTTTGTAGAATTTGTGCAGGCAAAACACTGGATTAAACAGGTCAGTAAAAGAGACAGTGAATAACCAAGCACAGAATAAACAGAGTATAAAACCTGAGTACATTTCATTATGATTTTGAACTCAGCAAACTGGGAAAAAAGCATATGAAGGCAGGAGAAAGAGGTGTAGAGAGGCAGGACACTGAGTGTCCATATGCTTTTGTATCATAGCATGAATGCAGCATTCAAACTGATTGCAAATTTTTTAATGGAATACCGCTTCACTGGAAAATGTTGATTTGCTGAAACTGCAGGAATGTAGACATGTCTGATGGATGAAAATCTCCCTCCCTGGCTCCTTAGCAGAGCCCCCTCTCCAAGCTTCAGGATCATCAGCAGACCACATGGAGGGATATTTCTGAGCCAAGAACATGGAAGCCTTGAGAGGCCTGATCTCCCCAAACTTCTTGGCTTCTTGCAGCTCATTTAATAATGTGCCAGGTTTTTTGATTCTGTGGCTTCTCAGAGCAGTTAAGGCTCCAAGGCTCCCCAGGCCTATGGGAGTCCACCTGCAATATAAAGCTTTTGGCTACTATAAGTTGGGACTGAAAAAATTATGAAAAAATATCAGTATTTTTCTTGGACTTGGAAGTCCATTTCCCTGACATGTCAAGTACCATTTGAATTTTTTGTTCAACGGATATGGTTCAACTGTTATAAAACCAGTATTTTCAGCTTGTGGCAGTGCTAGGTTAAACTTCTCTGTAGGGTCCCTGTTGTCTGACTCTTTAGTCATCTTTAGAACACCTGAAAAATTTTTGTGATATGGAAAAGATCACTCATTCCCTATTTCCAGGTCGTCATCCTGTGAGAGCTGTCTGTACCCATTATTACTGCAGCTGAGTCTGCACTGACTGTCTTGAGAAAAAAGAAAATCAAAACCAAAACCCAAGTAATTAAGAGCATCATAAAAATCTTTTAGATTAAACAGTCTCCATCGTGGAATCCAACAAACACTGCATTTCAGAAAGACAAACCTGATTAGCATCATGGCTTGCTTTTATTTATTACTCAGAATGTAAGAAGCTTGAGTGTCTTGCTTGTTTTTCTTTTAAATTGCCACAGATCTGTAAACATTTGCTGGTGAAATCTTGTCCCCATTAAAGTCAACAAAAATTTCATTATGACTTCAGTACATCTAGAATCACCTCATCTTCAGTAGCGGTTTATGACAGAAGAGCTCCCATCTTCTGTTTTTGTCATGTTTTCTTCTTTCAAAAAAGAAACATGGTTCAGAACTAATTGGTAAGATTAAGCTTGTCAACAGAGCCATGTTTGTGATATATCTGTTCAACGATCTCCCTGTGGATCTTTTCTATCACTTAATGCTGCAGTGTTCTCATATGTGTAATGTACTCAATGATTAAATTCAGCATTTAATACTGAACTGTATAATATGAGTGATCAGATGGATCCAGTCCAGCCAGCCCGTTTTACCTTTTTCTCTCTGGTTAGGTAGAGATTCATGTTTTTAGGAACTGTATGTTATCTGAGAGGAAATTGGGCAATGGGGAAGCATAGGGGAGGAAGCTGCTTTCAAACACATACACAGGAAAAAGACAAATGACAGGAGGTGCAGCTGTGATTTTTTAACATTTAATGCTTTTTGTCAAGGGAATGGCAGCATAGGAAAGATGAATAGGTCATAAATTTAATGGAAGCCAAATATAAGCCGAGTATCATGAATCGTGAAGTTTAAGAATGTCACTGTGTATTTATTGAACATTGCTGAAATCTCTGGAAGAACTGAATCAGATTTTGACATATATCAGGTAGTTACTTTCTCGTGGTTTCCTGTTAGATGATGTGACACTGGATTTTTGCATTCTTTCTTCCATGGTTTCCACTTCAGCCAGAACTTGGACAACACTGTAAAATCTGCAAATTTCTTTTCCAATCTAGACTCACCTTCTCTGCAATATTTACATGCAAGCACATGTTCATTCCCCAGCTTAAATTGCACTCCAGTGCACTGTTGACCAGAGGTGGGGAGAGCCTCTGGTGTTGCCTGTGCGTACATGGCACCTTAGGTGGTGGATCAAACTCTTGTTCTTGTGTTGCGAGTACACTGGATCTGGGAATGGTGGGCCATTCAACAGTGCATTACACTAACAGATTTCCAAGGGTCACCTTTTCTTTTGCACAATCTGGGTGCTCTGAGCCCCTGCTCTAGTGGAGCATCACCTAGACAAGCGTTTGGAAATGGATGGGTCCCAGGTCTTGGCATAGTTATCCTTAACCATAACACTTTTTTTGCCTAACCATGTAGATAAAGCTTTGGAGTCCCATTGTAATGGGATGCTAGTTGTGGCAAGAATCTACATTATGTGCAAAGTAAGATACTCCATTTTGCTTTAAACAAATGAGCCACGTCTCTCTCTGCCCTGCTTTAGATCAAGGATGTCCTTAAAAATTGCACAGAACTGCATGGAAGATAAAGAATAACCAATTCTCTCATGGAAAGGATCAGGGGAATGTAATGGAATAGTTGTGGGAATGGCTTAAAATCTGATTTCAGTAAAATAATTCAAATATCAAGAGGTGACACACCAGAAATTAACTACTTACAAAGCAAACAACCATCTTAGTGATTTATGATGTCATTCCTTGATCAAACAGAGAGTTAAATTATCTAGATGGGATACACAGGGTTGTGGAATTACACATTGCTTTCTTCCAAGATATATGAACTCCATGTGTTATAACTTCCTTGAGGACTGCATTGTGGTTAGGCCACTTTGTGTTTTTTCAGTTTTCTTGTGAGGAAAGACTAATCTCACAAAGAAAAAGCAGTTCCCTAGAATACGGTCTGGATTTTATTAGGCACACACTACTACTGTTTCCTGACGTTACTCTTGCAGTATAACTTTTGCACCAATTTATAAGCAATAGTGGGACACAACATCCTGAAATGCCCTCAGAACAACTTTATGGATGGCATTTACAGACGCTTACAATTTAAATGAAGTGAGTACATAAGAAAGCATATGTAAATGAGGACCTGGCCCTATATTCACTCAAATTAGTGGCACAATTATCAGCCACTTAAGTAAGCCAGGTTCATAGCCATGAACTTGCCAATTCTTTTTTCAATAAAAATGTATTTCATATGAAGGAAACTAACCAAGCAATTTAGGTTTTACAGCAAATGGAAGGTAGAAGGTATAACACGATAATGTTTGAAAGAGACATCTAATATAGGTAACATTAAAGAACAGAGTATGCCTTGCCTTGCCCTGCCTTGCCCTGCCTTGTCTTGCCTTCCCTACCCTGTTCTGTCCTGTCCTGTCCTACCCTGTCCTACACCACCCTTTCCTTCTTCATGTGTAGACTTTGAAGCTTGCTTTATTTTTCAGTTTGGGCAGTGATGTCAGTGGCATGTCTTTTCTAGCTGATATTTAGGAACACAGAGTGCCACAAAACAGTGATAGTGATTATCTGCAAAGCTAGATGCTGTCAAAATCAAAATGTGAAAATAAAATGAAAACCAGAAAGAATCTAATTTTTCTCATCTCACTCACTCATATTAAGCACACAGTGATGATTTTCTGCCAAATGTCATCCTAGAAGGAGGAATGCAACTGAGATGAAAGTCCAGAACGTGTCCACCCAGATCAAACATTAAAACTTATCTATTCCAGGATACAATTTTCTGGAAGACAGGAAAGACAGGGATGTTTTAAATATATTAATCTGTTTGCCTAAGAATGGTAGAAACAGGCAGCATTCAATATTGCATGGCTTTAATGAGAAGCAGGTTTTGGTGGCATCACCTCCCTGGGGCTTGGGTCTGTGGCAACACTGGCTCCCTTGAGGCTTCTGGTCTTAGCCTGGTGTCCAAATTTTTATTGGCCAGACTGGTGACCTGGCTAGGTAGCTATTTTGAAATGGGGGCCTGCCAAGCAAAGCAAATTGCTTACAGCCACATTTTGCTGCAAAGAGTGTGTTCGCCTTCTTTTTCCCCTCCTTCACTGAGATGTATTTATTCACATACAGGATATGTACGTGAGCAGCTGGAGGCAGTTATGCATCTGTTTCACCCATACTCTAGGACAGCCAGATGCGAACATCCTGGATTTAAAAGCCTGTGTACATGTTAGCTCATGCCCAGCACTATTCTAACACAGTTACAATTTCCAAATTTATACAACCACATTAAAGACTGGGCGGTCTGGGCACATGTCCTCCAGCTAGGCAGACTTGTGGCCTTCACGGCAAAAATTACCTTTATGCTGCAGGGATCTCCTCAAACAGGATTACTTTGCTAAAGAGGGGCACTCATGTTAACTTTGATCCTTTTTCTGGGCATAAGAGGCAGGTCTATAAGTGCTGTTTCCTCTTTGCTTTTTCCATTTTTCCTTACACTTCTTTCTCAGCTGTGACCTTAATTCCCTTTGGGAGAGTTTTCATCGAGCAAGAGGACATGTTGCAGAGATGGTCTATAGCTTTTTGACCCAGCTAGAAGGAAAGGGATCATGGGCCCCACACAATAGAGCAGTCTGAGATACTTTGGAATGCTGATTGTACAAATATTATTACTTAATTAAAGGAAATTAATGTTCATGTCCTGTAGAAGATTTTGTGCTATTTAAAATGATCCAAATGCATACTAACTTGGAAATTTTAGATACTTTATTTACAGAATCTTAGAGTAATCCTATCACTTGCCCTGGAGATTATTATATTTAGGAAAACAAATAACTGCAGTACAATTTGTAAACAGAATTATAGTTTTATTATAAATTTCCTATAAACTGCTGAAAATAGGCTCTATAATGGAAACTATGACACAACCTTTTCCATCTTTTCATAACTTAATAAAGGTCTTTTTGGAGTAGCCAGAACTGGCATAGAACAAATAAGGCTAATAAAAGTGCTATTAGATTTATTTGCGTTATATGCTGTTCACTTGGAAATGTGTTCCAACTACCAGTTTGAAAGGTTCTTTGTTTCTGATAAAGCTGCTGAAATGGGCTGGATGACTCAGTCTAAAATTTATAAAGAAAAGTATCACTTTCAGTTAGAGATTGAAAAGGGACACGATAAAGCTTAAATATCAGTGTAAATGAATACTCTGTCTCTCAGATCACAACAGTATTGTGTGTTACTCACAGCTCAGTTACATTTTTTAGATATATGGACAGTTTCTGCAATTTCTGGCATTTAACTGCTAAAAGTCACAGTGACTCAGCATTTTAAATCTTTTTGGTTTTGTTTTTTCCCTAAATAATGGTTTCTAAGGTGGTACAGGTTCTAGAACTAGCAGCCCCTGGATTTCTCCCTTGATGTTTTACTAACAGGGAGTCTAGCCCTGTACATCACCAGTGGCAAAGAAACCTCCTTTGTTGCATGAAAAACTATAATACTGTAAGTGTTAAAATCTTAACTACTTTATGTCTGCTTGCATTAATTCAGAGCACCTGAAACCAAAGGAAAATGGCTTTCATGGGAGACAGGGTAAAGAGATGAGCAGTATTCACTGTCTCCCACAGTATTCTCCTGAAGAAGCTGGCGACTTGTGGCTTAGACAGGTGCACTCTTTGCTGGGTTAAAAACTGGCTGGACGGCCGAGCCCAGAGAATTGTGGTGAATGGGGCGAAATCCAGTTGGCAGCCGGTCACAAGCGGAGTCCCCCAGGGCTCAGTTTTGGGGCCGGTCTTGTTTGAAATATTTATCAATGATCTGGATGAGGGGATCGAGTGCACCCTCAGCAAGTTTGCAGACGACACCAAGTTGGGTGGGAGTGTTGATCTGGTCGAGGGTAGGAAGGCTCTGCAGAGGGATCTGGACAGGCTGGATCGATGGGCCCAGGCCAATTGGATGAGGTTCAACAAGGCCAAGTGCCGGGTCCTGCACTTGGGTCACAACAACCCCATGCAATGCTACAGGCTTGGGGACGAGTGGCTGGAAAGCTGCCCTGCAGAAAAGGGCCTGGGGGTGTTGATTGACAGCCGGCTGAGTATGAGCCAGCGGTGTGCCCAGGTGGCCAAGAAGGCCAATGGCATCCTGGCCTGTATCAGAAATAGTGTGGCCAGCAGGAGCAGGGAGGTGATCGTGCCCCTGTACTCGGCGCTGGTGAGGCTGCACCTCGAATGCTGTGTTCAGTTTTGGGCCCCTCACTACAAGAAGGACATTGAGGTGCTGGAGGGTGTCCAGAGAAGGGCCACGAAGCTGGTGAGGGGTCTGGAGCACAAGTCTTATGAGGAGCGGCTGAGGGAACTGGGGTTGTTCAGTCTGGAGAAGAGGAGGCTGAGGGGAGACCTCATCGCTCTCTACAACTATCTGAAAGGAGGCTGTGGTGAGGTGGGTGTTGGCCTCTTCTCCTAAGAGGAAATGGACAAGAGGAAATGGCCTTAATGACCTCAAGTTGTGCCAGGGAAGGTTCAGGCTGGATATTAGGAAAAATTTCTTTACTGAGAGTGGTAAAACACTGGAACAGGCTGCCCAAGGGAGGTGGTGGAGTCACCCTCACTGGAGGTGTTCAAGGAACATGTGGATGAGGCATTGTGGGACATGGTTTAGTGGTCATGGTGGAGTTGGGTTGATAGTGGACTTGATGATCTTACAGGTGTTTTCCAACTGTAGTGATTCTGTGATTCTGTGAAAACAAACAAAATCATTGCAAAATGGATGCTGTAAGATGGGCATGAACTGTGACATAGTAGTCAAGTAGAATCTTCCACCCATGTATAACCTGAACTATTTTTACACATGATGGTTTATAATAGCTGTTTGAATTTCCTACAGTTCTGGCTGGTTTAGACATTCATTCACAGAAAACAGCCAGCCGAGACATTAATAACTGAAAGAGGATATTTTTTCAGACCTCAGTGTAAATTATGTTTCTATTGTTCCCATTGTATAAGCCAGAAAAGCTCATTATCTTTGCTTTGGTAACACACATTCTCTCTTTTTCTTCCTTCTCCTCTTTGTGTAAATATATATGTACATATATATATATGTACATATGTATATATATGTTTGTATATAAAAATGTATATATATTTCACATATTGTGTAAAACATGTGATTTTCAACAAAATGCAGTACAAATACATCATGTGAACCAAGACTGCAAAACAGGCAATGTAAATAATTTCACAAAGGGCAGAGTGAGTAGGAGTATGTAGACAATATCACTCATGTATATTTTCCCTAAGGCGACTATAACTAAGAACTCTGTATTTTCTTTAAAATTACTTTCGCAACATGGCAATATTTACTTAAATTAGATAACTTGTCAAATGAATCATCCCAGTATGATCTGTATCTCCAGTTGTTTCCCAACATTCATAGTTGCAACTTGATTTTCATTTTGCACTCTTGATCTAATTAAGATTATAATTTTCTTATGTGTTTGTGAAATATACAGGCAGTTGTAGATACACAATTTAACTGCAAAAAATGCTCACAATGTCAGCACTGCTTAGAATTTGAAACACTTGACAGATATATTCCTGGAAGTTACTTCCATCAGATGCTAATTTAATTTATGTCCTTGTCCTCTTCGCTTTTATCTGTTATTTTGTGCTCATATCTGATTTAAAATGTTTGTCATTTCTCTCTCTGTCTATCTGTCTATCTTGATTCTGTTTTTATTTTGTTCCAGTAGAGGCGTTGAAGGTATTAAATATCTCACATGAGAGTTAAGCAAAGACTCAAAATTCAGAAGTTTTTTTCTAAACCATATGCAGGTAATGAAGAAGATTAAATTCTTCTCCCATGAATAAAGTAACATATATAGTAGGATAGATTGATTCAGGACGTGGAATGGGATTTCTATCACCAAAAGCTTTTGAGACCAATTCAACAAATCTATTTTTTAAAGAATCATTTAAGTGTACTTGGCTTAGATTTGGACTGTGGATTGAATTAAATTCTCTCCCAAGGTCTTTTCTAGCTTTATTTTCTCTGGTTTTTTTTACTTCTGGAAGAGTGCTTCTGTTCCATCTAAGGCAGGTTGGAAGATTTGGTTGTTATCACCTCAGCAGCCTTATACCTAGGCACCGGATGCTTATGCACAGTGTCCACTTCACAGAGCTGAAAGTAAAATTGTATGGATAAATCAACATATATGATCATTGGAAAAGATAAGCTACTGATACATTTCTGTATCTGGTCATGTCTATACAGAAAGAATTGGGAAAAGGGCGTTTCTTCATCTTACATGAAATGGTTGTCCCTTATGACATACCCTACCTGCTGGTCTAAGGGGGAATTCAATCAGGCAAAACTGGAAATAAAATAGAAAGAGGATTATTCCTAATCTTTAATTCATTCTTGAAAACAAATGTGATCACGTCAGGCTAATTTATAAAACCACAACAACAAACAACTAAAACTATCCTCCAACGACTGCCTGAGAAGCAGAACTAAGGAAACCTGGTTCCCTGTGGGGTCATCCTCTTCTCTTACCAGCCCCTCTCCCTACTTCTCCTAAAGCCTGCAACACAATGCTCCACTTCTTCATGTGATCTCAGCAACCACCCCCACAATACTTTCAGTTTCATACCATAATCCCTAAGCATATTTTTCCTCTCTGTAGCTGAGCAAGAGGCAGCGTGTCAAGTCAGTAGTTTAGAGATGCACTTTTCTGACTGGCCTACCAGCCACTACCTCTTTGCTGCATCTCCCCTTTTCCCTAAGAGGGAACATGGATGGGGATCTCTAATCTTCTTACCATCTTATTTTCATGGCGAATATAAGAACATAATAGATGTTGGATTCTCCACCCGTCTTTAAGATTTTTTTAAATAGAAAAAGGAAAGACAGGGCACAGTCAGTTGGAGATTATTTAGGTCCTACTTTCTTAGACAACTAGGTTGAGGAAATCAGTTATGATCATTTCCATTTAGTTGGATAAGAAAAGATGCTAGAAACCATTTGGCATTTTTCAAGAGAAAAGAAAAAGTCCATTTTTTTCTTCTTTTGGAAAGATCTTCCTTCTCATTTTACAATTGAAAAAGAAAGCATTCAGAATAAGTTGTCTGGTCTCTTAATTTATTGTTACTGTTCAAAGGTTTCCTTGGTGTATAAAATTTGTGATCCTTTGTAACAAGGCCAAGTATGAAAACAAAGGGAGAGAAAATCCATGGGTAACCAAGCTTACACATAATTGAGAAAACCTCTTAAAGGCTTTGGTATTATACAGAAAATTTGCTCAATAAAAATAACCCAAACCAGAAAAGTTTCTGGATTTATTTCCTTCATGCAACGTAACAGTCTATAAACACCAACCAAATAAGCTAAAAAACCCCCCAAACAAAACAACATCCCAGCCTAGCTCTCCGTCCACCTACAGCAGTTTTTTAGTGTTCAAGCTTTACTAGGTTAAGCTGAATCTGGTGGCATCAGTGTCTGGTGACGCAGCTCTAGTTATGAACGCTAAGAATCCTCTGGCATTGGCACTGAAAAGCCATGACAACCTCTTACTTCAAAAGTTCATGGCTGTGTGCCATTGCTAAAGCAGAAAGTATTATTTTTAGAGGGTCTCAGTTATGGGGAACTGTAGGATCTGTGCACAGTATCACACTATATTAAATATTACTGAAGTGCAGCATCCTATTCAGTGGTCAAAATGAAAATATTGGCATGGACATTTCAAAGTCTCAGGATAATAATAATATCTCTTTTTTCCATCCTTTGGAAACTGTAGTTTAAAATAGCTTTATTTATTGGTTAATGTTAAGAAATCATTAAAACTAAGTTCTATCCCACTTACTTTAACGAGAAACCTTTCGGGAATATATATGTAGGAGTATTTAGGACCAAAATTATAATTTAATTTATTGAGAGAGGTGGGGTATTGTGGTGGCATCCAATGATTACATGAGTTGTTATAACTTTGCCAAACTGTTCCAAGTGATAAATTAGATTCCTTATATGGCCAATTGCTCTGTCTGCCTTTTGAGAAATTCAGTGCTTTCTTGTCCATGATGCTACCTTTAGCCATATTTTCTTTTTGGATTGTTTTTGTTACTGTTACTTTATTCTTCAACTGGAATTAAACTCAAATTGAATTTACTATTGCCAGGGCACTATTAATGCTGCTATGGAATTTTAAGAACCATAGACATTAAGTATAGCTTTGCTTCCCTCCAGAAAAGATGTTGCCAATCAATTCACATCTGACGTTCTTGAAAACAGCGCAACAGATGACAGCAAGAATGTAGAGAACAAAGAGCTGTTATATATACCATATTTTCCCTATGGTTAGCTGTGCAGTATTTTATGTCTTTTCCAGCAGTGCTGGTTATTGTTGATTCCACTATTCATGCTTTTATGTACAGTTTTAATGAACTGTAGGACAGATAGAAACCACCTCACATTACCAAGTAATGTCATGCATGTAACTGGAGCAGAGATCACGACCTCTTGATCAAAATAGAAGAAAGAAAAAAAAACAGAAAGAAATATTCATCATTCAGATGTCTATTAATGGTTTGCCTCTGCCTCCTCAGACTATTTGAGCACCAGAGTAAATTTATGACCAGTAGAGGGTACTAGTGCACGTACACAGAAGTCAGTAAGTCACACCAAAGATGGCTGCATGAGAAGTTTAGGTTAAAATCTTAGAGAGAGCACTGGTGTTAATGTGATAAGACTTAATACGATATCTTTAGCCAGTCTGCATTATTTTCTCAGATATTGAAAACCCCTTTCAGCATCAACAGAATACATTCTAATTTAAAGTTAGGTTGTTGTGACACATGCTTTAGAAGACCAACATTGACATCAGATAAAAGGGCTTCATTCTGCTACATCAATATTTTTGAGATGGATTTTCAGAAAAAAAGGAAGCCTTGGAAACACACATAGCACTAATATCTGTACAATTGTGTGGGCTTTTTTTTCCTTTCTAAAACCAAGGGTGTATCTATAATAATAGTGCCACGCAATCAGAATTATTATCATTAGGAATTAATAGCCCAGAGGAGAAGTCAGATTAACACAGCTGTATTACTTTTCCTACAGCTACGTAGGTTATCTCTGGACTGTGTACAGTCCCTCAAACTTGACCCCTAATTCATATCTAGACACCTAAATAAAGCTTTGCTGATTTTTAGAATTGCTGAGCCATCATCCCTCACTGACAGCAGTGGGAGCTGTATTAGCTAAATATTTATTTACAGCTCCCCTTTGACCTTTTCCCTGCATCCTTGCCCAATAATCCCATGCACTGGAGCTTATTTAGTGTTCTACGTTCTGAGCACATTTGAACAGCTGCTATTCATTAAAAGAAAAAGAAAAGAAAAAAACCCAGAACCTATAACTTCAATCTGAGAGGGATATCATTCCTTCTCTTCTCTCCAAATGAATGATTTCCCCAAAATATATGTATGTCTGGCTCAGGCCCAGAGCTTGTAATAAGTTTTCTATGCACAGAGATATTATGGCCTTAAGATCCAATATCCTTTGCCCTACAGGGTGAGAAAAGGGAGCTTTATCCTGTTTGTACAAGGGTATATGCAGAATTCAATCCATTTGCTGGAAGGGCTGGAATGAACTTTAAGTGTTTCCATGTAATAATGTACTTATGGAAAAGTTCCTGAACATAATTTTGTGAAGTGTTTTGCACATAGTAGTTTTGCTTTTCACCTTTGGATCTCTGCATTGTTAGATTCTAGGTGATCAGTCCAGATACTATTTATGCAAGATTAACAGAGGTTTAATGAATTTGGCTTTCATTAAAACAAGAGAATTATACTCTTTAAGAGCGCAGAAAACTGACTTTTCATAGAGGAATAAAGAGGGGGAAAAAGGATCCGTATTAGAATTATAAAAAAAGCTCAAAGAGCCAACCACTAACTTCCTGTAATATTATATTATGAATTGAAAACATGGGGGTGGAAGGCAAGATTTTATTGTTACTGGTTATAGTCATGGTAACTTTGCAACTAGAGGGTAAAAAACCACTAACGTCTGATCAGCTGAGTAGCTTTCAAAACTCAGTGGAGAGCTGTGATCAGGGCACAATTCATTTACCTAAACATCAAGGTCTTGTGCCAGCTGAGATTCCTTAGGGTACCTGAGATACCCAGAAGGGCCTGGCAGATATGACATAGGAGCCATAAGAGACCTGTGCCCTTTTGGAAATGCATCTGGAGGCTGGGAGGGGAAATACTTTATAGTATCTTGGATGGCTCTAGAGTTCCCTGTTTAGGCACCTGAATATATTAATTAATTTCTAAATAAAAATATAAATGTAATATTTAGCAAGGGTCTTCTAAGTTTGCTATGTGAAAGCTTTGGATGACAGAAACTAATATGATTTTGAAGACTAATGCCAGAGAGTTGGTTTTCAATAATCTGACAGTCACAGTATCTTTAACACTCACAGTTCAGAGTGCTTAGGCCCTTTGAATGAAAGGGCCAGACTCTGCCCTGTTTATGTCAGCATGTGCTGCATAGCTATGACAGAGCCCTGAACTAGGTCCAAGCTTATAATATTCCAATGACATACTAAAAGCTGGAAAATCTATCTGCAATAGCAGTACTTTAGAAGAAATTGAGATTTTTACTGAAGATAAAAAGATAAAGAGGAATAAAGAAAGTGGATGAAAAAAAGGTAACGAGGAGACACATTTGAAATTGGTTATGACAAATGGCAAGCAGCCATCCATTGGCTTCTTCTTACATCTTGGAAGAAGTATAGCAAAGGCAAGCCAGTTCTTATAATTTTTTTAGCTGTGCCAGAGAGCATTTTTTCCATGCCTTGCAAGTTTTCCCTTTTCTATTCCCAACTGCTTACCATCTGGGAATTTGTGGTTGTGAACAGTTAAAACTTAATATTTAAAAATATACATATATTTCACTTGAAATTAACATTTTCGGTAAAGTGACAGGATTCCACTTTTGGGTGGAATGCGGTGAGGTGAATATGTGCAATGGTTGGCACTGGAACGCTGGCTCTGCACTTGGAGAGAGTTGGGAGTTTTGTCCAGCTCCAGAGTTTTGATTTTATGGCCAATTATTAAGTTATAATTAATATAATGAAAAACAAAAGATCTTTTAACACTTCCGTAACTTCTTTCTTCTTTCATTAATTTTGAATTAATGCTTTTACAGTATGCATCATGGGATTAGTGACAGGATACTGAACATTTTCCCTCTAAGACTGTTGGTTATCACATCGCTATGATATTCGTACAAGCACAGCTGAAGTTGCTCTAATGAGTTGGCATGGATAGAGGCAGCATATGCAAATTACCATGATACTAAGACTTTTACTTGGGTTTTATGGTAATGCAGAGTTCTGGGGTTGGGACTAGACTTGCAGTTCCAGAGCTGGATAATTAATAAATATCTTGGGAACCACAATCCACTGTTGTTGCAGTAGTGTCTGATCTTTAGACATGTCTTAAATCACCATTTCAAATCCAGACCTCTTTCAGCAATTTATATCAGAGAAATAGGTAGTTTCAGAGGACTATCTTCTGTCTGTGTATCGCTTCATTTTCATCTCAGTACCTCAGTTAGATTGAAGCGGATCTCTGTCCTGGCAGAGTTAGCAAAACAGTTGAAGACTGACTGAGCAGGGGAATGAACCCACCTTCAGGTCATTGGTCTGGAATAATGTTCAGGCAGCGTCTGAGTGCTCTCCAGGATTTAAATGCCTCTGTTTGTCTTCTGCTCCTTGTTCTTTCCTCTACTGATTTTGTTGTCAAGATGTTTTGGGGCTTTTTTTTTGCTCCACTTTGGCACGACTTCAGGTCTGCCTGCCCATCTCTTCTCTTACACTGTCTGTTTCACTAATCTCCATTGCTGGCTCATCTTCAAACATTTTCCTTCTTTGCTTCTGTTCTTGTATTGCTGTACACCTTTGAAAAAAAAAAATCTCATGACCATGTAGAATTACAGAACTCTAACTTCATTCTCGCCTGTTTTTACTCTGCCGTTCTTCAGTCAAGCATTGCCTCTTGGCAGGATTATATCTGAGGTCCTTCATGCCTCACTGCCTTTAGCCTCCGTTATGGAAAGCATCTTGTGCTCTCCCCTGTTTCTGCAAAGAACACTGATTTATCTTTTAAAGAATCTGTCCAGATCCAGGGGGATCTCTCCAGTTTTCTACTTTTCTTACTGTTATACTTTCCCTGTCAATGACACTGAAGTTTTAGTCTTTTTTTTTTTTAATCTCGCTTTTTCTTCAGTTCTACCAGTCCCTTTTTGCCCCTTTCCCTCCAGCTTTCTCTGTTCGTTATTCTTTCTCTCTCTCATCTGTCACAACCCCTTCCACTTTTTGATCTCCACCATTCTTACAAATACAAATGTATAAATTACATCTTCCCTCTAACTACGGTATTCCATTATTTCCAGTGATGATATATCTATTATCAGCCTTTACAGTTTTTCACCCCCTCAATCCCCCACTGACTAGTAACTTGGGGATATTTTCATACTCCTTAAGTTATGCTTATATTGGAGTTTAGTCATGAAAGTGTCAGGCAGTAATTAATACTGCTCACTTTGAAGCACAGGCCAAGCTGCAATGGGACAGGGTACCAGCTAGTTTAGATTCCTCTTCCAGGTCCTCCATTTTCATTTCATCCTGTGATTTTAGGAAGTGAAAACACAGGATTGAAGTTCAGCTTTGGTGCCTTTTTGCTTTGTCACTCTCTCCCTCTTTTCCCTCTCCCTCCTCTCTCTGTGTTCCTTGAATGGGGTTACATGTTGACCAAGATCCAGTGGGATGTTTGGAGAGTAGCTGACAGCACTTCCCAGCAGCTATGTGCTCAAATACCCTGAGGCCATCAAAGGCCTAAGGTCCAGGCCATCTGCATCATGGGCAAATAAAGTCACAGGATCACAGCATTAGAGAAATGTTGGTTGGAAGGGATCCCTGGAGGCCATCAAGTACAACCTGTCATGTGGAGCCGGCCAAATGGCAACAGCAGATCAAGTCAGCCAAGGTTTTGTCTGTTAGAGTTTCCAAGATCTCCAAGGGTGAAATTTTCTTCATATCTGTAGCAGTCCATGCATGATCATCTGAAGGGGCAGGTAACTGAAGAAGAGTACAAGGATCTCGTTAGGTCATTCAGGGAGGGAATTAAAGCTAGAGTTCAATCTGGCCATGGTCGTAAGGGATAAAAAAAAATGTTTTTCAAGTATATTAGCAACAAAAAGAGAGCCAAGGAGAATCTCCGTTCTTTACTGGATGCAA
Source organism: Gavia stellata (assembly GCF_030936135.1). Lineage (NCBI taxonomy): Eukaryota > Metazoa > Chordata > Aves > Gaviiformes > Gaviidae > Gavia > Gavia stellata. The sequence goes on from NC_082594.1 coordinate 77,080,455, forward strand.
GGGGAGGAACATTGTCACCAAGGATGAGGAAAAGGCTGAGGTAGTTAATGCCTTCTTTGCCTCAGTCTTTAACAGCCACACCAGGTATCCTCAGGGTACTCAGCTCCCTGAGCTGGAAGACAACCAACCTGATCTCCTTCTATGACAAAATGATCCACCTAGTGGATGAGGCAAAAGCTGTGGATGTTGTCTATCTGGACTTTAGTAAAGTCTTTGACACTGTCCCCCACAGTATTCTTCTGGAGAAACTGGCGGCTTGTGGCTTAGACAGGTGCACTCTTTGCTGGGTAAAAAATTGGCTGGAGGGCGAACTCAGAGAGTTGTGGTGAATGCAGTCAAATCCAGGTGGTGACTGGTCACAAGCAGTGCTCCCCAGGGCTCAGTTTTGGGGCCGGTCTTGTTTAACATATTTATCGATGATCTGGATGAGGGGATTGAGTGCACCCTCAGCAAGTTTGCAGATGACACAAGTTGGGTGGGAATGTTGATCTGCTTGAGGGTAGGAAGGCTCTGCAGAGGGATCTGGACAGGCTGGATTGATGGGCCCAGGCCAATTGTATGCAGTTCAACAAGGCCAAGTGCCGGGTCCTGCGCTTGGCTCATGTCGTGGTTTAAGCCCAGCCGGACTAATCACCACACAGCTGCTCACTCACTCCCCTTCCTCAGTTGGACAGGAGAGAGAAAATATGAGGAAAAGGCTCGTAGGTCGAGATAAGGACATAGGGAGATCAGTCACCAACTACCATCATGGGCAAAATAGACTTGACTTGGGGAAATTAGTTTAATTTATTACCAATCAAAATCAGAGTAGGATAATGAGAAGTAAACCCAAATCTTAAAAAAAAGCAACACCTTCCCCCCACCCCTCCCTTCTTCCCGGGCTCAACTTCACTCCCGATTTTCTACCTCTCCCCCCGAGCGGCGCAGGGGGATGGGGAATGGGGGTTGCGGTCAGTTCATCACACATTGTTTCTGCCGCTCCTTCCTCCTCACACTCTTCCCCTGCTCCAGCGTGGGGTCCCTCCCACAGGAGACAGTTCTCCACGAACTTCTCCAACGTGGGTTCTTCCCACGGGCTGCAGTTCTTCACGAACTGCTCCAGCATGGGTCCGTTCCACGGGGTGCAGTCCTTCAGGAACAGACTGCTCCAGCGTGGGTCCCCCGCGGGATCGCAAGTCCTGCCAGCAAACCTGCTCCAGCGTGGGCTCCTCTCTCCACGACTCCACAGGTCCTGCCAGGAGCCTGCTCCAGCATGGGCTTCCCACAGGATCACAGCCTCCTTCAGGCATCCACCTGCTCCAGCATGGGGTCCTCCATGGGCTGCAGGTGGATATCTGCTCCACCATGGACCTCCATGGGCTGCAGGGACACAGCCTGCCTCACCGTGGTCTTCACCAGGGGCTGCAGGGGAATCTCTGCTCCGGCGCCTGGAGCACCTCCTCCCCCTCCTTCTTCACTGACCTTGGTGTCTGCAGAGTTGTTTCTCTCACATAGTCTCACTCCTCTCTTCTCCGGCTGCCGCTTCCCGGTTTTTTCCCCCCTTCTTAAATATGTTATCACAGAGGCGCTACCACTGTCGCTGATTAGCTCAGCCTTAGCCAGTGGCAGATACGTCTTGGAGTTGGCTGGCATTGGCTCTATCAGACATAGGAGAAGCTTCTAGCAGCTTCTCGCAGAAGCCACCCCTGTAGCCCCCCCTGCTACCAAAGCACTGCCACGCAAACCCAATACAGCTCACAACAACCCCAGGCAATGCTACAGGCTTGGGGACGAGTGGCTGGAAAGCTGCCCTGCGGAAAAGGACCTGGGGGTGTTGATTGACAGCAGGCTGAACATGAGCCAGCAGTGTGCCCAGGTGGCCAAGAAGACCAATGGCATCCTGGCCTGTATCAGAAATAGTGTGGCCAGCAGGAGTAGGGAGGTGATCGTGCCCCTGTACTCGGTGCTGGTGAGGCCGCACCTCGAATACTGTGTTCAGTTTTGGGCCCCTCACTACAAGAAGGAGATTGAGGTGCTGGACCGTGTCCAGAGAAGGGCGACGAAGCTGGTGAGGGGTCTGGAGCACAAGTCTTATGAGGAGCGGCTGAGGGAACTGGGGTTGTTCAGTCTGGAGAAGAGGAGGCTGAGGGGAGACCTCATCGCTCTCTACAATTACCTGAAAGGGGGTTGCAGAGAGGTGGGTGTTGGCCTCTTCTCCCAAGTGACAAGTGATAGGACAAGAGGAAAAGGCCTCAAGTTGTGCCAGGGAAGGTTCAGGCTGGTTATTAGGAAAAATTTCTTTTCTGAGAGAGTGGTGAAACATTGGAACAGGCTGCCCAAGGGTGGTGGTGGAGTCACCCTCCCTGGAGGTGTTCAAGAAACGTGTAGATGTGGCACTGCGGGACATGGTTTAGTGGGCATGGTGGAGTTGGGTTGATGGTTGGACTTGATGATCTTGCAGGTCTTTTCCAACCTTAATGATTCTGTGATTCTGTGATCTTAATAGCTCTTTTCTGGACCCCATTTAGTTTCTTCACACCCCTCTTGAACTGGGGAGAGCACAAAATTGGACAGATTATGCAAAGCATAGCCTCACTGGCACTGAGTAAAGGACAATCATAGCTTCCCATGATCTTCTGACCATGGCTTCCTAATGCTTCATAGTTTTCCGTATTTGTGGTGAGAGTTCACTGTTGGCCCATTTTCAACCTTGCATTCATTAAAACCCCCAGGTATTTTCCAGCAGAGACTGGATTAACACATGGGCTCATTCTGCCCCAGGTGCAGAACTTGCTTCTTCTCCTTGTTGAACTTCATGGGTTTTCAGTTGGCCCTCAAGTTTGTTAAGGTCCTTGGACTGAAGCTCTGCTGTTTGGCAGGTTAGCTACTCCTCCTTATTTAGCACCACCCACAGATTTGCTGAAGGTGCACTGAGCCAGTGTACCAACAAGAAGCTGCTTACTTCCCCTCTTTCCCCTCATGCTGTCAGGCACCTCACCTCAAAAGAGGAATTCATTGTTTGAAATCCCAGGAGCAGGAGACAGTTCTGACGCTTACTTGAACTATTTTTCCTGTTGAGTAGCTCTAGATGTCTCTCCACTGAGTATGTAGGATCATTTAGCTTGTGCTTTGAAAAGGAGGGATATTAGAGCCTGAGTTGCATTTGGAAATGGAATTTAAACTTCACCTAGCTTTAGACATTTCAAATTATATGCATGAGCTCGTGTCTGTAGCTAAAACTTACAAACAAGAGACACAAGCTTCTAGAAGGCAATGTAATCCTTGGTGGTATCACGTATCAGCTGTTTTATTTGTGCCTTTTTCCCACGGGTATTTTCCTCGTACTTATGGGATGTATTTAGCTTATGTAGTAATAATGTAGATCGAGGTAGCATTACAATAAAAATAAAGATGTTCCGTATGAGCCCTACAATATAGTTGATAACTATATGCATAGCTTCTACTTTTTTTTCTTTTTAGTTCCTCATCTTATTTTTATTATTTTCCTAATTTGTCTGCTGGCAGGTCAGGTGTGAGATTAGGAAGGCACAGAGGTAGTGTGCTAGTAAAGCTACTGCATCATAATACTTTGAAATAATGTGCCAAATGAGAAGCAGAAAACCATATAAGAACTCATTAACTGGAAGAAAATATTCCGTTGTTAGCTATTACCTTTGCTGATAATAAGGTCATTGAATATGTGAACTTAAAATAAAAATATTGGAAAATTGCATGGATGTTCTTCACAAACCTAGGGATCAATACAATGAAGAAAGGGCATAAAACCTTGAGACAGAAGGGGAAAAAAGATAAGGGAATCATATTATACTCCATGCAGTGGTTTCCACAGAAACCACTAGTTTGTAATTCCCAACTTTTATTGGTGTTTTCAGTGCAGTTATGTCCATAAAAAACTGGAACAATGTTTAAAAGTGAACCATGACCTAAAAGTGGTTGAGGCACTAGCTAATTTTGTAGCAGTCCTGAAACTCAGATCAATAGTGGAGCAATATCCCTTAGTCTTCTGGGACACATATGCCTGTCAGCAGTGATTGTGCACAGGAGAAAAACTTGCCTGACCTGATTTTTTGCCCCCACACACCCATTGCAATAGAAATCCTATTTTACATGTAAAGATTTCTGAAGGAGTGATCTGCCAGCATCCTGTTTTCTCTATCCCACAACAAATTATTCACTAGTTGAATTCTCACCTTATTCTCTTTGCCAAAATATACCAAGAGCTACTTTTGTAATGTTTCAATAAAATCTCTTTGGGATAATCTGAAATTGTTGTGGGATTTGGGGTTTTTGAGGTTATGATTTAGCCAATTAAAAGGATGGAAGATATTAATGAAATTTGAATCCAGGTCTGGGTTTAAATTCTGAACACCGTCGCATCTGAAATAACACTGGCAGGACAGTGACTTCCTTTCAGTCAGCTCTGAATTAAATTCAGAGTACAGAGCAGGGCTGCAAAGAAAGGAAGCATGTACTTTGGATCTTTAGCCAGCAGCTGAAAGCACCCAGGGTCAACCTACAGGCACATGTAAATTAGCATAAGTACTTATGGAAATAAAAGTTAAGAAAGAAACCTAACATTCATTCTGGATTTGTTGGGTGAGGAACCAGAAAATCCTAGAGTTCAGTCAACATTGCCATGAGCGTGGGTTCTTCAAAATTCACGGAAGATCCTTGTGTGTTACTGCAATGTTGCAAAGAGGCATGTCAGCAACTTTGTGTGGGTACAGGAGGCTCCTCCAAAAGGAGGGGATGCTCAGACTGCAGAACTGCCCTTACATTCCCTCCTGCACAGGGAGCATGTTGACGACAATAAAGGGACGTGAGGAGGAGACACATCAGTGAGAGACAGAAGAATGGGAATGGGGTGCATTGGATGTGTTTTATTGCCCCTAAGCCAGAACACCTTCCCCAGGCCCTCTCTGCCTTGTAAGTGCATTAGTTTGGCTGCTAAACAGCTTCAGGTTAGAAGAAGAAAGGAGGTTGATTGCCTTCTGTGCTTTGCCAGCTGCCAGCTCAGCCTTGGTCAGGAGCCAGCACGGTATGTTCCGGCACCCTCAGAGGAAGAAGACGTTGCAGCTTTCCACTCTTTTCTCACTTCTTTTGCCCTCTTCAGTTTTGAAATAGTGAACTTTCAAGCTTACTCACCCTCATCAAGAAATTTCTTACCCAGAAGATTATTGTTAGCTCTAATGACTGTTTTCTTTGTATTTGTACTCACCAGATGTGAAACATGTTTTGATCTGTTTTCTCATTATCAAAATGCTTTCATTTATGATGCCCAGCAGGGAGACAGCTGATTAACTTCAAGTTTGTAGGTGGAAATATTTTTTCTTTTTGAAAGTTATTACCAAGACCAGCAAAACAAAAAAGAGTTTCTTTCAAGAGTCTGTTTCCAAATATTGCAGGTCACATTTTCAAAAATGCCTTCAACCCGTTCCTGCCTTTAAATACATAAAAGCTCTTCTTTGACAGCTTTTAGTGACAGCCATTTTCATATACTTGACATTTGAAAAAGTATTCTTCCCCAATGATTACCAGTTACAATATAGAAGTATTTTTTGCCCTTTGTTTTTTACCATTAGAATATTCCTTTAAAAATTGTTACCCTTTTTCAAGTTCATATTTGAGGACCAGAATACACAGCTGTGCTTGACATTAACTCCTCAGAAAATAATTTATTGAAACTCTACTTTATCAGAATAAATTACCAAAAGATAATTTCATTGGTTTAGGCACCATAAACCAGATGCTTTTCTTCTCTAAACCATAAAATATTTTGAGTTTGAACATGGGCAGAGTTTGGTTCAAATTTCAAACGTATTATTTCTGAAATTTGTATGTCACTTATTGTCCATGGCAATAACCATAAAATGTCTTCTAATTAAAAGACTGGAGTACTCAAAAAGACTCTTCAACCCTTGGTATGGAATGTTACAAACAAATGATAGCTTAACTTTTGTATTCAAATAAGTGCAACCTCTAGCACGATGAATTTATTTTATAATTCTGCTGCAATAATTACCACTCTTCGCTTTCATTGCTTCCTTTGGACTGACAATCCAAACCCAAAACCAAAACAAGGGGTGGTTTTGTACTTGAAAACCAAAACATAATGCCCGAGGTTTTGCAAAAGCAAAATCCTTCCTGGCTCATTCCATCTCAGCTAAATTTGATGAAACACAGTCATTTAAATAGATCAAAAGAAAAACTTCCAGTGTAAACTTGCAACAATTAATTATAGTATTAGAAGATCCTCCTAAGGTCCTTCCAACTTGTGTGATTCTATGAATCTATAGAGGAGCTAAATTTTACTCAGTATCATTAAATCACAACATCAATAATATTGTGAGGAAAGGGAGGCATAGACACATAGCCTTGTACTGTATTGCGGCTTTCCATCAAATCTGAACTGGTTAAGTATAAGAAAAAAACAAGAATAATAGAAAAATGAAATTAAAAAGGAGAGCAAATTTCAAACCCACCACATAGGTGTATCAGACAAATCAAACATAGGCACTATGTTGCTTTTCTATAGATTTAGTCTTTTTGACATATTTTATAGATAAGAAGATGTTTAGTAATGTTTACATTAACAGTTCATTGTCTAACAGCTACCTGTTGTCATGCTTTTTGTACCCTGACAGCACTTCTACAGTTTTCCATACAGTTAGCACACTGTTGAGCTGAAGTTTACATCATTATGACAGGTATGAACTGATCCCATTACCAATAAAAATTATAATATAAACCTTTAATAATCAGCAGTCAATGCCTTCTATTTACTTCAAATGTGACCAAGAAATTAAGTGAGGGCAGCAGATATAACATTAAGAACTCATGAAGTCATTTAGGAGCTTAATTCTGCTTTCAAAAAATAGTCTTAGTCCTATTGGACATGCATTCTTAAATTCTTTATGGTCTACTGAGTATTCTGCATTTTTATTCACATGTTATTGTGAATGCTTCCATTCTATAGTATTGAGAAATCTGGAATACGCTGGTTAATATTGAGAGGCAAAAGTGTAGCATCTTCATGTTGGTATAAAAATAAATAAAAATTCCCTGTTTATTCAAAGAATTGCTGGCATTGAAAGCAAATAGAAGTCAACCAAGCAGAATTGAAGTTATTATACCTTAGATCACTTCAGCATACCCTGATAATAACTAGAATAATCAGAAATAATGGTTTAATTTATTATTTGGATTGCTGGATAGTTTTCATCTTTCTGGCTACTCAGACATGGTTTTAAAGAATCCCATAAAAGAATCTATTTAGCATTCAGCTCCCAAAGCAAAATTCTCCTGACAGCAACATTATTCTGTTACTTCTGTCTTGTTCCAGAGTAGTTTGCTCCTGTTTAATGAAAACATACGTGCAATAGTATCATTAGTGATAAATGCAAATTAACTGCCAGTTAAATACATTTTCTATAAGGACTGAGAAACAGAAATACAAAAGCTTTGAACTCTTAAGGGTCAACCACTACAAGCGATTAGCCTTTACAAGATGCACAGTCTCTAGTCAGAGGGAGAATACCACAAGGATGATGAAAGACGAGTGGCTTTGAATTGAAGAGCTGATTTGATTAAAGAATCACATTTGACTTTTAAAATCCTAGTCCTGGAAAAATGTTAAACATCTACTTAGTGTTGAGCAGTGTAACTTGTTCCCATTGAATTAGTTCAATGCATGTTCCTACATATAACTTGTCTGAATTTTTAGTGCTGTCCTTGGATTTAACTGATGATGTTCATCATACTTGATGGGAAGAGAAGAGAATAAAGCAAGTCTTTTCATTAGATGTGGTCTTCTCTATTGCTAAGAATTTAAACAGATCAGTTTTGGGTGTGATTTGTTGGTACAGTTAGACTGGGATAAGAAGATCCTCTGCAAATGGAAAAGAAGTGGTATTTAAAATACTTTCATGGGCACAATTTTATTAAGATGTATTGGTTACATCTGTGTTTAAGGATGATTATTAAACACATAGAATCACTACTAAAAGCTTCATATTTATTTGGTGGTCCCTCAGCACTGTCCCATCTCCTTTCATCTGGTACATAATAGGATGTCATGTAACTATAAAAATAATAATTAAAAAAATCTACATTAAAATCAGTTTCAAATTAGCTGGGTAGGAAAGACATTGGCAGTTTCAAATGGAACTCTATGGAATTTTCTAGAGAAGAGAGCCTGAAATTCCAGAGATGATTTGCCAACATCTTTGGGATTAAAAATAAATTCTCTGAACACAATTTATGTGCAGGGGGATTTACTTAGTTGTAAAAATAATTCTTCAATTTCCAATACAATTCACCCTTTAGTGCATGCCCAGTGAATACAAGTGCCTTGCTTTGCTTTCAGAAAAAATCTGCCTGGTTTAGTTATTACACTAGGCCAGGTTATTTTCTCGGTTTTGTTGGTGAAATTGATGAAATACTGCATCTCATTAATGTCATCAATTCACTACTTACAAAGAAAATAGATTTCAATAACTAGTTGCAGGGGGGAAAGCCTAATTAATTAAAATAAAACCTTTAGCTTTGGAACATATCCATCTGTCTGGTGGGCTTCCAAACTACCCAAGTGCATCAGTGGTTTTACAGCATATCTGGAATTCACACTCTCTCCTTCATGCTGTCGCCACATGTTCATTTGTACGAAGCACGTACAGAAAATCCCCAAAGAGGCTGAGCTGGCTGTTGGTAGCTCTACTAGGCAGTCAGAGATATTATATCAGCAGAATTCCAAGGGAGCAACATCTCATATGTTACCTCTACTGTAAAGAGGAGAAGGACAAAATACCACTTTTGTTTTAAATTAACACCTTTGTTCCTGCTCTCAGATGTAGTTAAATGTTACTGTATATTTTCTTCTACTTCAAAGAGCTGTGCTTTGGATACATTTTTTGTTCCCCATTGCTTTCAGGGTTGAAATGTTGGGATGCGTTTCCTGTGAATGACAAACTCTTCGGCTAAGTAAATGCTGGGTGCAGTATTGAAGCCACGTCTGTGGACAGCATTTCAGGCAACATGAGCAATGCCTCACATGCTGAGATACAAAGAGTAGAAAACATGAACATGATTATGAATATTTCAGTAACAAACTGAAAAACATTTGTTAGAGTCGTTGCCTGGTAAGAAGCGTTGAACAAAACATCTACCCAAAATAAGTTGTGCAATGTAGTTTCAGGCTTTCTTATCAAAAAAACAACTACTTCTGTAGACCAACTAGGAGAACATCAGGTTGAGGAGAATTGAAGTGCAAATTGGACAGTAGAAAGAAAAAGTTGCCAGTCTTAAAAATAAGTCAAAGTATTCCATGTAATGGAATCTTCATTCTATCTGCAAGTAATAAAAACTTTCCAAGCAAATCCTTCAAATGAGATATGGTCACAAAAATAAGTGCTTTATTTTCCTCACTGTGAATTTTACCACATGGCAATGCACTGAATTTCCTTCCCCTATTAGTACAAAAAAAAGATGGCACACACAGGTGACTGTTCTGGCTTCCCCTGAAATTTCTAAGAGCAGCTTGGTCTTATAAGGAGCTTTGTTTATAAAATCCAGACTTCATTTTTACATCCACTGAACTTGGAGGTTCAGTCAGAAGGTTAGAATAAGCTTGATTTTGAATGACATCCACTGCTATTATCTGTAATATTTTCTACTGTAACAGAGAATAATAGGAACTTTGTTATAGGAAAAACCTTTCTTCAGTGAGCAAAGTAAGTATTCTCTTTGACTCCAAAAGTCCTTTTCTTTACACTATGCAAACCCTTTGTCATTTTCTATGAGCAAATATCACAGAATCATTTAGAAAATACCTAATCCAGTGTCTCTGCATAGTGCTACCGGCCTCTTGAAATTCAACTTGCAAGCAGGATGTGGGGAAAACTAGAAAGTTCCACAGTTCCATAATGTTCTACTTTCATACACTTCACTGTTTCTTGTCTTCTGTGTGAAAGAAAGAAATGGCTTAATTATTAGTAGTGTGGTTGCATCCACTTGTGTCATTCCAAATCAGGTACCTTTTAACTTAGCCAGTGTGAAAACATAGAGGCCAATGTGGGGGGAAGTACTGGTCCTGTTTAAATGAATATAGTTTTTGCCAGTGGCTTCACTGTGGGTACCATTTAACAGAAAAAATCCTATCCAGAAGAACTTACTGTGTCAGAACCAGCTCCCTCCTTTTGCCTTTTCATATGCCATTCATATTGACATAATAGAATTGCCTTGTGTTTGAAATTGGTCCTGAATGTAGGCAGATTCTGGTCTAGATTTACCGGTGTGCTTTTACTGGTTTTGATGATTCCATATATGTAAACCATTCACAGATATGTCTTAACTAGCTAGTTAAATAAGTAGCTTAACGGCAGGTTTGCTTTACTGAGGTAGCTTAAACAATGGGTGTAAAATAGTGAATCTGGTCCAATGAGTCTTAAACAAATTCAGAATATACAGTTATATACAGCTAATATAAACAAAATGCAGGGTACACTGCACTAAACTTTGTAAAGTAAACTGAAGAATAATTTGTGTAATACTGTGCAATTCAGTCTTCATTTCTTGGTAACAGCAATTCTGATGGTCTCTTTACTGGAAATAGATGTTGTGTCAAGACAAATTGGACTCCTGGTGAGTAAAAATTAAGTCAGTGCTAGCCAGTTGAGTAACATAAAATTTTTCCAGTCTGATACTTTTCACTGATTCAGAAAATGGTTTTCAGGCATAACCTGGATATGACATGCTCCAGGAAGTATTCAGTACCAACTGAAACGACAAGCATAGGGCATATCTTTTCTTAGAGGAACAATAATAGTCTTTTATAATATACTGCCATTCATCCAGATAGGTGGCAGAGTACTTCATAAGCAAACTATGTCATTCACAGCAGAGGAAGGCGTTTTGTGAAATATATCTCTAGGAGTATAATAATTAATTCTGACAAATGGGATTTTCTTCTTCACACATACGGCTTACTGCAGTGAAACAAGATTCCTCTCCCTGCCCTGATCCCTCCATTACGCTGTCTCAGGGAATGTGCTGGGTCTGCCTGTCACAAGCTTTTGCTCTTACAGAAGCTGTTCTGATGAGACTTTTCAACTACAGATACCCATCATTAGTTGGTGCTGCATGAAAGAAACAGCACAAATCATAGAAAAATTTTACTTCTGTAAAATTCTGCTGCAGGATTAGAAAAAGGGGAAAGAAAGCAGGAGAATTTGGTATCCTAATTCCTCTGCTGTCTGCAGCCTCCTTTATGATGTTTCTCCATTACTGTTATGATTTGTGATTTACCACAATAAGTCTAGCTTTCAATACTGAGCTGAAGTAGTGCTTCCAAGCTGTCTGTCATCTGAATATGTCTAAGAAGAAAAACCTTTTGGGGCAGTTGGGGTAGTTGCCATTTCTACTTTGCTGAAAGTACCATGCTCAGATTTAGTACTTTTACAAGTAATGCATTGACAGAATATTTACATGGGTGTGATTTACCTCCTGTTGATGAGGAAGAGCTCTTTTGTAACAAATGTGCTGAGAAGTTGTGGAAGAGCACTTGCTTGTTAAACTTCCTTTAAGCATGCTGTTGTGGTTTAAGCCCAGCCGGCAACAAAGCACCACACAGCCGCTCACTCACTCCCCCCCTGCCCCAGCAGAATGGGGGAGAGAATAGGAAAAGTAAAAGTGAGAAAGCTCATGGGTTGAGATAAGAACAGTTTAATAAATGAAATAAAATAAAATAAAATAAAAAATAATAATAATAATAAAAATTGTAATGAAAAGGAAAATAACAACAACAACCAAACAAGAAAGACAGGTGATGCAAATGAAAACAATTGCTCACCACCCTCCAACAGATGCCCAGCCCAAACAGCGGTCCCCCAGCCAGTTTTCCCCCTAGTTTATATGCTGAGCATGACATCATATGGTATGGAATATCCCTTTGGTCAGTTGGGGTCAGCTGTCCCGGCTGTGTCCCCTCCCAACTTCTTGTGCACCCCCAGCCTACTCGCTGGTGGGGTGGTGTGAGGAACAGAAAAGGCCTTGACTCTGTGTAAGCACTGCTCAGCAATAACTGAAACATCCCTGTATTACCAACACTGTTTTCAGCACAAATCCAACACATAGCCCCATACTAGCTACTATGAAGAAAATTAACTCTATCCCAGCCAAAACCAGCACACATGCCTTTGTCAGTCTTACCAAGCACACACCTTTTTGCTCTAAATATATCAGGGTAATGTGAAAAGATACAGCCCCGTGACTTCTTTGTAGTTGCTTAATCTTTCTATATTAAAAATAACAGTAAGAACAATCAGGTTAATACTTTGACAATTTTAAAATCTGAAATTTCAGTGTGGTAGTTACCAGTAAACTGGTAGTAACCAGTTATCAGATTTCAGATCAGGTATCTGGAAATGTACAGCATGCAAACGTTTCCAGAGAAAGCAAGCTGTCCTCAATAAAGCCAAAGCAAAAGCAGCAACAGGACGTGAAAACTTTCATTGGATGGAGTATGCTGGCCATTCGAAACATATTTTTGAAATGACTCAAATAATTTTCCTAATGACACATACCAGTGTGTGCTTTTCAAGGACTTCTTTTTCTTTATGGCAGCAGTGATGTGAAGTAAGAAAAACATGAAGTATGTGGAAAAAGAAACAGATTACTTTTTTTCCTAGACTTATTTTCCACCTGAAACTATATTCCACACTTGGAAGCATGACTTTGTCCCTGGAAGTTGCTTTGAGTGTTATGGTTTAAAGAAGTGTTGTTCACATAGAAATAATTTTAATGTGTAAATTTTAGGTGACAAATTGTCATAGCCAAGTGTCGCAGAGAATCTACTGCTAGAGAGAAGCTGAATCTATAAGGAAAGGAATTAAAATGTTAAGTTACTCAAGCAGGACATACACTATCACTGTCACAGGAGTGCCATCGGCCATGTGTCGATATAAGAACACTACTGATCTTGATCCAGCCACCGTTTAAGGCTGTAGGAGCCTAAAGTTTCCAGCTCTGAACTGAGCCAGAAGGAGCAGAGAAGGATGTGCAGAAGGATCATTTAAATATCATGCCTGTTAGTCAGCATGGTGTGCTGCAACAGGAACAAACAAACAAACAATGCCACAAATTGCAGGATAGTGTCAGGTTGCTGTCACGTCTTCCTGCGTGACTGCAACCATTGTTCTTCTATAAATTCATACATCTGAGTAAGTCTAAACTGACAACAGAAGAGAGGAAGATGTTTTAGAGAGATGTATTTCTGACTGTTGTGCAAGTAGAATTACAATGTTTTGGCTAATAAATGATGAGAGATGAAAGTATAATTTGCTGATTACTCACAAAAGGCCATATATATTGCCTACATACCTATATGTACACACACATGCAGGTGCTGCTGATCATGCTTATGTCTAAGTCATGTCTTGAACCCTTATCTGATGATCAGTAAATGGCCCTTGTTCTCATGTTACTTCTCCCTCCCTCTGAATGGGTGACGAGCTTGAAATCTCTTCTCCATGCAGTGTGGGCAAAGCTGTGCAGAAATTGCAATGCCTACACCTGGGGCTTGGCTGTTAGGCCCCCTCAGCTAAAACAGTGGTGAGAGCTAGTCTTTGTTCTGTTCCAGTGCAGCAGAAAACAAGCACATTTAAACCACAGGTGGCTGACTACTGCCTATGCCCTGAAAGCCAGTGGAAGAAAAGAACTAGCAGTGGTTTCGCAGGCAAGGCTATTGCACATACCCACACATTATTGATTTTTCCCTGTTTTCTTTGGCACTGGAAAAAAGGAGGTGGGCTCACAAGCAATTGCAGCTGAGAGCCAGCCACCTTCTAGTGGAACGTTGTTCCCAACAGCATCTTATTTTGGACACGCCAGCAGAGAGTGAGTGCAGCAGACTGTGGACTCTGACTACTTTTGAAACTGTGCAAAGTATGCTTAGGTGTGTATGTTTGAATCAGAGAGTCTGCAATAAACAGAAGAAACAATAAAAACAAACAAAAAACATAGAGGCAAACATAGATATTTCTAAACAAAAGGTCAAACCTCTTCCATTGAGTTCATTTGCTCCTATAAAGAGAAAGGACTTCTTTGGGAGTATGAAATGTAGGGTCAGGCTTTGACAATTCAAATCTCAGTGTATCTGAGCCAGTTCATACCAGCAGGTAATTTGGCCCTGGAGAAATAAGGTGCCAAGTTTAGAGGTGACAGAGATTATGTGGCTTTCATAGCCTTATGCTTTTTTAGGTTTTTTCCTAATAGCAATATAGAAAATCCTGTCACTCATTTATCTTGTTATTATGGACTTCAGTTATTCAATCAAAATTTTCTGCCAAATCTATGGGTACTTTCTGCTACTATTTTTGGCATCTCTGGATTTTTCCCAAAACATACTATTTTGTTTTCAAATGCAAGTGGTTTTGAAAGAGAAGGAATTTAATTCTTTAAAAGTTTAAGTTTGTCACATTTAATTTTTTTTCATCTTAAACAAATTTTAGAAAGGACCTATAGGAAAATTATTTTTATGGTTACCAACATATGGAAACTTAGAGCTCTGGAAAGAGTACAAAAAGTTAAAGAAGAAAAAAAAACCAGTTTATAAAATACAGATTTGTAGAGGCAACAAAAAGCACAAAAGTGCATAACAGTCATTTGGACTTGATATTAAAATCCTGTATGTGGTTGCTATTTATGAAAAAATATATTGAGCCAATAAAAACAACTATATGTCAGTAACATAGGTAAATTGCCAGCAAAATTCAGGGCTCATCAGAAAAAGTTGTGTTACAAAATATTTTATGAGAAATGTGAAGCCTATACTGTGCTGGTTCTCTTTTTACTGCAAAAAAAGTAGCACTAAATAGAAGTGGAATTCAGGAGAGATTTTTTGACATTGCAGTGTTGTAACTGAGAGAGAAATCTGACTTTGCAAAGCTTTTAAAGTCTTCACCTTCCAAAAAAACACCTGAAGGTAAAATATCATTTATGGCTTTGTTCTCCTTCATGCTTAAGGAACAAGCTGTAAAAAAAGCATAATTCCTTTCATACTTCAGAAGGCTAAGAAGGTAAATGTCTTCATTGACCAGCATTCATCAAGTAGGAAAGGAGAAGGAGACTTTCAAAATTATCTCTTGCCATAAAAGTTCTTCCCACTCCCTCCTGAACTTTATACGCCTTTTCAATACTTCACTCAACTTGCTCTCCTCAAAATGGCAACATAACAAAAATTGCTCTAGTTGAGACTGACAGAAAGGGCTCTTTTATCTTCATTGCCCATCTCTTTGTGCAATTAGTTAAAAAAAAAACAGTGTATCTTTCAGTAGTCCATCCTGGAAGTCACTTTGATTTTTCCTAGCTTTACCATCCCCTACATTTCTTTCTCCCATTGAGGATATATGTATTTTGGATTATAGCCTCCTGCCTCTCATCCCAGAATTACATCTTTTCAAATTGGATCCCATGTAATTATCTTCTGTCTGTGTTTCTGCTGTTTGTACACCTTTGTATCATTCCTCTGCATATGCCAGTTAGTGTAAATTACTATCATCTGTGTGCTGGTTGCTTCCTTTTGGGGATCACAAATGAAGAAGACAGATAAACATGAGCAGATGTATTATTATTAGAAACCTCTCTCTGATTCAGTGTGCTGCTGTTTATCATTATGTTTACAATCATTTAGCCAGATTTCAAACCACATTACAGTGTTCACAGCCAAGCCAAGCCAATTTATATCAAATGAATATTTCTCGTAGGTTTGCATCAGGCAAAGTATTAAATATTCAGGAAAACCTATCAACCTCACAAACAACCCTTCTCCTGAGTACTGTAAGTCTCTGTTTGGAAGGCATACAAGCAACAATTCAAGAAGTTTTTTGCTCTTCATGTGGTCCTTGCTCAAAAGGAAGTCTCTCCATTGCGCCTATCAATTTGTTGAAACTTTTCACTATCAGACATGGTAGGATGTCTGTCTTTGGACAAAGACTTAGAGCAGTACAACAAGCCCTGTCCTGGCTGGGTCTGGCCAGTTCCTGGAAGTGCATCACATATGCTAACAGCTGCTTTCACAGATATGGTGGTGTAAAGGAATAGATGCTATTTCCTTGCTACTGCTGACATAAGTATCACTTCCATGTGGTCTGTTCTGTGGTGATCAGCAGGATGGCTCAGGTCCAGTCAGTCAGAAATGCTGTCTTGCTGATGGAAGCAATTTCAGCTTAATTTGGATGGGAATCATAAAAAACATAGGCTTCCTTTACAGTCATGTAAGAGATAGGAACAATTTGGAAGGTGATTCCTGCCTTCCATAGGTGTTAAGGAGACTTAAAATGAAATGGGCATGGAGAAGTGCAGAATAAAGAGATTCTAGATGAATGGCCTGTTTGAAATATCCAGCTTTGAGATAAAGTCCGTTCATTGCTAAAAATAAGCAAGAAATTCCAACAGTGTTGATACTGGTCATAAAAGATCAAACAGGTGACAGAAAAATTACATGATAATCTGTGGCAACTGGAAATATGCCAAAGCATAATGGCTGAGCAGTGCTGGTGAGCTGCTAACTTTTTTCTGGATGAAAGTGGGAGGAGAAAAGAGAAACATATTCTTTAACTGGAAGTGAGAGAAAAGCCAAGAAGTTAGGTCATTTTAATAACAGGAGAAAGAAAAAAATAAAAAAAAAGAGGCAAAACAGAGAAGAAATGAGGCTACCAGCTGGGTGTGGTTTTTTGCGGTTGAATCAGAAAACTGTTAGATGCCTATTTCTTTTGAGAAGGGAAATAACAGAAAAGATACCTCTCCTTTCACCAGATGGAAGAGAGCATGAAGAACGACTCAGGAAATGGGGAACTGAAAATCTCTGAATAGTCCAGGATGCAGAAGAGAAAAACAGAATAATATCTTTTCAGAAAGGATTACAACAAAATCCTAAAGCAGGATTCCCCCATGTGTCATAGGTCACTGTGTTTCCATTGCTTTCCATGGGACTATGCTGCTGGCCTTAACTTAGGATTTAGGTTTTTTCCATTCAGGTATGATTTACATAAAGTTTTAAGTCTAGATTAGTCAATTAATTTAATTTACATAATTCTTAGAATCTGATTAGACAATTGGCAGAAGCTGTTCAGCTGATATTTAAAAAAAATAAATTTGCTTGGTAGAATAAACTAATAAATAAAAAGAAGACTCACTAGACAGAAGATTTTAATATACTGACTTGAAAGAAATAATTTAAACTGTAGTATTGTGATTTTCCAAGTGCAAAAATAAAGGTCTTCGTTCATCCTAGTGTAATACTTGGAACTGACGGAGTTTCATTAAAATGGCTTGACCTAGGACATTTATCCTCATCATTTCAACATTATAGCCCACATTCAAAATGGTTAGAAAAAAATAGCAGGAAACATTTGTAAAGCAACACAAACAAACTGAGACACTTTGTGTTCCCCAGACAGTAGTCTGATAGCGGAAAGATGGCTGTGGGATTTACAAACAAAATGAAAACTGGCAAGGAAATCAATCTGAAACCCTTTTAGGCAATTTACCTCTTCCTCTAGACTTCTAGAAGTTAAATAACAACCAGAAGCTTGCTATCTGTGATAAACAAAAGAGAGCTGACTAACCTGGTGCTGTAGGAGCAACTTTACTTTTCAGTGTCTACCCCTTACATTAGGATCAGTTCAGGCACAGGCTGAAGAACTCCAGCTCCTGGGTTTTACTCCATCCACCCCTGCTGGTTAACAAATTGTATATAGACATTTATTTAAATGTAGCCTTTGAAGTTATACCACAGATTGATACACTAAACAGAAGCAGGTAAAAAGCCAGTTTTATCTGACAATTCTTCTGCCCACACCCTTGTAGTTTTAACATATGGGGAAAGTTTTTGCTCTTTGATGAGGGGAAAATAAAGCATTTGTGTTGGGATGACAGCTCAAGGCTCAGTTATTACATATAAATCTCATCTCAGCAATATTTTGGCTTCTGATATTTTAAGCAAAATTGCCTTGGCTTGAAGTGGATGTTGACCTTATGAGGGATCAAGTCAGTCTTCCTGTTGTTACTTGCAGTGAGCGCATATTTTCTCTGTCTCGATACTCAGGATTTATCTTACTACCACTGTAATGAGAGGGTTTGTTGGGGGTCAGTCTTGTGATTCCAACCCTACAAAAAAGTAAAATTTACATGGAAACAAATGACCATGTTATTCGTCTTTCTTTCTGAAGTCTAGGGAAGAGTAACCTTATGTGACGGTGTGCTCCTCCCCTTCCTGACCTGACCTTTTCCCATAACACTGCTCAAGCGATAACCACCAGTGGTGGTCGTGATGGATGCATCTAGTTGTGATGCATTCGGCTCAAAGTGGATTCGGGGGAGGCAGATAACAACACAATAGCCAAGTGCTAATTTATGGCAATGTGTCCACCTAACCACAGTGTTAGTCAATGTCCAATTCAAACTTGGAAGAAACTAAAGTCTGTGGTCAGTATGTAAATATGACTATGAGTCAATCATCTTACCCCCATAAATAGTGAGTAGCCCAAGAGCCCTTTGAGCTCTCCTGCACAGCAGTGGGCTGCACGCCAGGATCTCACCTTGAGTAGGGATGCCTCTCAAGGTTACTCCTTGAGGTTAAGAGATTCCTTGCCGCAACAGATTCTTGGTGAGTGACTAATTGCACCCTGAAACTTTGAAACCTTAGCTAAGTGATAGAAAGGATTGATTGTGCGTATATAATCCTTTAGACATAAACCATCGACCAAGTCTGGGACTAAGTTTGGATCCAGCCGCACCTGGACTCCTCTCTGAGAAGGATTTTAGAACACAAAGGGGTCCTGTCTGAACCTCATGACTGAACGGGAGGGTCTCCCTGACAGTTTTTTTCTCTATGCAGTAAATAATCAAGTGTACCTTGTCATCAAATCTTGTTAAACCACCACCACATTTACTATGAAACTTTGTTAACTTACTATTTTATATCAGCAAAATATGTTGTTACTTCTTTCTTATGAGTGAAGTGCACTCCCATCCATGACACCTTATGGGGATTGCTTATATGGAATGTGATAAATGTGTTGGCAATATTTGAACTACATAGTTTCATTGGACAGTGAGGGTTATAGATACTTGCAGTTATAGATTACTTCTGCTTACTACAAAAATTGAGAGAAGTTGTGTTGAAATAAGAGAGAGGAAAAGGCATGTAGGAGCTATCTGACCTCTAATGCAAGGCCTATGGGTCATTTGGACTCTTGAGGGAGAGATGGTGGAAATTTCTCATTGCAAAATGTTGTAACACACCACAGTACACAGAAAGCTACTGGGGCTAAGTGTATCATGGCTTTCTAAACCTGAATGTTCCAGAAAGCAGAGCTAACGCTATGGTGTGTGCCAGTAACAAGGGATTGGAAAAAAACTTATTTCTGCTTCAAGGGGGTAGAATGTTTTCCACAGCCTCCTAGATGGCCCTAGCTTAGCTTAGAAATCAGTGTGGTCAAAAGAAGTAACAATGTCTTTCAGAGTTTTAATGAAAAGCAGGTCTTTCATTCTTCTGCCATTAAATAGTGATAAGAACTTGTCTTAGCCATCCATGTGCAGAGACAGCAGAATATAGACCAATAGACAAAATTTAGGTATTTTGATGAATGAGAAATATTCTTTGTATCTGCTTGATGCCATAAATATACTTTGCAGAACATAGGCCACCTCCATTTTTCCTGGAGCAGGAATCCACAAGAGAGACCTATTAAGGCATGCTACAGCTCCAGGCACTACTAAATTCCCATTTCATCTCCATGGAAATCAGGAAAGAAGAGAACTGCTGAATACCAAAGTTGTATAAATTTTTCCTTGATTCTTTGATCTAAATGTAGCTATACTGAATCACTGGATGACTGAACTCAGAGACACTATTTTCATTACAAGCATTTCTCTTTGGGGAAGCAGCAAAAGAAATACATATGCAAGACACAAAACACCAAAAGTTTCCACAGCACTGAGTTTTTCCCAGGGACTGGGAATTGGCTCAGGGTGCAATAACCCTCCTAAAATCCATACATCCCAGGTCATTTGTTAAAAAATTGTGTCTTCTGGCCTTGCTAGGGAAGGGGGAAAAGCCTTGTGTGGTTAAGCAGTCTGAGTGAAAATACAGAAACCCAGCTAGTGTATACCCCTAATAAAGAAAATCAGTCAGTGATGCAAAAGAATCTTTTAATTTTCTGTGAAAAGACTTTTCATGACCTTTTAACCATTTTTGAAACAAAATTGTTACACAACATGTTGTTACTATAAGTGATAAACAATGTAAAACATTTGTTTAAAACAAAGCTGGAAAATATTAGAAAAAGCAATAAAAGTATTGTGTAAAAATTATTTGAAAAGCACAACATTTCAAAAGCACCCATTTCTTAATTGCAGTGACTTTCTGTGCTTGCTTTTTGAACCAGCAGTTTCCAGTAGAACAATCTATTTCAGGGAAGAGAAAGCCCTCTCATGAAGTTTGCAGGCGGAGGCAGCTGTTTGCCTCTTTATCACAGCTCGGGGATGAAGTGTGTGGTGGAGCCTTGCTGTCTCTCAAGCTCCTTGAGTGAGCAAACGCTAATGTGGCTTTGGCACCTGTACAGCGTGTATCCCTTCTGGAGCTTTATTTGTTCTCCGTTTCAAACTAAAGGCATCTGCAAAACTGCATAGCCTGTTTGTTCCTGAGAGGTGCAGGGCGTTTAGAGAAAAGTACAAAGAATAATGTGATTAGAATCGAGTAGAGAATAAAGAACAGAAGAACGGGACTACACAAAGGAAGGTGCAGGGTTCCCCAGCCACTCTCCCTTGGTTATCTCCATGGCTGGAAGAAAGAAATGTTTTTTCCCGTTCAGTATCTGTCTTTCTGTGGATGTTTGCCAGCATGTCGTCTTTCTGCTGACATCTGCTTCAGTCAAACTTCTCTTTCCAGGCTTTTCAAGCTTTAAAATCTCTTTTCATCCTTCATGCAGAGTAATCCACTCAACTATCTACCAACTCAGACAGGGTGGTTTGCCCTCTATTATTAGCTCAGCTTCTGCAGTTTTAATTCCTTTGAAGTTATTTACAGCAAGTTTCTTGCTTTTGCAATTTTCCTTATTTTTTCTGCTTAGTTTCTTTAAAGGGTTCTTTACACTTCATCCTATCACAAGAAACCAATAATAACCAAAAAATATAGTGAACTGCAGTCCACTTCATCATGTAGTCTCTGAAAGCAATGTTATTTTCTCTTCTTCAGTCCCAAGGAGCTATGCCTTTGAATGCCTCATAAGGGTGGTGCAGGATAATTCTTAGGGCTACAGTGCCAGACAGGTCTACATCACACAACAAACACTAGTCATGGTTAGCTCTTGTGCCTAGTTTTTAGCATGTGTAATATTACAAAATTTGGTGTGAAAATTTCACAACTAAACTATGCCTACACAACAGCGGTACTGAGTGTATTATTAAAAAGATCATGCCATCATGAGTCTTCCACAGGAAAGTTTGACTCCAATTTCTCCTGAGACACATTTTCTTCTGCTTTTACTGACTAACCTGGCTTTGCTTTTCTTCTAACATCACTACCCTTAAACCTTCAGCTTTCCTGCTTCCTAATGTTCCTGCTGACAGCCATCACTCCTGCTACTTGTCAGGGTTATACTTATTACCTGCCAGTCAACATGTGAAAGTGCTTGAGTCTTAGCAAGTTATGAGGCCTTCTTTCCATCACATATCAATCAAGAAAGTTATGTTTACTGGAAAATGTCAATGGAAAGATTGCTGAGCTAAAGACAGTGGCCTGTGAATGACTTAAATTTAACAACTGTTTTTCTAAAAAATATCCTTTTTCAATCAGCTTCTCCCCATGGGGAAGAAGAAATCCAGACTTTGCTTTTTGCTTTGCTATACAAAGCAGAAGTACTGTTTATATATATTCAGTATTTTACAACATGCAATTCAGAATTTTTTCAAAGAAGGATAGGGACTGGCAAGGGATGGACTGAGCACGTTGCTTATTTGAGTTAAACAAGAACGTTATGATGACAACATTTTGTATCGCTGGTATTGGCAAAGGGAAGAATTTCTGTTACATTATGCAAATACACTGCAAGTGTGTATTTCTTTCTAGTCTGCCACTCACTGGGTAGAGAATCAGGGAACCAAATGCAGATTGAAAAGAAGGAAGCATAAAGATGATGCCAAATGAATAGAGGACAAAGACTTGTAGCTAGGACAGTGTTGTGATACAGATTATTTCACTGATACTTGTTGGATTTGCGCCCTCTTTTTCCTAGAGTTATTAAAAGGGTGCATTCAGCATGTGTATCTCCACACAAGCAGTTCAGCAGGCTTGGTTCTTCGCTCAATTTTGCTGGTGTAAACTGCAATTTCAGTTGTTAACAAATCCATGCTGTTTCTTCTCCTTCAAATGAATGTTTTTTGTAAAATTAAGAACAGTTGTAACAGGACTGTTAGACTCTAATGAACGTTAGCGAGGAAGAGTGGTTTCATTTGCTCAGTTTCAGTTCAACTTCCAGCAGGGTGTCACTGCTGCAATTTGATGTCTCTGGTGGATCTTTCAGCAACCATAGCTGTTGCCTCAGTCTAGTGTCTAGGGGACCTGTATCTGCATCATTCATTGCCATTAGTCTTAGGACTGTCTATATAGTAAAGTGAATTGAAATGACTACCTCATTTGTGATTCATACTTTTGGTTACTTTGATACAAGCTGAAGAATGGGAAAATATTCCAAATGCTACTATTGAAACTATTTACTTTGACCTATCTGTTAAATTACTGTTCATTTTGGCTCCTGTGCTGCATAGGCAGTCCATCAGACAGAAGTTTTAGGACTGGATGAGACATGGAATTTAACTGTGCTATTTACCAAGATGAGTTCTCATTGTTGCCTGAGTGAAGGTAAAAACGAACCTTCTTCTGCTATAGAGGAGTATTTCTGAAAATAAATGGAGGGTTTTCATCTTTGGATTGCCAAGTCAGAGTCTGACATGAACATCCATATACTACAACACATTGTGTTTTAGGAAAGGACATAAATGTGTGACAGGAGAGAAAGATCGTATGTATCCTCCCACAGTTAACTACCTTTATATATCGTACATGTGCACAGGCACACATGCATGCAAAGGCAGAGAAGGAAAGAGCACGGTTGCTCCAGGTAATGATTTAGCGGTCAGATCCAAACTAGATGGATATTTTTGTTTGTAAATAGTTTCTACATTCTTTTAAAAGATGAAGTGTAGAAATGCTTCACAAAACAATAGAGTGGGAGGATGAAAGATAAAAATCAAGTCATCTAATAGCTGCCTTACAGTTTCTACTCAATTGTAAATGTTGGTATTGCTGTTGCCGTTGTTTCTCAGGTGTATGTACTATTTAATGTCATGGCTTTTCTATGAATTAGATTTCACATTTTGAAACAGAGCTACTTCAGAATAATAAAATAAAGAACTAATAGAGTCAAGACTTGGGGATTCTTAGATTGTATTTTGGGCACATTTTGTTTTATAACTATTCTTGTTTAATGGTTATTTTCACCTGTTTAAAACTGTAACCTTTGACCAATCTCAAATATTTTAGAGGAGAAGACAAACTAGCAAACAAAAATAATCCCCCAAATCCATTTTAAAATGGACGTTATCAAATTGAGAGGAAAAATTCTTCATGATGCTGGCAAGAAATCATCTGATGCTCTGAAGCCTGAGATCTAACTCACCAATATTGCTCAAAAGCAGAGAAGGAAGTGATGTAAAAATGTCCAGAGTAATGCAGACACCTGTGTTTCTCAGAGGAGGACCATGAGAAACATGAAAACTTATTGATATGGCTCTATTAAAGCATTGCTTAGACCCAAAGTGGGGTCCTAGGCACACGCATGTGAGTGTCCACACTGTTATATCAATAGTTATATCAATCACTGTTATATAGCTTTGGCCAACCAGGAGTGTGCCGAACAGTGGTAAAGGGGTCTGCATGCTGCAGGGACCATTCCTGCTATGCAGTCTCAATGCAACTGCCTTGCTTCGGAAGGGAAAAGAGGTCAGCTGCATGGAATAAGTCAGTCACCATCAGGGCCGTAGAATGGTCCCTGACCCTTTTTCTTTACTACTATAGATGAAGCCATACAGTGTAACGACTGAAGGGACAATCATGTCTTCCAGGCAGATCTCCTGTATACCTACACTATAGACTTTCTCCTAGGAGTTAGGTTCAACTACACCCATTACAGATTGAATCTCATCAAAATGTACCAAGTGAAAGAGTCTATCTGCAAAGGTTTTTTTCTCTGTGTAACTACCTGGCTAGCTAGGATCATGAATCCTAAATTCTAGTGCTATTTGTCTAGCTTCAGTTTCCAGCTATTGATCATATTATGCCTTTTTCAGGAAAGCTGAAAATCTCCACACTATCAGTGTTTTTCATACACAAAAGTTAAAGTGGACTCCAAAATTTCTCTTTGTCTAGTTTTAGTATCTAAACCACTGTTAAAACTGTGTTCACAATCAGCTTTTAGTGTAGTGAATTTGGCTTTTCTGGTATATCGCTATTGTATACGTATGACATACTGCATTTATCAGCTGAGCAATCAACTTTAGAAAATGTGCACAATACTTGCTAGATTAAGCCTAGGAACCCTGAAATAATTAATTCTGAGCTAGTTCTGAGTCAAATAAATATGTTTTTAAAATTATTTACAGAGGCAATTGCAATTCCTTCTATGAAATATAATGAGACACTTTAAGAAAAAGATGAACAAATATTTTGAGTCTTATCTCAGTCTTATCTCTTAACAGTTGTCCTCTAACCAGCATGTCAGAATAGGTTAATTTGCTTCCAAATCCTTGACTAAATCCTTCTGCAAATAGTTTAGAGCACTGGCTCCAATTTCTTCTCTAAGTATGATATTTCATTTAATAAATGTTCCCCGTTTTAAAAATTGTACCTAACTTCCTTTGGTGCAGGCAGTTTCTATAGTGTATGTTTGTTGCTCTCTTTTTCTAAGATGGACTTAAATGTTAAATTTCTGGGTTTAAACTCCATTAACAATTTCACATTTTTAGGAGATACTCTCTTAATCGTTTTGCTTTTTTAAAGAAAACTGATCCTGTTTTTTAAATCATTTGGGAAAAAAGCTAAAATTCTTCATTCCTTTTCTCCTGTTTAATGTTGAGCTGTTTTGGTTTTCTTTTTGGCTCCATCCTTTATCCCCTGTCATTCTACAAGGAAAGAAAAAATTGTAGAAACTGTGATTAAAAGAAACTAATGGAATTTCCCTTTTCCCTAGACCTTTTCTGTAGAATTTATGATAGGGAAGAGTGATCCAGTCCTTTCACCAGCTGCCTTTGTTGGGTGTGGAGAAGGGAAGGTCACATCTGGAGGAGCACAGTCATTTTAAATCTGTAAAGCTCAAACACCATGGAAAGATTTCATTCTATGAGGTTAAACATGTTTGAAGGGCAAAACTCTCTGCTGCTGGCAGAAATCCCTGCTCCAAAGAGATGCATGATGAAACAACTAAGTTTATTATCTGCTTTCTATGCATCCCACTATTCACCTTTTCCACGTGTGGTTAATCAATGCATCATCAGTCTTACCATGTATTTCTTGAGTGATAGGTCAGGAAAGGCTGACCAGGTTCTGGTTTTTGACTTTGGGGCTATTCCAGTAGCCTTCATTTTCCAGTTCATTTTTTAAAACTAATTTACAAATAACTTTCACAAATGAGATATATCACAGACTGTACTGAGATGTTATCAGAATGTAAAACAATAAGCCTGTTTTTTACGCTAGCTAGATACATTGTGTTTATAATTATTATTACTTAGTCACAGTCAATTAGGGTTTTAATATGAACACATAGCATCTCCCCGGATTGGATTTGGAATTGAATACTAAGTACTGGTCTAGACTTAGAAGATTTACTGGCTCACATCAGTCTGTTAGTTGAGGTATATATTTTGCTGATGGAGCTATGCTGGAAGGAGGCCTAGGAGTTATACCAGTAAAATGTCCTTTTGCCAATATAGCTTTTACCCTTTCTTTCAGCAAAAGCAAAACCTATGGCAGAAAAAAATTATCCTTTTCTTTATTTTTTTATGTTTTGGCTGCTGTCTCTACAAACTGGTAGGGTTTGTTTCCACTCCCTGGGGCATCGCAAGCCTATGTGCTGGTGGAGGCAGACAGTAGACTTGTCTGTAATCTTGTCTGACCTTATTCCCACAAATTACAGCACACATTGTCACACCTGCTTTAAAAGTCATCTGGGCACGATGACTCTCCAATAACCTGGGAATCATCTATGGAATGGTTTTACTACAAGGGAAAAGAAGTTAACAATTTTCATCTGAGCCCACAAGAAGTGTTTTTTTTAGTAACAGCTGAATAGACTTACTCGTGGCTTTTTGCTGAGGTGTTACACAGGAGTGCCCCAGCAACTCAGTGTCGCTATACCTAACCTCTGTTTTGCCACAAAGCTCTGCCACCACCTCCCACCCACCTCCTTCAATTTTACTTTGATGTGATTAGAGCTGATTTTACCATTACTTTAAAGTGTCTAAACAATCCCATGCTCATATAAACACTCCAACACTTCACACCACTGCTTGTATTGTCTTACCTTTGTTCAAGTTTTGGCAAACAAATACTACCCCAGAGCTTTTGCTGGATCAGATTTCATCATTATGTCTGGTTAGGATCTAAGCCAAGCAATCTTTACCTGTGATAGCAGCCTTTACCCTGCTTGGGTCAAGTAAGCTGATTTCCCATCTTCCTTAAGCTAAAAGTGTGTGTTGAATCAAGACTGTAAGACAGGTGAGCACAGGGTCTGCATAACGATCTGTAAGACATCTAGAGCTGTAATCTTAGATCAGTATCAGTTTAATTGTGTGACTAAAGACCAGCCCCTTTATTACTTTTTTCAGGCACCTAGCTAACATTTTATGCATAAAGTAGCTAGTAAATAACTGCTCCTTACAAAAAAATATATTTCTATTTCCTACTTGAATTCAATTTTCATTTTGATCAGAATTTATCCCTTATATCTTATTCTTGTCAATGTTTGTTTTCTTTGGGGGGAGGGGAGATTTCGGTAGGTGAATGCAGTGATGCCATTTCTGAAAATAAGGATAGATGACTTTATTTTCTGAAAGATTGCCAACAATAACTAGATCAGAGACGGTTCACCCTCTTCTTCTTGCAAGTGATTTATGAGACAGAAAACAGTATTTAATGAGGTCAGATAGCACTGAAGAAGAGCAACAACACAGTTAAGCAAAATCGGCAGAAACAATAAGCAAATCTCAGGGAATCTGACATACATACATATTAGAGAGAGAAACTAAAAGCCCTGGTGGAAGAAATGAGCCTCCAGAATTATATTATTGACTAATTCAGCTCTATTCTTTCTTATATACCACTTCATAATTTCTGTTTCATTTGCCCAGTGTTCCATACTGAAAGCTGTATACACGACTGTACTAGCACAGTGTTTTTTTCCTGTATTTTTGAGCCCCAAACTGTACACACATTTGTCACACTATTTAAGGTTGTAGTAAAAAATAAATTGTATTATTTTTTATATTATAAAAATAGAAGCCTTGTTTCTGTTTTGACTTCACATATGCAATTTCCAAGATTTACATTTTTTAGTTTTCCCAGTTTTCATTTGCCATTTACATGATGAAAAAATATTTTTCATTCTCCTTTAAATAATTGTTTGCTGCTTCTAACATTAGAAGAAATGTAAAATTATATAAGACAAAGGCCAACATTACAATATTTTTTCCTTTGAATATTCTAAAGCAGAAAGCTTGCTCTGCCCTGCATATTTGAACCTGCATCTCTCGTTGAAGACTGTCTCTCAAGCAGCTACTGAAATAAAAAAAAATACCCTCCACAAATACATCAATAATGCAAAAATTGCTCAATATTATATCCATCTGTAACTTTTGAGCCAGCTCAAATCACATTTTACCAGGCAATGTGTAGACCCCTTTTTTCCAGTTGCCACTGACTCAACTGTTAGACTTCTGAATCACAAAGTTCACTTTAAGTAAGAAATAGACAGAAAAATGCTTTCTAAAGCTAACTTCAGAGAAAGAGAAAAAACTTTTTTAAAAAGCAGCCTTTTTTGTCTCAGGTTAAAGGTTTTCCTTTCTTTCATGATTTTCTTTTGTGGATCTAATTGTTTCTATTTTTACAGTAGCAGCATGGACTAATTAAGAAAAACAACCAACCTCCCCCAAGAAACCCCCAACTATTTTTCAATACCTTTTATTGTTAAAGCTTTCCAGGTCTATAACTCTCTTTCCATTCATTAGTACTTTCCAAGACACTGAAGTGTTTCACAGTTACCATCCTAACTGTATTTACAAACTGACTCATATTCTGTTACCTTGTTTCCTCAGTTACTTAACTAGTTCTTGAACTTTTTTTGCTGTCTTATTGATTATAGGATTTAAATTTTCACACCTTAAAGTTCAGTGCCAACTTACACAAATGACCATTTTCTGGGGAGACCTTCTTTGAAACCCCCATATATAAACATATACACAAATTTTAAATTGGGATTACTAAATCAAAGTAAAGCTGGATTCTGACCTCTTATATAGTTTTTTGGTCAGTTGTTTTCTATTTATACTATGGACGCATGAGTGTCTGTTTTAGTTGCACTGATGTCCTATAGATCAGCACACTGGGATAATCGTCCCAGTTTGTTCCCAACATCTGGCTAGCAGCAGAGGCAGATAGACAACATATTGAAGTGATGTCAGTGCTGCTCAGCAAAAATAGCGTATAGCTGTAATGGAACTTACTCCATGATGAGAGGCCATATGGTCATGTCAACCTGGCACCCTGCCTGACTTACCGAGTCATGCTGAGAGACAGAGACCACAGCTGACACAGGCGGTAGTTGGTACAGTCCCAGTCTCTAACTGTGGAAGGGGGAGGCTGCGCAGCCTCATGATGACACTGTCCCACACAAGAGCATGCAGGTGGTGATCCTCTGTTTCTGTTTGTAGAGCAGAAAAATGGGCACACACCTGATCTGAGGTGACATGAGTGCAGTAAATCTCATGTGATGAGGCTGAGCCAATTTTACTCATCGTGGGGTACACAAGCAGATGATGCCTGGGCAGACTCCGTAGCATGTGTATAGCAAGGTCAATGGTGAGTGCACTAGACTGTGATGTGTGATCAGGACTTTGGGCTATTGCTGTGACTAGGATCATAGATATTCAGCTGTCCTAGATCAGTATATGGTACACCAAGCTCTGCAGATGGAATGGCTGAATGGCTTTTAGTGACCTCAATATGCATGGTGTGGTCATAACACTAAAGCTACCTCATTATTGGGCTATCCACTGTGTAGATGTGCCATTGGTATGCTCTCAACTTTTTTGCTAGCCTCCATCCCTTTTCTTGGAGAAGGGATTTTTTCTTCCCACCCTGTCAAAGCTGTATAAACAGTGAATGAACACCAATATAAAATTGGAGGAGAAACTATAAAGCCTATTAAAAGAAATCAGGAAATATATCCCTGAGGGTTCTAACCCTGAAAACACAGTTACTCCCCTCTGACTGCAGCAACACTGCTAAGGCTCAAGGCTGAAGTGTGTGGCTCAAAATGGTCTTGATAAGAAATGCATTGAGTATTTTTTTGCACATACCGGTTGTCCTGTACTGATGTCATTCTTTGACCAGAGTGGCATTGTAGTGTCCCACAACAATACTGTGGGTGTTGGATGAGCATTGTCATCTTAGTGAGGTCCTGCAGATCAGCCCACCAAAATAATTGCCCAGAATTATTCACTACAGCTAGCCAGCAGATGCATAGGTAACAGTGCTTTTAATTTATTTATGTATTCTAAACCTCTTAATTGGCCAATGTTTTTCTCATGCTGTTGATATTTCTCTGCTCAAAATTATTAGCGTTGTCGTGGCAATGCTAAATTACCTTGGCTCATAGACCTTTGGCCTCCAATATACCAGTTTCCTAGGTCTCGTTTCTTCTTTCTTACATAAGGTCTAATAAAGTCTGTCTGAAACTAATTGAAATTTTTTTAAGGCTGACCTACCAAAGCAACTGCTACTGATGTCATTGTTCTTGATATTTATACATAAATCACCTCTAAGTATTTCATATGTTTATGAACATGGCATATCAAGATAATTTTAACTGTAGTAGATTACCCTCTCCCTCCATTTGTCAGTAAGTGGATGAAACTTAATTTCAAATGGAAATTAATTTTAACTGTAGTGATTTACAGATTGACATCTGCTGACTATCTGGCAAAATGCATGTAAAAGCCAGCATTTTGCTCATGGAAAAATGAAATTTCTTTCAGAATCTACTTCTTAAGACTCTTCTTCTGGGTAGACAGACGGGTAACGGGCAGGTTAATACATCCCCATAGTAGAAATCCACCTGAGAAATTAAAAAGAAGTGCCAAAGACCAAGCTTTCCCTGAAGTCCAGTGATTAAACATCTCCTTGTTTAAAGTTGACAGAATACCTCACAGAACACTGGGGCTGTTTAGAATAGCTTGCTTCGATTTTACTGTGCTCACCTCCATGCTGCATTACAGATGAAGCAATTGTGAATGTTTTCTATATTATTTAAAAAGAGATTCAAGAGAGAGTAACAATGTTGGTAGTATGTAACCGTAAATGATGAATTCTTAACTAAGTAGATGGAGTTGATATTAAGGGCAGGAAGTATAAAGATTATGCTGTTAATCTCTCCTTTTGCTCAGTCAAAATTTGATTTTTTTCTGGCCATTTCAGTCAGCATGAAAAACTGATGAAAGAAACAGTTGCTGTTCTTTGGCTGCAGCTCTGTTTATTTACAAAGAACAGCAACACTTTTAAAAGATGGAGTTCATTAAAAGCATCATTTCAGTCAGCACTACACCCACAAAGGTCTGCAGCCTTTTCCTTAGGGTGAAGACCTTTATATTCTTTTCCCTCTCTCTTTCTTCCATGACTTTCTGCTCTTTTTTTTTTTTTTCCCTATTGGTGTGTGGTTTTCTCACAGCTTCTCACATGAAAAGGACATTTTACTTTGCCTGTCGGGGCAGTGGTCCTCTAAGTGCTGTATGAGATCCCAGAAACTTTCTTGGGACAGCATGATTCAGGCTTCACACAGGGCTTGCTATGGGCACCACGGCACGCTAGGACTTCCCAAGCTTTGCCCAGCCTGATTCATTATTTAGGTAGGGCATGGGCCTGTCAAAGCACCGAGCAGGTTCTCAGGTGTTAGGGAAGAGAGGCACAGCATTCAGTTACCAGTTGAAAAGAATTGCAGTGACAACCATGGAGCTATATGCGGCTCAAGAGCAGACTGGGCTCAAGTGAGGCCCATTGTGAGTGTATTTTAATCGGGTACTGTAGTTGGGCTTAAATCTATTTATATTGTGGCAGGAATCATAAACAAACAAAAATTTATATAAAACTAGTTGTGGCTCTGACGGTGCCAGAAATAAATGGGGACGGTTGTTTTATTTTGTTGGAATCAAAGAACGGAAGTAATATTTAAAAGGGTTTTTTCCCCTGTCATAATAACACATTGTTAACTGAAAAGCAAATATCTGCTACCCTTTCCTTTTTAAAATGCTTAGCAAACAATTAAAACAGGTTGAACACAAATAATTTTATTTTAATATATATAGTTCACTCACTCTGTACTCTGGATTTCTGAGCTTCAACATTGCCGGTTTGTTGATGTTCTCAGCTGCTTTGTATATAAAATGTTTTGTACTTTTAAAGCTCAAAAAGTAACTTTCATAGCTGTAATAAATTTAGCCTTTTTCCCCCTAAGAAAGCTAAGCTTTTATAATTAAGTAAGTTTTGTGTGAATAGGCAGGCATGTGTATGTCCGTGCAGGCCTATCTGTCTGTCTGTTCTGCCCTGTGCAGTAGTTTCTAAACCTGATGGGCAAACATTAACCATATTAGATCTCTAGATATAAATTAGAACTCTATATACAAATTAGGTCTCTATATACTAGGGATATACAATGTCTTAAGGGATGATGTTTTTCATTTGCCCAAAAATTTTAGGTACAAGGTGAAACAGACCTCCTAAAGAAATGGCTATATTTTTCAGATAGTCAGTGAAGAGAGGAGATAATTGCCTTTTAAAGGCTTCCAGAGGGAAACTGTGGCTAGAAAGGATAAATGTCTGGGCTTCAGGAATTCCAGCCTTCTTCTGGGTATGTACTTCTCTTGGCTTTAGAAGGCACCTAGACATGTACTTTAGGAAGTCTGTTTCACTAAGAGAATGATTCAGCTGCCTAACTGAGGCATCTAGTGTCATCTTTCTGCAGGGTATCTGAAACTTCATACAAAGCTGGCAGATATAACACAGGACCTACAGGAGGCTTACGTCCTTCTGGAGCTGCATTTGAGATGAGCATGTCAATGTGTCTAAAATGCTACTTAGAGCCTTAATATTAGGAACATGAATTTCTCCTCCAGTAACTAAAATTTAGAAGAAGTAAAAAATATAAATTTGGCAAGCTGCATCCTACCACAATTTGTTCGATGCAAACAGGCATTCAGATCAAGGAAGAGACTGCACGAATAACTGCTTCTACTGATGCAAAGGCTGCAGCATGACCAGACTTTTTCTTAAGCTCTAGAGAATACACAAAAGGAAGAGTGTTATGAATGCCACACATATGGAAAATATTTCAACTGGAGTTTGCACCTAATTGGATACCAAACAATTTCTTCCCTGACATGATGTGGGTTGTTTTTTTCTTTTTTTTGCTTTCCTTTCGGAGTGCATATAAAAATAAGTGGAGACAGGATTGGCTCTCCAACCCATATTTCTTTTAGGCAAATCTTGAGAGACAAAAGGAGAAATCAACAGGAAATCAGGCCTCATTAATTTTGCTCTTCATGGAATTGCCTGGTTTTTAATCACATTTATTTGGGGAGAAGAAATGGAAGTAATACGGTGAGGTCCTCAACCTTCATCTATTTCAGAGAAAATTGTACTAGGACAGAAACTTGGTATTGGACCTTCATGTCCCATTGTAAGCATTTCAGGGAGTTCTGGGTATGTGAAAACAGGATGTTATGAACATTCCTGTTTTGCATACTCCATTGGAACAGCTATAATAATAATAATAATAATAGTAAAAATAATCATTCTGCTTAGCTTAAAAGCTTTGAAGCTGAGCAAAACACTGAATGTTCACTATAAAGTGCACAGCTGATTGTATTTAAATAATATTATTACATTATTGGTATGAATTATATATAATAGGACTGAAATTATGAAACTGTCTCTATTTCAAGGATTTATCAAGGTGTTTGACTATAACTAAATAGCATTAATAATGAATAGCATTTCAGTACATAGAAGGTCCTTCTAGAGCTGGTCTGGAGAGAATAATCACGTTAGGATGGAAATTGCACTCAGGAAGAAAAACATATGTATGTGTGTGGCTTTGTAGGTGTGTGTGTGAGTGAGACTAACAATGAAAGTCAGCATGCTGAGATTTTCTTCCCACTATCTTGCATCAATGTTACAGACACATTGCTTGCCTGTAATGCAGGAATCCTGGGATCAACTCTCTGCATTGCTTGATTCAAATGAAAGACTTGGACCTTGGTTTTCCAGGGCTGCTTATGCATTCCCAAAGAGAAATGCAACAGGTTCTTTTTTAACAAAAAAAGAATATTGGATTGAAAGTGAAGCTTAAATTAACAAAATTCACAATAAGAAATTGAAATTCATGACTCGAGAAGAGCTGAAAAATGAAAATATTAACTGCTCTGAACCAACTGAGCTGAAACTGAGAAAACTCTCTTTCAGCCATTATCCCTGTAAAATAAACAAATAGGGTTTGAGAATCCATGCATGAATCTAGTGTTTCTGAAAGTACAGACAGTTATTAGTACTGGCTCAAATCCAGAAAAATGCAGCTAGACACTGTGTAAAAATTTCACACAGGTCTGCCTGTGTTTTGGTCCGTACCACCTTGGCAGCCCCAGCTTTCTCATAACCTCAAACTGCCAATCAAGCCCAGGTGGATGTTCACTGAGATGTGAACAGTCCATGACAAAATGACCATATCCATTTTCAGTTGTGATCCAAGCAAAGATCTGGTGAATAGAAACTTTTCAATGCTGCTTTAATTAACAATAGATTACAAACAAGACAAGATTAAACTTCAAGGTTATATGAGGGCAACTATCCAACATTATTTCTCTATAACTACAATTAAAAAAAAAGGAGAAAATATCTGTGATGAAGGTCTCAAGCCTTTAAACATTAAAACTTCTCAGTATATTTGGTCAATACTCGATTGCTTTTTCTGGAGCTATTCACAGTCTTTGAAAAGACTGAGCAGTGTGCTGAGTTTTGGGACTTTCATCGACAAAAAGGTCATTGTGATATTTCAGAAAAGGATAATAAGGCTGCACATATCAGAATGTATCTTCAAAGAAAGCCATATTACTGCAGTTGTATAACTTTTCATCTGTGTCATTACATCCCAAATCACAGATGGCTTTAGAAGAATTGCTGAATATGCTATGTTCACCTGGACTCCTACATGTCTGCTCCTTGCTATTAGTTGTAATCTGAGTTTAAAAAATAAGGTCAGACAAATAGTTCCACACTTTTTGCCAATGGTTCACTGCATTTCACTGGAACAATATATTTTCTATTTGGCTAACTTTAAAAAAAATCATTAATATCCTTGATTTTGATCTGGATCCAGGGGATGGAAAAAGGACCCTCAAGCTGAGTTTCATCATATCTAATCTCATTGTTTACATCTGTATCAAAGAGGGCTACATCTGAGACAGTCACCTAGAAGTGAATACTTGTAGAGTGATTCATCTGCCATATTTATGACATCTTCTTTAAGATGAGATAAAATAAGCCTATACTCTCCAATCAGATGAATTCCCATTCCCAAACCTGGACACTAGCTGCCTACATACAGGTTTTGGATCACCTAGTATCTAGGAACAGGGTACCTGGCTTCAACCGTAAGATTAATTAGAGAAGCAACTAGTTGCTCCTGCAGATGTGCTGGAGAGGGTGTGTCCGAATTCCCAGGGTCCTCCTGGGCTTATGAAGCAGGGTGCCTATGTGACTGTAAGCTTCAGTGCCTAATCCCCTCCTCCTCATTCCTCCTCAACAAAATGTAAACACCAACATTCTTTTGGCTCACTCCTGTTTGCTGAAAACATGGCTGGTGAGCAAGATCATATAATCACACAACCAGTGACAGTGCTTGCCAAGGAAGACGGGGACACAAGCAAAATTTTGTCCTAAACCCAATCTGGGCCCAAGCGCACATCTTCCATGAAATTGGAGGTTATGTTAGGACCCCCTTGGCAAAGCTGAGCTACTGGTTCAGACAAAAATGTAAGATTAATAAGCCCAGAGAGTCTCAATAAATGAGAGTTATCAGAGCCCACTGAGGAGGGCATTACAGCTGCAGCTGCAGTCTGTAGGCTGAACAGCAGCTGTGAGGCCAGCATTGGGCAGAGCCCCAACCCCTTTACATTCTTCCTGCATAGCGACTGCGTGGTAATTCATCTTTATTTTGCTATGCTTACATTTTCTTTTTTTCTGCTAGAATTACTGGTAACAGGTGAAAACCACTTTTTTTCAATATGGGAAACTCAATCGGTACTGCTGGGTTTTGAAAAGTAAGTGTCAAACCCAAAATATGTAGTGAGCTAGAATACTGGCTTTTCTTGTACCAATTACTTTTTATGCAAAGATATGGAAAACAGTTGGTGGGACAAATTGCCATTTCACAAAAACTTGGAACAGTCTGTTTCATACTTAACAAAAAATGACACCCATGTACTGAAATGAAAATAAATACTGAAAGCTTTCCAGTGGACATACAATGAAACAGCAGGTAGCAGAGAACAAGAAGTACTGTCCTTGCAAAGTAAATTCAATTCACATTAAATTAATGTTTCCTCTGGAATTCAAAATATTTAAAGTTATAAGAGTCTCCTTGCAGGCTTGCAAATTGGTACTTGCCCTTAATGCCATTCAGAGCATTGTATTAAAAGTATAGATTCTTTTTTCAGGCTGGTTAGTTGGCCTTTTATCTAAAAGCTGAATATATATATTCTTCTGATTTAGAGTCCAGGGGAACTTATGCTTCAATAAGGGATCTACTGCAACTGAAACAGGAAATTCCACTCTATTATTTTCAGTCTCCTGCAGATTTTTAAAATATTAGAAACCTGACCCCAACATGGGACAGACCTTACTAGGCCCTGCGTGGGGAACAGAGCTGGAAGGAAGCTCCCGGAGGAGTATTAAACTTCCTTCAGTGGCCAGCTGAACAAAGAGCAGAGGAGAGTAGACATCGGAATATTTCCTAACTGATGTTGATGTTGTTAGCTGTGCATATAATGACAGAATAGCAGGCATAATACCTATATATACTGTGTTCAGTTTTGGGCCCCTCACCACAAGAAGGACATTGAGGTGCTGGAGCGTGTCCAGAGAAGGGCCACGAAGCTGGTGAAGGGTGTGGAGCACAAGTCTTATGAGGAGCGGCTGAGGGAACTGGGGTTGTTCAGTCTGCAGAAGAGGAGGCTGAGGGGAGACCTTATTGTTCTCTACAACTACCTGAAAGGGGTTTGCAGAGAGGTGGGTGTTGGTCTCTTCTCCCAAGTGACTAGCGACAGGACAAGAGGAAATAGCCTCAAGTTGTGTCAGGGGAAGTTTAGACTGGATATGAGGAAAAATTTCTTCACTGAAAGGGTTGTCAGACACTGGAACAGGGTGCCCAGGGAAGTGGTTGAGTCACCAACCCTGGAGGTATTTAAGAGATGTGTGGAAGAGGCGCTTAGGGACATGGTTCAATGGTGGACTTAACAGTAACAGTTGGACTTGATGATCTTAAAGGTCTTTTCCAACCTAAGCAATTCTATGATTCTATATTACATCACATAAGCTTTGCTTAAAGTTATGGTGACAGTACATCCATACATCGGAGAATGTGCTAACGTCTTTTAAATCTCGACATAGAGTATGCATACTTCCAGTAATATATATTCAGCTAGTCAGGTTGAAGCCTTAAAATTAGTTTGACTGTAAAGAACAAGGTGTTATAAAATATAAAGCTAGGTGTGCAACACCACTGTGCTTCCCACATTGCACTCTGAGTATTAAACTTGGATATTGCTCACAAGACATATCTGTCAAGTAAAGAAGCTCCAACAGAATGAGCTTTGCTTCCCCTTCCCACTCTGAAGGAGGTGGTCATGTAAGCAGGCAGAAAGGCGGCCTGATTAGAAGGGGAAAATTACTGAGCAGAAGATGTCTGCTAAAGTATTGACAGAATAAATGCCTGCCAGCTTGGGAGCTGGGAAATAGACCTGTGAACCAGAAGCATCCTTGAGAAGTGCAGCTGGCGTCTTTGACGTGCAGCTGAGTACCTAGAAACTGGAGACATCCGGGGATATCTTGGTAAGCATAAAATCAAGGAACTGTAACAGCAACTTGTCATCTCAAAAGGTGAAAAATAGTCTGGAAAAAGGTGAAAGCATCCTGAGAAAGTAAGAATTGGTAACTGCCGTGGGCTGTTCTAAATGCAAGAACAGGAAAACAGTCAGAAAAAAAAAAATTGGTCTGAAAGAACAAAAACCATCATCATCTATTGGCTGCCCCAGGTGAAAAGCAGAAACTAACACCACCTATTGACTGCTCAAAGTGGTGGTGTCCTACGCCCTCTTATATATCTGTGATACAAAAATGAATTAATTTTTATCCAACATGTAGCCTCTATCTCTGAGAACTTCCTGTGCTGCATGTACTTTTCCAAACTCGCTGCACCAACTTTCTGTGAGGTCTTGGACCCTCACCAGGGACACCTGGCTGACTCCAGACTCCGTGACGTGGACCATCTTTGAAGTGAGACTCTGTCTGTTATTCTGTTGGTTCCCCTCTGGGCCCACTTCTAGGGTCCGATTTTGGCCTGTCCCCCCACTTCTGGGATGGTTAGGCCCTCCCCTCCGGGATTGGTTTGACCTCCCCTCAGGGATGGTTTGACCCCTTCTGAGATGTGCTTAATGTGCTTGATACCGATATTATTATGGACTTACATATATATGCATATATATAATCTATCATAAGTATATCTGCGGTTATATTCTTGATAAATTTGCTTCACTAGTGATAAGATGCCTCTTAGGAGATTGCACAAACTGTACTTCACACACATTCATTTCATTTACATATGGTACTTCATGGTATCACTTTAAAAACAAAGAATAGAAAAATAATTACAAAATACTCTGCTTTAAACTGCAATTAATATACTTAATGCAAGCTTAATAGGAGAACTGAAGATAAAATAGTGGTATTTTTTTACTACTTACTCAGGTCCCTTTTCTAATATATAGTTGAGACTAGTGACTAGGTCAATTCAATGAATCTTAAAGCCAGTAGAGAGACTATTAACTGCACCATGTAAGTATCAGCTAACACCTCTGAAAAAAAGGCCATCATGTACTGCATACTGTTTAATTGCTTGTATCTGTGAGAATACATACTCTAATTTCTTAGTAACCACTAGCAGACCAGAGGCAGAGAAGCACAGGATCAGAAGAGATTTCCAGCAGGGAATATTTTATTTTATTCAGAATATTGGCACCATTTCTTTCCTGAAAGGTGAGAATTTTAAGGTTGTTTACATATCTAAACTATGAAGTTAAGGAAGGTCTAGACAGCTAAGTATTTTCTGAAATCTGACTATCCCCTTTGATTCTAATGTTAATTTCTTTTTCCCCTTTCTCTTTCACAAAAACACTAGTTAATTACTGTTTTAGAGAGAGAGGAAGTCAAGATCAAGCAAATTATGGCTAAACACGAAGCAAGTTGTTCTGGTCATTTAATAGAATTTCTAATTTAATTGAATGTTTTCTCTCTCATTCAGAGCAGATTACACAAGATTATGTGTAATAAATATCTGTAAATTCCCTTTGAATCTAAGATAAGTTGAAGAGTCTCATCACCTTCCAGTTTGTAATAAAATGTTAATTTTTGTTCATTTACAGATGTTTTGGGGAAGACAAATTACTATAGTCTAAAGGCCCCATTCCTCACTTCCCCCGCACTTGGCACAAATGTTGCTGACATTTTAGCAATAATGAGTGTTTGGCAACATGTCTTTAGAAGGATCAAACAATAACTTATATCCAGAGAAGTTCTCATGACAGATGTCTGACTGAAAGCTTTGCCCTGGCTGACTACATATGCATTTATTCTCTGGTTAAATCCAGGCTAATCTAGTTAAATCTTATTTATTTAAAATGAGTATTTTTAGAGGTTGGGTCAGGATTTTAAATAATGAGTGCTTCTCTGTGATGCTATGATGTTTTGCAAGAAGTCTCTCCCCAGGTCTTCATATAATTTCTGCTGCTAGAAGGAAATGTTTCTTTTGAAAATGGAGGGGAATTTTCTAAATCTCCAGTCACCTTTGGCTCCCCAGCATGAATGAACAGATAGATATTGCTGTACAATTTACTATGTCATCAATGATCCAAATCCCACTGTTGTAAATGTTCATAGAATATCCACTGTGTAGGTTAACAGTGCAACATAACTCTTCCTCAAATAGTGAGGTAGTAGCATTTACGCTGGGGAAAATATTGCCATAATGAGGGTTTTCCTGTAGTTCTGACTTATAAAAATGATAATAATAAAAAATAAAACACTCTACTTCCTGAATTGGAATGGATGTTGCTAATTTTAAAATTTCTGAAGAAAGGAATATAAGAAAACCTCATAGGAATCTGTCTGAGGCCATCTGGTGTCCCAGGAGCCATGTTGCAGGAACTAAATTCTGTGTTAGGGACACAGGAAACCCTGAGGTATCTATCCTGTTCTGGCCTTTTAGTACTATGCAGGAGATCCAGTGGCCCCAGCAGGTCCCAGCAGCTAACTGGAGGAGATGGAAGGAATTCAGGCAGAGATGAGATGCAGATGAGGTATTTAGATATTTACATAGAGACTAATCACTGTTCTCCTTGTCTTAGTGACTATTTAAACATTTTCTATGAAGCGGAATAGTGTCGGCAAGCAAAGCAGAACTTATCCCAGAATACTTCCACTACATTGAACAGTACAGTCCTTGTGTATCTTCAACTGCATACAGTATTCTAGATCAGTATACTAATAGCCTAATTTAAATAGCACTTATCAGATTAATCCCTACCAATAAATTTGTGGAGAGAAGGAAAAGAAAAGGTAGAGGGCTCTGTATCCTGCTCTATGAGTTTAGCCCCTTTTCACCAAGTACTGTTCAGCTGAATGTATTCAGAAAACTTGATTCAAATTTATGGATATTTTTGAGGTGCCTAAACCCCTGTTCTTAGAGAATAAATATAATGTAAATAAGTTCCAGCTCAGTATTTAGCCTGTCATGACAAATCTCTAACTCTTCCATATTTCTCTAAACAGGTACAGGGAGTATCCAGGAGGGAGGAGAGAAACAAAGAGGGGAATTGGTGGGAAATCAGAAAGGTGATTCAAGCTGGTTCTATGTCTTGTTTTTCATGCAAAGGCTGTCCCATGAATAGGAAATTTAAACCAAGCGATTCAATAGCTCTCATTTCAAAGCTTGTTGTGCACACTTATCTTACCTAAAAGTTTCAGCATTGTGAAGTCATTCTGGGCAACACCACTTCCACTGTTTTCCAGGATTTCATTATAACTGCAGGCCTTGTATCCCATTTGTGTAGTGGATTTGATGATAATACACTAGGAGATCTAGGAGAAAGATAAAATTGAAGAAATACACTTTTGAGCACTTGTAATACACAGAGGGATTAAATATCTTAGTGTCGGTTAAAGTCTGGATAGCATTTTCTCATAACCTGTTGGAAGCTCTGTTTTGTTGTTTTGCTGGAGTCACAAGACTTACCACATTACTGAGTATTTATGTTTATATAAAAGAGTCTCTTTGCATTACAAACTCAGACTAGGTGGCACCCAGTGATTAAAAGGACTAAGAGTACAAATCTTGCATTATAACAAAAAAAAATCGCTAGAAAACAGGTACTGCTGTTAAAGTGCATGATGTGGTCTGACTAGAACTCCTCACTATAAGGAATGCTATGTCTGAACTGGAGTCGCCATACTTGTTTAATCAAGTTTAGCATCTGTGAAGAAATTAAGAGAAACTCGAGTTCAGTTTCTCTTTATCAGGGCTAGCTGCTTAATAAGCAACAGTGAAAACAAGTTTCAAACATCAAGGAAAAATAGTTTTCATAAGTACATTTTGCTCTTGCAGCTCTGTGCCCTTTTCCCAGATTTTTCTGTTAAAAAAATGAAAGGAGACAGTAACAACAAAAGAAAGTTACTGACTGTATAATTTAAATTAGGCAGATTTCTGGGAAGAAAGAAAGAATGCAACCCTGGTAGAACATTGTTTTTATCAGTCAAGAAGTAAAAATCAATAAAAGGCAACAAACACAGAGGATATAATATAATGTAAGTATCAGAAACCAGCGCTGTGAGGGCTGTTGGAAGGTGGCTGAGCATCATGTTGATGAGTCAGGGTGAAGATCTAAATCAGTTCCAGACAGTAAAAGATGCCGCAAAGGCTAATTCACCACAGAGACTTCACAAGCACATTTGTGCTACCAGTGAGGCAGAAGCATGGAGAGAATGACAGTGGCAGCCAAAGGAGCAGAATCGTTTTCCAGTGCACAGAGGAGATGGCGGAAAAACTAGGAAAAGAAGAGGAACAGCAGCAGGAGGTAGACATTCTTACCAGCTCAACAGCTATGGAACCTCTCAACTTGAACTCCCTTATGCAAAGAATGGCACAGCTGCTTGGTCTTGAAAAGCAGCACACTGTACTGTGTCATTTCACTTTCATTCATGCCATTTATTCTGTCAGCAGCCATTTTTGTGTTTTGAATCACTTCATTCTTCCTGATACAAATATTGCTTGTTTGGGAGTTTATTTATTCTACAGCATTATTTTAAAAAAAGGGGTGTAAGATGTATTGTCTTAGGAAGAACTCCCTTTAAAAAAGGATTGCAGACAATTCCGGCTTATAATGAAATGCATGCTTGTGTGAAGAGGAGTTGTTTGTAGGAGTATCCAGCAGACTTCATGAATGCTTTGTCCCTCAGGTGTTCAAGGGGATGGAAAACACTTTCCCATGCTGCTCTACCCAAAATTCAAAATTGTGGTTTGTAGTAGCTTATTCTGGATAAGACCATCCTTGTTTCTTAGTATAGTAGCAGAGAGCAAGATCAGCAGTTAAAGGACGGGTGGTCATGGGGGAATGGTAAGAGGTAAAGAATTTGACAGCAGGCGGAACACAGGGAGCAAGTTTAAGGTAGGCAAGACTGGGATGTCTATTTTTTAGGCTCTGTGTACAAGGTAGGCATCTAAGCTTTACTATAGTCAATGGAGGTCTAGAGCTTAGTTTAGTTGCCTTTCACAGGTATCTGGTGCCATTTGAGATGTTTTTGGACATCGCACCTGGTCTCAACCTGCTACTCCATCAGGGCAGGGTTTGCCTGTCGTCAGGACTGCTAGTCCTGAGCAAATGTCTCAGAAGTCTGGTGTTTCTCAAAAGGCATCAGGCACCTGTGTTTAGATAACTGAATCCTCTCCTTAATAAACAGAGTGTATTACCAGCTACTCAGCTGACCAAAGGTGTCACACCTTCTGGTGTGCTGAATAGATTTTTAGACTCTTTTCTATTCATCTGGTCACTATTGACTGCACAGGATTAGACACCCGCTTGACAAGTAGATACCTAGTTGTAAACTGTCAAGAATGTTCACTAGCCCTAGATATCTATGTGTAGGCAACTGAATCAAGCTCCGACATATATATGTCCAGAGCCTCATGTTGCATCCCCCTGGAAGACCATGTAAACTGACTGTGCAGGTAATGTTTATTTCAAAATCCAAAAAATGATATTCTAACAAGTAATGCAGTGAGGAATTTTTTCAGATTACACACTGTGCTCAGAGAGTGCCTTCTGTAAAAGAAAGTACAAGTAAAAGGAGTGAAAATATAACTGCTCTATTCAGAAAAGATTATTCTCTAGGTAATAAATCATGTATTTGGATACAGTACACAACTGAAAGACACAGTTAGGCATAGTCAGGTAGTGAAGAGAAGTGTTAACCTCAGAGATGTAATTCTGGGTTCACCTTTTGTTGCATCATTGACTTGACCTTAGGAAAACCACTTAGCTTACTTAATTTCTGTTTTCTCTCTACCTTATCCTTCTGTCCTGTCTACACTTTCGCATATTTAGACTGTAGATCTACCTAGTAGTGAAATTATTCCTGTTTGTGAGCCTCACAAACAAGAGGTCTTGATCTTATCTAATGCATTTAGGTGACAATTGCATTTATCAGGTGGTTCTGTTATGTTTTGGATATTTGCATTACATAAAACCAAAATCAAAATTATTTGTGGAAAATAAGTACCTATTACCGTTCCTTCAAGTTAAATTACATTCTCGTGAATAACAAATGAAACATACAATATTTTATACTTGCTCTGAAAAATTACAGACGTTTCAGTTAAAAAAGACGTGGTTGGTTTAACCCCAGCCGGCAACTAAGCACCACCCAGCCACTCGCTCACTCCCCCTCCGGTGGGATGAGGGAGAGAATCAGAAGGGGAAAAGTGAGAAAATGTGTGAGTTGGGATAAAGACAGTTTAACAGGTAAAGCAAAAGCTGCGTGCACAAGCAAAGCAAAACAAGGAATTAATTCACTACTTCCCATCGGCAGGCGGGTGTTCAGCCCATCTCCAAAAGGGACTGTCATGGTTTAACCCCAGCCAGCAATTAAGCACCACACAGCCACTAGCTCACTCCCCCACAGTGGAATGGGGGAGAGAATCGGAGAAAAGGTGAAACTCATGGGTTGAGATAAAAACAATTTAT
This sequence comes from Gavia stellata, assembly GCF_030936135.1. NCBI lineage: Eukaryota > Metazoa > Chordata > Aves > Gaviiformes > Gaviidae > Gavia > Gavia stellata. The sequence continues at coordinate 77,124,402 of NC_082594.1, forward strand.
TAGGACAGGAAAGGAAGAAAAAAAAAAATAAATAGACTATACAGAATAAGAGATGCACAATGCGGCCCCATCCTGAATTTTTTTGTTCAGCATGACGTCATATGGTATGGGATATCCCTTTGGTCAGTTGGGGTCAGCTGTCCCGGCTGTGTCCCCTCCCAACTTCTTGTGCACCCCCAGCCTACTCGCTGGTGGGGTGGTGTGAGAAGCAGAAAAGGCCTTGACTCTGTGTAAGCACTGCTCAGCAATAACTGAAACATCCCTGTATTACCAACACTGTTTTCAGCACAAATCCAACACATAGCCCCATGCTAGCTACTATGAAGAAAATTAACTCTACCTCAGCCAAAACCAGCACAAAAGAATAAAAGGTTTATTCCACTTGTTCATCCCAATGGTGTTGACATAAACCATGTTACTTCTAAAAATTGAAATTGCAATTTAACAAGTGTTCTCTCAGGGATCTGCATAAAAATAGAAACTAAAAACCACTCTTTAGGGCAATATCCCATCATGTATCTACTAATTTCTTTTTACACTTTTTCCTGTCATATCCTATTCTGAAGCCATACGTGCTTAAAAAACAACCAAAGGCTGAAGGAAAGGTGAGGAAATATAAACTACTCTGGTAAGGCCAATGCACACAGCTACCAATTTTCTACATTCCCTTTGTCCATTTGCAGAGTCAGCTTGACTTACCCTCTAATCATCTCTCAGCAGTGGGCCAATAATTATAGCTGTGGGGACCAGCTTCTCCTTCTCTTTTATGTAAAGCTGTGAAAGCAGAAGGAAATGGCATGACAACAACTGGGGAAAAAATGGCACCTCCCTGCAAGACTTACTCCGCTCTGGCTTGAAGCCTGCTGCTGAATAAACAGCTACTCTCTGCTTCTCTTCCCAATCTCTTTCCTTTCCAAAAGGCATTCTGGGGCACAGAGTATTTTCTCCTCTGAGTTAGGAGGCACTCAGCATCTGAAGGATCCAGCCCAAAAAGCACTTTATGATGATAGTTTTTAACTGCTCTTACAGAAAAATCTGGAAGACCTACTTCCCGACTTAGCAGCCTATTTTCACAAAGGGACTATCATGCTCTTAAAAACATTGCATGTAATTGCCACTATTTTCTGCAGACAATGTCCAATGCTTAAAACTTCTAGTTCCTCACTAGTGAGAACAAAAGCTAACTCTCTCCTCTGCACTTCTTGAAAGTGCAATATACTTGCCAGCACTGCAGCACACTGAAGCATTGTACTTCTGACTAATGTAAAAAGCCACCAGATGAGCTTGCCTTCTGTAATTATTTTGTTTGACAGTACAAATAATTCTAAAATGAATTGTCTTTTATTTTGAGCCAGGTACAAAAAGATGTAAATGAGTAGCAAAACTGTGACTTTTTTATCTCTAATTACAATTTAAAGATCATTTGACATTAAAAAACAATTTAGGAAGTAGTAGTAGTAGTTACAATTGTTAACAGGAAAGTTATCCATGACCAACAACAACATCTATTCTCATTAAACAAACCAAGATAAAAATTATAAGTACCATTCACAAGAACTCTCATACTGGGTCACACCAAAGGCCCAGCTCATGATCCTGTCAGTAGCAGAGGCTGAGAGCAGAGTGCAAGAACCAAGGTAGGTACAGAGCGATCCTCTGTACTTTGGTTTATACTTTGGACTCCACAGCAACATGTGATTGAAAGTTTCACACTTTATGCCACTGTTAAAAAAAAGGAAGGAAAAAACCCTCAAAAACAAATAGAAAGAGACCATGGACAAACAAGATCTAATGTTATGATGATTAAACACAATGAAGTGTGACAGGTGGTGAAAAAACAGGCTAAATGCTGTTCCTGTAGTGCTATATGCCAGAAACAGCTTCAATTTAGTTTTTTTATAGTATGTGCTTAAGGCAAATGGGATTGGCCCATGTCTCAGGACACAGAACAATTTAGGATTAGAATTTATACAAGTAATTTTGGTTTAACTTCATAGAGAAATACCAAAGGTTTTTCAGAAAACAGGGACATTTAAGGTTACCACCTCACTCCATGACAATGCAAACTTGCTCAAGAATTGGGCTACCTGGGTGTTCCCGGTGAGCACTCTGCAATGGGCTTTATGCAAGAAGACTTTATGAAGGACAGCAAAATCTCAGAATTCCCTGGGTGTCTTCAGAGAGTAGTGAATGGATGTGTGTAGGAGTAATATGTAACTGAATTACAGACTTATGCTCTGATTTCTTACATATACAATATTGCCTTAATTTGTGTCAAAACAGGGGAATAAAAACTTGTGGACATTGGCCAACAAGGAAATAATATTTCTTTACTATGCTATTACTTTCCAAGGAAGCCACTTCCACATAAACTCTAAGATGCTAAGAAATAGCTAGAAGGGTAGACCACAGGACAGTCACTTCCCACAGCACACATCTCACCCAAAACAGAATAATCCTTATTGCTTATTAACTCACTGTGAGCTATATTTAGTTTAAAACAAACATTAAAAAGGCAGAGAGGGTTATGCCAGTCCTGAGATACTAGCAAGACCTAATAACATCCTAATTTGCTAGTAAAAACAGGTGTGGAGTTTTTACTGCACAGAGTTTACTCCATAGAGTTCACCTGTGTTAAGAAGTGTAACCCCTTTTTCTGTAAGAAATAAGAAACATACAGCCTCAATACAGTGTGTGGGTTCAGTTAGAAACAGTGAGTTATGTCTCACAGACACAGTTCTCATACAACAGGTTCAGATTTTCCTTATCTATTTTGACAGATGTTTGTCATTTCCAAGCTATATGCCTTGGATAGTTCTCCAAATCATTTTACTTTTCATGGTTCATTGCTGAGAGCCTAAAACAACAATCTGCATCTTTCAGTTCAATATTATGGAACGGGGCGGTACGCTTGTCTGTCATTCCCAGATAGAGAAAACTGGAGAAAATACAATAGAGTTAGCTCTGTGTCATTGTCAAGACAATGTCTACAGTTCCCTAGTGCGTATACAGTGCTAGACAGTGGTGCTTAAAAACAGCACTGAAATAAAAATTCGCAGTCCTGAAAATCCCTGCTCAGCTTCTAACAAACCCTAAAAGCACATACAGTCAGGAGAGCCTGCTGATCTGTACGTTGTTCAAGCACCCAGAGTTTTGTTTACTCAGCAGTTCTTCAGGCTTTGCAGGGCTGAGCTGGGATGGCATCTCTCTCCCACTCTCGAGTTAGGATATTGTAAAAGAGGACTGCTGTGCAAAAGGCACCCTTGCACACAGAGCCAGACCGTTCCTACGTGGACAGTACAAAAAGCGTGGTGATGGATAAATCTCTCTAAAGAACACGTGGGAAGGAGGGCGCCCTTCTTCTATGCTGCCAGACCCCGAGCGCAGCCCCCCGCTCTGCCGCCCTTCCCCGCTCCTCGGGGCCGGCTGCCCCCGCTCAGGCCAGCCCTGCTGCAGCCCAGCTGGGTAACCTGGAATCACAGCGCTCGGAAAGAGCTGGGCGGAAAGAGCTGGGAGTATCACCAGGGCAGCTTTACGTCTCCCATTTTCTTGGGAACTGCGTTTGTGGCCAGATCCTCAGCCTTGGTCCTTGCCTGAGCTACACCACAGTCTGCGCCCACCCTCGTACCTGCTGACTGTCACCTACTGCACCCCGCTGGACTTTGCACCAGCCCCATCACTGTGGCCTTGCCGGGCAGTTGCAGGGCTCTGGGCTGGCCCTGGTCACCGTCCCCATCCCATCCCTGCTCCCTCACCAGGTGCTGCTGGATGGACCCTGGTTGGGGAGGGCCCGGCCCTGTTGACTTTGTGGCCACCAGCTCCCAGCTCCCTCTCATGGAGCACCCATCCATCGCAGAACCCTGCCTGATAGGTACAGAGGTGTATCGTCAGAGCACTTAGTGAAACCAGGGTTCATTTCTCTCCTCTGTCATTGGAGCACATCATTGCACTCTTGTGAAAGAGAAATGTAAGCTTGATAAGGTTAGATGGAGAGCCCAAAAAGGATTAAAACTTTAAATAGATGAACTGTCACTGGGGAGAAGAAAATTGAATTTATTCTCCTGCTTTGAAGATCACTCAGGCATTTGGTGTTAAAGAGTTAATGGACAAGGATATAGACTTTCCTTGGGTTCCTCCCAAGGAGGGATTCCGGGCCAATGTGCTGCTCAGCAGTTTTCACAGCCCCCTCCTGAGGACTGCTTATAGGGTGGCAGTTGGGACGATGGGGAAGTCTGTATCTCTTCAGTTCGAGGAAGACTTTCTATCTGTTCTGATACACCAAGCAGCTTCTAGAAATAATTGGTTATGATAAAGGAAGAGAGGAAAAGACCCATGAGCCCTGGAGAAGACCAGAGTTGAAGGAATCCTCTTTGCCCAAGGATGTCATCCTTGCCAGAGGCAGGTGAGGGTGCTTATTTTGGGGAAATCTCCCTACAGCATCCAAATTGGTTTGAAACACACCGTGAGACCCAACTCTTCCTACATGTGCTTGTCCTGTACGCAGAGCCTGTGTATGTAGTAACATGATTTTGTCTTCCTATTTGGGATCTAGGTATTGTAATGCTTAGTGCTGCAGTCAGTGCCTAAGTCCCATTTTGGGTTTCATATCCTTATTTCTGTGTTAGTAAGGTAGTGTCTGAAAGAGGACATTACCTCCAACCATACATATGGGTTCCTTAACAGCTCTTACTGAAATGGATGTGAATCCTAAGAAGAGTGTTTGGAGTTGTTCTTACTTCAACAATGAATAAAGTGAGGCTGTTGCTATTTCCTCCCCAGGGAGGTGCCTGATGCCTGGGGCTGGAGCTGCCCCAGTGTCCCTGCTCCTGGCTGGGGGTGAAATGGGCCCTGATTGCCAGCCCCTGCCCTGCTGCTCTGGGGGCCCCCACAGCACCCAGGGAACCCCTAGCCCCCACAGGGCCCTGGCAGTCATTTGCCTAAGGTACTATCAAACATTTACAACAGTATCTTCCCCCAAAATATTAAAAAAAAATAGAAATTACACTAGAAACACTTGATAGGTTATAATAATGCTGTTCATATCCGAGACCAGCAAACCCCTCTGTCTCCTATACAGAGATTATACCCTGTATGCAAGGACAGTTCACCAGTCTCTCTACTGTCTGAAATTTACCTGCACTAGATTGCTGCTCTCTTTTAAGAGCTACAGATGAATAATAGAGTGGCTTGCACTTTATAGCACAAAATTAAGAAGAACAAAAATGCATGTGTGTTAGCCATTGCAATCCTGTCTTTGCAGTTCCCAGGCTGTGATGATCCCTGTATGAGAAAATTAATCAAATTTCCAGTACTGCAGAAAATACCCATGCAAAGCATAAGCAGGGAAATGACCTGTGAGATTACCTAGTCTGCCTCCCTACCACTGCAACATCATTCCCATGAACACATTTTATTCACACTGTCTCCAGACTCAGGCAATATCCTATATCCCAATTTACTAGTATTTTAAACAATGGGAATTTTGCCCCTCTGGAGAATAATTGAGATTAAGTGGCCTTCATTATAAGTTTTTAACTATTAAACTAAGTTTTATTTTGCCCACACTACTATTAAAAATGAAAAAGATCATTTTGCACAACAAATAAAATCTTAAATGAACTATAAAAGTTCTCGGCTTTTGTTTCTGCAGATTTGGGCAAAACTCTGAAGAGAACAAAACTGAAGAATTCAGCATGAACAAGAGCTTAGGCTGGATTTTATAATCAAACTGATTCTTCAGAAATTCAATATGCAACCGCTGTGTATAATTTTTCAGATTTTTTGGAAAACTTTTAACTCCACATTCAGAAGCTGCAACATGTTTTGGGTCCGTAAGAAGTAAAATCTGTAAGTTTGCAAAGGTATCAGTGAGTTAAAGCTGAATCTGGATAATCTTTACTCTTGCAATGCATCAGAGGAAAAGAAAATTGAGTTTGAATGTTTACATGGAATTTGCTAACATGTCTATTAGAAAAAATGCTTTTCACGTACAAGCTGAGCAAATTTAATGTGGTATCACTGAAATACAATAAAAACCCACAATGCATTTTATAGTCACTTTTTAGAGCAGAACCACATGTTAAGTATTTACATGAGAGTCTGCAACAGTTCCTGGGCTGAAAGTGTTTATTAGGTACAACTGGCTTGATTCTGCTTTTCTTGCATCTTGTGTAGTCATTTACACCTGTGCAATGATGTATTCCACTTCACATTATATGCTTTTTTATGAGGTTTTGGCAGCACAAAGGGGTCATAAAGTCAGTCAATATAATAATTAGGAATACTTTCAGTCTCTGCATGGTGTGCAAACAGCTTAAAGGTCTTTTATCACTCCTCTTCATAAGCCTGTAAATACAGACCATAAAATCTATAATTACAGAAAAGAGTGTTGACTACAATATTGAAATATGTGAGGCAAGTGAAAACTAGACGCACTGAATGAAATGACAGGTCTAGCACAGATCTTCTGATTGATTGCATTTTGCTGCTGCTTCCGTGTCCTGCAAGATCCCAAGATTCTGTTCAGTTTGGGGAAGATAAAGTTGTAGGTGAGGCGGCAGCTTGTCTTTACTCCTACAGAGTAGATGAGGCAGATCATTCCCATATGGGAGTACTTTGTATATGACCCCTGTATTAAGCCAGTGAAGTTTTACCCCTTCAAAGCCTCTCACTCAGTTTTCCTTCAAACTCACACCAATATTTTTCTCATTCTGCCTCTCTTGCCATCTTTTAACCTTCTCATGTAATTTTTTTTAATGGTGTCTTAGGGTAATTTGCAAGCCCAGAGGTATAAAACAGAATCACTTTTAATACTTTACTTTCAAAAGTTTTTATGTCATTAAAATTACCTGAGAAACAAATTTATTTTAATTCTGGTATTTATATAGAAGAGACCATCAAAGGCACTTGATACCTTGTAACACACAGTAAAAGGGAATCTCACAGCTGATAAACAGAGCAGTCACACGGGTTGACAATGAATGCTATGACAATGAATGATTTATTTTTCAAAGCAGAATACTTCAGCTCAGCAAAAACTCACCAGGCAGGCTGGCTGTTGGAACTGCTGACTGTGCAAGCTAGTTTGCCACCCCTAATTTAAACTGAACCTAAATCAACTTTTCACTAGGGAAAAAAGATGAAAAAAAAATATCAAGCATTGGCTGCTTTCATAGAAGGCCAGAAGAGAAATGTGGAAATGAAAGGTTTAAAACTTTTTTCTGAATGTATTTTTTTTCCCTATTAATAGACATATGACAGACATATGAATGCTGAAGCAATTTTACATCCTAATAATGAGTCATCGTTGGAGATACTTGGGCAAAGGGTATGTTTTAAACACAATGTAGATTGTTATTCCTTCTTCCATATATGTGTATATCTCTTTTCTGTATAAAAGTATGTCTCTCTTCCATATATGAGTATACCCATATGATAAATCTCTCACTGTAGAACACAAGTCTGCATTATTTCTGATATAATGTGAATAACGTTCTTAACCCTCCCATGTCCTTTCATTTGGGTTCAGTCTCCTCTGATTATACAAAACACAGTATTTCCCACAGTATTCTCCTGAAGAAGCTGGTGACTCGTGGCTTAGACAGGTGCACTTTTCGCTGGGTAAAAAACTGGCTGGAAAGCCAAACCAGAGAATCGTGGTGAACGGAGCAAAATCCAGCTGGCGGCCGGTCACAAGCGGAGTCCCCCAGGGCTCAGTTTTGGGACAGGTCTTGTTTAATATATTTATTGATGATCTGGATGAGGGGATAGAGTGCTCCCTCAGAAAGTTTGCAGGAGACACCAAGTTGGGAGGGAGTGTTGATCTGCTCGAGGGTCGGAAGGCTCTGCAGAGGGATCTGGACAGGCTGGATCGATGGGCCCAGGCCAATTGGATGAGGTTCAACAAGGCCAAGTGCCGGGTCCTGCACTTGGGTCACAACAACCCCATGCAACGCTACAGGCTTGGGGATGAGTGGCTGGAAAGCTGCCCTGCAGAAAAGGACCTGGGGGTGTTGATTGACAGCCGGCTGAGTATGAGCCAGCAGTGTGCCCAGGTGGCCAAGAAGGCCAACGGCATCCTGGCCTGTATCAGAAATAGTGTGGCCAGCAGGAGCATGGAGGTGATCGTGCCCCTGTACTCGGTGCTGGTGAGGCCGCACCTCGAATACTGTGTTCAGTTTTGGGCCCCTCACTACAAGAAGGACATTGAGGTGCTGGAGCGTGTCCAGAGAAGGGCGACGAAGCTGGTGAGGGGTCTGGAGCACAAGTCTTATGAGGAGCGGCTGAGGGAACTGGGGTTCTTCAGTCTGGAGAAGAGGAGGCTGAGGGGAGACCTCATCGCTCTCTACAATTATGTGAAAGGAGGTTGCAGAGAGGTGGGTGTTGGTCTCTTCTCCCAAGTGACTAGTGACAGGACAAGAGGAAATGGTCTGAAGTTGTGCCAGGGGAGATTCAGACTGGATATTAGGAAAAATGTCTTTACTGAGAGAGTGGTGAGACACTGGAATAAACTGCCCAGGAAGTGGTGGAGTCACCCTCACTGGAGGTATTCAAGGAACATGTGGACGTGGCCTTGTGGGACATGGCTTAATGGGCATGGTGGTGTGTTTTTTGTGTTTTGTTTTTTTTTTTTTCTTGGTTGATGGTTGGACTTGATGATCTTACAGGTCTTTTCCAACCTTAGTGATTCTGTGATTCTGTGAAAAGAGCTTATATTGAGAGTCAGGAACTATTGGGTTGGGATTTTCATTGTTTTAGAAGGAAGCGTTTCACTAAGCAATATTGTACCAAAGAGGGACCATTGGAAAGAGACAACAAAACTGAAGTTCATAACAAGCTGTACTAAGTTTGGCTGGGATGGAGTTAACATTCTTCATAGCAGCCTGTATGGTGCTGTTTTGGATTTGTGACCAAAACAGTTGTTGATAACACAGGGGTGTTTTAGCTATTGCTGAGCAGGGCTTACACAGAGTCAAGGGCTTTTCTATTTCTCACACTGCCCCACCAGCGAGTAGGCTGGGTGTGCACAAGAAGTTGGGAGGGGACACAGCCGGGACAGCTGACCCGAGTTGACCAAAGGGATATCCCACACCATATGATGTCATGCTCAGCAATAAAAGCCAGGAGAAGAAGGAGGAAGGGGGGATGTTCAGAGTGATGGCATTTGTCTTCCCAAGTAACCATTATGTGTGATGGAGCCCAGCTTTCCTGGAGATGGGCTGAACACCTGCCTGCCAATGGGAAGTAGTGAAATAATTCCTTGTTTTGCTTTGCTTATGCACGCAGCTTTTGCTTTACCTATTAAACTGTCTTTATCTCAACCCACGAATTTTCTCACTTTTCCCCTTCTGATTCTCTTTCTCATCCCACCGGAGGGGGAGTGAGCGAGTGGCTCTGTGAGGCTGAGCTGCCCACTGGGTTTAAACAATGACACGGGGAATGAAGAAGAAGTTTTTCACCTAAAAGTCACTGGGACAAATCCTTGGTAGTACTAGATTTGGGCCACATCAGTAGACAGTGAAACAGGTAATTTTTCTGATTTTTACTAAAATAAAAAGATGTGGAAAAAATAATAGTGCCTTTTAAGATGAAAGGATATAACGCCCACTAGAAGTAGAAACAGTAAGTCCTCTACAGAAAAATTGGTTTCATTTGTGCTCATTTTATATTGACAGATTTACTTCCCCCATCACGCCAGAAAGTGATGTTAAAAACATTAATTTGGAATTACATAGAAAATAAATGTGGGCTGGAAGATAGACATAAGAATTTCATGGCATAAAAATATCATCAGCTATATGTTTTCTTTCTCTTTTGGATCTCTTACAGCATCTGCCATAACCTGTCTCATCTCCTGAAAGTCTCAACGTCTTTCCCCAAAAAACAAAAAATGTATGGCCTTGATGGAAACCAGTTCTCCAGTAAGCTGATAAGAAGTTTCCGTATTAAATTACTTCACCTTTCCACATGGTGAAGATACTAGATAATAATAAAAAATGACAAAAAGTGGGTCTTTTTCTATTTCCAGCCCTCTTTTGATACAAAATTCAAGAATAATGTCTGATACATAGAACAGGCTGTAAGTATCTGGAATGGAGACTTCAGTTTTGACTCCTCACTGTCTCAGGGCCATTTACATCCACAAAAATATCATGTGCAAAATTCTATTTTCTTGACTGACTTTTTTACGTCATGATTGAAACAAACCTGGGATTGTTCTGTAACACTATTTCCCTTTTAATTTATGCATGTGTCTCTTCTGGAGCAAGAACCTTGCAACTGAGCCAAAGAATTTTTGGAAAAGGGGAAAAAAGTTGCTGTTGTAATTATAGGAAGGCAGCAGCAATTTCTCAAAACAGGTATTATGACAGAGTGGGCCAGCACTGGAGGGATACCTGCATTGTGAAATAATTCACGATGTGTACATGATGAAATGATTGCAGGAAGTGATGGGTGGCAAGGAAAAGAAATTTCAGGATTCTCTTCAGTCAGACTACATTGTAATTAATTTTAGAATGTACTGTAACAATTTACAGAAACTTTGAGGAACTAACTTAAAAAGGAAGGTTCTGAACCACATGGTAGTGGGTTTTAGATTTAATATTTTTTCCTTATGTGGTAGGTTAGACCGCTGATTTTGTCTATATAACTGTCAGGAATGGAATGGTTCAGGTATCGTGCTCTCTGCTACTCGCTTGACATAAATGCAAAGGAGTTTTGGATGGTAATGAGGACACCTTAAATATGTCTCTCCCACCTCAGAAGCAGAGACAAAAGATCACAGTCAGTTAGTCCATGACTCTCAGGTTGGAGTTGGGATGAAACACTATGATTAAATGGTAACTCCACGAAGACTCTGACTGAGCTTTCAGCTCCTTTTGCCAGTGGCACTGCACTGTAAAGTTTGTCTTAAAATGTGCATATTGGAGTGTGTTACAAGACACTGGAAGCTCCTTAGAGTGCCCCATGGCTCCTAGATTGGACCACTCTCTCAGGTTTCATTCCGACGAAAACTAAGGCATTAAGTATGAGCTCTTAATTGCATCCAGGTCTCATGGTGAGCTGAAGTCAAGGCAGGGGTGAACTGTGTACATAGACCAAGACCTGGAAAAACCAAATGTAGCTCAGAAATGTGGGGTTTTTTCAGGGGTGAAGGTCATAGTAAATAACTAGTCAATGATTAGCTTCTCAGTCACATTTTATTCCTAAATGCTATCTGATGGGATGCAGTTATTTCTGGAAAAATAAATGCAGGTGGTCATCCTTTGGTTCGAGGAATGGTTATTGTGCAACCTTACCATGGACTAATGGTTTGTACTCCAATATTAGTTTTTTATGCACTCCTTTTGTTAGAACAAAGGCTGTGTTTTCTTGATCTGTCTTCTGAGGAAAGTGGAATCTGTTTCACTTGAGAAGTTAATGGAGAACAATACAAATTTTCCCCAAGCTGCTAACTCCTGATATAATAAAGGTAATAAAACTATAGTTAAGGGTGTTATATCTGTGCTCAATTTACAAGCCATAAAACACTTTTGATAATGCTTTTACTGATTTTGCTTTCATCTTCTGCACGCCAAGTACATTAAATCAATGCAATCCTTGTTTATTCAAGTAAAAAAATGTAATATGTCTGGAAGAAATTCTTCCCGAAGAAGAAATATTAATCCTGCACATCCTAAGATGTTTTTACAATAATTTGTTTCCAGTTTTGGCAACAAGAACAATATTTTATTATTTCTGAACAAAGACCATGAAAACTGATTATATTTGAGCGTTGTTTTTTTTCCCCCAGTTGCTGTTTGAATAGCCAACAGAGAATCAGTTCACTCTGTCCTAGTCAGTTGGTGTTGAAAGGTCATCAAGAACATATCAATCAACTTTACATCTGACGGGCTAGGTGTTGCATGAAGACTGTTGTGGATAATTCAAATGCACCTTAGAAAAGAATAAAAAATTAGAAAACCTATACACCATGGGACTTACTGATCATCCTTACCTAAACATTTAAACAAAGAATTTTCAGTGTCCTTGCCATGCGATAGTAACAATACATCCCCAAATAGTTATGTTCAACTGTATTCACACCAAGGGTTAGTGCATACTTTCTCTTCCTACTTTCTACCCAGCTGTTACTACTCGTACTTCAACTCTGTTGGGCTTCCCAGAAAACCTAGGAAGATCTCTGCCCCTCATGGAATCAGAAAAGTTACATTGTTCTCAGAAATTATTTTCTTCTAAAACTACAAGGCAAAACTAGGCTTCCTTATCCCAATGATAGTGACAATGGAGACAAAAAGGGTGAACTTGTTGTCTGCCAGGAACAGATGATGGTTCTGGCTTTCATGACTGCACCTTGCTTGTGAACTGCCTAATGCTTCACTAATGACTATTTTAAATTCAAGAATTTCTGTTTCAGTTGGACTGACCATCTTATTTGACTTGCTAAATTTAATTTTAACATTAAAACACACCAAGGGAGTATACTTGGATTCAAATGAGCAAGACAGCCATTTTTAGGACCCTATTCCTTCCATAAGCCAGCTGTTGCTGGAATGGACTTCACACAGCTGCTCCTGAAATTTTTCCTCTTGCACCTAGACCAAGAGACTTATACTTACCAGTGGAAACAAAAGGGAACAAACCCAAGATTATTGTTGCAACAGTAACTCCTGCAAGCACGAGTTATTAATTTGAACTAGATGGTAAACCATTTTTCTTGGTGGTGAAAGCTTTGAGGAGCTGAAAATACCCTCATGTTCTACATTTCAATGAGCCCAAGGATCTCTGAGGCTTTTTGCTTGACAACCTTTGAAGTCCTTCTTAGAACAGCAAATAGCTCAGTAATAGAGGCAAGCATCTGAGATGCAGGAGATGCTCTTTGGCATCCTTGCATTCAAACCAGAGACAGAACTATCAGTTTTATGTATTCCACAGGGTATCTTGACCACCAAATTTTAGTTATTTGGGTTAGTTACCTCCTCCTCTTTTTGCTGAGGCCAGAATGGTGTCCTAAGAGAACAAAGATTGTGCATTATGAGAAATATTGAGATGCATTATGAGAATAAAATAGAGCATGAAGAACGTGGCAATTATGTCAAAGAAAAAAACATACAAGAGGTCTGGAACGATTTAATTTCAGCTTTATAATCAAAGCAAATGGGAAGTGTATATTGATATGACAAATGAATGAAGTGTGTTGGTAGAATGTCAAATTTCTAAGAAATGTAAACAAAAGTTAGCTCGTGGTCACAGAAGAATGTCGAACACAAATCGTGAAACAACAGTATGATAGCTCTCAGCTCTCTGTGCAGCTTTCCCATCAATGTAAAAAGCTGAGGCGAGTCAGTGTCCTATTTAAGGGCTTTTAGTCAAGGAAATAGTACTTCAGCTTTCAGAAGAAAGCAAAGGAATAGATCTTCCCTCACCAGTGCTAATATCCAATATGCAATCTGCCCTAGAGACTCATGTGATATCAAACACTGGTTCTTGCAAGATTTTGACAAATCTGCCCTCAGTATAGTAACTCAAGGGTGGATCAGGCATTGCCCCCAAATGACTGACCCTCACATTTACTAAACCACATCACAAGGGGGAGGAGAACATCTATTGGTTTAATTTATTTATTAACACAGACAAAGATTTATTATATTAAACAAATAATGTTAGACATAAGTACTTTCTTTTGTGGTTATGTCAGAAACATAGGCATGCTAGTTTCCCTAGCGCAGTCTGTTTCACATTTTTAAAAAATTCTTTACCTCAAGCTCCAAATTAATCAACATAACTTGAACAGTTAAACCATTTGTGGGAATGTACCAGTGATAAATTCATACTATTTTAATTTATACTGCTTTTCTGTAGGAAGGGAGAAAGGGAGGGAAGAATGAGTCATAAGACTAGAAGAAGAAACGTGTCCCTGAGTAGAGTTAATAATGAGTGAGAAAATATTCTTTATCTCTGCCAGTTTATAATACTTCTCAGTGTTCATCAAGTATAGAAAAAGCACTGTGAATTTAGGCCTAATATTCAACACATCTTCCAGGGGGAAAGATCAGTTTTGAAAAACCTAGAATGAAACTTCAATAAATAAAAAATATATATAAATATTTTATGATTCAGCAAAAACTAATCAGTAATTCAATTTCAGCTCACTGCCAATAACTGCTTTTTATGTCAAGAAATGGTAACTCAGTCGCTCCTCGCTGCAATCAACTATCTGCCACCCGTATTATAAAAAGCACAGTTGCCTTTCTCATACAGATGAGAACTTTGGCTAAAATGCTGATTTTACCACATTGTGCAGAGGCTACCAAAAAATAGCAAAAAGAATGTAGGAGAAATAGAGCTTGTGTATGAATTTGTCTCCTGGTCATCAACAGTTCTCTGGCAGACTTCTGGGTCCTGCAGTGTTTGAAGATTCATTACAATTTTTTGTTCCTTTTACTAGTCGTTCCTTGCAATCCTTTTTAGCCTGCTCTATTGTATTTTGATATTTTAGCTACACAAGTTTATGAGCCTTTCTATTTTCTACAGTTTGACAGGCCTTCAGCTTCCGAAAGAATGTTGTTTTCACAGATTCACAGAATGATAGGGGTTGGAAGGGACCTCTGGAGATCATCTAGTCCAACCCCCCCACCAGAGCAGGTTCTCCTACAGCAGATTGCACAGGAATGCGTCCAGGTGAGTTTTGAGTATCTCCAGAGAAGAAGACTCCACAACCTCTCTGGGCAGCTTGTTCCATGCTCTGCCAACCTCAAAGTAAAGAAGTTCCTCCTCATGTTTAGATGGAACTTCCTATGATCGAGTTTGTGCTCGTTACCTCTCGTCCTGTCACTGGGCACCACTGAAAAAAGACTGGCCCCATCCTCCTGGCACCCACCCCTTCAGTATTTATAAGCATTGGTAAGATCCCCCCTCAGTCTTCTCTTCTCCAGAATAAAAAGACCCAAGTCCCTCAGCTTTTCCTCATGAGAAAGATGTTCCAGTCCCCTAATCATCTTTGTAGCGCTTTGCTGTACCTTCTCCAGCAGCTCCCTGTCCTCCTTGAACCGGGGAGCCCAGAACTCCAGACGAGGCCTCACCAGGGCAGAGTAGAGGGGGAGGAGAACCTCCCTCGACCTGCTTGCCACACTCTTCTTGACGCACCCCAGGATGCCATTGGCCTTCTTGGCCACAAGGGCCCATTGCTGGCTCATGGCCATCCTGTTGCCCACCAGGACTCCCAGGTCCCTTTCCACAGAGCTGCTTTCCAGCAGGTCAGCCCCTAACCTGTACTGATGCATGGGGTTATTCATCCCCAGGTGCAGTACCCTACACTTGCCTTTGTTGAATTTCATCAGGTTCCTCTCTGCCCAACTCTCCAGCCTGTCCAGTTCGCACTGAATGGCAGCGCAGCCTTCCGGTGTGTCCGCTGGTGTGTCAGTTTTACTTCTAAGAAACTTCTTCCTGTAGTCTGCTGTCTAGTCCTGCCAGCTTCCTTTTGCTCTTTCCTAGGACTGTATCAGTTGGTATATTTTGACCTCCTGGTTCTAGTATGATAACCTTAATTGTGTCGGTATATCTTGTAAAGATTTAATTGGGTTTTTTAGCCTCTTTCTAACAAGTTTTCATATTTTTATGTCAATCACCTTCTTACTGCTAAGCACAATTTCATTAAATTCTTGGCCTTCTGGAGCCTGCAAGATTGTTGAATCAGTGTAATGGCAGCCTCTTTAGCTGTAGGATTTTGAACAAGATTGTGGATGCTATTGAAAACTGGTTAAACATTTGCATCTTCTCAAATGGGATGCAGGCCAGGTAGCCTATGCAACAGTCATTGGTAATATCTAGGAGTTTGTTCGTTATATTGCAGCCACGTATGGTATTTTCCCAGTTCACGTGGGTTACCATACCATTTTCTGGTTTCAATGCTTTTAATCTCTCCGTATTGCAGCCATTATTGCCATTGTGCATGTGCAGCTGATAAATGTAAACTTAAACTGTAGTTTTCCTAGTTAGTCCTGGAATTTCAATCAATAGGGATTCATGTTAACTACTGAGGTGTTTAGTTTTTTCATTTAGTTTGATTCTAGGTGCTCTGCAACAGATAGCTAATCTAACATCAGCATGGCACGCCCTTCCTTTCCTGTTATTTTTTCCTGGTGCAACAGCATTGTCTACCGTTCATGAAATTTCCAAACCATGTGCTTTTCTACATCTGCCGTTTTTCTTCTTCTTCTCACTTTAAAGCATACTGGTGACATTCTTGATTTTAAGTGCCAGTAGTGTGGTTCCATTATGGTTCAGATACAGTTTGTTCTTTCTGTGCAGACAGAAATTTAATCCAGAAATGTTCTTAATGCCTAAAGAGTTGATTTAATGTGACTGAAATAAACTGATAAATTCAAAGAATAAATAATAATAAGGAAAAAGGAACTATGTACGGATACATGCATATACTGATCATACAAGCATTACTTCCATACAGAAAAAAGGTTAACAAAAGAATTTAAATTCAGACTCTGATAGATAGTTTGTTCAGATAGTCAAGTTTGCTTATTTTTTCTGTCTTCTCTGAGGAAGAAAGTCTAGCTATTTTTAAACTTTGTTTCCAGGCTGGCTTGCCAAATGCTATGCTCTCTTACGCAAAAGAAGATGGAACAAGGTATAAAATACTATAAAGTAGTCTAGTTCTGTTTGATTTCCAGTTTTCTTACAGTTTCCCACAGTCATTTTGGGAAGCTTAGTATCATGCTGTGGCATAATATTTTGTGTGAAACATACCTGTTCCAAACAGAAAAGAAGACTATTACCTGGCTAATCACAGAGATGGGTGTAAGCACCCATCTGCCTGCATAGACATAGCACTTGTACACACTAAGTTCTAAAGTTACTAAATGTCTTAGTGTGTCTTTCTTATAGCACTTGATGCAGAATTTTTGAATTTTCTTCTCAATAATGAAAATTAAAATAACACCTTGTGAATAATGTGAATGAGTAATTATAAGAAAAGAACATCTATATTTTATGTTTGAAAACAATTTGTGAAATTATTTGTGCTTAACAATTGAAAAGCATCTCAGGTAAAAGGCAAGACTTATTGATATAACTATTGATAACCTATAAGATTTAAACAGCTGAAACAGGACCACATTTATGTAAACAATCATTGCTTCACAGAGAACTAGCAGGGAGAAGCCTGACCGTTCACACGGGGTGAACACAATGAATGGAACTGTTTCATGATGTGTGAGACATTAAAGTATCCTGTCTGTGTTAACTTTTTCTAATAAAAAAATCTTAATTGTCTGTATTTAAAATTCATTATTTTTACTGTCGATTTCTGATGAAGCTGACTTTTATCATAATCAGCTCTCCAAAATGACACTGTGCCTTGGATATTTTCTGCTGGCTTTCACTGTGGAAAATAAACACTAGAAATTAAAAGATGCTTTGAAGCTACTAACAGCAGTTTGTTTTGCAGTTGCAGAAGAAATGGTTTGCATTTATGTTGTACATGCTCAGTGACTGCTGACAAGTTATTCAATTCTTGATATTCTGTTGCATTTGGATGATGTGATAGGTCTTACAGTCTTTGAAGCTTGCATGCATTGAAGGCATATTATCAGCAACATTCTTAATACACTCAGAATAGATTGAAATCCCCTATTTTTATAGAAATGAGACAGGACATTGTAAGTATCCGGGCTAGCATGAAAAATCAAGATGCTGAAAGGGAAACAAAGTCTCACTAAATCTGCATGGATTGCAAGTTCTCTAAGTGGAATTACTTTCACTATTCAAATAAAGACCCCCTCTAAATACTTTCTGAAACTAAATTAACTTTACACCATAAAGGGAAAAATTGTTTAATTTTGCCATCAAGAATTCAGGCATAAAGAAAAATGTTTGCCACACTTTAAATAACTTAAGTTCATACAAACTGGTCATGAACTGTCAACTTAGACACAGATGACTTCATTCTTCTGTGTGTGCAGTCTCATAGTAACAGAGTTGCTTACAAAATATATTCATAACTTAGTACAATAGGGATTTTAATAAAAAGAATATGAATGGTTTTAAATATGCATCCAGAGTTTATTGAGAGACATGATGGGTGGCAGCATTTTCAAAGATCACTTGGATGTGATATGACTTCCAAAGAAAAGGAAGACTTCTGAAGAACACAGGGAGAAAAAAAGAAGTGAGGAAGTATTATTTTGCATACAGGAGAAACCCTATGTAACATCTGTGTTATTACTAGCTTTCTTTTTGCTTCTGTGCTATGGTAGCAAACTTGTGAATGAGCTTGCTATTGTGCTGGAAATAAGAACTCCAAGCAGCTTTTTACTGTTGTGTTATCTAAGCAGAGCATAGTAATATGAGCAGCTATAGATTTCTAATGATGCTGATTGTTTTATAAATTATTAACCAGAGGTTAGGAACAGTAGTGAACTCTGGATTTACTCTGTCAGGGCTTTGACTTCAATGTGTCCAAAAAGAAGATCACCAACACTGCTGAAGATTTAGCTAATAGCTCAAGCCAAGCGTCTGAGTAGCTTGATGGAACCTTTCCCAGAAATGGGGTCAATAAACGGTGATTGGGAATTAGGGGTTGTTGACCAGTCATATTTTACTGTAAGGGATAAGCTTTTTTCCCCCCTTATTCATATTTGTGTCTGTTGTTTACTGAAGCTGCAGCCTTTCTGCATGAGTCACAAGTTCAAGAACGGCTTTCACATGTATGTGTAAATCAGCACCAAATAAAAGGAAAAAGAAAAATTAAAGCATTTAGGAAAGAGTAGCTAAAAGCCAAATACTAAAAGTGAAAATGGAGAAAATGCGTGCTTTTTTAATATAAGTAAAGTCAGGCAGAGGGATAAAATCATGTTTTGGTGAAATCTAACCATGAAGATAAGAGCTGCAGTAGAGGCAATTTGCCACAAAAAGACATATTGCAAAAGTCACATACTTTTTGACAACTAGATAATAAGCACAATTTATTTATTTATTTGACATCTATGCTGGCCAAAGTGCATGAACGAGTTTAATAAGGAAGTGGCAACTTGGTGCAATTCCATTCTGGAATGCCATAAAAAAGATCAAAGATGTTGAAGTTCACTTATTTGCTCTGGAATTTCAACAAAACCAAAAAAACCTTCTGTTATAAAACTGTCCTTATTAGGCTTTGTCATTACTGTTTTGGAAAAGAACAGTAAATAATAAAGAAGTAGTACAAAGTGTGATTCTAATGAAGTTATTCTGTCCACATGCCCTGCAGTGAACACAACTTAACTGCCAGATGACTTCCCCAAAGGTAAACTCCAACTAGCACAGACAAAATGAAGCCAGCTCATGATGCTTTTAATACTGTGGCTATACTGGTGCATAACTTAGTGCTAATCTCACCAAAACCACAAGGTGATGGCTGGAGTAGAAGCTCATGAAACATCCAGCAGTGCCAACAGCGCTCACACCAGCTAGCTGAAAGACATCTTACGTGACTAGCCTGCGTGTAGAGTATGAATTTGAAGATAAACCACAGAGCTTTACACAGTGTTGCCATGCTTCCCATTTCTTTTTTGTATGTACTCCAGTATTCATTACACACTGCCTAAATATTAGACAGCTAGTCTAAGTTCACAACACACATGCTTCAACAGAGAAAGGCTGATAACTCCAGAAAGCAATTTATGTATCCAAAAATAACTAGAATGAGTTGCAATGTCAATGAGTCTCAGTACTCACTATGGAATTCACTTATGCAGCAAACTGAGACTATACCAAAGAGTGAGCTCAAACTCTTAGGAAGTCCCTCAGCTCTTTCCATCTGCATTACCACATGCAACATCCCTCAGTTTAGGCACAAGGTCTACACGGGTTTGCAGGAACCCAGGCTCGTGCTGCCTGAGATGGCGGTCTGGCAGTAACAGTCTAGGAAACAATATCTTTGCAAGGAGTTGATGGGACACACAGGGATGACTGTGATGCAATTAAATAACTTTGGGTTCATGCTTGGGCACAGCATGAACCTCAGTTACTCCTCCTTGTAGGACCCATGCACAAAGCCTTGAATTCACACAGGAAAATTGGACTCAAAGAACAGTTCAGAGTCAAGCAGAATGAATGTAACCTAAGCAACATCCAGGGTGGGATTCATCTCACCCAGCATTAGATGCCTACACAGTAGGTGTTGGATTAGGTGTGTGCTTGGAATGACAGGATGAGGTTAGTTTCTCTCTAGGCTCCAGGGCGATATTGATTGCATCTCTAATGACCATAATGGCAGCCTGTAGAATCTATCCTTTTTGGAGTTTTAGCTATTTTATATTGTGGAAACTACTTATAACCTAGTTTTGCAACTTTCAGACACTAAAAACAACAAAAAGCTCCTACATTCCCCATATACAAGTAAAACTCTTTCTGTTTGCATGCTTAAGTCATTTAATTTGACAGGCAAAAAGCTTAAACATCCTATCTCTTATCTTATCTTTGTTTCTCTCAGGTCTGGCTAATGCCCAGTAGAAGAAACATTAATCATAAATTTCTGCTATTAACCTTTGAAAATCTTCAGAAAAACACAAGTGTGCAACACATTAGTGACTGGTAACCTCTGTGTGCTCTTAAGGATCCATACAGCCATAATAAGGCTGATCTTAGAGATATGTCTACAACTGCAGAAATCAGAACAATATTTCAGCTGTGGTTTTATGATATGTGTGCTGCACCAGATTTGTTCTCTTTTAAAATCAGATTTTATTATCAGGGAGGGAAATACATCCATATTAGCAGAAATTTAGTTCTAATATTCTGGAATTATATGAATTATGCATGAAGAATTATATGAAGAATGCAACAAGTGCACAAAATCACGAGTGAAGTTTGCTCTAAATGTTTCTAACTTTCAACTCCCTAAACCAGATGTTGCACTATTTGAACATTTGGAAAACAATTAATGTCTTTATGTTACAATGATTTGTGTGGGTTTTTTTTCCAAAGTGCATGTTTGTATGTGTTCAGGAAAGCAGCCTCCTTTTATATGATTTACCTAAGGCAATGATTTGCTAACTGACAGAAAAGTCAGCCTTTATTAGAAAATTAGTTCCTTGCCTATTAAAACTTCCCAGATGTTATTTCTCTGTAACCAAAGTGACAAAAAAAAAAAAAATAAAAAAGAGAAAAAAAGTGCATTTTAAAATAAACACATTCTGAAGCGAAATGCTTAGAAGAATACTCTATGGGAAAACCATTTTAATTTTGTAAATTCAATATGGTGTTTTCAAGTATTCAGTCAAAATGGAGTTCTGAACAGCATAGTTTTAAAACAAACATTACAGGTGTTTCTGAAAGAGTCTAAAGGAGGAATACTGACAACTGAAAAATATTTTACTGAGCTTTAAAACATAGTGTCACCAGAATGATTTTGTTGTTGAAAAATGTTAGGTTTTTTGGAATAACATTCTCAAGTGAAAAGATATTTAGACTAAAGATTTCCAGAAGGGCCCCACTGTTGCAGAACATCTACATATGTTTTAGGGCAAGGAATATTTAACAATATATTTGGCTTTAGGGAGAAAAGTGAACATTTTAGAAACTCTAAAAGTGCTGTGCATTTTAAAGGTTAATGTATAAAAGACATTAAAACTTAGGGCAAAAATTCTCCTTCACTGTCATAAACTGCATCTCAGCTACATTATTTTGCTCTCCTTTCAGGCCTAATATTTCTGGTGTGAAATACATACAGACAGAGTGGAAGGCTGCAGCTGAGACCTATCATGAAGCTCTGAGAAGAAGATTTTGCCTAGAATCTCCTGCTTTATTCTCCTACTAAATGTATAGCAAACTCACATTCTGTTCTTTTTAAATAGACACTGTTTCAAATGCATTCACCATAAAAATGAAGTTACTTTATGTAATTGTTGGCTTAGCCTCTACTCTGTTGAAAATAAAAGACTCCATCTTTTTTTGGCAGAATTAGTGATTATCTAGGCACAGACCCAAAACTGCACTTTACTAGGGATGTCTTTTCCTGTTTTTATTTTTAAACAGTGTTAATTCAGTAGCTATAATTATTGTAATTACTTACAGATAAGCACAGAAGTAATTTATTTAGTAATAGTAATAATAATAACAACAACAACAACAACAACAATAATCTTATGTTACAAAAATCAGAGTAGCATTAGGGTTTCTACTACAGAAAGACAGAAGTAATGGAGAATCTGTAGGCCTGGATACAAAAGAACAACATATTTCAGTGTTTAGCTAACCGGCTCCAGAGAAGTGCACAGAAACTGAAAGTTACCAATTCAAATGTTACTGAGTGCTCAGACCTATAGGCAAAAATGTAATTAGACCACTATTAGTTTTGGGCCACTTTTATACATTCACGTAAAGTCAGAATAGATCATTAAATTGCTTGATATGACTTCCTTTGAGGGTGTCACATATATTGCCTGCTTTTTCTTCTTTTGAGGACAGCAATGTGTGTTTGACTACAGCTGATCTTCCAGAAAGGCAGCAAACTGTGACCTCAGGTCTTGGAGAATCTGCCAAGTCACTTAGAATAATGCAGATGATATCCTACCAAAAGATATGGTAGGAAAAACTAGGTTTCTGAAGTGGCCCTTACTCCATCCAGGATTTGGTTTCCTCACACCAGGGACCTCCCAGGGTGTTACAGTCCTGTTTTTGTTCCAATTAGAGATTTCCACCTGTTGTGTTCTTATCTTATTTTGAATGAGAGATCTTCTAAGGGGCTTTTCATTGAGAAAGTGAGATTTCAACAGGAAAACAACAAGCTAATAAGTCCTAGAGAAAGGAGCTTGTAAGGGATGAAGAGGAATCTAATAATGTTACCTTTTAACAGTGACTACTCTGTATGAGAATATTTAGGAGGACAAAACTGAGAATAAAGCTTTAAGGCCCTGCAGGTTACTGATCTGAAAGGGATCCTCAGACACAACAATTGGAAATCTTGGCATCCTTGGCAAGATATAAAGAATCTATCCCACCTCTTCCAGCTGAACTTTTGCCAGTTGTAGAGAGTGCAGTTACTAAACACATCAGCTCTACCCAACAGCTGATGTTTTCTGCAGAAATCCTTTTGCTTATATAAAAAAAACACCTCCAAAAAACCAAGAAGAGGGACCTGGACAAGCTCAAGAAGTGGGCTGATGTGAACCTCATGAGATTCAACAGGGCCAAGTGCGAAGTCCTGCACCTGGGTCGGTGCAACCCCTCGTATCAATACAGGCTGGGGAGCGAAGGGATTGAGAGCAGCCCTGCAGCGAAGGACTTGGGGATACTGGTAGATGAAAAGCTGGAAATGAGCTAGCAATGTGTCCTCGCAGCCCAGAAAGCCACTGTATCCTGGTCTGCATCAAAAGAAGCGTGGCCAGCAGGTTGAGGGAGGTGATTCTTCCCCTCTACTCCACTCTGGTGAGACCCCACCTGGAATACTGCGTCCAGCTCTGGAGTCCTCAGTATAGGAAAGACACGGACCTGTTGGAGCGGGGCCAGAGTAGGGCCACAAAAATGATCAGAAGGATGGAACACCTCTCCTATGAGGATAGGCTGAGAGAGTTGGGTTTGTTCAGCCTGGAGAAGAGAAGGCTCTGGGGAAACATTATTGCAGCTTTTCAGTACTTAAAGGGGCTTATAAGAAAGATAGGGACAAACTTTCTAGCAGGGCCTGTTGCAATAGGACAAGGGGTAATGGCTTTATACTAAAAGAGGGTAGATTCAGACTAGATATAAGGAAGAAATTTTTTACAAAGAGGGTAGTGAAACACTGGAAGATGTTGCCCAGAGAGGTGGTAGATGCCTCATCCCTGGAAACATTCAAGGTCAGCTTGGACGGGGCTCTGAGCAACCTGATCTACTTGAAGATGTCCCTGTTCATTGCAGGGGGGGTTGGACTAGATGACCTTAAAGGTCCCTTCCAACCCAAACTAATCTATGATTCTATGATTCTAAATCTAGAAAACCAAGTAACTGGTAAATCAACTGAAGCACATTAATTCACTGAAAAACTGAATTTTAAACAAGTATTGTATATTTCATTTAATTGCATATTTTAAAAAAATAAAAATATGCAAGATTTCTGATACTCAGAGCAAAATGTCATGAAATATGCCTTTTAACTGAATAGAAATATTACTGTTTATGCACCCTGTCAAGCCAGCTTGCTTTTGACTAATGAATACTCTCAACAGCATTGCAGAAGATAGAAAGAATTATCAGAAGATATTTGGTGACTAATTACAAATAATGAATAATGAATCTGAAAATGCAGCAAACTGTTTGCACGCATTTCATCAACAGAAATAACTAAATACATGTAACACACTTTTTAATGTATTCTTCACCCTCTAATTGCCATCAGATATGTGTGGAGAACCGAGTAGAAATATCTACATATGGCATGCAAATGACAATGTATAAGCTTTTAACTTCAGTGCCGTCTGTCATAAAATCAAGCTATTGGCAGCAGTCATAAATGTAGTGCTTAATATCTAGAACCAGGCAGAAACAGAATACATGTGATAACATAAAAATGGACAAATAATTAAAATATTCATTAATAAAAAAAGAAAATACTTTAAAAGAACATCAGAGTAATGGATTGGATTGAACAGATCAAGTCTGAGGCATGGTGCTACACACTGAAAATGTGAAGCACACTGAAAATGTACCTGATGACAACACAGAAATCAAAAAATTCAGTAAGCTTTTAAATTGTGTATGAATCTGAAAATTATAAACAAATCACTGCTGTATTCTGTGCCATCCTTCTGCTAAACCAGTGTTGTTAGTCTCTTCATACACACCTGAAGGTTTCTGTTGATGAACGTGTTCTGCACATGAAGATAAATTAAATTTCAAATTATATAATTTTTCTGAAAATTCTATTGAAATTATGTATTTTTCTGCAAATAGGACTACCACTTTCCTGTATCACAAAGTGATAGCAGTGGGAGACAGTAACATCTGAAAAGTGTATGCCACATTTCGGAAAGATAGAGTATTCACGCCTCATGTCTTTTTTGAGGAGACCACTGTGGTTCTGTTCCACAAGCTCAGTTCTTGGTTTTGCTGAAAATAGCTGCCAAATGACAAAGATGCAGTCAGGCCTCAATAAACTTAGCACTGCAAGCCTGATGCAAATCCGGAGAAGCTGATGAGAGTTTTCCTACTGACTTTAAGGGACTGGATTACACTGAGCTACCAATTTGGTCGACTCTCATTAAAAACCTTGGTGCTGTTGCGATAGAGGGATCCTATAAAAGCTCTAGTCAGATAACCTGGCTGTTGTTGCTGATAATTTAGCGTGCCACAATGCT
The DNA here is from genome assembly GCF_030936135.1 of Gavia stellata. Taxonomy (NCBI): domain Eukaryota; kingdom Metazoa; phylum Chordata; class Aves; order Gaviiformes; family Gaviidae; genus Gavia; species Gavia stellata. The sequence continues at coordinate 77,149,724 of NC_082594.1, forward strand.
CATCACCACTCTACCCTCCGAAGTTGGGCAACTGTATGTTTGTCCACTCTCTAACCTGCTTCTGAAATGTACTGGGGCTGTGTATCAGGTTGGCAGTTCAGCTAGCCTACACCCTGACAGCACCAACCAGCAGCATCTGAGGATCCATCTTTCCTCTCCCATTTCTATCCTCTCCATTTTCTCCCCTCTCAGTCAGAAGAAGCAAGAAGCAGAAGGATGGAGGCTGGCAACATATCACAATTTAATACAAACCCCTTGGTCATACCAGATTCAAGATCTGCAAAATGTTCACATGGTCACAGAAAACTGAACTAACCTGGATAGATTCACAGGAAGCTGCATTTTCCACTGACTAAAAACCTTGGGGGCTTTAATAATATTTTCCACTGCAGACTGAAACCATTAAGGAAGCATATGCACACCTGAAAACCAAATAGTGACTCTGAGACTTCCAGCCATCAGTTGTATTAGGGCTTTTTACAGTTACTCGTTTTCCAGTTACCAATTTAAAATGATCTGGTTATTACTTTTTTCTCAAAATAAGGATCAATTTTTTGAGGATTTAGAAAATGTTGTAGTGATGGAGAGACAACCCTGTTGGGCCTGTCCCTATCGCATTGTGCGTTCTCCAGTAAGACTTTCGTCCATTTTAATCCACACAGGATATTTCTGGTCGAAGTCTTCAATTGATAGCTGTTGAGCCTCCATAGGAAGTCTGTGAGCCTCCATGGAGGTACACGTGAAGCGCTAAACTGAGTTGGGGAGACTGGGACAGTTGGAGGGAAAAAGAGCAGAGAGAGTTGGGACAGGAGAGTAGGAGAGTGCCAGGATGTCTCTACTTGAGGAGAATAAACCTGGAATTGGGAGTCAGAAATGTAAAGTTGTAAAGATGAATGTGCTAAATGGAGAGGGAACTAAAGTTTCAAAACAACAGATTTTTTTTTCTATTTTATCACTAATTATGATTATAAACTCAAATTAACAATCCTAAACTGAGCATAAGTAATTTTAAATGTCACACTAATGGGTCACCTTGTTTCACTCTGTCCTTTAACGTTGGAATATGAATACTTATAGGAGATAGTGATTTTCTTTCAGTGTTGCAAAAGAAAGGGAAGTTAAAAACAAGGACTAAAATAGCACTCCTCATATTTCCTCCCTGACATAAAGATAAAATATACCTCAAAAAAAAGTAGGAAATACTGTCCAGTGTCTGCAAGTTTTCTGCAGGTTGGTTTTATTCTGTTATTGACTCACTGTATGACTATAACCACTTCCAGAATGCTGAAAACTGATGTAAGACTTCTGTTTAATAACACTGAAGGCAAACTTTAACATTGATCTTATGAAGATATATTTGCTACTTATGTCAAGAGCAAGTTCTCTAGATAAATATAAATAAAGTCTTTTTAAAAAATGAAATTATATAATATATTGTATCTGTATACTGTACCTGTAATAACATCCACAAATAACTTTCCTTCCTTCCTTCCTTCCTTCCTTCCTTCCTTCCTTCCTTCCTTCCTTCCTTCCTTCCTTCCTTCCTCCCACCCTTCCTTCCTTCCTTCCTCCCACCCTTCCTTCGTCCCACCCTTCCTTCCTCCCACCCTTCCTTTTTCTACATATCTGTCTACCTCTCTTTCTCTATGTATCTATTTACCCTCTTATATGCAAGAAGTCAGGCTGGATGATTCAGTTTCTCCTTTTGCTTTATGGATTATGAAAAGGTTTGGTCACCTCCCTGTAATACAAGGGGAGCTCAAGTAAATGAAAGAAGGTAACAGCAAACATGTTTGAAAAATAAACTGGAAAATAAATTGAAAAGATAATGGAGTTTCTTTGGGTTTATTAATATGTGAGTTACTGATAAAGGCAAACCTAATAAAAGAAGGTACACTGGACCTGAGTGTGTTCTGTGGAGAAGGATGGGAATATATACTTCAAAAGTGTGATCTGGAAAATTCACTTAGCCTCACTTCAGCTCAGTTTTCCTAAATGTAAACTGATGAAGCTGGTGGAAAAAGCTTTGAGAACCCTCACTTGCTCAGGTGCAAGGACCTTACAGCTGACTGACAGTTGTCAGGTGCTCATGACAACTTGATAATGAAGTTATACAGTTTCACAATCTCCTGTGCGGAATCGTTCTTCGTATTGGCAAGGTCATTCTTCATGTACAAGAGGCTCCACCTTAGTACAACACCTTGGATTTAGTAACCTTGATGCCACTGCTGCCCTACAATGGCTTGGATAGGATTTGATATATTAGGGAAAAGCATATGGAAGAGTCTTGTGTTAGAGATGAAGTCATTTCAATTGGTAAATTAACCCTGTTCCTGCTTGCTGCTCTCTCAGCTCTCTCAGCACGTTTTAAGATGCTTGTGTTAATAAAAGCTGCAAAGATCATGGGACAAAATGTGTCTAACATCTTGTGAAAGAAAAGAAAATAGAGAGATCTGAAGCAGCTTTCCTTTACCACCCAAACACACATCCATACAAAGACAGAAGGAAACACTGAAGCATCCATAAAAGCATCTTTTCTGTCCTACAATCCAAGCATCTGGAACAGCTGCCTTTGGCAATTCTCAACACTGACATATTTTCTTTCTTAAAAAGTGTACTCAAGAGTCTCGTGCTTGTCTTGCAATACTTGAAATCATTAGGCACTGTAGATTTTAGAACTTCATAAACTGACTATATGGCTAGGCAACCATTTATAAATTATTTGATTAATAGATTTTGGTTGCGTGTTATTTCTTATGTTTTGTAAGTTTTCTTATGTAATATATCCGTTTTATGTTTAATCAACACTATTCTGCATTCTGCTGGAATGAAAGAAGTTTGACTCTTGTTAAGATCTTGTACTAAATGATTGATTTGACTAGGAATGCTGGAGCCTAAAACAGGACTTTCAGGCATTTTAGTTAAAGTTTTTCTTCTGATCAAAATACGAATGGCTCTAAGCATTTTAGCACCCATACTCAACTTAGAACTTAACAGAATCCAGAAAATAAGTTGCTACAGTGTGATAAATCTTGAGGCCTGAGTCTGTACCTATGTTTTTTTTAGGACAATTTTTCTGGGAGATGGAAAAGTGAGGTTGGAATGGATGAAGCAAAACGAGGAAATGAAGGTGAATAAGCAAGCTCTTTGCAGACTTATTTAGCGCACCCATTTTCTACTACAGCAGTTGTATTTAAAAAGGATGTCAGCCTTATTGGTAATCTAAGCATAACAGATGGAAGCACCCACTCTCAGTAGGTGGTTCCAACCTGCACCACATCAGAAGAGGTGCCTGCAGTAGCAGAAGTTCAGAAGCATTCAGCATTCAACAGCCCCTCTTGACTAGCCCTCAGCAGGAACGGAGCTCTGGAGCTCTTCAGATTGCCCTAATCACATCTCAAGTGCCATTCCCAGAACCTGAATACTCAACTACTTTTCACATATAATTCCAGGACCAAGCAGTTGAAACTTTAGTCATGAAACTGCGTAACTCTTAGGACCTACTTATGTTTTCCATTGGGGTTAGCCCTTCTCTGCTGCAAGACAGGAAAATTACATTTTCCTCATTAGATTAAACTTTGAGAAAATGTCTATTGTACTGAAAAAGCACAGTTGGAAGTAATGGCATCTGCAATGATGTTATAGTATACTTTTACTTAAGAACAAGTACATCCTCCAAGTTCCGTCTAGTGTGAAAAGCTTTATTTAAAAGAAAGTTCTATTTAAGAGCTGGTTTTATTATTGCTTTTATATAGCTCTTTCCTATAGCACAGAGCTATAGGCAAAAGCATAACAGGAACTATGGAGCACCCACATAAAATTTGTGTTAAAAAATAGAACAAGATCACATAGATGCTTGTGTCAGAAGTAGTTTATGTCCCATTTGAATAATGCTTTATTTTTATACACCTTTGCCACCTGTTTAGATTTGGTCTTGACAAAAATGCTCTTCTTATAAGTTACTTTAACAAAAAGACCATGCATGAATGAACCTCAAATCAAAGGCAAAGAAACAGCAAAAGTTAGCAAACAGCAGCTAAAGTAAAAAAAAATAACTAAATAAAAAGCAAACCAGTGTTGTAGCTGATTAACTAAGAAGTTTTAGCATATGACGAAACTGGAAAGCTCTGATGAAATAGCTATATCATAATTCTGTCACTTGATGGATGTAAAGCCAAAGTAGATTATGCACTGCAATTACAGATCCTGATGAGGACTTGACTCCTTCAGTGTAAATACATTACTTCATTTTCACTGTAAATCAGTGTCTTTTTGTTCTCCTTTCTATTTATTTCTTTAAAGTTTAGAAGCATCAAATCATCTATCTGAGCAGTTTCCAACATGAATCCCAGAGCTGAGGAATGATTTATACCAGAACCTCATGTATCAGCAGTGCTGTACTTTACCTCCAGAATTTTGTCATATCCTGTTTTGCATATCTTGAGTATAAATGTATTTTCCACAGGGGCAGGATATGGTTTGTTTTGATCACCATCTGAAAAACACTCACAAGCCAAATGAAGAAAAACAGACTCAAACTTCTTTCTCCACAGAGTTTGATAAATCGTTCTAATATGCAGAAGTCATACGGAAGAGGTATGGATGGTTCCAAACTGGAGCATTACCACCTCTCTCTTTGGAAAAAAATGGATCTGAGCTTTATAGCGCTCCTACTTCTGCTTAAAAGCATAACTTGAAAATGCCTGTTTGCACATGGCAGCTAGATGGAGAGTTTCCTCTTACTGCTTTGGAAGGAATTCTTCGTTAACATGCCTGTCCCTCACGAAAGAAAAGTTTTTCACAGATTATTTTCCAGTACCTCCCCTCACCCGTAGGATGGACTATCTCCCTGATACAATTTTAAATTTAATTTCCTTATCTCAGTAATTCAGACGCATGTGGCAAATTGCAGAGCCAAGTTGCCCATTCCCAGATCCACAAAGGGTTTGCCTGCACAACCCTTGTGTTCTGGGTCCCTGGGCGCCTAGAGCAGGGCTCTTGGGGAGCAGGGGTTTTTTTCCACAGAATTAGATGTCTGTACCAAGGGCCCAGGGGAACATAGAGGGATAGTGCACACCAAGATCACCTCCTGACACATAGTTGTCAGCACATAGTCAGAATCTGGACTCAGGAGTTGGGACTGCCAAGGGGTCCATGGAGCACAGTGCCTCACTGTGCAAGCATGGGTTACGTCTCTGCTTCTGCTGCCTGCTGTTTCTAAACCAAGATGAAATGGGACAGTCTGAGTAATACCACTGCTCTGGATCTGAGCTAGGTCCACCAGAACTAAGCTCAGCTCTTTCTGTACTGTGCCCACACTAAAGAGAAGTCTGGTTTTACGCGGGCTGGCAGAGGCTCAGCAAAGCTCAGTGGGTTTGTTTCAGTGCTGCACTGCCTCGGCTATACTGCTTTTGGGATTCAGTGGCAATGTAGCCACGTGGAAAAGCCATTATGCCTGACATGATCAATCTTGATAGACTTTAGCTAGCTATCATGGACATAAGGCATAGATTATCTGCAACCAAAATACATTGCCCACAGACAACGGAGAGCTGATGGTATTCAGACACCATGATCTTTCATTCACTTCAGATGGGTGTATAAAGCCCAGTTAGATTTCAAAACACTTCTGTGAATCAGTGCACCAGTAGTTTTGTCTCTCTCTCCTTCTATTCTGGCCACTTAGTTGTCCAGGAGTGGCAGTGTTCCAGGATGCGGAACAGGAAAGACTCTAGTGCATTTCAGGTACAGACTTAGAAGATCAGGATTCAGTTCTGAGCTCTCCCATAATTTAAGGGTATATAAAGATCTCAAAACCCCTTTTTGTTTGTAATCTCTATAAAAAATAAGGCCAAAAAATTGCACAACCTTGTTTTTTAAATTTTAACTGCATATTGATATTCAGCTTTTAGAGATGCTTGGAAAGGGAGAAAAATGGAATTTGACACATTTGTGAAATGGTGATTTTTTTTCTCATCTGTGTCAACTGTTCACAAGCAAACTGTTATTGGCACAATAACCTGTTGTGAATATTTCTTCTACATGTTTTCATAACACACTATGCAAGTTGCATTCAGTTCTCAGTGTCCTATTAAAGTTTGGGATCCTCCTCTTAGACAGTTCAGCTGCCAGGATTAAATAAGCTCTGTCAGTCCTGGCCTGGAACTGAAGATTTCTCTCTTCTAATTATCGCTGGCTTATAGTGTCTTCTCCTGGATTATCCAGTGTAGGTCCACTGAAGATAACTTTTTCTTTCTTTCAACAAAAAGCTGCACCTCTGTAGTATTGTTTTTCAGCGCCTAGCGGGAGATGAGGGAATAATGAGGCAAGATGAGGAAGAATGAAGGAAGAATGAATTTTTTTTCATTGCTCCATGTCTTCAGCAAAGTATGGCAACACTTATTTTTTAATGGTTCACATGCAGTACTATTTGACCATATAAGGTTTTGAGGAATTGAGACATGAGTCAACACACAGTAACCAAGTCAACATTGAAACACAGTGCCTGCAAATCGCCAAACAGTGCGGTTGCTTTGACACAGATCTATGTCATAACGTAGTACGTACCAGGCGCCGGCTCAGCTGGCTCTGCAGATTTCTAGGTGAAGAGTTTCGGGAAACAGTTTTAAAAAAAATACCTAAGAAACTAAATATCTAGATTATCTAATAACTTGATGTAAAGCCTGAAGAAGTCAATGGCAAAATTGTTACACTGTATCTCAGTTACCTATGAACAAGTACATAAATAAAATTAGGCAAAATATGAATATATGTGAACAAGAACCACGTTTTTTGCTTTTCTTGTTTTGCTCTCCAGAAAGCAATTTAATCAAAACTAAATGTTTTAATCCCTGATTTTTGTGTGAAATACTCAATATTTTCTTCATTAAACCATAATTCTATCTGCAATATTCATTACTCCCAAAATATGTTATTAGTCTTAGCTTCAGTGATGGAGACACCGTTATTTAGTGACCACAAACAGTGCTTTTTGACCTTGAACTCTATCATTCTATGAATCCTCAGAAGTTACCATGTGTTTTTGCTCTTTAACTACTGAACATTTCACAGGATAAAATTTTTGTCATAGGATCTATTCCAACATGTCTTGCCATTAATGGAAAAGTATTCCTTGAAAGTATTTTCCCCTTTTTGACATTTCTTGTAACATTGTGAAGGTGAAAGGATAAAAATAGAATGCAAGCACAAATTATTGTCGTACAGTGGAAAGTAGAATACCTGTGTGGCTAATAAGGGGTTTTTTGATTAAGAGGCCAACTTGCTGTTTAGCAGTGAGCCGCTAGAAAAGCATTAACTGCACATGAATATTAAATAAAAACCAAACACACATCTCCTGAAAAAAATAACCTGAAAAAAATAAAAACCAAACACACATCTCCTGAAAAAAATAACCAGACACAGATAAATTCAATGCCTTTTGACAACAGTTCAAAGCTTATTATTGCTGACTGTGATTAACAATTTGCCTTTTTTTCTTAATTTTTATGTGAAAAATACATATCAAAAATCTTACAATTTTTTCTTTGTCTTTTCTTACACATTCTTATCTTATTTCTTACATTGTTTATGTATTTATATATTTTGCTGCACAAGAGCACTTCATGTGTAGGACTGTCTTTTACTTGATGTATATCACCAACTTCACAGGATAAACAAAACCCAAGCACTCAGTGTGCGCTGATCAGACCTCGGGTAAGTGGTTTATAACAAGATTTTCTACAAGTTCAGATCAGACAATGTTAAAAGAAAGATCAGCACTAACGGTTTTCAGGCTTAAGCTGATGAACACCACATGAATGCACCGGTATTGATTCAATCTGGTGCATGGGCCAGTCTGGGTCTGGCCAAATGCAAAGACCAGTTACAGATCTCAAAAACTAAGGTAGCGCTAGACCTAAAATTTTTAATATCTCTTCAGAATAAACATGATTGTTGACCTGCAGCCTTCTTGAGGAACCTGATAATTTCTGAGCTTGCAAATGTAGATGAGATGATTGGCGAAAACCAAATAGCTCATGAGATCTGAGCATCCATGAGCTTACGTACCTGTGAAAGATGCCTGGCCTGGGAACCTGGCACATATGCCATCCTTTTAGAAATCTGCAAAGCAAATGGCAGCTCCTGACTGAGAGAATGCATTTACTTTCCTGCAGGACTCTGATTACCAAGCTTGTCCCAGAACCTGAATGGTGCAGCTGTTATCAAAAGCTGAAAGGAGAAATGTCTGATGGCTGATCACTTGTCAACATCTTTTGGACATGTGACAGATATACTTCATGAAGTGCAAAGGTTCAGTTTCTGTGTAGTTTCACTGATCTAATGAAAGCCAAGTGTGCAAGCTTAGCCTGCAGAGTTCTGTGAGGCCTTTCCCATACGGTTTCTGATGCTTCTGAGATAGCTGTGGGCTCTGATGCCAGAACAGAGTTTGGGAGAACCCTATTCCACTTATTTGCAAGGCTGATGTGCATATCCCATTTCCAATGTGTTATGCAGAAAATCATCTGGTAGCCTTGTAACTGATATTAGCAGTCACTTTCAATCTGCAGATGAGTTGGTTAAACTCTTCAGGCTCCTATTTCATTGGGTTTAAGACTGCCAAAAAGAAAAAAGAAATTCCTGTACACAAACACTTACAGGCTGATGATAAACCACACTAAACAGGACTGATTTGCTAGTTTTTTGATAGGTTTTGGACTACATTTCCATTTGAGGAAAAGCAATATTATCCTTAAAACAACATCTGGAATGGAGAGATGAGTCGAAATGACCTCCAAGTCAGCTTTGAGAAACTGTGGATGGAGAAGTCATCTCTCATTTCTACAAAGGCAAGCAAGGAAAATGCGTGTGGTCCCTACGTGATCTCATTCTTCCCCCACGTTAAAGCTTTTATCCTGGTATTGTAGACTGGAACATTATGAGATTGAACATTATTTCACAGCCGTTTGTCCATCAGGTAGCAACTATTCCTCAGCAGATTGGAGGACATGGCTATCGCCAGCCTGTGGCTGAATGGCCTGGGAAGCTTCAATAACAATTAGTGGTCCAGAAGGATGAATCCTGAATCCCCAAACAGCTCCCGTGTAGCATAACTAAAGTATATATACATACCTACGCCAGGCTTGATTCAACTATCCTGGTGCACAACTGTCTTCTTTGATCATAAGGATAACAAACACTAAATACTGAGGTTAAATACTACTGAAGAAAATCAGTCTTACTTCATACATATAATTAGTACAATTGCCACCAACTTAAACAATGATAATTTGATGAAGCACTCGAATTTGATTCAAGTACCACTAATCACATTCAACAAGAAAGACTACATGTTTTCAGAGATAAATTACAGCAAACAGATTTCTACTTATTACGCAATCTTTTCCATGTAAGTTGTATAAAGTTTCAGTTGTTTTATTCCAGTTTCCAAGGAAACAAGGTCACTTCCCTTCAGTCGGTTTTGTAGATTTTTTTGCCAATCAGATTTTCCCCTATTCAACTGAAATGAAGGTGGTCATTTTAAAGTTAGTTATATTTTCTGACAAAAGAGCTATTGTGATTAAGTGTAATAATCCTTTTTAATGCTGCAACTCTTCAACAAATACTTGCATGTGCCTTCAAGTTCCGTAGGTCCACCATAGTATTTAATTTATTTTTTTTAGTTCTAGGACACATTTAGTGACCAGGTTACAAACTCTTTCCTCGGGCATCTTCTGAAGAAGACTGTCTTTGCAGTCTATGTATTACCCTGGAAAAGAAACACAGCAGTTACAGAATAGCTTAATTGCTTAAGCATTTTAAGGCTTTTTCTACTTCAGTACTATAATCATAAAGCTGCTTGAGTGAGTAAAGTCACCCAAGTGGATTAATATTTTCCATTTCAGGCTTTAGTCTAATATCACAAATGCACAACACATTTTACAAGCCCTGTCCCCACAAGAAAAAAGCACTTCTTTTTCCGTCATAGCTTAGTGAAAGCTATAATAATCAAAATGAGTAAATTATATGATACTCATTAACATTTAACACATGGTTACCACTTGAATTCATTGGTAGACAATGAATACCCAGTGAAATTGAGTGTTAATGCTCCCATAGAATAGATAATTAACACTGGTTTTGTTGGCCAATGTTGTGGTCCTGATGTGAAATGGTAGCCAAGACTGACAAAATGGCAACATAGTGCCAAACTAAGGTCAGTAAACAGTACATTTTACTCCTTTATACAGTTTCCAATTTAGCTCGTGATTGTTTTCCAAGACATTAAGCTGATCTGAATATATAGTAACAGTAAAAACCAACAGTGCTCCATATTTTCCCATTGGATATGACCCACCATGCAACAATAAAATAGATTTTGGCTGCGTGACCTGTGGCATTGCAGAAAGCCTGGTCATGCCACTGATTCTCCCGTATGCTTATGCAGGGATTTATATGAGAGAGCTGTGAAATCCTTGAGCAAACTGTATTTTCCCATCATCAGAGGGCATTTCAGGTCAGAATTAATTTGCATCCTATTTTTACTCTTCATTCACAGCTCCTTCTAAATTTCATACAAATTAACTTTTTCTTTAACATCTTTTCCCTCAGCCTGTCCAGCAGAATCCACAATATCTCTTATTAAAAGGCATTTTTAAAATAAACATAAAGCTAAACTGCCTTTCATTTTCCAATAGTAGAGTGTCTTAGATGTGTTTCTTTTGTTAAACATCGAAATAAATAATAGAAACACTTCTAGACGCAGAATTAATAATTGCACTGATCGCGCTGTGGTGGCTCAACACCTCATTATTAAAAGTCAAGTTCCAGACCATGTATATACATAAATCCTATATATATGAACTACGACTGCTTCAAAGTCTTACATGTTTTCATGTATGATTCAAAAACAACTGTTACCTCCATCTCCATGAAGATATTGTGTCAACTATACTGGCTTCATCCACTGAATGGAAAGATCTCTAAGGAGTTTGCTCTGCTTCAGCCTGCCTACACCTCCTCCAGTAAGACATGGCAAGTAACAGCCTGCCAACCGTTTCCAAGTGAATTGCTTTTTATTAGCCTAGTAGAATATCCCACTGATTTTCTTGTATTTGTTTTGACTCATTCGGTATTTTAGAAAGGAAATCACCAGAATAGTACACTGGAACTGAACACATATTTCCCACTTTTAAAAATAAGCAGCCTAACTTCACCTACACAGAGGCAAAACCCTTCACATATGATGAAAACTGAGGTATATTGATATTAAGTGGAAAGGTAGCTCACAGAATGAAATATGATAATTTCCACAGCATCATTAACAGTCTTGGTGGACCCAGAACTTAACAGGCCTGTTAGCTTAGTTGACATTTTAGACTGATTTTATGCTGTGTAATACTGAAATTATCCTTAATTTGGGCAAACGTAAGGTGCTGACTCAGTAGTTTCAGCTAGATTGAGGTGCTTGTCAGCTGAACATTGAAGGATGTGCCAAAATAAAGAGTATAGTTTATTTATGTAAACGGCCAATATGTCATTTGAGATTCTAAAAGAAGGAAAGTTTAAGCAAGTCTTCAAGTAGGAACAGTATTTTACAATGGGACCAGTCTTCTCGATCTCAGTTCTTGGGCTGATACATGCTCTGTATCCAACGACCTCAGTTCATTCACCTTCTGCCTGTGAAAGTGTTAAGGGTTATGTATGTCCTATAACCTCCTTCATAGCTGAAAATCATGTAATTACAAATAGCAATTCGCATCAGCTCCTGGGTGGCTGCACACTCCTCTTGATGTCCCAAAACACTTCTAAGTTTATTTCACTTACTGTTTCTCTCTTGACTCTCCAGACACCAGCACAACCACAGTGGATTTGATCAAAGCTCCATCTTGTACTGTATGACATTTCCAACTGGGATAAATGCTAAATGCTTCAAGAAGAGTGATCAAGCATGTTGTGATACTTACTGTGTGATTCTTGTCCTCCTGGCTTGCAGTTATTTTTTTCTCTGGGCTGTAGGCATGACTGGACATCTCTGACCATCACTTGCAGCTTCCTTGGGACACTGTAGCAGCACATTGATGAATCATTTTCCACTTCTGCTGCTCCCGAATTTAAATGTTGACAAACAAACAGTTGCATTTTTCATCTCTTTCTGCACTGGTTACCAAATTCTGTTATTATTTGACAACTGCTAACAAAAATAATTGTTCCTTATGCATCTTCTCCATTTTATATATGATTTTACTCAGCTCCACAGCACCCTGTCCCCCACTTGCCTATGTCCCAGGCTGCAGGGTTATTTAACCTCCTTTTTTATGGAGATGTCTATTTCTTACCACTGATTGCAGAGGAAGCCTAGGCATCTAGCTTAGAAGATATAATTCACTTTTTAGACTACTGAAGAAAGGTGAGATGAATGCCACTCAGGGTTTCTATGCAGTTTTTCTTCACTGTCATACTCCACTCACCTCTTTACTGTTTTCCTGCTTCTGCTTCTTTTGCTCTGGCTTGTGAATTTTTCTAAAGTGGTTACATTTCTCAGTGTTCTTACAGTGTTTTCCGAATTCTGGACATCTTTTGAGCCTGCATGTTCTCATCTCTTGTGCACTTTGTTTTTGTGACTTCCTGCTGTTTGATCTGAGTATTTCTACTCTATAGAATCTGTTTTCCAGCTGCCTGTCCCACTGCTCAATCCGCCTGGTGTACCCACATCTTGCCTTCCTTCTTGTACTTTCAGCCTCTCTTAACTGATTTCTGCAGATTAATGCAGACTGACATAACCTTTGCATGTGCTTAAGTCTGCATCTTCCAGAAGTCCTATCTGTACTTTTGGATCTTTAATTCCAGTTACTATCTGATCTGTCATAATTAAATCTGGCGAAGTGCCACAGTTAAGATGTTGCTCATTAATTTACGGTCAGACAGGAATTCCTCAGAGAACTCTTCCTGCGTCTGCAATCTCAAATGAAGTCTGACCTTCCAAAGTTTTCATTTTTTCCTGGGCACACAATATACCTCAAGCCTCCTCACTTTTAGATTTCAAGCTATCATTCTAGTTTGTAATTTTATTATTAACAATTATCAATAACTTCAAGTCCAGAAAAATAGAACAATGTATAATAGACACTGGTTTGTTTCCGGTTCTAGTCCTCTTTAATATTTCTTTGGGAACCTAGAGAATGGAAAAGAAAAGCTTGTAAAATTTACAGACTATTAGAAGACAGAGTAGGATGACAAAATAACCAGAAGACATGATTAGGAATTGATTTTGACAGACTGGAGAAATAGTCTGAAAAAATGAGGCACAATAAGAACAAATACAAGATTTTACACTCATGAAGGAATAATCAACAACAGAGGCACAGTTGTAAAATAAGCTGTTAGCCGTTCTTTGTGAAAGAATCTTGACATGCATGTGGAGCTAACATGAGTCAACTGTATCATGCTGTTATAGAAGAAGCACACAGCATACTGAGATGTATAAACAAAAATAAGAAAAGTTAAGTAATACTTCAATCAAATCAGCATTGCTACAGCCTTAGCTAGAATAATGTGTCCAGTTTTAGACACAACACTTGACGAAGACAAAAGAGACTGATCTGAGAGTTAGAAAATCTGATTTAGAGCAAAAAGATTGTAAATGGGCTTGTTTTGACTAGAGAACAGAAAACTGAGGGAGGACATCATAATAGTCCCCAAGAAAGTAAAAATTGTTCCACATTACTCTGTAAAGAATCAAGGAAAAAATCTGTTTTCTGGGTTCATGGACAAAAGCAAGATGACATGAACTTCAGTTACAAAGAGATTCAGGGTAGCCATTAGCAAGAAATTCCTAGAAATAAGGAGAGATGAACAAAATGTGTGAAGAAGTTATATTGTTTCAATTACTCAATGTCTTACAGGCAGATTAGACAAACATATGTACAGATTCTTCTAAGGGATAAGAGGGAAAAATTAGAATTACCATACAACCTCTGCAAATCTTGTCCAACCCTATTTTTCTGTAATGCTGGGATAACAGTCATGATCAAAAAGTTGCTTTTTGTGGCTCTCTTTCATGTCATTAAATCTAACTGTTCACATGCATGTTTTAATTCTTGCCAGGATCTTCTTTCAAGGCTCTGCAGCAATGCTGGAGAGCTTCAGTTCCCTATGCCCCTTCTTGCCTGAGAGCCACTGTCTCTCTGCCTGGCCAGATCAGGCTGCCCTCCTTTTTCCTAGATACGTTAGGCTTAAGGGCTTACCCATTCCTACCAGCCTGACACTGGCTTTTAGGTTGTCCGTCACCGCTCTGAACTGACAACTCAGAATTAAACCTTGAGGATCTGTAAGGGATAAGATTCATAGTAGCAGCTCCACAAAAGAAAAGCGGACAGGGGACTACCTACACCTCTTGAGAAACGCTGTGTGGAAGATAGGACTGAAATCACAACCTTCTCCAGTGTTTGAATGTGTGACTCAGGGACCAGAAGAGGCTATTCTGCCTAATCAGGATTTAGAAACTTTGAGTGCAGACACCCATAAAATAGTGATCGTGCCCCCGTACTCGGCTCTGGTGAGGCCGCACCTCGAATCCTGTGTTCAGTTTTGGGCCCCTCCCTACAAGAAGGACATTGAGGTGCTGGAGTGTGTCCAGAGAAGGGCGACGAAGCTGGTGAGGGGTCTGGAGCACAAGTCTTATGAGGAGCGGCTGAGGGAACTGGGGTTCTTCAGTCTGGAGAAGAGGAGGCTGAGGGGAGACCTCATCGCTCTCTACAATTATGTGAAAGGAGGTTGCAGAGAGGTGGGTGTTAGTCTCTTCTCCCAAGTGACAAGTGACAGGACAAGAGGAAATGGCCTCAAGTTGCGCCAGGGGAGGTTCAGGCTGGATATTAGGAAAAACGTCTTTACTGAGAGAGTGGTGAAACACTGGAACAGGCTGCCCAGGGAACTGGTGGAGTCACCATCACTGGAGGTGTTCAAGGAACGTATGGACATGGCACTGCGGGACGTGGTTTAGTGGGCATGGTGGAGTTGGGTTGATGGTTGGACTTGATGATCTTACAGGTCTTTTCCAACATTAATGATTCTGTGATTCTGTGTGATTCTGTGATGATAAGTAGGTTTATATGTGTTACACGTACAAAGAGATGTTGTCCGATATGTGCCACAAATCTGCTGCATGTAAAAAAAGAATATCCAATTCTGGATATGCAATGTTCCATGAAATGCTTTTTGCCATCTCAGGCCCATTTAATCCCAGCTTTCAATCCTATTAGTGGAAATTTTAACAGTTATAGGCTTTTTTTTTTCCTCCCTGTTTATCCCACACCCACAGTTAGATGTTTTCCAATTGTGGAAAGTCCTGAAATGTACTGGAAATAGCTCAGGTTCTGGCAAACAAAATGTAATCCTTAGAGACTGAATTTTCATGCACAGTGTGCATAGTCCAATAAATCTGTTCATTGTCTGTGCAAAGAAGCTTAACAATGGCAGAATTGTTTTATGAAGCACATACCACATGTTAAGTTCATAACCATGGAGGTGTCAGAACCAGGGCAACAAGTCTAGGATTACTGCAGCCCTTGCCAATCATACTCATGTACCATGTTTTATACACATGGATCAAATGGAGAGTCTCAGGGTCTAATTCTTTTCCCCGTGCACTACCTGCATTTTCCTGTTTCAATATTGTTTAAGGAAGAACGTGGTCCCATTTGAGTAGTTTGCATTCATGTATGTGTATTCTTTAAGTCATACGCACAGACCCTGCACAATGCTAGTAGCTGGTACTGTTAAATACATTAATAGAAAATGTTACTATAACCCAGGGAAAATAAACACTGATTAGGTACAACATGCAATGTGTGAAAGTTATTAGCGTAAAATCATCTCCAGACCAAAAATAAAGTTGGAAACACCTTTCTATTTAATCTCTAACCACACACCAAACTTACTTAACTGAGGAGTAAAGTTTCATGTCACTCTTGTATTAAAATTAACCTGGTATAAACAGTCTGGTATAAAAGTATCCTTCAGAGTAATCCTTCAGAGTACTGATGAATATACATAGCTTGACATAAGTCACCCTGTTTGCCAGCCAAAATGCATAGGAATCATGGTTCTCTCCCCAAGTGATAACAAGATCCTGCCATCTCAACAGCCTGTTATGTGAACATGGTTTTCAACAGCAGAATTTAATTAGTTCAGCACTCTTCAAAGCAGCAACCTTCGTTTTCAGTTTGGGGTGTCAAGAACTAAGACATGGGTGAACGGATTTGTTATTTGTCTGTGTGCCATTTTTTTTCTTCTGTCCTTTGTATTTTTATTTATTCAATGTTATCTAAATTTACAGTATCTTAGTGCTAATTTTAAATGGTTCTTTCTGACATGAGCTTACGTATCAGTGTAAAGCAGATGCTGTAAGCAACAATCATAGCCACAATGACTATAACCTCTGCTGGTCAGACATACTTGCAGGTGACTTTTTCTAGAAAAGATTATAGAATCAGGAAAAAAAGTTCATATAGGCATAATGGGGAAAAAAAGGGGAAAAAAATCATTACTTTGTTACTTATTCTCACTGTCTTACCTTCATGCTTTTTGCATTAGGATATTTAATCTTTTCTTTGTCTATCTGATAACTGCTTTCTCAGGGACCTGCAGAAAGAAGCCCACGATTTATTTCCTCTTTAATGCAGAAGCAGCCAAAGCTTGGCCTCCTGAATCAAGTATCACTACAGTACCTATTTCTCCTGGGAGGGGTTGTGTTACTGGCTGCTTGGACGTACCAGCGGTAACTGATGGGTCCCAGCTGCCGATAGCGGGCTCTCTGATGGGGGTACTCCATTTTCAGTGCAGTAGGTGTAAGTAACAGCGTGCCTCTCCGACAGCATTTGAATAAACCTGGCTCCTAGGTTGTCCATAATGATACGTAACTGATAAATCAATTTTGATCTATGTAGGGCCGAATGGAAAAAGGGAGAAAAATGTTGAACTTTTTACCTCACCACATGGGAGGAGAGAGTTGATCTACACCTCAGATTCATCTGCTCTACAAAATGTAAAGCAGAAGAGTTACCTTTCAGGGCCTCATCCCTATCTAAAATTGGGAAGTGACGTTCATACGTGTTAATGCGCCAGAGATGAAACTCCACGTCTAATTGTTACAGTAAGACGTCTTCTTAGCACTTACCTGTAGGACACACAACTTCCGACACAGCTTTCTTTTGCTTTGAGTGCTATGAGTTTCTCCCCACATGGGCCTAGAAACAGCGTTACCAGCTCATTAACGGTCCTCTGAGCTCATTAATGGCAAAATATAGAGGCCTCCCGAGGGGCTGAGGAGCGCAGGTCTCTGCAGAAGACCCTCCTGCCCTGTAGCCCCTCTGGGGCACCCGGGGCCCGGGGCAGTCCCGGGGCAGGCGGCCCCAGCCCGGCTGTCGGGGTCAGGGCTGGGGCCGGGGGGTGCCGGCAGCTTGAGGCTCTCAGCGTTGCTCGGTTCCCTGCCTCCAACGGGGAAAAGGCATCCGGGCGGACTGCAGGCAACCTGCGAGCGGGGGGACAGGCCAGGGCAACATGCCCCCCGCACTGCAGGGCCCCTGCATACGTGTTTGAGATGTGGTTGCAAGCAAAACGGGTAACTGAACCTCAGAACGGTCAGTGTGCATTATATTCCTGTCCAAAGAACAACCTTAAACCCCCAAAAGACGGCAGATTTTGTTAAGCAGTTTCTGAGTCCCGAGGACCAATGAGACAGATCATCTCCCATATCTGTAAACACGGAAATAAAAAATTAAATTGTTTACCATCCTCCTGTTTCGAGATCTCAGAATAGCACAGCATCCTTTCCCAACCACACAGCAACCCCCCTCCTTGCAACCAAAATGTCCAGAGGTGGAAACAACTGGCAGCTTTTTCTCCCTTCCCTCCATTATTGTAACAACTCATTCACTTCCTCTGGGAGTCACGAAAGAGGGATGTTTTGCTAGGATTGCGAAAAAGGGAGTTCCAGCTTGCTGCACGTGGGTGGGGGGCTCATCTCGTCCATCAGCAGCAGCCCTGACAGTGGGGGGGAAGGGAGGGGGCAGGGAGGGGAGGCGGGGCGCGGTGAAACACTGTGCCCAAGAGTTCCTTACTGGGGGCACAGATGCAAAATGATGCTTTGATCCTCACACCAAATCTGCGCAAGCTGTTGGAGCAAGAAAGAGCAAAAGTAACACAAACATGTAATGGTGGTCCAGAAGAACTGAAGGAGGTAAAAGCAGACAGGTAAGTTAAAGGGTCAGCCTAGGAACAGGGAGTATTACAGGGAAGTAAATGAGCTGAGCGGTTTCTGGAAGGTAGAGGGGAGAGAAAGAAAAAAGTCCTGCTAACAGAAGTTATGCATTCATGTGAAGGAGAAATGAAAGATTCACTGAAACATGATATCCTGAGGAGACGTCTTCTCAAAAAGCAGTCTGCAGGTAGCTGAGTCAAAAAAAGCAAGAGATGGAAGGTGCCATTGGAAAAGTTATAAATAAAACTATGGCAATGAGTAAACCTTCATTTACTTGCTTATCTGGGGAGTGGGAGGAACTCCTACTAACATCATATGAAATCCATGTGGGTTTTTTTCCCTTTGAACAATGAAAAACAAACACAAAATGTCAGCCTAACTTAGCATAGCTTCAGATTCAGGTTTGATTTTTTAAAACTCTTCAAAAACAGTCTAAAATTACAGTTTCATTATTTTTAAACAGAAATGCTATGACTAAAGTATGGAAACACTACAAGAGGTCTAAAAACTCTAGATATGTTATGAGGCCAGAAATGAAACCCTTCAACTTTCTGACTCACCCCCGAAGAAAACTTGTTGCTGAAATTTTACCAAATTCTGTAATAATTTTAGGCCTCAGAAAATGACGTCTTCATTTAAGTAAGCAATTGTCTGAAGCAAAAATTAAAAATACATTTTCCAGAGCTAAAACATGAGAGGACAAAACATTTTTCATCCCTACTGTTTAAAAGGTGAACTCTGACACACATCATATAATCCATTAAAAAAAAAGAAGTTGGCTATGGATTTATGATCAAAGCTATTTGCACTGAAAACAAAAACACCAGCAAAGAGCAAACAAAACCAGTTTTAGAAGTGGGCACTGTGTCTTGGAGTCCCTTCCCAATGGGCCCATAAATTAACAGCATTTTTCTTCTGAGGAAGACATAAAACACGAGACATAAATGTTGCTCAAGGCACTATGCCCTTGACAGTGAGATACTGCTCAGCTTGAAGTTTGGCACCAGCATGGCAGTTATGTATTGCTGATTATCGTTTACGTTCAGCTAGAGCAGCAAAATTTCTAGTACACGGTGTGTTTGAGAGTGAAGGAATGAGAACACAGCTCCACATGTGTGAATGGAATAACTGATACTGAGGTCTTTCCCCACATCTTTTCCCTCACGTATATTCACCTTCCAATATTCAAGCAACATTTAGCTCTTAAGGGAGTACAATCATCAAATCCTGCTGAATGCTCTCAAAAAGTTGATGCCTAATATACAGAGGATCCTTTGAAAATCCAGGACACCGTTTGTGATAGATGGTACTATTCCACCGAAGAGCAGGGTTTACTCTGTATTAAATCATACATGCTTCTGCTACCCCTACTTATGATTTATGTCTTGATCAGTATTTTATGCCAGAATTCACCAGTCTGTAACTGTCCTGGGGTATTACACTTGGTAACAGTTTCATACTTCTTATTCTTATGCTATCATCTTACACTGAGGTTCTGACTTTTCAGAAAATAAAGAACATGCAGGAACAACATTTGATCTCTAGCCCTCTCATGAATCACCCTCTCTTCTTAGAGGCAGTCTTTTCATTGTATTTGACCATTGAATTTTACCTGTGAGAGCACAGATCATGAACGTGAGGATGCTGCGTTACAGAGAACATCAGTGGCTTAACAAAGCCTCAGTGGCTAAGAGCTTCAATATGAGTTTAAATTTCCCAGTAATTTCATGCTTTAAATTGTTCTCAAATGAGGACAAAGACAATAAGTATTAAACAAAATTTAAAACCTTCTTTGACTGTCTCACACTGTCAAAGGAGCAGCCCACAGTTTGAAACTGATAGGCACTGCAAATATGAAACATAGCATAACAGCACGCATTAGCTTCCTCAATAAAATCTTCTTTGTGTCCAGGCTGCTCCAGAAAGGCAATGGCAGCTGAAGGCCGTTCCATTCTGCAATTCAGCAGAGGCTGTTCAGCTGGCTGGACACAGATCAGGGAATAACCAGAAGAAAGAAAGGCTGCTGGCAGCTAAAGAACTATTTTTGCGTTTAAAAGGGAAGAAATGTAAAAGTGCAAGATTCAACCTCATTTTAATACGAGTCTCATTATGACTCCAGTGAATGCCACATGATCTTAATTGAGAAATATTAATTGGTATAAATTGGTATTTTTAATCCTTCCACTGTGGCTAAGAACTTGCCTAAATGTAAACATTTTGAGAATGGAAAACCCAGTATTCTGTATAGAATATCCCAAATGGAAACAGGAAAAAGAATAAAAGGTTTTATTTGGAATTTGAATTCTAGTAGCTTATATTAGAAATTTGCTAATATAGCTTTAAATTTCTCACATGAAACACATAAACAAATGTGAAGGTAACCATGAATCTTACTGGCTAGGTTGTGGGAATCTATACAGCCTGTTTTGCTGGGTTCAATGGAATCATATCATCAATAAATATATGGACTTAACACCTGCCCAAATACCCAACTAGCTCTGTGTGTGTGTGTATCTCTCTCTCTCTCTCTCTTATAAATCTAAATGGTCTACTGTTTTAAACAAACTCTTTCCACTCAGGATTTCAGGGTTCTGTTTCTAACACTAACAAAGGACTCAGTCTTACAGGATGCTCTTTATTGTCAATTACTATTCAACTGGGATTAATGTGTGGATAAAGAGAAGGGCTGTAGGTGGAAAATTATGTATATGCAGCCTCTGCCAAAGAAACAAGATAACTTTTCTAAATGTTATTTTTACTGTGATTCCTGCAGAAGTTGTGTATATTACAAGTAGGTAGCTGAGTGACTGAACAGAACATTTTCCTTGAAAATCCTAAAGACCTCAAGTGAAGAGCTAGCTCTGATGAAAGCAATTGCAATGCATCATAACTTCAATTACAGTTTTGGCACATTGTTAAAATTGTATGGTCTTCTCTTAAAAGGCACCTATTTGAAAACACAAAGCAGACTACTTTGCTATTTTCATAATTTTTAAAACTAATGTTGAACACAGTTCATTTTATTCGGAGTAATTCACAGAGAAAGCATCTTTCCTGAAGTGAGGTCACCATTTAGTGCTTCCCAACCTTCAGTTCATTGGCATGAACACGTGCACAACTGTGCCACTGGAAATGAATGAGATAGAAAGGAAAACCTAATTACAAGAACCCCCTTTCTTTGCAAATTTTGCGAATAAATCTGATGGGAAAGGTGAAATCAGTTATATACATGTGGAATGTGTTTTAAGATTTTCCCCTGGGAACAAACCCTCATTTTTCTGAGGTGTATGGTGGCCCCTAGTGGCTCCTGTCTTCAGAGAAAAATATGACAGCTGCCATATTTTAAAAAATACTTCTTGGCATGGTTTATTTCAAACATATTATGTTAGGCTAAATGACATATTTATTAGATCTGTATATTTGTAACTGTACATAAGTGCCAGACATTGCTAATCTTCTGGAAGGAAAGCTGCCAATAATAGAACTGTATCGTTAAATATATATATAGCACGCTATGTAAGATACATATAAATCAGAGATAGGCTTGAATCCAACCCCTTAATTTAAACATCCTTATAAAAAGATAAGAATATTGCGTTCAGCTCCAAATTTTTAGCTCCAGAACATCTGCACTGCAAATAGCCATTTGGTATTCTTTTATCTTAGCTTATTGCAATGTAGAGAATAGTTGAATATAAAAAATTTTTTGCTTCGATCTCATCTAATCCTAGAGGTGCTTAAAGCTTGTGGGAGCCTTAAGTCCATTAGTATTACATATCTTAGGGATCTTTACAGTTCTGATTTGGGGCAGCCCCACAGTCACCTGAGTCCTGTGGTGCTGAGCAGTAGAGGAGTATCACATATCGTGTCAGGATACATAAACTAAGTATGGTTTTGCCTTGCTTACCTGAAGGGAAAGGAGTTTTCTTCACAGAGCGCACTTGCCGAAATGGTCTTTATGCAACATGCAGCGTGAACTACCTCTTTACTTATAATTTCCTCCTTTTGCTTCTTATTGCAACTGGACAGTCTTACCAAAGGTAAACTCTTTGGTAATTGTGGGAAGTCAAAGAAGCAGGTAGGAGACCATGGGTCACCTTCCCCCCCTGCCTGAAAGGATTCAGACTGATTTCTCTCAGCTCCCATGAGTGACCAAAAGCTCAGACTATCTTCTATGGTAGTGTGGGAGTGTTCCCTGTCCTTTCTGATGAATCTGATAGTTACTGAAATTCACCCCAGATGCCAGAATTATTATTTTATTATTTTATTATATTATTATTTTATTGATGCATCACTGTGGAATCCTAGTTTAGCTAATGAAAAACAAGTAATTAACCTGAAATAAAGATATTAATTTTTCTTCTTCTGGGTGTAGATTATTCTTTCTTTTTAAATTTGACAATACTGAA
Source organism: Gavia stellata (assembly GCF_030936135.1). NCBI lineage: Eukaryota > Metazoa > Chordata > Aves > Gaviiformes > Gaviidae > Gavia > Gavia stellata. The sequence continues at coordinate 77,172,389 of NC_082594.1, forward strand.
TCATGGAACTCTCTCCTTTACCTCTTCTGCCAGTCTAAGTAGGATTGTTATGCTGTTCTGTGTGGCTGACCACTGCTGGACATGTTACAGCACACCTCCTCAGACGGAGGTTTTTGTCTCAAAAGCAGCGGCAGCAAAAACTATCATTCTCATCATCCCTTAACTGTTTTAGAGCTCAGCACTATAAATCGATGAACACTTGAGCATACATTTTGTCTTTCAATCATGCTATCATTTTGGCTATACCACTCTGACTACAACACAGGTCTTTTGCATCTTAGGCACCCTGAACTAAAAAAAAGATAGAATACTTCTTAGGGCTACAAGGCATCACACAGGGCTGAGGAGAGACTCAGGCCAAGTCATATGCTGTGTGGGTGTGGACTCTCCACTGCAGAAGCAGAGTACCTAGCAGTGCCCTCTGCACCGTTATGTTGGGCAGTGATCTCTTGCTGGGGAGTAACCATGAGGATTTAAGCTATGCTTTGGTCTGGACTTAACTTTGCTCAGGGCTGATTACCAGCAACTGCAGAAAGCCACCTTCATTTCCCCTAATGCTGAATACTTCACGTGTCAGGGATCTCCACAGAAAGAACACATATATGCAGATTACATTGCAAGATGTCATTTTTTTTTTTTTTTTAGGATGACTGACAATTATTTTTGTTTTAGAAGTTCTTGAGAGATTCCCAAGAAGATAATAAACAACATAACTGAACTGTATGATCATTATAATGCTGGACACCAAAACAGTGAAACAAATAGAGCTGGCTGAACTATGGGAATATTTTTGTCCAAAAATGAACCCTTTTGTTGAACGTTATTGTTGCATATAACGATTTGAAAATGTTGTCATGCTTCCTAGGCTTTAAAAGAGATTCCTTATTGCTTCCTGTGGCTTGATGAAAACGAATTAATGGTCTGAAAGTAATGTGGTATGTCCTGAACTGACAGAGTTACAGTGCTTTACAAGTGAGTATGCATTTAATATGTTCAGAAAATTCCATCATTGGTCTAAAATACTGGCGGTTTTGTAATTGACTATATCTAAAATGAATTGATATGTGCTGTTCTATGTCAGAAATGCTTTCTTACTGAATATTTAGCAGGTAAAATCATCTTTGGTTATCTTGCTAGTTCCATTAACCATTACTACAACTTCGGAGTGTCAGCATGGAAATAACTAAAAATTTAATTTCACAGTGGAATTATTTCAGTGGCATTTAACATATTACAAATAATTGTGGAACAACAAAAAACGAAATGTGGTGGGTCTACTGGGAAACTCTCATCTGCAGAGAGGTTGATGGAATGTCACTCTCAGTGCTTGCTACACAGCAGATCTTTTTACTGTCTTTTTACTGAACCCTGATCTACTGGGAATGGACAAGCTCACATATTTCTGAAAGTTGGTGTTATCAGGAGACAGCTGCTAAAGGCAATGGTGTATAAATCAGAGGGATGGAAAACCTTTCCTATGAAGAAAGGCTGAGAGAGTTGGTGCTGTTCAGCCTGGAGGAGGGAAGGCTCTGGGGAAACATTATTGCAGCTTTTCAGTACTTAAAGGGCCCTTATAAAAGACATGGGGAAAAACTTTTTAGCAGGGCCTGTTGCAATAGGACAAGGGGTAACGGTTTTAAACTAAAAGAGGGTAGATTCAGACTAGATATAAGGAAGAAATTTTTTACAAAGAGGGTAGTGAAACACTGGAACAGGTTGCTCAGAGAAGTGGTAGATGCCCCATCACTGGAAACATTCAAGGTCAGGTTGGACAGGGCTCTGAGCAACCTGATCTTGTTGAAGATGTCCCTGTTCAATGAAAGGGGTTTGGACTAGATGACCTTTAAAGGTCCCTTCCAACCCAAACCATTCTATGATTCTATGACTCTATGATAAATACGAGAACACAACCAGAATAATCCCAGAAAGTTGCATGCTGGTCCTCAGTAATTTCCCCTTCCAGGTATCACATCATTGTGTCTACAGACATCCCAGATCTGGGTTCATATCCTAAACCTTGTGGATCCTTCCTACCCAGACAGGCAGAGCTTTCTCTCTTCCTTCTTTGCTTTCAATCTTAATAATTTGGTCTTCCATGCATGAAGCCCTCTCCTATTCATCTTGTGCCAAACACTCGTCCATGTTCTTCCTTGAAAAATGGGTCCTTCTGTTATCTACTGCTAACTTCCTCTTCCACATACCCCTCCTACAGTTTGTTTGACCTCGCTATATCGGTATATACAGAAAGACAGGAAATTTCAACATTTTACAAAGAAGGTCAACAACTGCTGTATTTTTCCACTATAAATAAACCAGATGATCTGACTTTTTAATATAAAAAGCTGTTGTCTGTATAATGTCTAAAGCAAGGCTTTAATTCATCAATGTCCTTCCTTCTAGATTTGGATCTTCTTAAGGGATTGGAAAGCTTGATTAACTGGGATTACTCAAGAGAAATCATAAACCAGGTTTTAGTTTTGTCTTACCCAGCTACATTATATTCTGCTTATCTAAGAGCTGAGAAAAATGTATTATTACTACTTACTCCCTCCAGATCTGGAGACATGAATGCTACTATAGACCAGGAAGGCTCCACTGGTCACAGTCCTCCTAACAGGTCCACTAATCAAAGCTTAATGCTCTCCAAATCTGTAAGATTGGATCATACAAATTTCTAGTAACTACACTTGGAAATTTTATGTAGATTAAGATTCTGAGAAATCCTTTAATCATTTTAGCCTTAACATACCAACAGATTTTTCTTGTTCAAAAGAAAGAACCTGCCTGGTTCTTGGTTCCTGGTAAAACACACCATACTTCTGAGGCATGATCTGCCACTTTTTTGTGCTACTTACATTTTATTATGTTTGTGTCACTAAAGACATCCCATTCATTTCCGGCCCTGAAATATGTGATTTTTTTCCCAAGGATTTTCTGGTTTGATTTGGTTTTGTTTTGCTTGGTAAACTCTGAGAAAAGGAGGTGAAGAAGGAGTGGATTTGGAACTTGAATGGACCTTGCCAAGGTGAGAAAAATTACCCCCTAGTAAGTGTGCAAGGGCTGTGTCTTTCACAGTGGCTGCATGTCTGTTGGAGCTTTTTACTTCAAGACACAAGTGCCCTGACTTTGCCTCTGGAAGTCCACCGGTGGCCATGCTAGTGCCCCACCAGGCAGCCAATTTGTTTGCTGCTGGTCTGAGAGCAGAAGTGAGGTCCCAGCACTGTGATGTGGGCTTGGCTGCCCACAGAGTCCCACGTGGAGAAGGTCTGCTGCTGCATCTCTCCTGCCACACCCCTCTCTCCTTCCCATCTCCCACTCGCACAAGTGGGTGAACAGGTCTTGAAATTTTGGAGAAAAGAAACTTGAGAAGTCTGTTTATATCTACTCAGTTACATCACTTACAAGATGAAATCTCTTCCCTTCTGAGATTTGCTTGGTATATATACAATCAATTATCTTTGTAGATGAATACTCTCCTAGAATCAGTCCTAACATCTGTCCATGTTCTGTATCAATTTCTCCATAAAAACATCTTCCCAAAGAAACTCACGGTCAAACTCCTAAGCCCTGAACACTCTGCGGTGATCTTCAATTGGCTGTTACAACAGAAAAATTCTGCAGTTATTCTGAAATATATGCATTTTCTGGATATAAAGATATTTCAGATTTATACATACACTATGTTACCCTGTACCACATCATGAGGAAAGTCTGTAAATTATGTAACAATTTCAAAAAACTAGTGGTATAACTACAGTCCCTGGTATAGCTACCTAGAATTATTTGCAGAAACAGTTCCAGGGATGGTATCCAAACTTTTTTAAGGAACGAAAGAAGGCAGGGTTTGGACATACCTTGCATGAAATTAATGCTGCTTATTGCATTACAACTTCGTCTCTTCCAAATGAAAGATTGAAATTGACATGGGAAAAGCTCAGATTCAGAAACTTACTGGCAAAATATATTTCTACTGCATACTGAGGCATATAACTCAAAACTGGCCCCCTACAGTATTTAGGAAAAGTGGAAAGTGTTTCTAGCATCCCTGAATGGAAATTCAATCATTTCTAGTGAGATTGCTCAGAAAAATAGCTTGCTGCAAAGTGTCTGGGTGTGCCCACTTGTACATGAATTCTGTACTTGCAAGTGTCCACATGTAAGTGTCCAATAACACAGACCTATAAATCCTGAAACACGCAAGACTTCCATTCAAATCAGGTTTCCACTGTTACTGCATGTTTAAAAAGTAAACTTTAGAAAGTACTTATCAAAAAAACCTTTGGTTTTTAACCAATTTACCCAGTTTCTGTGGGCAAATCCATGACCAGGCTTTGTAACTTCCACAACCTGCCTTCTGTAACTATGGTTTGTCCTATATCTAAAAATACAAAAACAATGGTTTAAAAACAGAAAAAAAAGGGAAATATTTAAACAAATGTATATGTTGAGGTTGTGATGGTTTATATCTATTCTAGTGGAGATGTTTTGCTTTGGTTTGGTTTTTTACTTGAAAATATTGTTAAGTCTTCCATAACACTATTAGTAAATGAAAACACGAAGCTTGTTTCTTCCCTGCTTTCCACCTTACAGAACTGTGCCATAAAACAAACAAGCAGAAGGTGTCAGACACCACTTAGTCACTATGGGAGAACAGTGAACTTCCTGTTGAGTGGTGTAATGACTACTCCAGTTTTGCATTAATGGAGAATCAAATGAACATCAGTCCAACATGCTTATTTGAAATATCTCTGGAGGGATTTTCTATTAGCTATTTCTTTGTCATTTTCTCCAAGCATCATTAACACATATGCTGTATTAGAGTACGGTTTATACATATAAATCTTTATCAGGCATTTTAAGAGAATTGGTGCCAGGTACATTTCTGAGACAACACCATTTCCACTACTTTTAACAGAAGGGCATTGCCTCAGGTAGCTGTGGCCATAGCCCACCCAGATAGCACCAAATCATGGTCTGTGTTAAATAATTTGTAATACAAATTATAAGCAGTATCATCCACCACAAGTTGGAGTGCAAGGAAAATCACATGGACCCCATTCTTATCTATGCTGGATATATCACCTTTACAATTACTGAAGTAGTAAAATGGACTACTGTTGCACATGGTCAGCTTCACTAGTTCTAAAAAATCATGTGCTGGCTAAGATCACAGTAGCTGCTGCCACAGGCAATATCTATGGCAAACAGTTCTTGTGCATTACCATGATTCTCAGCTAAATATCTCACTTCATAAACAGTGAACCCCCAAAATAAAATATTCTAAGGAAAATGCTTTTGTGGACTTGCCAGTGCGGGCTTGGGAGGATTGTGCTGATGAAAATTCAAATTCAGCATCCTCAGAATGAAACGGGAATTTCAGAATTTAATGTAAGGGGAAGCTCTGATTTAGTATTATTTGATTTAAGTTCAGTAAAATCCAATTTGGGAAGAAAGCAAATAAGTTACATTTTTAGATAGGTATATACATATACGTGTGTAGGCAGATATATGTCATTTATATGTACATATAAAATTACATTAATCCAACATCTACCTCTGCTATAACAACTGTATACAGTTGGGGTTTCAAATACGCTAGTAGATAAAACATGCCTGTTTTACTATATGGCTTGACTCCTCAAAATATATCTATGTTTTTACACTGTGTTCATCATTATGCAACCTAAGCAAATATGTTTCATTTACATACGGCATTTTTGAGTGTTAGTATTGACAAGAACACAATAGATGTTATTTCTTCTCAAAAAAGCCTCTTTATGATGTTTAGGGGGCATAGCTCCTTCTTTCATTCTCTCCCCTAGCTCCTAGCAGTGTACAGTTTCTTAAAAGTAAAAAATGAAAACAAAACCTCTCCTGATATCACAGAAACACTAAGGTTGGAAAAGACCTGTAAGATCATCAAGTCCAACCATCAACCAACACCACCATGCCCATAAAACCATGTCCCACAAGGCCACATCCACACGTTCCTTGAACACCTCCAGGGAGGGTGACTCCACCACTTCCCTGGGCAGCCTGGTCCAGTGTTTCATCACTCTCTCAGTAAAGAAGTTTCTCCTAATAGCCAGCCTGAACCTCCCCTGGTGCAACTTGAGACCATTTCCTCTAGTTCTGTCGCTAGTCACTTGGGAGAAGAGGCCGACACCCACCTCTCTGCAACCCCCTTTCAGGTAATTGTAGAGAGCGATGAGGTCTCCCGTCAGCCTCCTCTTCTGCAGACTGAACAACCCCAGTTCCCTCAGCCGCTCCTCATAAGACTTGTGCTCCAGACCCCTCACCAGCTTCGCTGCCCTTCTCTGGACACGCTCCAGCACCTCAATGTCTTTATTGTAGTGAGGGGCCCAAAACTGAACACAGGATTCGAGGTGCGGCCGCACCAGCGCCGAGTACAGGGGCACGATCACCTCCCTGTTCCTGCTGACCACACCATTTCTGATACAGGCCAGGATGCCATTGGCCTTCTTGGCCACCTGGGCACACTGCTGGCTCATATTCAGCCGGCTGTCAATCAACACCCCCAGGCCCTTTTCTGCAGGGCAGCTTGCCAGCCACTCGTCCCCAAGCCTGTAGCGTTGCCTGGGGTTGTTGTGACCAAAGTGCAGGACCCGGCACTTGGCCTTGTTGAACCGCATACAATTGGCCTCGGCCCATCGATCCAGCCTGTCCAGATCCCTCTGCAGAGCCTTCCTACACTCAAGCAGATCAACATTCCCGCCCAAATTGGTGTCGTCTGCAAACTTCCTGAGGGTGCACTCAATCCCCTCATCCAGATCATCGATAAATATATTAAACAAGACCGGTCCCAAAACTGAGCCCTGGGGGACTCCGCTTATGACCGGCCGCCAACTGGATTTCGCCCCATTCACCACAACTCTCTGGGCTCGGCCGTCCAGCCAGTGTTTTACCCAGCAAAAAGTGCACCTGTCTAAGCCACAAGTCACCAGCTTCTCCATGAGAATACTATGGGAGACAGTGTCGAAGGCTTTACTGAAGTCCAGGTAGACAACATCCACAGCCTTTCCCTCACCCACTGGGCGGGTCACCTGGTCATAGGAGGAGATCAGGTTGGTCAAGCAGGACCTGCCTTTCATGAACCCGTGCTGGCTGGGCCTGATCCCTTGGTTGTCCTGCACGTGCCCTGTGAGCACCCTCAAGATGAACCTCTCAATAATCTTCCCCAGCACTGAGGTCAGGCTGACAGGCCTGTAGTTCCCCGGATCCTCCTTCTGGCCCTTCTTGTAGATGGGCATCACGTCGGCAAGCCTCCAGTCCTCCCTCAGCACCCTTGGGTGAATGCCATCAGGCCTCATAGACTTGTGAGTGTCCAGCAGGCATAGCAGGTCATTAACTGCTTCCTCCTGGATCATGGGGATTTTGTTTTACTCTCCATCTTTGTCTTGCAGCTCAGGGGACTGAATACCCTGAGGATACCTGGTGTGGCTGTTAAAGACTGAGGCAAAGAAGGCATTAAGTACCTCAGCCTTTTCCTCATCCTTGGTGACAATGTTCCCTCCCTCATCCAGTAAAGGATGGAGATTCTCCTTGGCTCTCTTTTTGTTGTTCGTGTATTTATAGAAGCATTTTTTGTTATCCCTTATGACCATGCCCAGATTGAGCTCTAGCTGGGCTTTTGCCTTCCTCATTCCCTCTCTGCATGTTCTAACGAGATCCTTGTATTCTTCTTCAGTTGCCTGCCCCTTCTTCCAAAGGTGATAAACTCTCCTTTTTTTCCTGAGTCTCAGCAAAAGGTCCTTTTTCAGCCAGGCGGTCGTCTTCCCAGCTGGCTCTTCTTACAGCACCTGGGGACTGCCTGCTTCTGTGCCTTTAAAATTTCCTTCTTGAAGAAGGTCCAGCCTTCCTGGACTCCTTTCCCCTTCATGACCGTCTCCCAAGGGACCCTCTCAATCAGTGTCCTGAACAGGCCAAAGTCTGCCCTCCGGAAATTCGTCGTAGTGGTATTGCTGACCCCCTTCCTTACTTCAGCAAGAATTGAGAACTCTATCATTTCATGGTCGCTAAGCCCAAGACAGCCTCCGACCATCACTTCTCCCACCAGACCCTGTCTGTTTGTAAACAGCAGGTCAAGCAGGGCACCTCTCCTGGTAGGCTCACTTACCAGCTGTGTCAGGAAGTTATCTTCCACACACTCCAGTAACCTCCGGGACTCTTTCCTCTTGGCTGTGTTATATTTCCAGCAGACATCTGGTAAGTCGAAGTCCCCCACAAGAACAAGGGCTTGCGACTGTGAGACTTCTGCCAGTCGCTTGTAGAACGCTTTGTCGGCTTCTTTGTCCTGGTTGGGTGGTCTGTAAGAGACATCCAGCAGGATATCTGCCTTGTTAGCCTTCCCCCTCATCCTTACCCATAAACATTCGACCTTGTCATCACAGTCGTTGAGCTCTATACAATCAAAACACTCCCTAACATACAGAGCCACCCCACCACCTCTCCTTCCTTGCCTATCCCTCCTGAAGAGCTTATAGCCATCCATCGCAGCACTCCAGTCATGTGAGTCGTCCCACCATGTTTCTGTGATGGCGACCACGTCATAGCTGTTGTGCTGCACAACGGCTTCCAGCTCCTCCTGTTTGCTGCCCATGCTGCGTGCACTGGAGTAGATGCACTTGAGCTGGGCTATTGATTTGGCCCCCAGCATCAGCATGCCACCCCTAGGCTCATCTCTAGGTAGCCTGGTTTCATTCCCTTCCCCCTTTGAATCTATTTTAAAGCCCTCTCGATGAGGCTCGCCAACTCATGAGCAAGAATCCTTTTCCCCCTTGATGATAGTTGAACTCCATCTGCAGCCAGCAGGCCCAGTGCTGTGTAGACCGCCCCATGGTCAAAAAACCCAAAATTCCTCTGACGACACCAGCCTCTGAGCCATGTGTTAACCAGGTTCGCTTTCCTGTTCTTTTCAGTGTTCCTCCCTGCCACTGAAGGGATTGAGGAAAACACTACCTGTGCTTCTGATCCCTCAACCTGTCTCCCCAGCACTCTGAAGTCCCTTTGATCACTTTTAGGCTACTTTGCTCAACCTCATTGCTGCCATCCTGCAAAATCAACAGTGGGTAGCAATCAGTGGGCCGTACCAGACCAGGAGTTTCCTAGTGACCTGGGCCCCAGGGAGGCAGCAGACTTCCCTGTGGGTTGGGTCTGGTCGGCATATTTGCCCCTCTGTTCCCCTCAGAAGGGAGTCGCCGACATCAATTACCCTCTTTTTTGTCTTAGCAGAGGTGGTTGTGATGCATGGGGCAGACTGTCTCTCCCTAGGCAGCCCCCTGGAAGGACTATCATCCATATCCTTGCTATCCTATATATATATTAGAGTCTGAAAGCTGTAAGTGATTTTATGATCCTTGTGCATTGATATGCCACAATTGGTGCTACACAGCACCTCCACAAAGTAGTAATAACCTCTTTCTATCACTCTGTGGGAGGATGAAGAAGAACAATGAAAATCACTTTCTTCTCCTCAAAAACCACCACAATATATTGCTGAAATATTTTCTATTAAAAATATGTATATTTGACATCTACTGTTTTTGAAGGTCATCTCATTATTCCTGATTAGTCAATTTTTTATTGCACAGTCTGTAAGGTGTAATGTCCAAATACATCAGATGGTCCTGTAACAACAAAGAAGGCGTTTGAAAACAGAAGCCAGTTCTGAAGAAGTGACACCATCTTTCTGAGCTTTCTTCCAGGCTAAATCTCACCCAAGTGCTGCCTAGGCCTCATATAGCCTAACTCATGAGTTTGTACAACATGCAAGACGTAGGAAAAAAAAAGGTTAATCAAGTAAACTATTGGTACCTTTGAAACTATTAACTCTACACTTACAGCTGCAACAGGGAGCAGAAGGGACAACGAATGATCACAAATAAAAAGGAAGAACAAGAAAGAAAACATAAATGAACAACTTCTGCTGCTGCAATTTTCCTCAGTCCAGGCACTGAATCCAAACCTGAATCCAGATTGGAAAAGAAATCAGTAAGCCAACAGATCATTAAAAGAGAAGGAAGGCACTTTAAATTTATGCTGCTTGTTAGAGGTTTACTTTAACTGCTTCACACTCACACTGGATACAGTCTGAGCTGTGAAAGCAACCCTGCTGTTTACTGATGAAGATCTGTGCCAATCAACTCTGCAAACGGTGTGTACTGAACAATTTCTTTAACAGATTTGGACGTGGTCCTGAGACTGAAGGAGAAGAGTATTGGAAAAAGCAGTGTGTCTGCTGGCTTCTGGTGTTTTCTTTTTCTTTGCTTCTATTTCTTTCTTTTGCAAGTTATTGAAGAGTTTCTGAGTTTCCATATTTCTCTTGTTTATGTCTATGAAGTTTCTGTTCAGAAAGTTAGTAAGAGGACAGCATTTGCCTGAAAAATCCATTCTCTGGTCTGAGGGTTTTTTCTTTTTTTTTCTTTTTTTTTTTTTTTTTTTTTTTTAATAAAGAAATAAAAAGGTTGGGTCTATAGTTTATCCCAGGGAAAAAAAAATAATCACTCATAATTCTGCAATCTTACATCTTTTTTCTTTTCCCAAAGTAAAACCTGGAACATGTTTACTGTCCTAAAAACAAATTGCCCTGTTTTTCACAAGTCAAGTTCATGACATCACCTTGGCATAGAAATGGGCCTAAGTTGCAAATGTGAGTACAGACCCCAAATTTCTGGAAGTGTATTTTTTGCCGGATTTTTTTGGTTTATAATTTTTTTCATATAGATGCCAAATCCATATGGAAATCTTTCCAGAGGTTCCCCCTTAAAAGCAAAGCTGTCTAAGTCATTCAGTTCCTTGCTGTGTTTTAGGTGTTAATGATGTCTTCATTTACTACAGGGGAACCTAAGAATCCTAAGCTCAAATCTTAACCAAGTAAAAAGACAACAATATCACTTTAATATATTGTCTTCCACTCATAGATCATCCTTTTACATCTGTAGGTAGTGTCATATGAATGTGGGCCTTAATAACCTGTCCCATTTCTATCTTTTGCTTTTCAGTAAAAATAAAAAAAAATCCCACTAGCATTATTTATTAGAAGGAGAAGAAGTAGGATTTAGTAGAAAAAAAAGAAAAAGAGTGGAAAAATGGATTATAAAATTATAAAAGAAACATGAAAGCAAGTGACAGAATTATTATCTTGGTCATTTAGAATTTGTGGAGGAAAATTGCTAGAAAGATGTAGTGCATCTACTAATACTTTGGTCTCAGCACTGGTGGTGCAGTAAGGCAGTCAGTTTCTCTCTTAGTAGCTTTCTCTTACTTCCCAGACAAATTCCAGGTCTGTGAAAATGTAGACTTACACAAAGAACTGTTGAAACGGGGCACCCTCACTAAGAAAAATTATCTCTACGAGTTCTCCATGTTTTTGTAAGAGGGTTTAGTGTGGCCACATAATTTTCATCTATGAGCTATGTATATGGACAGGGGTTGCCATAGTGTTAAAGCTCAACTCACCAGGCAAAACTTGTAGTCATTGGCTAAGTGGGTGTTGCCATTTCTCCATATTTAACAAACCACTTCAAAACTGTAAGAAGAAAGACTGCTTAATTTTTACAAGAATCAACAGTGATATCCAGACAGATAATTCATCAGTGTGCATAAGTCTTCCAGGAAAATTTATACTGTCCAGTTTAAGTTCAAACCAGCTGCCTTCAGTTTTTCCAGAAGCTTCAGGGTGTTTTTAAACACCTTTTCAAGAGATAACACATCATCTACCTTCACTGCACTCACTGTATTTGTCAAGAAACAATTTACAGTAGTCATGCATTTACAGGATACAGGAAAAGAGACAAAAGACAGTCCACATGTCAGTCAGGAGAAGCAAATGCCTTAGTAAAAGAGGTTAAAACTATCATTTGGCATTGAAAGATTTATTTGTTCAAATACGTAAACAAACAGACCAACCAAGTCTCATGGAAACCAACAAGGTTCAGACATGTATGCCTGTAAGAAGTTTGCTTCTGCACCCTTAATGAAATTATTGTTTCTGAAGATCTTTTTAACAAAACACCTCATGTAAGTTTTAATTGTGTCTTAAAGATTTTAGCTGATGTGTATGTAATACTTCACACAGCTCTACCCAGAACAGATAAAACCAGATAATTTTTAGATTGCTAAAATGCTCAAAAAAGGTTCTAGGATGGGAAAAAGTTTTTTGTTTTTATATCCTCAATTTTCAGGAAAGGAAGACTACTGAAATCCAATTATATGTAGCTATGTCCCTGGGATGAATGCCAACCAGTGGCTCTGTCTCTTATCTTCTCCTTTGACTTTTAGGGCTTTGGAATTGTGTCTGTGAAGAATTAGTAAGAAACCTAGCAATATTAGTTGTATGCTTTAGTCTAGCCTTCTACTTATTTTCCTTCCAAAGTGCTGCCTCTGAATCATACCTGTTTTCTCACACTGCCATGGTGGTCCTGGGCTGGTAGAAAAAAATGCTAAGCTCTGTTCTCATTTTATTTTGGCCTACTTTCCTACTCTTAGCAATAAGTTAAGCAAAAACTCCAACATCCATATCTTTTATCTTTTCCCCCATACATTTTCTGAGATATTGATCCTTTTAAAAACAAAAAGAGAGAAAAGAAAAACCTCAGTTTAAAATTTTCACAATCAAAAAAAACCATCTCTGTCTCCTGTGATAAACCATTTGAATACAAAAAACTCCTTCAGGGTATCAAAGCATTCGATGCTGAAGGAAGTCAGTATTTGAACATCCTAAGAAACAGTCTATAAAACAAGGCATTATGTTCATTGAGCATTACTCTCAGTAAAAATAATTTTAAACTAAGTCAGTATCAAATGGCAAAACTGGCATAAAGTCTGTCTTAGCCACACACTTTTTTAACGTGGAATACAAAACTTCAGTTTTCCCCAAAGAATAAAAACATCAGTACAATTTCATTTAATCTGATAGCAGTAAGGGTGCTGTTGGTCCCTAACCACACACACAGTAAGAACAGCTGAAACTGCAATACAGTTTTGCAAAGAAAAGCACTAGTGTTTCTGTGTTTCTACGAACATCTACCCTGAGTCCTAACAAATGTAGGCCTATAGATCTGGCAGTGGCATATATTTTTGGGAAAACAGTTATTCTGCCTGTGTCATAGGAACATGGTGTGCTTGCAGGAGAAGCTAAGGTAGACATGGGATTGCTAGAGACTATCTGCTCTAATGTCTTAATATCCCATTTCCACAGGTAACCTGGATAATACAAAACCACAGGTAATACAAAGCAAATGTAATCTGGTCTAGAAGAACAGAGAAAGAGACAGGACGTAGGTGGTTGCATCAGCTGTGGCATGAAGAAGCTCTGAGCTGGAGCTGGCCTGAGCTGGGGAATCCATATGTCACAGCAGTGCTTTGGAAGCCACGTTGTTTTATGTAGGCATATGAAGTGAAGGGTCTCTGCATGGATAATCCAAAAACCCATGTGATCCCACCCTAAGTAATTCAGACTTGACTATAATCTTCCCAGTAATCATGGGATTAATGATGGATTTCCTTCAGAGTATCTCAGGAAGGCCTAAGAAAGTGCACAAGTTTAATCAGCCTTGACCAGTGTTCTTGATTTTATTTCCATCCTTAAAAATGTGGGTTTCAGGAAAGGTTAATTTTGAGTGAATTTAACTGGGAGCACTTCAGTGTCTTCAGTGAAGTTCAGCACATTTACAAGACCAGAGAACTTGATCATCGAACACAGATCAACAACTCTTGTGCAAATGCAAAACAGTCTTCACTAACATTTTTTTTTTTAATATAGCAGCCTTCCCATCCCTTATTTATGTAGCTGTAACTGAATTCACAAGGAAGAATTTTTCTTTAAAACTAAGAAAGCTAAGACAATTAGAAAATGAAGACACCTTTTCAGACAGATGGTCATAAACAAAAGAAGAGAATTACTGCAGTGTGACAGTTCAGACATCCTGGGTGGAAGCCCTTAAAGCAACTTCCCAGGGAACCCTCTCAGAAAATCAACAAAATCCCTAATCCTCAGAGGTAACTGTATGAAAATTGCTGGATTTTGAAGATTGTAAAGGTTCTCACACCATTTGTTATTCTTTTGAAGGCCTTGTTTCCTCTCTTTCCCGTTTCCCAAGTTTCAAGGAAAGGACATCAGAAGGTGCATTCTACTAAAAACATTGTATTCTGCTGAAATACTGTTTTCTGGAAGGCTTCATATAAAACAGGCAAGAACATATTGTTAGCAACAATATCCTAACAACAGACACCGTTAGACATTCATTCCCCTGGCTTTCCTCTTTATGTAGCCATGTTCATCTGCCAACCGGCTATTCAAAAGAGAAAATTCATTAGAATATGCTTTATAATGCATCCACTGAGATCACATTCATTACTATTCTTGGTAGCTATTTCAGCAATATAGAGCAGACATCATGCTGACTTACCCTTCTCCATTATGCTTGGGGGTCTATTGCATTATTAAAGCAGTGGAAAGTAGTAAAACCACACCTATTTTAACGTTCCTATAAAATATTGATCTCTGTTGGAGAAAGTTTTTCATTTTTAATGCATTACATAACATTCCTGACTTTAGTGGTGGAGGTTACAATTTAGGTTATTTGAATTTATTTATATTTTTCATATGAAATGCGATTTTCTCTTTGGTTTCTGTAAAAACAAGCAAAACTGTTGAGATGTCTACATTTTCTGGGCTCAATAAAGAGGCAAGGTGTAAGTTTAATAACAAATACAGTTTTGATTTCTTAAGTTGTATATTGGTAAGTACAGTTCTCCTCAGTTCCCGGGTATAGGGAGGTACCTTAGCTCCATTCTGGAAAAAGATACAGGTATGCACCATTTCCCAGGAGTCTAATTTCTGTCGGAAGGTACATCAACATCTCCAAGAGTTCCCCAGGATCAGGACCAAGCCTGTGAAGCATGCCAATGAGGTCATAGCCTCACTCAAGTATAATTCTCATAAAAAGTATATCCTGAGGTTGGGAGACTTCAGCCCTTCTTTCTGACTCTTTCCTCCTCTGATTTTTCTGACTTTTTTTCCCTTTCACGTTTGATTGTTTGATGATAGAGCTGGTATTTAATACATGTTAAGGACAGACCTCTAAAAAAAAAGGCAAAGGCAGGAAAAGGGAAGGGAAGGAAAGGGAAGGCAAGGCAAATACAGGCAAGGCAAGGAAAGGAAAGGAAAAAGCGTTTGGGGAAGTGCTGTACCCTGCTGCAGTTCTCACATGCAATTTGTACACACACGGTTTCAAAGGCTGACAGTGCATTTTTTAAAGATTTGCACAGCAATTCAGAAAGGAATTGAAAAAAAGCTAATGGTACTAGTGATTGTTGTTAATATTGTCAGCAGTCCTTGAGTCAAGGCACAATAAATCAGGTTATTTTCTTATCACTAATTTTACTAAAAGATTCTTTACTCCTCTTTTTTTTTGTTTTTGTCTTTTCCTCAACCCTTTCTTTCTCACAATCCTAAACAACTGTTTTTTTCTAAGTATTCCCCTTCTTTTTCATTCCTGTATTCCCAAAACTTTGGTTTTTTTCTTTTATGTTGCCTAGAGCAGGCACTAACGGGACAACTATTCAATAAATTAAGTTAAATATCTGTAGATGTGGGCTACCTGAAACAGTGTAAAACAAATTAGTCAGCAAAACTACTACGATGGACTTCCGGAGGGCAGACTTTGGCCTGTTCAGGACACTGATTGAGAGGGTCCCTTGGGAGACAGTCCTGAAGGGCAAAGGGGTCCAGGAAGGCTGGACCTTCTTCAAGAAGGAAATCTTAGAGGCACAGAAGCAGGCAGTCCCCATGTGCCATAAGAAGAGCCAGCGGGGAAGACGACCGGCCTGGCTAAATGGGGAGCTTTTGCTGAGACTCAGGAAAAAAAGGAGAGTTTATCACCTTTGGAAGAAGGGGCAGGCAACTGAAGAAGAGTACAAGGACCTCATTAGGTCATGAAGAGAGGGAATTAGAAAGGCAAAAGCCCAGCTAGAGCTCAATCTGGCCACAGTCGTAAGGGATAACAAAAAATGCTTCTATAAATACATGAACAACAAAAAGAGAGCCAAGGAGAATCTCCATCCTTTACTGGATGAGGGAGGGAACATTGTCACCAAGGATGAGGAAAAGGCTGAGGTACTTAATGCCTTCTTTGCCTCAGTCTTTAACAGCCACACCAGGTATCCTCAGGGTATTCAGTCCCCTGAGCTGCAAGACAAAGATGGAGAGTAAAACAAAATCCCCATGATCCAGGAGGAAGCAGTTAACGACCTACTATGCCTCCTGGACACTCACAAGTCTATGAGGCCTGATGGCATTCACCCAAGGGTACTGAGGGAGCTGGCAGAGCAGCTTGCGAAGCCACTCTCCATCATTTATCAATAGTCCTGGTTAACATGGGAGGTCCCGGACGACTGGAGGCTTGCCAACGTGATGCCCATCTACAAGAAGGGCCGGAAGGAGGATCCGGGGAACTACAGGCCTGTCAGCCTGACCTCAGTGCTGGGGAAGATTATTGAGAGGTTCATCTTGAGGGTGCTCACAGGGCACGTGCAGGACAACCAAGGGATCAGGCCCAGCCAGCACGGGTTCATGAAAGGCAGGTCCTGCTTGACCAACCTGATCTCCTTCTATGACCAGGTGACCCGCCTGGTGGATGAGGGGAAGG
This sequence comes from Gavia stellata, assembly GCF_030936135.1. NCBI lineage: Eukaryota > Metazoa > Chordata > Aves > Gaviiformes > Gaviidae > Gavia > Gavia stellata. Next base: position 77,189,059 of record NC_082594.1, read on the forward strand.
CTGTGGATGTTGTCTACCTGGACTTCAGTAAAGCCTTCGACACTGTCTCCCATAGTATTCTCATGGAGAAGCTGGTGAATCGTGGCTTAGACAGGTGCACTCTTCGCTGGGTTAAAAACTGGCTGGACGGCCGAGCCCAGAGAGTCGTGGTGAATGGGGCAAAATCCAGTTGGCGGCCGGTCACAAGCGGAGTCCCCCAGGGCTCAGTTTTGGGACGAGTCTTGTTTAATATCTTTATCGATGATCTGGATGAGGGGACTGAGTGCTCCCTCAGCAAGTTTGCAGACGACACCAATTTGGGCGGGAATGTTGATCTGCCTGAGGGTCAGAAGGCTCTGCAGAGGGATCTGGACAGGCTGGATCGATGGGCCCAGGCCAATTGTATGCGGTTCAACAAGGCCAAGTGCCGGGTCCTGCACTTGGCTCACAACAACCCCAGACAACGCTACAGGCTTGGGGACGAGTGGCTGGAAAGCTGCCCTGCAGAAAAGGACCTGGGGGTGTTGATTGACAGCCGGCTGATGATGAGCCAGCAGTGTGCCCAGGTGGCCAAGAAGGCCAATGGCATCCTGGCCTGTATCAGAAATAGTGTGGCCAGCAGGAGTAGGGAGGTGATCGTGCCCCTGTACTCGGCGCTGGTGCGGCCGCACCTCGAATCCTGTGTTCAGTTTTGGGCCCCTCACTACAAGAAGGACATTGAGGTGCTGGAGCGTGTCCAGAGAAGGGCGACGAAGCTGGTGAGGGGTCTGGAGCACAAGTCTTATGAGGAGCGGCTGAGGGAACTGGGGTTGTTCAGTCTGCAGAAGAGGAGGCTGAGCGGAGACCTTATTGTTCTCTACAACTACCTGAAAGGAGGTTGCAGAGAGGTGGGTGTTGGCTTCTTCTCCCAAGTGATGAGAGACAGGACAAGAGGAAATGGCCTCAAGTTGCACCAGGGGAGTTTCAGGCTGGATATTAGGAGAAACTTCTTTACTGAGAGAGTGATGAAACACTGGACCAGGCTGCCCAGGGAAGTGGTGGAGTCACCATCACTGGAGGTGAGATGCAGATGGCTTTCTGTGTCCTAAATTTCCAATTGTCAGAAAGCCTATGCAAAGTTTTCTCCAATTCAGAAATGTTTTTAAAAGAGAGGAATGTCTGTAAGACAGTATTGCTCCTTTGCACAAATGCTTGGTGGCTGTGTCTAGAGGAACATGGTGAAGTACTATGAGTGACAGGTAATTTGTGCAGTAATATCATATGTTTGACTAAGCTATAAATTCAGACCTTGGTCAGGGCCAGAGCCCAGCTTTTCTGAAAACCGTGCAAGTACCTAGGCAAGAAGCCCTTGCCTCTCTCTGCTTGCAGCCGACAGCACCTGTATTGCTTGGTTCTCTCACACAGCTTAAGGATGGAATGAATGAGTTAAATAATCCCACTTGGCAACCGGACCACAGATGCAGAGAATCTAGTGAAGGCAATGATAAAACCCCTCAAACTGTAAAGTATGTGCCCCTTGTAATTCATTCCCGATATCCTGATCAAGCTTTTGAAGCCTTCATGCATTACAGGCTCCATGCAGCCAACATCAGACAAATGTCAGGAATCAAATTATAAAAATGTCAAAACAAATTACTGGTCTGTAACCTGTGATTGAGTCTATCAATAATAGATAATGACAAGCAAGGACTTAAAGTTATTGTTTATGGAGAATTGGCCTCTTCTCTGTATTGTTTGTTTTCTCCATTAGTTTTTCCATATTTACAGGCTCCCTTTATGTGGCTTACTCATCTGTGCATTACGAGTGTAGGCTGTGGGCTTTCTAGGGTGAGGCTCCCTTTATATAAAACATAGCAGAATAGAGTCTAACCAGGATTTTTAGCTGTACTGCAAGGAAAATAAACATGATTAATAAAAGGATTTAATTTTATTGAACTTTTCCATCTTAAGAACCAAGAAAATTATTTAATAGACTATTCTGTTTACCAATTGTAGTATAACCACAGATGTATTTTTTTTCTCCTCTGACAAGTATATTCCTGCATATGCCAGGATTCTAGAAATACTACGATAAAGACAGGTATTTTGGATTCTTCATGTTATTTAATGAGTTCAACCCAATGGGATAAAAGGAATTTTTAAATCCTGCAATATATGTCTGGTTCTTTACATAAAACTAAACACCATATAACTGCATCTAAGGAATTTACAAGGTAAGTGGGGGTTTCAGAAACTTGTTCTGAGATAAAGCTGTCATGTTAGGAGAGAAAGATAGTGCAGTGCACACATATGTGGTGGAAATGGGATAGTACATCTGGAATACATCCTCATGCTTATTACAATCTGCAATACCACTTCTGCATTGACAGTGTGAAAAAAACTGTAACATCAAAGTATGCTCTGGGAGAAGATCATTGCTCTGAAAGAATAGCTTCCTGAATATGGAGTTTAAGTCCCAGAAAAAAATGGCAAGATGAGAAAGGAAATTCACAATAACTTGTAACATATTAGATCACCGAAACATCCCTTCTGTTCAGTAATAACCCCTTTTGAATAGGCTTGGTTTGCCTATGCTGACTACCTTTAAACCCCTTTCACTGTATGTTCCTCATAGTGGTCATTTCTATTTTTTTAAAAAAATTACATGGAGGAGTCTGGTAATGATATGTTTAATTTGCATTTCATATTTTTTACAGTGCCCTTCTTGCAGAACATGATTTTGGAAAAGAGGTTGGTGGAGAGCAGATCACAAGCACTCTGGGACAGGCCTGAACAACTCCAGCACAATGGGGTCTTCCTGAGGGTGATGGTAATACAAATAATAATAAAATGCTAACAATTCTGCTAACAGGCTTCCTTCTTCAGGATATTACTGCAGTACATCTGAATGTGCTTTGACCTGGCCAATGCTTTTTGCTTCCCTGTTCTGGGAACTATTTGTTCCTTCCTACACATTTGTGACTTTCAATCAAGAGAGACATTAAATGATTGAGCAGATTTAACATTATTTTGGTCAGCAAAAGTCAATGAATTGCTGAAGATTTCTTTTTAATTCTTTGTTTCACAGAAGCTTCAAATCTTCCAAGAGAAAATACTATACAAAACTTTCCTTCTGAAATCTTGGGAAAGCCATACCTTTAGTCATTTACCAAAGTGTTAAGAAACCATCCAGATGCGGTTGCTGTAAAATTTATAACCAGAACCTACCTTTAATTAAAACCTTACTGCAACAACAGAGAAACAGTGGGCTTTTCCATCCAGCCAAGTGGAATCTGCACATTCTGGTTTATAATTCAATATTTATAGTGCCCTTTTCAGAGGAGACTCTCTTCTTTTTCCTGTCTGTCTTCGATTATTGCTGGGCGGGTGCCACTATCACGGTCTGTGCGCTGCAAGACCAAATCTGCGTTTATGCAACACAAAAGAGCTGGTCCAGCTCCTCAGTCACTCCAGACTTGCATCTGACAGCACTCTGGAAGCACAGACCTTGCACAAACTGCCAATAAAAGCCAACCTTCCCAACTGCATTCCTTGAAAAGCCACTATTGTTCTCATTCATGACTGAACAGCTCAGCCTTCATTTCAAATGAAAAAAAGTCCAGGCTGCATTGAACAACTTCCAGACGTTTCCTCTACCCTCAGAGCATTTCAATCCTGTCATAAGGCTTTTGTGTGCAGTACCCCTGAAAGGAGTATGTTTGTTATTATTCTCTCCAATAGGACAAAATCTCTCCAATTAACGCCAGCTCAATATGTCTTTAATCTTTTAAAAGAAAGTTTCTGTATGTATTAACATGCAGAATTGGAAGGGCAGAGTAGTAAATACATGCAAGGCATAATTTTACTGGCAGACAAGTAGGTGATGGATTAAGTCTGGTGATACTTCAGCTTCTTCGATAATAAGCCATTTTCATTGTGATTCCACATTGTTTTTCTAAGTCACGTTCTGGGCTTCAAAACAATGCAAATGGTTATAATTTATTTTCATTTTACTCAGTGTTACACCAGAAAAACAATCAGGTCCAGGAAGATGTCATGAATAGAAGTGGTTTTAACACAAAGACATCTAGATAGCCCTTTTCACCTCTTTCTTGATTATGTTTCCTAATTTATCCCTTTACTATAATTAATACATAAAAATATGCTACCAACTTCCAGTGTGCTAGAAACCAAAAAGAAGACATGGTCCTTACCCAGGAGACATAGTGATCTAAAATACAGGGCAACTGGACAGTCAAATTGGTGAGCTATAAAACAAACATCTGCCAAAATATATATTAAAAAAAAAAGTTGTATTTTACCTCAGATGCTTCCATTTTTTAACACATTTATATTAGGAAAAGAAAAATAGGGATATAGATTATCTATATTCCCTGATATAAATTTAGATTTGATACATATAAAATAAAATAAAATTGTTTTCTGTGCAGTGTACCAGCAGAGATGGAAATGCCCAATATCCATGGGCAGGTCAGATGATAGACTTTGGAGCTTTGCTTCCCATTGGAACAGGGAACAAAGCACTGAGGCCTCCCTCCATAGCGTAAGGGAAAAATTAGGTAGATTCAAATACAATTATTTTAAGAAGTTCAACCCTGTGAGTAGGAAAGCATTTCCGGAAAAATGCTATGTAGAAGGGCGTCTTCAGTCCTGCTTTCTGATGCTTAAGTGCCTTTTACCATAAGGAAAACCCCTTAAAAACCAGAAGCCTCTGCTAAAGGTAGAGACCAGGCACAGTTTTTCATTAAGCATGGCCTGTGGAGGATATAAAGAAAGAAAGCTTCTGTTGAGCACACTCCTGGACAGAATTAATCCCTCTGTGTGGGAGCACTGAATGTCTCTTTCTACCTGGAGGGATTCAGACCCAAAGTTCCCATGAAGCCAGGGTCAGAGCATGCCTCAGGCACCGCAGTGATGCTGTGCACAAAAATCACTTAAAGCTTACTCCGAGAGGAAGCGTGGAGAGATACAGTGAAAGTGTGAATCTATAGCACACTGATTAGGATGTTCAACTGGGAGGCAGGAGAGCAGTTATTCATTTATTTTTTGGATCACGTGGCAAAGTCAAATCCACATCCCCAGCAAAGATTACTCCTATGAAATGCACAGACACCTAAGCAGGAGATCCATACAGCCCTGGATGGTGAGCTGCTTGAGCTACCTAGTAGTAAACACCAACACTAAGGAGTTGGCTTACTGGGACATCATGTTCTCCCAAATCATTAATATTTGTCCCAATGAATAGGGCACCTGTTCCAGCTATCTTTAGGGTCTCTTTTTTTTTTTAATTAGCTGCCTGAAATAAACCCTTTTTAAACAACATGAAGGAACTAGCATCCCTGATATCTAATGGTCTAGTGGTTCAGCATTTACATGGGAAGTCATAAAGAAGGATAATCTGGTGGACCAGCTTTCTTCCATAAAAGCAGATAAGCTGGGTTCCATTCCCCATTTGCTTGAGTATTAAAGCATTTTATATAGAGAGTGAGTAGCATTAATTAGTGAGCAGGAGAGGACTTTCATCAGTGGTACATCCACTGGAGAAGAGGTGATGTTAGTTCAAATCTTGACAAGCAAATCTTGACTGAACTGGATCCTGCACAAATTGGATTAATCTTCACTCCACTGAAATATTGTGAAAGTGAGGAGCTACTACTTTGGGCACAGCCTTATTTAGTCTAGACACTCAGAACACAGCTGTAAAACCAGGCCATCAGACAACATTACCTGGGGGTGTTGGTTGACAGCCGGCTGAAGATGAGCCAGCAGTGTGCCCAGGTGGCCAAGAAGGCCAACGGCATCCTGGCCTGTATCAGAAATAGTGTGGCCAGCAGGAGTAGGGAGGTGATCGTGCCCCTGTACTCGGCGCTGGTGAGGCCGCACCTCGAATCCTGTGTTCAGTTTTGGGCCCCTCACTACAAGAAGGACATTGAGGTGCTGGAGCGTGTCCAGAGAAGGGCGATGAAGCTGGTGAGGGGTCTGGAGCACAAGTCTTATGAGGAGCGGCTGAGGGAACTGGGGTTGTTCAGTCTGGAGAAGAGGAGGCTGAGGGGAGACCTCATCACTCTCTACAACTACCTGAAAGAAGGTGGTAGCGAGGTGGGTGTCTGTATCTTCTCCCAAGTAAGAAGTGATAGGATGAGAGAAAAGAGCCTCAAGTTGCACCAGGGGAGGTTTAGCTTGGATGTTAGGAAAAATTTCTTCACTGAAAGGGTCATCAAGCATTGGAACAGGCTGCGCAGGGAAATGGTTGAGTCCCCATCCCTGGAGGTATTTAACAGACGTGTAGATGTGGTGCTTAGGGACATGGTTTAGTGGTGGACTTGGCAGTGTTAGGTTTATGGTTGAACTCGATGATCTTGGGGGTCTCTTCCAACCTAAATGATTCTATGATTCAATGATTCTGAAAATATACTGATTACTGTGTCCTGCTGGGACACTCATGGATTAGATGTACCTACACTGGTTTGGCAGTGGAAGTTACATGCCTATGAGATAAGGTGGCAGCTGAAGGAGAGTTTTGTGCATGTCATGAGCACATGATGCTGATGTAAATTCCTTCATGGTAAGGGGTGCAAGCTGGCTGGGAAAATCTGTACCTAATGGGACGAATAAGACCTGCTATCCTAATCTCTCCAAAAGAACAATATAGTACAGCATTGTCTATCTCCATTTATTGTCTATCTCCATTGTCTATCTCCATTAATAGTTACCTTATACAAACATCCTCTTCCCTCTCACTGTTTCCTTCCCTATTATCCGTTTCTCCTCCACAGCTGGGAGGAAGCACCCCTTGGTCCCACAGGACTGTCTGCTGGGTCACACTGCGCTCAGCCAGTGCCGCTCACCCCAATTTGAGCTGAATGCACATGTCTTTAAGGTGTCAGAAGCCTAAAATATATGAGCAATGGTAAATAAAGATTAGGCACCAGGAAGGGGGGAGAGAGGGAGGAAGTCTGTCATGATATAGTGGGCTGAGAAGTTATTCCCTCCATTCCTCTCCCTGCTGTCAGGAAGAAGGAGAGATGCTCAGAGCAGTTTCTCATTCAGTACAAGGCTTTCATCACTTGTATTGCTAGAAACAGGTATCTGATAGACGCAGAGCTCTGTTTCCCTTCCCTGCTGCCTGTGGCCAGGCTCTCCTCTAGGTGCTAGAAGGGAACAAAGTCCCTCTTTCTCTTTCTCCCTGCTCCTCTTCCTCCCCGGACAGACATCCCCTGGCCACTCTCCCGTTGGAGCACCCTTCAGCAGCTCTGACTAAGGCTCCCAGGTTACCGGCAAGTGCACGGGACTGGCCTCTTTCAGAAAAACCTGGTGACACAGGGCCAGTCGTTCTGCACACAAAACTCAGGAAGGTCCTAATGTGTTCAGCATGTGCAAGCTGATTAAGCTCTGACTATAGGGAAACATATAATCCTCTGCATATAGTTGGAGGTAGTAAGAAGAGAAGTTATTAAACATGGTATGAGGGAGTTTATTAGGAGTAATAGGATGGAATTGAGAAAGCAAACACTTGAACATATGGAAAAACTGCTTAACAATGAGATCAACTCTAAGTACGAACGGCTAGCATAAGGAAGTGGTAGAAAGCACATTTAAAATTAGACTTAACACTAGAAAATGTGCTGTGGGGAACACGTCTGCCCTGGCAGAGAGATGTGCAGCCTGATCGAGTAAATCTTTTCTCTGTGCACTTAGCACTCCCGGATCTAAAAACAGGTCCAACCACAATGGACACAGACTCCACATTTTGAGGCTTCATGCCACCTCTGCTATCATCAGCAGAAAAATGTTATCTTTTAAATATATGTTACCTGCTACTGGAAATTGTTGCTGAGCTGAAAGTCACAGACAAGATGGGGAAAACAAACAAGGGAGATGAGGCTGTCTTTGCAGTGATAAAGGCCAAAGAGCACTTTACCAGGACTGTAATAGTTATTTATTTCCAGACTTGCCATCACCCGTGGCTTTGTCTAAAGATTTTATTATGCATATAGCATTTTCTATACGGAGAGGGGAATGAAAGGAAACTAAGATGTGTGAGATATTGAAAAAGAAAGTCTTTAAAATTATGCCCAGGGTGTAGGAAGTGCAGGCAATGTGTTTTGCCTTTCTTGCTTTCAGCTTAAGGGGGAAGAGAGCTGTCAGGAAAATCTGGCTTGGTTATTTTTACAGCTACATGACTATTGCTAAACACTGCGTGTAGACACTGCCGACTGGAAATACCCACCCACCACCTACGCATTTATTGTGAAACCAAGGCAATAGCAGAAGGCGCCAGTGCTGCCGTTATCAAGTCAGCTGGGAATACCAGAAATCCTCACGTACTCTCAGCAGCCGGGCAATTCACAGCTCCAGCTAGGCAGCGAAATCTTGGTTCTCAGCTGATACAACAGTGCATATGTGGGTCTGAGAAGGCTTGAATTAACTGTCAGACATTGCCTCAGGACACAAAGATGCATAGATTTTTCCATTCTCCTTTTTTGCAATCTCTCTGCTTAATCCCACACAGCAGTTTCAGTGAAACCCAATAGGTCACTGGTGGGTTGCTTCCTACAACTCCTGTTTTCTTCCTGTGCAGACAGTCTCAAATGCAGCAGCTAAATCAGGTTTAAGTGTCTGGCACGCAAATACCAGAAAAGAGCAGATGTTTGTGTGGATATATTAATCGGCATATTGATTTTAATGACTGAATAGTGCTTTCTAGGACGTAAACACGGAAATGTCTAAAGCTATTGTTGCAATTTGGTATTTTTGGATGATAATCTGGTTTTAAGACTAGAGATCTATATTTTTGAAAAAAATAACTCTCTTGCTCTATTTTACGCCATGCTGCAGTTTTACACCCTCATATATGGACTCTGGGGGTGTCTTTGGCCTCTTGTACAATTTTTATGTAAAAATCAAGAGTATTTCACTGTGTAAACACACACCCAAATAAGGCAAATTGAACCATTTCTCTTCCCAGCCACCTGCTCCATCTCAGAGTCCCTACAAAGCAATTATGTAGCTGATTATATTGTCTGTGGAATTTGATGCTTTTTCATTACAAAATCTTGGCTAAGAAATTCTAAGTTTATATTTATCATCATTACTTTTACGGATTTTGGCAGCATTACACAAGGAAATCAAGTAAGGTCAGTTTCATTATTTCATTAAAATTATATACTTTTTCATCATGTGGTTTGTAGAAAATATTGTAAGTAAAATGCCATGGGGAGTTGATGGAGCACTCACTGATCAATATCTCCAAAAAACAATGGCAGGTAGATGCTAAAAAACATTCAGAAAATGGTCTTAAGAATTCTGAAGCTGTGTAACTTCACTGCTGTTAAAAAACCCAACAATATTTGCATCAAACTCAAACATTGTTGCTCTTGGTAATATAGAAGTATTATAGAAGTATAGAGTAGAAGCTCAAATGCATACACAGTCAAAAGAAAATCAGGAAATACTGCAAGTTTGCGTTTGCTCTTCTGTAAATGAGAGAAAGACCAGTGCGTGTTTACCTCATTCTTTTGAGTTATGTTTTCTGTCGGCCTGTAAGTTCAATGAATTTGTCTTCACTACCACACAATCTGAAATACTTTTCTTCATCTACGTTCCAGATCTGGCCTTTGACGTAGGTGGCAGGATATGAAATGGGTTCCTCTTACCACTGCAGAATGCGTTCTTAGAAGGTTGTCAAGAGTTACCATCTCAGCTGTCCTGAAGTCTTTGGTGACTCAACTCCATCATATTTCTTGCTTTTCATTTTAACATAGATGTATGTGAACAGAAGCTACACGGTGCCTTTTTTTCTGCTGTGTTCCTGTGTCATGTGGTATTACCAAGGGATCGGTTAGAGAAGAAAAAGGCTTTGGAGGTCAGGAGTCTTAGATGGCAGGCTTTAATTAAATGTTTAATTGAGTGACCCTCAGCAAGTCATTTCATTCTGCACATCAGTTTTCTCTCATGACTGTCATTTGTAATATCCAGGACACTGAGATTTCTGGGTGGGTGGCACTGTTATTAATTATTTGCATGACTCACATCTAAGAGCCCCGGTCACAGAGTCAACCCATCTCTGTTGAACACAGTACAAAACTGACAAACACACATATACAGATTGTAAAATCGTATGTTAGGGACAAAGTAACAATAATCCATAATGCAAACAACATGAACATTAGCTGTCTTTCATGACTAGAAAATCCTGAAGGAAGCAGAGCTTTGAAAATGAGACAAATAGATGAAACATCCACTAAAAATGACTTAGTCACAACAAGTTCCCTGCTCACCAGCAGACTGTTTTGAGAAGCTGCTATCTGGAATGTTTGAGGCAAAGCAGCTGTTTCCAGCTACCCCCCTCCACAGTGAGCTCTGCATAGAAGGCGTACGGCGAGGATATGTGGAGGCAGCTAGCGCCTATATGATGTCACCCTAAAGCGATCAAACATCTGAGTTTTGTTTTACTTCATAAGGCTTTTTTCATTAACAAAGCCAAATGTCACATTGCGTTATCCTAGTCCTTTCCACAAAAGGATTATAGCTGTCTAGTTTATCAGGGTTCATATTTTTGCTAACAATGCCCACATTTCCTTCTCTTTACAGTGTGATAAGACATTAATCTTGATTTTCTACTAATCAGTCCAAGGGTTTTAACACTTAATACTTTATGCGTGGAAAGCAAAAGAACTGTCATCATGATATAATTAAATTCTCTCTCATTGACCCTTAAAATATTTAACAGCACCTATTGCAGTCACATAATTACAGTAAATTGCAAGGAAAGCATCCAAATTCAGTCAGACCTCCTGAATAATAAATGCATTATGCATTCCTGAACACACAGCTGTTACATTGCTGTCAAGAAGTATTTAAAGAACAACTATATAACCATAGCAATACTAGGTAGAAAATCCTACTTACATCATTGGTGATTTGTTAGATACTGGAGACCTCACTGCAAAGTGTTTCGATTTTCTGTTCAGAACACAGTATCTAGGATTTAATCAAAATCATTTACTAGATATTGTCTCTCTGATATCAATTACAAACATTTCTGATTAGAGATATTCAGGGAAGTATCAATGTCCTGGACCACGAGTTTCAGAAAAATGAATACTATCTCAGGCCATTTAGAGGTAAGATTCAGGAACAGAGCTATGAAAAATTAAATATCAAAGCCAGCTTTAAGACTGTATGTCATTCTCACATGCACGGAAAGGATGTCAGTGTACTGACTGTCTGAGTCCTGAGACAGTCCACTGATTATATCTGAGAAAGTGCCACCTGATACTACAGTCACAGACATCCCAAATTAAGATTTTTCTTTTTTTGGTATTTGTTTAAGATAACTGACTCCCAGTTTGAATACTTTTTATATATATATATATATATATAGGATTGCACAGACAATTTTTTACTGAAGCAGCAAGGTTTTTGTTTAATCAAATGTTCCCTTTCACAACGCAGAACTCCCATGCAGTGACAACTGGGACCACCATACACACATACCTCCCCCCACCCCCCCAAATATCATTATTTAAAATAACTCTGAGAAGGTATTAGTTTGCCACCTGCATCCTCTGCTGGTCCATTTCCTGGCTATTGATTTACCAGGAAGTCCTTCCCTCTCCAAGTCCTTCTTGCAGGACAGACTATGCGCAACTAATTCACTGAGCGAATGAAGGGGAGGACCTGCATTTCAAGGGACCTCTCTGTTGAACGTGAGCAGCCACCCTTCTGATTCACACCAGCAAAGCTCTGTTCTCCATAAATCTGATTTCCCTAGATTTTTCCTGGTGATCAAAGTATCACCCAGTGATAATGCAGAGCAGAAATGGAGGTTTCTTGGCTGCTGGATGCAGACATGACAGCGCTCAAGGTTAACAGATGTTTTTGCTTTATCAGAAAATTATCTCAGCTGCCACCCCCCTAAATTTATCATGCTAGAGGAAAATCAGACCAAATCAATGGAACAGATATTTGAGGAGTGGGAGGAGAGCTGTGTTTCCTTTAACCTAGGCACAATCAGGAGCCCCAGCCAGCTCAGGCATGTCCATCTCCCCTTAGTGCTGTGAGTGTTTAGGACGAGCAAAAGCCATTTTCCTCTCTGTGTTACTCCACAGCAAGTTCGGGGCAGTTTTGAATGCTTCTCCAGCCAGACATAGCAGCTGGGCCTGGGGCCAGGAGTCTGGCTCATTGTCCAGAAATGTGATTCTGATTTGGACTTTGTGATGGGTGAGGGAGCTGCGCTGAGCTTCCTTGGAGAAGAAAGGAGTTTGGCCAAAGCCTTTGTAACACAATGCAAGTGTAAACCCCAGAGCTGGAGAGCGTATAGCGATAGAAGGAGCTTTGGCCAGCCTTGTTTATATCACTTGCAGCACTGCCATGACTTGCAGCTGTACCACAACTGTATTGCATGTAAATGCTAATAGATCATCGCTGTGTTCACAGCCATGAAAGGGCACAGGAACACTTTGACATATGACCTAGAGTAAATGATTCGCACTGCCCTCACAGCTGTTTGCCCCTGCTTTGGAAGAGGATTAAAAATACACAGAGAGCAAGGAAAGGGGCTCCGTGCTGGTATCCTGCTCATACAGGGCTCTCCCCCTTGGAAACCGTAATTGTGGAAAAGCAGAGAGACGGGCAAGCTCCCCTTCCATGAGCACTGGCTCTTTGCAGACTCAGTGGGACCTTAGGTGGAGGCGGACAGTGAAACTCAGTAAGCCAGGCTGCCAAGGCTTGGCAACACAGCTGTAATTATTTGAGCTGTTTGCATTTTGTTTTTTTTCTTGATTGTTATATGATTATATAAGTAATCTGTTTTTTCATGATGTATTCCTTATCCTTTTAATTTCCTCAGGAAAGAAAGGAACAAAAGAAATTTAATAAGCAAAGAAAGGAACCTGAAGTATTTCCAAAGTCTTCTGTCCTACAGGCTCAGGACTAGAAAGACAGTAAGTTCCCGAGTGTGTAATTACAAACTACAACTACTACAGAAGTAGTTAGGACGCTGAGAAAGCAGGGATATGTGCTTCAGTTAGGCAGGTTTACACCACATCATAGAAAAAATCTCTGGTGCAGGGATGGAGCCTGAGACTCCCTACCAGGCTGCAAACCCTGAGCTTTTGCTCTCTTTCTCATCCATTCATACTAGATCCTTGCCCCTATAATATCCCATTGCTTCAAGAAAAAGCATGGTCAGGTGCTCTGTGTGAAGTTAGAGCTGAGAAAGTAAACGGTGGTCTCTGAACTTCTGTTTTCATTTTTTAGGTAAGTAATCACTCTATTTTACAAAAGATGACAGTAGCACCATTTTCTTGGGAGACTGTGCTTTCATGGTTACCTGTGCCGACCTGTGAGACAGGATTTGAGGCTTTCACTCAGTCAGACTGAGACATCTTGTAAGCATGTCTGTGTGTCTACCTAAACTCAAGAAAGGAGAGGAAATTCAGCCCCATGACAGCAGCATGCCTATTATTTCTAGCAGGGGCACTTACATGTTTTTTCAGATACACACCTGATTTTTGCCAGTTTGCCAATCCTCCAGTAATTCTTACTATGTGAGTAACCACGTGCCCCATTTTGGCACTTCTCCTAAGGCCAAGAAGCAAAGGTTTAACTGTGCTGGCCCTGCGAATGGGCAGAGCAGCATTTCAGAGAATCAGGACTCTTTCGTCAGTCACAGAAACCTCTAGGAAATTCACAGCTCCAAGTCTGCAGGTTGAGTCTTTTACCAGAGTTATCCTCTCAGGAATCACACATCTCTTCTCACACTAGTGGGATATTTCTTGACCTGGTAGGGTCCTAAAAAAAGGGATGTTTCTTTTTAATTTGTCAAGATCAGACAGGATCTGGTTATGGCTCTAGGTAGGATATGACATTTTATGCTTGAAAAAAAAGACCTTTATGTAGAGCAAGTACAAGTCTGGATTCGTTTACACAGTAAAAATCTAGATCACTCTCTTTCTAAGCTTATCCCATTGCATTTTTGAATCTCATTTTAAAATCTTTCAAATAATTGCCCTATAATTTACGCTGATCTTTGCTTCACTCCTCCTGACCCATACTGCTGCCACCAGACTGTCATTCCGCAAACAAGCGGACACAGCAGTTCTTCTGTAGGAAGGCCAGAAAAGGGATGCAGAGATGGAGCAGGTAAGAAACAGAGCAGAAACCAAGGACTCCCAGAAGGGTTTTGTTCAGCTAACAGCAAAAGCTAGTTATTAGTAATTAGCCTGCAAAACCAGTTGCCTGCTTACCCCCTACTATAATTTTTCTAGTGTTTTCTCCATCTCTGGCTACAGAAAAAGATTCGATACCCCTGGCTCTAAATAATTTTCTCTTCCCTCCCACTATAGTATTTCTACATAATTTTATCCCAAGGTACTGAAAAACATAAATTCTCACAAGGCAATTAAAGCTCTAAGGTACAGGAATGTACTGCTAGGCAAAGGTACGAGGCAGACACATTTACCCATAGGGGACACAGCACAGGTAGCAATAATATAAGGGTGTCAGTATGAAAAATGACTACAGCTAATGAGATTAAGCCATCTATTTATACTAGGAAAAAAACCTCAAACTTACAGTTCTGGTGCTGCACAACGGCTAACTGATACCTAATAAGCAAGCTTGGTTTTCACAGGAAAATCTGTGAGAGTGAAGGAGAGGCGGCTATGTTATTATGCATGTTAACTACAGCAACATACATGTTTATTTAAGTTATCCACAATATAATAAAATAGTATCCATTAAAAGCAGCCAAAAGAGAGAGGACTGTAAGGAGAGGACAAAGCAAGCACATTTGCAGCCTCTAAAGTTAAAGAAGCCTGGGGTTCCCAGCAGGGCAATTAGCTTTTCTCAGCTGATAGCAGCAGGCACCAGAAGCAGGAGCCCTGCCTGCTGAAGTGAACGGGATTACACCACTGCAAAGCTGGGTGGGGTGAGACAAGCCTGTCCTTGCTCCCCTGCTCCCCTAGCAGAAGGGGATTTCTCTGCAGACTGACCTACACCATAAGAACAGGCCTACTCCTAGGGAGCAACATGCTAAAAACACTTTAAATTTTTTTTTACTTTCTAAGGAGGTTGCTTCTTCATCCAAGAAGAGGCAAATGAAATCTCTCCATTCGAGTCCTTTCAGCCTCATTCTGTTTTAATTTGTTTTGGCTTTGTGACAGCTTCCCTTTCCTACCCCGTTACTCTTTCAGATCTCTCCTCTTCCCCCAGCTAGTTGTCAGAGCTCTGCTTTCTCTCTCTGGCTGCTATTTAACATCTTTGTGCAAACCCCAGACCACAGCCTCTACCCCGCAAGACTTTTTTTTTTTTTTTTCTTTCTTTCCCTTGGACTGTGCTTACGGACTTTCACAACAGAAAAAGACCAGTCCTTATTCTGGCTCCCATATTTATGCTACCGTTATAGAAATGGTCTGCTGACAGACAGAAGAGACATGCGGGTGTTTGGGTTTGCGCGTTGCACAGCGGGATGCTTCGACACCTCCGCCACAAATGCACCTACTAAAAATGCCCTTTTGGGCCACACACCTGTGTTAGCAGGTACTCACAGGTGGAGGCAACCACTCTGCGTCAGCCAGCAGGTCCCTGTCCCTCTGGTCACCTCTCCCCAAGCAGGACCACCACCAGCAGGGTTTTACCCTCCCCAGCATTAGCTCATCCGCCTCCTTCCACTTCATGAATGCTGGCAGATGCTTGCAGAGACAAAAGCATTGAAGACTTTTAAGTACTAATTTGACTCCAGAAGGACATTTACAGCGACTGCTCATGGCAGATGCTGGATAATCGCCTGGAAGTTACTAAGTCTTGACTCTGAAATACGTGACTCAGGGTGCCAGGCTCCCTTCAGTACAGTGTGCAACAGCGTACAAAAATCCAGCGTACCGCAGGGCTTCAAGAGAATTTTTATCCACTACTTGGACATATCTAGGATATTGTGGAAAGCTCAGACTGAAGAAGGTCGGCAGAAGGTCTTTATTGGATCATGGCACTGTCATCATACATGAGAATGACACATTTCCATCCTGTTGAATCACACTTTTTTAACAATCGTGTATGGGACCTGGACATGAAAATATTTCGGTGTATTAGTAAAGGTTTTCCTTGTCTGTGAAATCATGTGTTGAAGCATTCTTATGAATCGAATCACTTTGTCCTTAATTTACCTCCCAGCTAATTCTCTGGGAGACTATTTAAAACAAAAACCAGAAATTTTGATCCAGGTTTGGATTTATTTTTTTTTCTTCACAGTACTCTGGTGCTAGCCCAAGTACCATACATTTTTCCCTTCAAAATGCTTGATTTATACATTCAAAGTTAATAATCATCGTTTCATTCAGTTAAAAGAGAAACATTATGCTGTTAACCCACTATGACTAGCTTAAGGGAGATGGACTCGCAGACACGGGAAGAAGTTTATCTTGGTTTTGGGAAGTGCTTTGAAACACCTAACTGTTACAGAAGAAATAATCTTTCCAATCTCATTACCATGTTCAAGTATAAGCCAAATTTACAGGTGCCGTTAATGTGATGACAAATCTATTTTTCAGTGAGTAAAGACAACCTAAAAGGATAGCAGAGCATATCAACATCACAGCCTTCTTAAATCACATCAGAGCTACTTGTATGACCTTGACTTACCTAAAGAGGGAGTCTTTGATGATTGCTCAGTTAAATAGCTGCATAGTTTTCATCTGAATAAACATACGATTGCCACTCTAGGTTAGAACTTCTTAGAAAATACCAGAAAAACAAATGAAAAACAAAATTACCTTTGTTTTTGAAAATGCACCCATTGGATGCCTCCCAGTTAAATGGTGGACTATGTTTTGTGAGTGATGTCTACCACACTCACTGACCCCAGTGATGCAGTCACTTTCAGAATCACTAGTATTTGCAGACATAAATATCACAAAATACATATTTAAATTATAAAATATCAAGTTTGGCAGACTCATAAGGGTACAATAAAAAAATCTTGTGACTGAAGTCTCAAAACCCTTGAGCCTCCTTATACTTTAACTCCACACTTAATGCCTCAAAGAAATCCTTCATGCTCCACGTGAGCAGAGACACAGCCCCTCCAGAGGTCCGTGCAATCTCCTTTCATCTAGAGACATTTTGAGGCTCCTTGGCCATTTACTTAAATTCTTGGGGCAGAGTGTCCATCTCCTGATTCATTTATATCACTCCTTTTTGAATCAAGACCATCGGGAGGAATCAGAGCACTTGGTGCATGACAGCTGATATTCTTGTTATCTCACTGTGCCTTTGCTGTGCTTTTACTGTGATGTATTATACTTCTAAGATTGTGATCAGCAGTATTAGAAGGCAACATATAATGCATTCAAAACACAGCAAGCTGAAAGTCGAACCACTTCGGTACACAGTAGTATAAAACCATTAAAATGCTTTTAATAGTGCTGTGGCTCATTTTTAAAAAATAGAAAACTTTTTTACAACACATACTGGATTATAAACTCATGCTTTTCATATGAGAAGAGGACGTTCTGTGACCCTTGACTAAAAGGACAGTTCATGGGGGAGTAATGCTTGCCAAGTTAACTAAAGAGGAGCCTGAATTCTCATCAATTCAAACAGGAAACGAGAGAGGAAGAGCATTTTCTTTTCCTGCACATCTTTTCAAGATCAATTCTTTAACTCCAAATTTAGAACTGTTTGGAACTAAGCCTGGTTGAAACAATTGAATGATTTACTATTGTTTAAAAATAAATACGACGACTCTGGAGTATACTATAAAAGTACTCCTGTTGTTATTTTACTCCTTAACTTTTTTTTTTTTTAAAGAGGAAGAACAATTCTTCCTCTATCCTCCTCTCACCAAAAGGACAAGAACAATTCAGGTTCTGTTAATTAACAGTGGTCAAACGTTTCTTGACTTTATCTGGAACATTTTTCTTCTTTATTCTATGATATTTCAAAAGAGGAGGATTAAAAAAATAGATGGTGTTATTACTGTAGGTACATAAACTGATTGCTAAGTAAATGAGGAGTATATCACAAGAAAGGCATTACTTGGAAATGGCAACAGTCTTCCTCTGTTTTCAATTAAACATGTTCCAGGCCAATTCCCATGGCACGGTTTTCAGTGGAGGAGGAAGGAGATGAACACTCTGTATTAGCAAAAGCCAAAATATTAAAGGGAATTATTTTGTTGACATGAGGCACCCTGCATGAGCAATATCGCAGTTATACATTTGGGGTGCTTGAACAAAGCTGGGTGGATGCAGACAGGTCTATGTCTTTAGACCTATTGCATAACTCTCTGTCACCCAGCCCGAGGAACAGATGTGAAGCTGCTCCAGCCTTTGCCTTGAATGCCTTTGCTGCCCGAAGTAACGTCTTCTTTTCCAAGAGGTCTTGCTGTGCTCCATTCCTGTCTGTCTGTGATAAAAAAGTTGGCTGGCAAGCTGAAGGCAATCATGCTTGGGCTCATGGTTCCTGCAAGGGCTTTTTTGTGGTGACGCATTCTCTTTCCACACTCCAGCTAGCCATATGGGAGCTCCTCAGCGTTTATGAATCATCCAGACAACCGTGTCTGGTGGAAATGAAAGCACAACGTTACAAGACTTCATTATTTGCCAGCTTGTCGTATCACCGTAGAAAGAACTGGGTGGAAATAAGTTTCTGGTGAAACTTCTTTATCTGACAGAGGTCTGTTTTGAGCAGCAGCCAGTAGTCTCTGGATTCAGTGCACATCCAGCAACGCATGAGCACACCAGTCTTCTGTCCCTCAGTTTGCAAGGAGCTGGGTCCTGCACTGATTCCAACCCCCCTCCACAAGCCAGAGAAAGGCCACACTGGCTTTCTAGACTTGAGAGAAAGGAGGTTGAAGAGCATGGCCATTTAAAACACCTCTGAGGTAAAAAAGTTTATGAACTGCTGGAAACATGGTTCTGCACAGGGAAGTCAGTGAGGTAACATTCTTTCTGCCATGAGCTGGTTGACATACAAAATCAGTTTTCTTCCAAATGAAAATCCAAAGCTATCTATAGAGACAGCAAATCAGCACCACCTTCAAACAGAACAACTTGCTTGTCATGAGCAAACACCGTGCAGCAGTTGACATCAACACATAGTCCATTTCATGACTTCAGACCTCCATTAAGTCCAGAGAGGTTAAACAGTCCTTCTACAGCATTTAAGAAGACAAACTCCTTAGCTCGTTAATTCAACTCTGCTGAGGTTACAGTTGTGAGAATAATGAATTTATTCATTTGGTGGCTGTTTGGAAAACTTTAAAATGGAAAAAAACTTAATCTAAAAATAAATGCTTTATTTTTTAGTGAAATAAAAAAAATGAGCATTGTATATCTTATTTTCTGAACTTTTGAGGACAGTTCCAAAAATGTCATTTGGGATGAATGCAAAATACTGTTTTATTGTTTTGGCTCTAGCTGGCCCTGCATGAGCAGGGGAGTTGGACCAGATGACCTCCAAAGGTCCCTTCCAACCTCAACCATCCTGTGATTCTGTGAAACGATCAAGTGAAAGTTAAAACTTTTCGTAAGTATTTCCTTCCCCGCCTCCGAATTAATTTACCTAATTTCATCTTTGAAGTCCTGAGTCCCTCTGGTGTAACATAAGGCACTGAGTATGAGATTCAGATAGAAAACTTTCAAAACCAAGGAAATAACACTTCCTCTCCCATTCCTGAGATATTGCTATTCTTTAAAGTACTCTCTCCACCCCTAGAAGCTGCATCTGCCTTAAATCAACTACTTCATGGGTGGTGGAGTTTTTTTAATTGGTTTTAGTTTTATTCTTATAGAAGTAAGAGCATACAGTATCAAAGGAAATATGCGTTGAAGATTTTTATTTCTCATAATCCCTTTTCCAATTTGAAAAAGTTAAAACCCCAACCAAAGAAAGGAACACTGCCTAAATGTGCTATGGTGATACCAGGAAACAAACGTAATGCAGCTTTTTTTTTTTTCCCTTCTTGCCATAGAGCAGTTTGTAGAAAATAATTTTTTTCACTTATTCCCTTACTCAGAGACCCTCTTTTTCCAGCCAATTACATACACCCCTACTTACTGACTTCCCCCTATTCAAAACGTGCAAAATGAGATAGATTGGCTAGATGGAAAAAGTGACATTAATAGGAGAAATTGTCTTTGATCCTTAAGCTTTGTATCTTAAGACCTTGTTTTAAAGACTTTTAACTTATTCGTGTTACTGGAAATCCTTTTAAAGACTCTAGCATGACAGGGCTTTTTCTCTCTCTTTTATTTGTCTACTTTTCATTCATAGTCTTTCATGTGACTCACAATAATGCATTGTTTCAATCTGTAATTTATTGCTGCTATCTCCCGTAACACCTTGATAAGAAACAGGATCAGAGATTTCTTCGATAGAATAAACAGAAGTGAACTCCACTGAACATCACCCTCAGGGCCACAGGGAAACAAACCTGAACATGAAGCAAGCACATCCAAAACAATACAGGAAAATAGAGCTATGGATGTCTTTAGAGGGAACTAGCTAAAAGAAGCCAGTAAATGCAACAACTTTTTTGGCAATATATGAAACTATACTGTAACTCAAACCTGATTTTCAAGGTGGCTTGTATTTTTCCTTCCACTACATCATACGCTATGGCCCTATGCAAAGAAAAAAAAAAAAAAAAACACACTTCTGAACAACATATGTTCTAAAAGTCATTGACTGTTTCTATAATCTTCTTGCAGCTTTTCTCTTTTTAGCTGCTTGAAGCTATGCCAATCTAAGATCAGCTAAAGAGGTTTAGAGAGAAAACGGTTATGAACCGAATTATTTCAAGTAGGATGAAATCTCCACTTAGTGTACAGAATACACTAGAAGCTTAAAGACATTACAAGGTAAATGTCTCCTCATTTGCATTTTTATTGTATTAATTACTGTTATTGTTGACTGTTTGAAATCAGAAAAAAACCCAGAACACACTGACAAAGTTAAATAAGGAGGGTATGTTTCAGTACTGTTCATGATTTTGGCACTGGCATGATAAGAGTGTCTATTCGTTTTTATTTTTTTAATTACAATGACAAAAATCATCACCTCAATGTTTGATTATTGAATCGTATTTTATACTTGGAAATTTGAAAAATCTTTTGCAACTCCACAAGCCCAATGGAAGTTTGTTTCCTAGGCTGACAGGCTATCCTTAATTCACTTTTCACTCCATGAATCCCATCCTCTGGTAAACTTACTACCTACAAAGAGGTATCTACTCTGCAGAAAACCCAGAAGCTGAAAACTTGGTTGTATTGGCAACTTCACTCTTCCTTTGACATCCATGCGTGTTGCTTAATACACATGCAGGAACAAAAAATTTTAAAGATGCAATGCTTACTTTGCTTAAAAAAATGTGACATGTCACATGTCGAACTTCAAGCCACTTAATGTTTCATGTAGATACTTAGTAATTTTGAATGTTAAAAAAAAAAAGATACGGTTAACACTATTAACTCAGCTGCTCCTTTTCTATCCAGGTAAACACTGCTTTTGGGCGTAATAAGCCAGATTTTACACATCTGTCAAAGACTCACACTTTAAAGCCACAAAAAAGGCATTTACAATATCAATGAATGACAACAATCAACAATTTGTTTTCAGGAAGTAAGCAACTCCCAACATGTCTCATCAATTTTTTAATGAAAGCACCCTAGTAAAATCTGTCTAATACAAAACAGAGGACAAGCTGTGGAGCATTCACCATGACCTGGATTGCAGTATTGAGAAATGCCCTGTATATCTCAGCTTCATTCTTAGACATTAGCTAGTGCTGTAGCTACGTTTTTTTCTACTACGTAATTTTTTGACACATGGGTAGAAAAGAGGAATGGGTGCCAGCTTCCCCTTTTCATTCCTCAATTCAATACCTTCCAGTTTTAATCCCCTGCTGAAGAACTGAAATCAGCCCACCTTCCTGATACAGTAATATTGTCTGAATAAACAGGTATTTCCAATCCTAAAATATTTTGCATCAAAAGCTTTGATATTTTTAAATAACTTGTTCTTAAATTGAATGCACAGCTTTTCTTTATTTGACTGCCAAGTAAGTGTATTAAAGTATTAAAATTTTAAACAAATTAACGTATTATTTTCAAACCTGTCATATTTTGCATGTAAATAATCACCAGCTGTATAAATAAAAATTAAAATAGTTCATTACTGGCAGAATCTACAGTCTCCAAACAGACTTCAGAGACATTTTCACAATCCAAAAATTCATTATCTCCAAACCAAGGGTCAAAGAATACCTGACTCAAGAGTAATGGTCACTCATGTACTGATGGCCTGTCTAGGAAAAAAAAATTAAAAAAATCTCCCTTTCCTTAATGGCCAGACAGTGAAACTAAATAACAGACTCAGTCCCTAACAACGCTTACTTAACTGATCCACTACCACGCTTTCCTTCTTGCATCACCAAGATTTTGCCGGGGATTACATGAGTCACAGGAGCTCTAAGTAAATATTTTAAAATGGGTTCAAAACGTACTGTTTGAATCTTGTGTTACTTTAGAGCATATTGCAATAGTCTTGCTCCCCAGTGGCAAATACCTGCAGAGACGAGGACTTCAGCAACACTCTCTTATTGGAAATTCCTTTTCAGATCAACTAAGTAGAAGTTGTGCTTCTGATCCAAAGTTCAGTTCACAGCAGGGAAACATTTCTCATAGATCAGTTGAGTTAACGGGCTCACTTATTGCTGCTACATGGATGATGGCAGCCTGGCAGGAGGAAGCAAGTGTCATAGCTCAGGACTGCAGTGCTGCTTTAAGAGACAGGCAAGTAAGAAAAATCCTAAATCTGAATACGCTCAAACCACGAATGTATTAATCTCAAACAAACTTTGCTGTTCCTTGATAATGCATTTACATATGTACTCCCAGCTTAGTTTTATTAATACAAAGACAAAATAATTTACCTACTTCTATTTACTTACCTGTGCTTATTTTTTGCAAAATGTGTTATGAGAATGGGTAAAAGCTTGACCAAAAACTAAGAACAGGTTGTTAGGTAGTTTAGTCAGCATGCCTCAAAGGAATCTGTGAAACACTAGAAATGAGATATGCCACTTGTGAAGGTTTTACTGTATTAACACAGTCTAGCAGCCCTGCTTCAGTTAAATACTTTTACAAGCACCTTGATTAGAAGAGGGTCCTAAATTAACTTAAAATTTCTTTTTAATTGAGAAATTAAAATCAGGTCAGAGAAAGTACCAGATATTACACACAGAATTTGAAACACTCCACGTTTATGACATTTGTTCACTGAACTTCAGAAGCACCGAACAGCTGAGAATGTTTTATTTTTGTATCCTAAATCAAAAATTTAGCTAACGCTTAACTTTTGAAGAAATGTGGACTTAACGAAAGCTGCCATTGAAAAGCTCAGAATTTTTCTAAGGCTCAGTCTTAGTATTTGCTATGCTGCTCTGTTACACTCTCACAAAGCTGCTTAAAGAAAAAAGGCTTGGTCCTTCAAGGTGAGAAGACTGAAGTTTAGGCTCTGAAAGAAGCCTGACACACTGCATGCTTGAGGGAGCTGCTGTTTTTTTCATGTGATTTACAACAGTAGGAGCATTCAAAGCGCAACCACCTCCTCTGCACAGCTTACACTTGCGCAGAACAGAAAATTAAGAGGATGATGACTGTAAAGCACTTTTCTTCTTCTCCAACCAAGGGGGTTTAGTCTCAAGGATTCTCTAAACTAGGCTAATTACTGACTAAAGCTGAAATAAACTCTGGCTCCTACAACTCTCTCTTTTAATACTATATCGGGAAGAAGAGCAGCAGTTTATAGATTAGAGGCCAGCATAAAGCTAGAACAAGTAAAGAACTAAGTAAAAATCAGCGCAGTAGAGACAGCACGTGCACAGCACCTTAGAGTTTCACATACTAGAAAAAAGATAGGCCTGCATTTTTGGTGCTTCAGGTTACATATCAGTTTTGGGATTTCCCTCAGAGACTCCAGTGGCCTGTGTCCTAAATTACAGATGCAGTAAGAGATGCTTGGCTCTTAAATGCCCCGACAACTCATTCTTATTGGCACTGAAAGAAATGAAGCAAATCAGATAAAACAGTTCCGTAAGTCAAATCTGGGATAATAACTGTACTTACTGCTGAAATTTGCTGTTGTCACAGTTTGGAATATTCCTGCACAAGACTAGAAAAAGACTTGGATAGATTGAAAGACATGCTTACAATTCAGCTTGGTAAAATTTTACAACATTCCTGGTTTCAAGGATAAATATGAAGCTTGACATACATTCATGCATGGTGTTTTTCCGAAGGGTCGATGGAAAGGGGGAGTGGAAGAGAGAAAGGAAAGCAAGACTTCTACTGTCCTCAGCAGAAGAGCCTTTTACTTGCCCCGTGAAAAACTACCTAAATTCTGAAGCTGAGATTGTAGAAGCTAGCAGGAGTTCGCACAAGGAAGAGCTCAATATGTGAATTCACAACTCACAAAGCACTGGGCAAGATCCAGAGTTGCAACAGTGCCAGTTGCTTTCAACTATTTCTTATAATATCATACTGTTACTGGTTAGCAGTAGGTCACAGAAGGGTGGATTCTTGTCAAATGCTGTTTTAACAGTGTTTTGCAGTAAAAAGGGCTAATGAACCATGGAAGTGAGACAAATTTGGGAGTAGTGAGTAATGCTATATGAGTATGATCCAGACAAATATACACCAGCAAGACTTACCTGCCTGCATGACTGAAAAAGCATATTTAAAATGGCCTTTGTTGGATAAGATCTGGAGTTACATGTGCAGTCAAAAAAGATACAGTACTCAGGTTAGAACAAATGAACAAAAAGTCTACCACATGGCAAAAGGCAGGGGTAAGAACAAGATGCCAAACCAAATTCTTTACAAACACCCTGGACACTTGCTAACATTCAGAAACTTCGTATGTTTTCACTGAGCAGTTCTTTTGATTCATGTCAAAGACATGACTACAAGCTTGCCAGGGCTCACTGCAGTGCTCCTTCACTTTCCATTAGCAGTTTCTTGAAACACGTGACATAGTGGTTTACAAGAGAAAAACATCAATGCACAAGATTTAGAATTAAGCCAGGCAGAAAGCAAGCACAAAGTTCTGTGTTAAAAAAACAACCCATAACTAGTCCAAACTGTATCCAGTTGGTTCTATGCCTATGTAATTATCTCTGCAAGATTAGGCTATCTAGTGGGTAAGAAATAAAATATAATTGATCCAGGAGAAGTAATTTAACACCAACCGCTAAACAAATTTTATTAAAAATGGACTTTTGAAGTTCTTGATGGAAGATGAAAGAAAGGTTTAGTTAGGTGTGCCTGACATAGTAAGAGTATTTTTTGATGCTTAAAGAAACAGATTGAAATGAGTGTTCTGAACAGTGTTCAGGTCATTAAGTTGTGAAAATGTCGAAGCAATTAGGATCATAGAATCAAAATTTAATGAGAAGTCTGAGTTAACACTTTTAATTATTGGTGCACTACCTGAAATGAGTTTTAAAATATACTTTTTGTTGCTTCTTCCATACCAAATGAAATATGTTTCACCATTTGTGTCTTGCTCTGGAAAGACTTAACTCCTGAAAAGAAGGAAGAGTTGTTTATCTACACCTTTCCTCTTCGTAATTTTTTTTGATTTTCCCAACATAAATGGAAGCAAACTAGGTTTAAACATTTAAAAAGATATAAAGGTTTATTAAATGAATCCAGATTTGACAGTTATCACATAAATTAAACAGCAATAAAATTTTACTAGGGTTTATGTACAGATCACAGTGATTTTCATTGTGCAATGAGGGCTGACTTTGTAACTTTGAACAGTACTTATACATGTGAGCTACAACAAGCAACCAGCAACATACGACGTTAGTCCAAGTTAATCTTGCAAGTCTAGCAGTTCAAACTGATTATGCAGTACACAAATGCCTGCTACCACTATCACTACATACTACACAATGGAGTATTTATAAAGCAGTCAAGGTTTGCCATAGAAAAGTGCAAAACATGGAAAGTCTGTACACAGTACAGTACAAAAAGGAATCATGCTACAGTCATTGAAAGCTAAAAAATAATTCTATAGCATAGGAAGCACTGCATCACAACTCTTCTGAATGGCAAGCAGATGGGCTGCGGAACAGCCATATCTTAATTGCTTTCATAACTGCAAAATCCCTGTTCATTCATTTAAACATAGTTTAGTACCTATATTTGATCCATTAACAATGACTTTTTACAGTGGAAGATCACATTAGTTAAAGCTCAGTAGCACACATATTCATTGATCAAGCTAATTTACAGGAAAATCTACAGCATGTTCTCCATTGAAATCATGAAGCATTTATGCTATTTGGTTACAAGGCAATTGAGTTTACAATGCATGTTTATCACTTAAAACGTCGAATTGGGCAATTAGAAATATATATAGATATATAAAAAACTCAAAAATAAAGGTTGTTTTTTAATGTTTAACATTCTATTCACTGAAGTGGAATACCAAAGGCCTATGGGCTCTTGCAAGAAAACAGTCTATGCAACAGTCTATATGCAAAAACAGATGTTAACAGAAGCAACCATAATAAAATGAACTTCAGAGAATACCATACTTGAATAGAAAATAAAAAAATGTTCTAGTCTGCCTAAAAAAAACCCCATAAATCCAGAGTCCT
Organism: Gavia stellata; assembly: GCF_030936135.1. Taxonomy (NCBI): domain Eukaryota; kingdom Metazoa; phylum Chordata; class Aves; order Gaviiformes; family Gaviidae; genus Gavia; species Gavia stellata. Next base: position 77,215,712 of record NC_082594.1, read on the forward strand.
TAGTGCAGTGTGTATCCAGGGAATTCTGCATGAGCACTCAGACAGAACTACGTTAGTGGGCCATGAAGTCCCAGCAAAGACTTAAAATAAAACAGACTCACTTGTGCAAATAAATAAAATGGGCAGGTAATAACAGCTCATTAAGTTCAAGACTGTAGATAAAATAACTGATCACTTAAAATAATGCTTAAAAAAATGTTGGGGTTTTTTTTAGTTAAGGATTTTAATTAAAAAAAATTGAAAGCAGTTTTGTACTAGAAAGCGTGTTGACGAGGTCAGTAGTTATGCATATGTACACATGGCTCTGGAAACAATGTAAAATCAATGGATTAGCATTATTAATAAGATTGTATTAATTTCTTTAGTCTCTATCATAATGAATGTCAGTGCATCCACTGCCAGCAATGGATAAGATTCATAAAAAGAAAATCCACTATCTCCTGTTGTTCAAACATTCAAAACTTCTAACCACCAATGTGGCACATTAGTCAAATGCAACTTCATTCCCTCAGCTTTGAAGACTTAAACACAGTGCAGTTTTTAAATTTGAAAAAAAAAAAAGTTATATTTAGCACACTTGTACAATTTTTAATAAGACACTGGTTTTGTAGTACTCAGATTCCATAAAATACTGTAAGCTTACATATTAAAAAACGCCTGACCTATGCATGCTTCCCTTAGGCAAAGTAAACTGTGTTTTACGTGCTTCAGTTTTTCTGATTGATTTAGAATAACTAATTCCACAGATGCAAATATGGTGGACGAGATTAGTTTTTTCAAGGAGTAAGGTATTTTTACCAGGTTAAAATGATAATTTTCTAAGGATTTTCCTGTATTTCATTACATGTGCCTAAACAGTATTTACTGATTGGCAGCTGGGGCCATCAACATGTAGCACTTGCGTAACATCAAGAAGACTTTGTGATATTCCAGAATTACCACTTTGAACTATCCTGATTTTGTTACACATTGTGCATTTTTGCAAAGACTTATGCAATCTCTTAAAGTTAGACTTGCTGTATGAAGAAATAAATCTAATACTCTAATACCCTAGAAGTTGCAAGTTCTCAACAGCACTTCTGTACTGTTTAGAGCTAAACAAAAGAAAACGGAGGTCACTTTTCCACGACGAGACTCCAGCTGCAGATCTGTCATAAAATTATAAGCATGGTAATTTCATTAGCAATTACTACAGTATTTACTTCATAAGCATTCAGGATTTAGTTCAGAAAAATGAATCTTTGGCCTACATTTCTTACGGCATTTCAGATCAAAAATGCGGAGAGCAGTTTGTAGGAGAAACTGTCTGTATGGTCTACTTAAACAGTTTTATGTAGAGCCATCAGTCATAATAGTGGAACTCCAGTGAGCTTATGTGCTTTTGAAAAAAAAATATTTTTGGTCTAAATATCACAGTTTCACCAGAAGTTATCTAAAACCACAAGATCTGAAAGAATGTATTTACTTTTTGAAATCGAAGCACTTCAAAATCAATTCCCCTATGTTAACACAAGTATCACAATATGTAACATGAAAAAAACCTAAAAAAAGATCCTGACTGTATACCATCTACCTTCATGTTTATGTGTATTCATACGTATAGATACACACATATGCACATACTGATATCTGCTGCTACTTAAAATGAAGCAGTATTGCAAATACTGCCTAAACACAGTGTACTCAAGCTGCTAGAAAGACGTTAGTACAGGATGAAAAAAAGAGACTCCTTACATCTAAGGTTTGAACTCTGTACATATGTAATTCCTGGCAGCAGAGACTTTAGGACATTTCCAAAAGCAGAAGCAGAAAAATTAGGTTATAATATATATTCAGTCTTCCCTCTGATATTCTGAAGTGCCAAGCATTCAACAACAACTATTTCAATTATGAAAGAAGTCTGCTATGGCTCATGCTTTACATTTGGAGAAGACAGCAATCTTGAGAGAGAACAATTCCGCAAGAGCCAGTTAGAGCCCTTTTATCAGTATGCACTGAATTGCATGTTTACAGAGAGTCTTCATGTGAGGAGTCTTGTTTCAGACAGTGTATAATCACTCAATATCCTGGTTTGTAAAGAGACATCACTGTAACAGTACTTCATAAAATTAGCCATTAAGATGCATCTTAATCAACAATAAAACATGGCCTTGTCTTTCTGCTTTCAAGTACTATGGTTGCAAGTGTGAGGCATTGGAAATTTTAGGTACAAATCTTTTCTAAAACTTAATTATTTTTTTTTTTTTACAAAGAATTATAAAATGTATATAAGATGATGAAAAACTCATTTATCCTTTGAAGATTTTTATTCCTAGAGAACTTCTTGAAAAACATTATCTGAAAAATAAAAATCATAGACTCTGCAAAGTACAAAAATTTACATCTTTGCACAGTTCCTGTGCTTTAGTTGTATTGTATTCATTATATACATATATACTAATTTGTGCTTTTAATTACACAAGTTTAGTATAAACTTATAAAATTAAGTCTATGCGTTAACTATGCAAAAAGGATCTGGGAATATCAGGTAACTTAACTAAACCATAAGTTAAAAAAAACCCCTAACATATTCCATTTTAGTGAGTCTACTTCAGAGTAGACTATCAGGATCACAATTTACTAAACTAATGTCAAATGTTTACAGCAAAAAATTATTCTTGCCTGCATCCAACTCTCTTGATATTTACTATATACTAATCCGCATATCTGAATGTGGTATCATTCTTATCCACAAAGAAAGTCTTCATTTACATATGAACTCCATTTTTTTCAGACTTGCTCTTAGCACTTCCATTTCCTTCCAGTTTCTAAGACAAAAAAAAAAAAAAAAAAGAAAAAGGAACACAAAATACAACATGGAGCATGTGAATTGAATGACAAGTATCAACCTATCACAGTTATAAAACAGAATCCAGGGTACAGAATTAATCTGATGATCTTATTCCTCCAACTAAAGTCTTCACTCTTAATATAAAAATCTTGCAGTCAAGAACAATCACATTTCCTTATCTGTCAAATCAATCTAGATATTTGCTTTTAACACATTATTTTAAAAGTTTTAAGGACAGAAGGACTTAAATATCTGAATGTGAATAACTTCATCACTATAGAACACCAAAGCCTGTGAGATAAATTACCTTTGTCATTCTGTAAGCCTGCTATACAATATTTTATTTCAACAGCTTACTTTATACTATCTATTACTGTGCTTCATGTTGGTTTTATGAGCTGTAAGGAAGTATTAATCACTGTTATGAATCAGAAGATGTAATTTCTGCATACGACTCTCACTCACAGACCTGCAATGTTTCAAAGAGGACTTCTGACATTGGACATACCTCATCCAGTGTAGCTGTCGCATTCAGAAGTTCTTGAAAATTTCTAGATCTTTGGGGGGTACTGGAGGCGTCTTGTTCCAGTCATCTTCAGGATAAGCTTCAAAATTGGAAGTATCCCCATCATTGGATACTTTTGGTACTATGGGAGGCTAGTCAGAACAAGCACAACAAAAATGTTAGTGCAGCTTCCTCAGAGAGCTCATCTCCACCATATTAAAGCAGAAATTCTATAAAAGACTGATTAAACAGAAGGGGTACATACTTGTAAAAGTTAACCTTTTTCACCAACAATGAATGGCATGAGAGAGAAGCTTGCAGCGACATAGACATGTTCCAATGCTTTGTCTATATTGCAGTTAAACATTGTGGTTAAATGACACTTATAATACAGACACCTATTTTATTTAGAACTCAAGTTCTAGCTGCTTTGCAAACTGAAGCTAACTACTGCAAAACATTACTGCAATTAAGCTTCCAGGCATGTGCCATTACAGCATAATCTGCCACTCTCCTTCCTGGCTCCTCTCCTCTTCTGTGGCCTATGAGCAAAAAGGAGTGTAATCACATTAGGTTACTTTCAACTAAGAGTGAGTCTTGATAGCAGCGTGGGCAATTGCTTTCTAACTGAAGGAAAAAAGCCTCCTCTTCATTGCTTTCAAATAGATTGATTGCTTTTAAAGGAGGTTGAAATGACTAACTAATGTATTCCTTGCACTACCTACTGTGCTTTTTCCTTGCCTAGCAATAAATTCAAACAGGTAAAGAAATTGCTGCACTGTAAAAACCCATTTCAAAAGGATGTCTGTAAAAGCACCTTAATTCAAATGGATCTTTTTAAGGAGACTCAGAGGTGCCAAGAGTAGTATCTGTTTTCTGTTTCTTTCCTCAGATGATCCTTTGGATTTCTAGTATTGCCCACCAGCTTCACAGTACCTGTAGTTTTTCCTTCTCTTATATCTGGCATTGAGATTATGCTGACCTTCTGGCCACAGGCTATGAGATAAAGCTCCTTTCTGGAACATTTCATTAATGGCAGGAGCTAATGTATGGCAAAACCCTTTTCTTCTCTCAAGGGACATTCACCTCTCTACCTCCTTCTCAGTAACAGAGTGTAACTATCATCATGAGTCCAACAAGACACTTTAGGATGAGAAAACCTTATGGATGATCACCAAACTGGCTAATAAAGTCATACCACAGACAGTACTATAAAGTACAGCAAAATGTTATTCTGCATCTCCTCAAAAAGATAGAAGTCTGGCTTCCGCTACCTCTGAGATCTTATCTGATCTTTTGGGCTTCTCAGTTTGAAACAATGCCATCAGCAGGTTTTCAATAGGAAAGAAAGGGTCCTGAGGGATGGTACTTCCAAGTTTCAGCCAAAAGCAAGGTCCTACTTTTGCAATGTGGCAGTCACAGCATACTGCCCAGATGCTTAAGAAAACATGGAGAATCTGCTCTGCTCCAGAAGACTATCTGCTCCCCTGTGCGCAACGTCTGGTACCCTCACCTCCCTCTAAGCATTTTGGCAGGAAAACCAGTTTTGTGAAGTGACACACAAAAAGAGAAAAATTAAAAAAAAAGAAAGAGAGAAATGAAAATCCTCTATTTTAGATTAACAAAATTATTTTCTCTCTTACAGCCATTACTATTATTTGTATAATACTGATATTTAAGATCTTATCAGGACCATGAATCAATGCTTCATTTATACGATAGGCCAATTCACACTTTTTACAGGGAAAATGGAGCACTGTATCCATTATTTCATATTTTCAATCTTTTAATCAGTATGAAATAGAGTGAGATTGTGAAAACTAATTCTGAAGAATATGTCTGCCTCTATAAATAACGAAGTGAATTTCTGACCCAATTCACATCCTTGCAGTATAATTAAGCAGCATCTCGCCTTCTAAGAGCTTAACATAACCATCACAAAGATTAAGAAACAAGTTTTGGATTCATAATAATTTGAATACGACGGTGACTCTTTTTTTTATTTTTTTAAATAAAAATGCAACACAAAGGATGTTTGGACCAGAGACTTTTGATTTGTAGCTCTAACATTCAGGTTTTAATACTATTTGTTTGTTATTTATTTGGTAATACAGTAGTTTGTCATAAACTTCAGAGTTGAAATACTTATAAAACATGTTATCATCCAGTTTGTGTTCTTTGCAGATTTGTGTGACCAGAATTCACAGTAAATAATTAGAAAAGTATGACTTCATTACAATAGATCTACATAAAATATCAACTGGATGTAGTAATCATTAAAAAAAGAAAACCAAACCCCACACATTAAAAAAAAGTTTACGTTGTTTCAAAAGAAAAAAGCCAGCTACAGCTTTGTGTTAGGATGTTGTCTACAAGAACACATCAGGAACATTTTCATCTCTTATCTATTTTGCAAGAAGTCAATTTAAGATATCTAGACAGAAATTCATTATAAGAAACTAATGCAAAGAAAAGGAAATCCAAACATTTAATTGGTACTTGACTGACTGCATATGGCAATCTATGTTACTGAAAATCATTGCTGTATGAAATTGTATTAGTTAGAACTTTGAAAAAGGAAAGAAGGAAGACAGTTTTACTTCCAAAGGACTTTAAAAAGCATTTTGCAGTGTTGATAGGTTTTGCAAACATCTGCCCTCATATAATACTAGAATTCAGTGCTGTTAAAAAGTATATTAGAATTGCATTCATAAATCCTTCTCTCTCACCTTCCCTATTCCTCCTACTCCCATATGCTTTACATTTTATTAAAGCATTTACCTGAATTGAACTTGGCAAAAAAATTTAAAGCCCAGAGTAAAATACTTCCACATACATAAGGGCAAGAAAAAAACTCAACCAACCAAACCACCAAACCTCCTCCACCCCCCCAACCAAAAAACCACCTACAGCAAGTAGTTACTTACAAAATCCTAAAACTGAAAATTGTATTAATTAATCAACTTCAGCAAAACAAAGCAGGGTTGGTTTGTTTTTTCAGACATTTCACATACAGACAAAAGTGCAAATAGACATTAATATAATTAACTCTGCAGTGTAAAAGGGCAAAAATGCATGTGATTACTGATGTGTGCATATACACACGTGCTCATACACACATATGAACACACAGATGCAACAGGCAACAAAACCTCAACAGATCAGCTTAAATGAACAGTAATTTCTTGTTGTGATGTCCTGTACAGTACTTAGCAGAATATACCTTTAGTCTCCTTTGAGGTACAGCATCCCAATCTATAGACCTGAACCATCGATGTCTCTTCACATCATCTGCTCCATTCTTTAAAGAAAAAAAAAACCATATTTAATAAGTTACATGTATGCCAAACTACGTATTTCATCATAAGAACTCTGGTATCAAAGCAGACTAACAGCTTGTATAACCTTTTTTCTTTTCTCAGGTGATAATCATTAAAAGATTCTACAGGATAAATTCATAGTGTTATTTCCCTAGCAGATCCCGAGTTCCAGCAATAAGATCTAAATGTCTTTTTTTAGCAGCATTCTTCTGACACAAGGGAGATCAAGAACAGGCTTTAAAATACCCACAAAACCATTCACTGCAGTTCGATTCACTTCTGTTTTCTCCAACATTTTAGAGAATGCCTCTTATTTAGATATACTTTCTAATTTTTACACTAATAAAAAAAAATAACTGAGGGTTGATGGCGTCTTAAACAAAAATCACATCTGGGAAACATGTAGTTCTATCAAATATTACAGACGTTTAGTGCCGACAACAAGAGGTTGTCACTATTGTTACAAAAGTATATATACAAAAATCCATTTGTTTTCATTTTACATATATGGTTAAAGGTCTATTTGTCTTCTAATGATTATTCTCTCTGGGCTGACTGTTTTGATTATGTACATAAAGAATTAAAATGTCTTCCTTTTTCTTTTTTTTTCCCCCAGGATGAAGTTTGGTTCAAACACAGACTCATTCTCAAAGCATTAAGCACTGGGGAAAACCAGCTAGTTCTCTGTCTCAGGCCTGATCACAGCACAGTTTGAATGCACAGTACTCAAGCTCATACTGCATGCAGCTCCACGGAACAACGCATACCACACATTTGCTTTTTTCAGATACATATGGAGTGGGACTATCCCTGCTCATATCCGAAAAAGCAACAAGGAGAGTAATTTATCACCTAGTTCCCTTAAAATCAGATCTGATTGAATGCTTCACCAGAAAATGCCCAACGCGATTTAAATCTTTTTAAAACAACTACGATTACAGAAAAGGATCAGGCTTAAGACTGATCTACCGCTCCCACGCCAAGTCCCGCTTCTAATTAGAACTATTTTTGATTTTGACATTTTAGCCAATTCTAGGGAAAATCCTCAAACCAAACCAAAACAGCCACAGACTAAAAAAAAACCCCAAAAGCCAGTCAAAAATATTTCCCAAACCCCATGTTCGAAAAAAACAAGGTTTGCTTTTGTTTTTCTTCAAAACTGTCAAAAGATGTAAAAGTTTTCACTGGTCAGTAACTTTCTAAATTTTCAGCTTATGAAAGTTTGGTTTTAACCCTCCTGCTGCCCCCTACCCCCCAAAAACACTGCAAAGAATTCTGAAGGATAAGAAAAACATTTATTTCCTAGCTTTTCTTACCAGTCTAAGTTTGTGCCATAAAAGGCTCTGAAAAGGAACTTTGGGCAGTGGGTTCTCACATGTGTACTTGTATCAGTATGTTCAAGGAACCTTGATGACTGTGCATCTTTTACCTCCTTCACCTATGTGCAACATAAATTGTACTTTGTCCAAAAAAGCAAACCTCTAACCTCCCCTGCCCAGGGAAATGGAAATTTTAGCTGTCTCTAAAGAACTAAAAGATTACACAAGCTAATTTAGCCATTTGCAACACTGTAACAACAATAACAAGTCAATGAATATAGAATTAACATACTCTGCCAGAAGGGTAAATTAACCTACACTGAGTTTTGTGTGGTGCTTTGGCTAGCCTGTTAAAGTACCAAAGTTAGTTTATATGCAGCTAAATTCTCACTGCACTACCACCCATAGCTACTGCACAGCTGCAGAATCAAATAAGCTTGTAATACAGCTGTCATCTTCTTGGCATTACAAATAGTACCACATCAGGTCATCTCACAGAATTCATAGGATTGCTTTGGGTCCCTCCTTGACATATCACAGACACAGATGTATTTCTGAGGCAGGCTGGAATGTTACCTGAGACACGTGAGCATATTTTTGACTGGTAAAGCTGTCACTTTCAGAAGTCTGTTCAGAATAGTCTGTTCAGAATAATTCTTCTTGGTGGAATACTATTTGACTGTGATTAATCAGCGCCCCGCCCCCCCCAAACTATCAGGACAATGACCAAACATCATGTTACTACAACAATCCTTATATTCTTTAAAATAATTTTTAAGCTTCAAATTTGACGAGTGCTCCTTCTGGGATTGAACAACTCCAAAGAACCAACCAAATCAGCTGGCGCCCTGTCCTACAGGATTTAGCACCATGTTTCTGGTCTAATATAAGTCTTCAAATGTCCAGAAATACATAGTTAAACCTTGCATTTAGGATTGCACAACCAAAGTAATGTATGGGAAAATATATGTCAATTTCATGCTTATAAAAAAAAAGCCATAGAAGAGCTGTTCTACATCTTTCCTACAGAACTCTTTCAACCTTGTGCTATGTTCTGCATTACACCTAACATTTTATACTGACCTTCATATTTCCTAATCGTCTTGTTCTGTCAACCACAAGCAGCTTCTTAATAAGGTCTCTGCAGTAAACAAAACATGTTTGTATTAAACAAAAGTAATTTATATTTGACTGTCATACAAATGTTACAGAATATAAGCATACTTCCCTTTGAGTAGCTAATACTGTGTATAATTTACCCATTCATTTCCTTCATATTTTAGGACACTTAGGAGTGAATGATAAAAAGCAATAACCTGTTCTAAAAGGAACTTGCAGAAGTCTTGCAAGTTCCTTTCAGACTCTTCCAAGAAACAAAGGAGAAAAACTTTCTCTCTCTCCTCCCCTGCCCCACCAAGTAATACCATATCTTTCTTTGCATTTTTGTATTTTGCTAGGCATTCCAAATCTCAAAATGGATCTCAAACCTATTTGGTAGAGCACAACTCTAATATATATAAAAAAACACAGATAAAGCCACACCCTCAACTTTATACATTGACATTTAAATTCTGGGGCAGCTAAATATTCAGAGAAACCATGGAAGAGCTAGTTATCTGCCTAAAACTAGTAATATCTATAAGCTTTAATTTCATTAAGAATGAAAAGCTTCCTCTGAGATTCTAGTTCATTGAATAGTTCTACATAAAACTAAATCAACATTTTAAAAGATGAACATAAGTGTAAAGATGTAAAGGACTTCCGTTTATTAGCAAAGTACTTAGAATATTAAGCACCAAAAACCTCCAACATAAATCAAAGTGAGTATTAAGTTAGCTTGATTAGTTATGAGTAGAGAGAAAAAGCTGGTTTCACATTTCTATAAGCAATTACCTTCTATCTTAAAGATTATTTTGCTATTTATTTTTAAATAATAGCATTTTGGTCTCATTGGATAAAGTACCAATGACAGGAAAGAAAAAAAGTTTAGCCATCCTTCTTGTTTCTACAGCCTCAAATACACCTGAGAGATGCAATACTGCATGACAAGGTGGGGATCTACAGAGTATGGCTAATTCAAACTTTTAACTTTGCAAAACGTTTAAAAAAACCCATGAGCTTTATTTACAGAAAATAATGCAAACTTATTAATGACACACCTGCCTCTCTCCACCCCTAACTGTAACACCTACTACCCCAAAACAAAAACAGTATTCTGTCACCTATCCTTGAAATCACAAAAGCATATGCACAAAGAATATATGAACTGAGAGTGAATGTGCTAGACTGTTTGAAAAGCTGTTGTATTTGGCAGGAATATAGTTCTAGAATTCAACTGGAAAAATATTCAATTGCTAGATAAAAGGAGACTAAAAAAGTCAAGGTAGAAAGCAATTTTTAAAACTCTCATGGTCATTCCAGCCAATCAATGTTTGGATTAGATTATGTCATGTGAGTGACTGCTTTTACAGTCACCTTCGCAGAAATACCTCCTCCTAGTTCTTCACGGAGAAGACTATCCCTTATGGAGAAGGCCACAAGAATGGCTATAACCAGACTTTAAAACAGAAGTAGGACTGAAAAGAGATCCAGAAACCCAGAACTAGTTTCACAGCCTATATGGCCAAAGATAAATCACGGAGTTTCCTATTCCTATTTAACCAGAAAATATTCAATGGATCATTCTTGGCTTGCTTCAAAAATTCATCTTAGAAAAGCACAGTTAAGGGATGAGCTTGCTCAGTGATACTGTGCTGTCACTAAAGATGAAGACATTTTCTGCATTCAATAGAAGAAATATCCATTAAATTGAAACAAATAATAGATAGTTTAATGCTTCTTTATTATAGTTTCTAAAGAATAATTTAGAAATGATCATGTCAAAATCAATCTAATAGATATCTTGCTGTATGTATTTGGGGAATGAAATTCTACATCAAGGTCTTTCCAGACTAATAGTCATTAAACTGCTATAGCACTGATGTTTCGTTTGGTATTTTCCAAAACTGCCTTTGCAAAGAAAAGTTTACAAAAGCAAAAAAATATAAAGAACTAACTTATAAACTCATTTGTGGCCTAAGAAATAGGTGGAGCATAATTACTACTTATGTTTTATCAGAAATGAAGTAACACAAAACTCTGCCAACAGTTTTATTTTGGATTTTCTAGTTGGTTAATTTATTATCATCATCATGGCAGAAGCTGCTCTTCAGAAGAGATCTGAACTAATGGTCAAATGTGTCAAGGACTTCTTGTATACAGGACAAAGGACTTGGAGAAAACATTTGATCAAACTTCAAGGTGGCTAACAAAATGCACAGAGTACAGAGTGATATGAAGAGATGCTAGCTCAGGCCAGAAGGAATAGCACTTATACAAGACACACAGCAGTTATACAGCACAGTAAGAGACAGCGAACACCATGCAGCAGGAGGGAAAGCAAAAGTGGTACAAATTCAAAAGGTAAAAAGCGTGTGAGGGTGATACAGGGTAGGCGGGTAGAAAAATGTCAACCAGTACATTTATGTAGTACATCTAGGTAGAAAAGCTTTCTCAGAGTTCAAAAAGGAAAACAGTTTTGCTGCCTAAGAGCAGAGAGTTAAAGTTCAATTGTTACAAACACTGTATAGCACTAATACTTCAGACATAGCCAGGATGTGACAGGACTCCAGATGGTATCTCAGCAAGGATGAAGCCTAACTGACAGGAAGAAGAGAGAGAAAGCAAATGGGATACAAGTAAGGTAAGATGCAGACTGTCTTCTTATGACAAAACAATCTTGGCACTTGTGCTTTAAGCTAATGGTGCAGAGATATCAAAGACTATCCCATTCTGCACATTGTGGTTTAAAAAAAAGGACAAGGGGTTGACGGAACAAGAGATATAAATACATTATGCTAACAGCTCACTGCAGAAAGCAGGTGAAGCCACGCAAAGGAATGAGATCACCCAAAACCACGGTGTGAAAGGAGAAAGGCCCAAGCTAGAATCCCATGAGACCCCTTAAAGGCAGGAGTGTAATGGGAATGAGCTGCCAAGCACACACTGAAAGAACATCTGGATAAGAAAAGCCGGGAAACAGGTGTATAAACAACTATGTTGATTAATGTATCCTACAGTTCATTGACAGTCACGTCTAGACTGAAGAGCAAAACCTGCATATGCATGCTTACTACCGTAACTAGGAAACTTCACAGCATCATGCGTCTTCTGGACAGTAGAAATCAGTGGTGGTCTATGAATATCAAGCACAATCAGAAGCTAACAGCATCTCTACTTCTAAACGCTTTCACCATGTTAGACAGGTTGCTAGTGATGACAACCTAATTTGAGCCGTTCATCTTCTGGTCACACTCTTACACTTTAGCGCACACAATACTATGTGAGATACTTGGTTTTCTTCCTAAGAAAGACTGGGTTAGGAAGACTAGACAATGAGACTACACTAAATTGGGAACAGCATTGAGATAGTAAGTAAAAACTCTGTTAAGAACACGCACAAATCAGAGACTAATCAGCCTAAGGCGACATAGACATGCTTGATTCAGTGCACCTGATGATTCAATGGAGGCCTAAAAATTCCTCCCCAAATGATTATTTTTTCAAGAGAATTCATAAAAGTTCAGAGAAAGTTAGACAGATTTAATTAGATTTGCTGAACAACATTTTATCTATTTACCTAGTGGTAACAGTAAGCAAGTGCCATCTCTAAGGTCACTTCTTCAAAACATCTTGGATGATTAATCTGGGAATGTAAGTATAACTTCCTGTCCTCCCTCACTCATTTCTGCTTCTGAGGAGAAACTTCATGTTTAAAATCGCACTTACTCTGTTCTCATGTTTACTAACAATTATTTCAATTACAGAATTTTTAAATAGGGAAAAAAGCATTTATTCTGCAGTATTCCTGTAACGACTGCAAAACCCTATGAGTAAAACCCACACATGTATGTATGAGACTGCATATCGAACTGGGACCCTGCTATCAGAAGTGGAAGTTGATTTTACACTGGAACTTCTGAAGTATCAGAGAGTTCATTCAAGTGGTTATGCTGAGACTGATTTAATTGGTACGTAGGCATACAAAGGAACAGTTTAGTGTTTGCTTCCTGATCTCCTAATTTTTACTCATATTAAATTATTTCCCTATATTTCTCCACTTTTCTTCCTTCCACACACCAACCTGGTATCAATGAGCTTTGTACAAGGTGGAAAAGCATTTCATATTCCAAAATATGCAGAAAAGTAAGAAAGGCAGATACTCTCTTACAACTGTATCTCCAGCTTGAAGTCTACCAAACATGTAATTTTACTGGGACTGCAAGAGTAAACATAATCTAAAATATTTTCCAATGTGGTGCTTTAGAAAATCAGAATCTGGTGTCTGGCCTTCTGTGAAGATCCTTTAGGAACAGTGCTCAGGAGGTGATTAGAATATAAAAGACAGTGTTGGGAGTCATGGACTTACTTTACATATAAATCCAAATGCCTCGGGAAATCTATTTTGCCAGCAAGAATCTTCTGATATATACCAAATGGATTGTCATCAAAAAATGGAGGAAACCTATTTTAATACAGCAAATTTTTAGAGGTTAGAAAAAGAATTCCTAAAAATCTTATAATCAATATTATGTTACAGTAATTCCCCTCAGAAATCATTGGTTATTAGTTCTTTTTGGTAGGGTATCATCAATCAAATACTAACTTGAAGAATAACTTAAGTTAAGGCTGCTATTACAAAACAGAGAACATTTTTTTATGCAACACATTGAATATAGAATTAAAACTGAAGTATTACAAGAGAGATTTTTGTTATCTTAATACAGTAAAAATATCAATTATGAAACAATTTTCAGTGTTAAAGTAAAAAATTATTTGCCTTTATCTATAAAACCCAAGTATATCCTTTCCAAAAGAGCATTACCATTTTCTGATCTTGTCCTTTAACTGCAGGCATACCCTTACTCACAGATAGTTTCTATCTAAAGTGTCAAAGGACCCTCATATGAATAGATTGTCCAGTTCAGTTATTTATTGTACTTCTTGAATTACAGAATCACAGAATGATAGGGGTTGGAAAGGACCTCTGGAGATCATCTAGTCCAACCCCCCCACCAGAGCAGGTTCACCTACAGCAGATCGCACAGGAATGTGTCCAGGTAAGTTTCGAGCATCTCCAGAGAAGGAGACTCCATAACCTCTCTGGGCAGCTTGTTCCAGTGCTCTACCACCCTCAAAGTAAAGAAGTTCCTCCTCATGGTTAGATGGAACTTCCTATGATCAAGTTTGTGCTCGTTACCTCTTGTCCTGTCACTGGGCACCACTGAAAAAAGACTGGCCCCATCCTCCTGGCACCCACTCCTTCAGTATTTATAAGCATTGGTAAGATCCCCCCTCAGTCTTCTCTTCTCCAGAATAAAAAGACCCAAGTCCCTCAGCCTTTCCTCATAAGAAAGATGTTCCAGTCCCCTAATCATCTTTGCAGCCCTTTGCTGTACCCTCTCCAGCAGCTCCCTGTCCTTCTTGAACTGAGGAGCCCAGAACTGGACACAGTACTCCAGACGCGGCCTCAGCAGGGCAGAGTAGAGGGGGAAGACAACCTCCCTCGACCTGCTTGCCACACTCTTCTTGACGCACCCCAGGATGCCATTGGCCTTCTTGGCCACAAGGGCCCATTGCTGGCTCATGGTCATCCTGTTGCCCACCAGGACTCCCAGGTCCCTTTCCACAGAGCTGCTTTCCAGCAGGTCAGCCCCTAACCTGTACTGATGGATGGGGTTATTCCTCCCCAGGTGCACTACCCTACACTTGCCTTTGTTGAATTTCATAAGGTTCCTCTCTGCCCAACTCTCCAGCCTGTCCAGGTCACGCTGAATGGCAGCGCAGCCTTCCGGTGTGTCCACCACTCCTCCCAGTTTTGTGTCCTCAGCAAACTTCCTGAGGGCACAGTCTATCCCTTCATCCAGGTCACTGATGAATATATTGAACAGGACCAGACCCAGTACTGACCCCTGGGGAACACCACTTGTTACAGACTTCCAACTCCAAATTCAAGTATATGATTTGTTAAAGAACATTTGAAAGACTGTTCAGAACCTGAAATTCTCTCAAAGTGCAGCTGTCTTTCTGTGTTGGACAGATAAAGTATTTATTTCATAATCTTCCCAAGATGATCAGTAAATCAAGATGCAATTAAAATTCTACACTTACTATTTTCTAAAAAGTTTATGAAGTTCTTGAAGAAGATATGAGGTAACAGAGAGACTACTTCTTGTCGTATAGCTAAAGTAAGAATTAAGAGAGTTTTCTGTTGTGCTTCCTCTACTAGTATAACACATACCCTGATTACTGCAAGAGGCTCAGAGTATGGGTGCAAGAGTACTGTCAGTACAAGCAGCTTAGCCCAAGTGCCAACAGGTTTTCAGAGTGGCAGTCACCTTTTTAGCAGTGACCAGAGGAAACCTTTTAGGGGAATGGAATAACTAACTATTCATCCACTAATCTCAGTTCCACCTTGAGTTCTGTAACATGACCAAAGCATCCCTCTTACTACGCTTCTGGCTCAAAACCCCTACAGAATAGAAAAAATAGGGATTTTTAATATTAACCATATTCACCATTACAGTCCAATGTTTAAAATGTTTTCCCATCTCCCTAATGTTTTATAATTACTTTCTAAGAGAACTTAACTGCATGCATACACACACAAAATACAGTGCTGGTGGCTTTGGAAATCATTGGTAGCACAAACAAGGATGAAAACAACATTTCTTCATTTCACGTTCTTTCCTTCATTTTAGGTTACTCAAACTAGCTTATTCCTCAACAAGTGTTATGCATTATTTCCATTACATAAGTGTTTTCAGAAGTACTAATTTCTTCATTATTCAGCTGATGGTCAAGTGGATTAGCATTTCCTTTGAAATACTCTACAATTCAGCCACAGACAAAACCAAATTCCATCAGAATAGTTAAATAAACCTGTCTGCATAAGGTAAAAAATTAATACTTCAAAGCACAGGAAAGCATGACAAAACTATCTGGTTAAGGAAAGACTGAAGAACATTTGTTGGTGGAGTTCAGAAATGCAGAGTAGTTTCATTATGAAAAACTGAATAGTCTCAGCAAGAAAAAAACCTGGAAAATAAACAAACTAAGGAAAAAAATATTTGTGTTTTTATAAAATCCTGCTTCGACACTGAAGAACAAGGAAAACATGATAGATACTTAACATGTGTAAAATTTTCCCACACCAGAGACACTATCATATAAAGTTTCTTTTTTAGTCAGGCAAAATTATGTCCTTCACATTCTCCAAAGCAAGTTGACAAACAGTACGCTCAATTTCCAATTTTGTATTTGTTATTACATATTGCAGAGAGGGGCAAAAGCCCAGCTAGAGCCCATTCTGGCCACGGTCATAAGGGATAGCAAGAAATGTTTTTACAAATACATTAACAACAGAGAGCCAATGAGAATCTCCATCCTTTACTGGATGCGGGATGGAACATCATCACCAAGGATGAGGAAAAGGCTGAGGTACTTAATGCCTTCTTTGCCTCAGTCTTTAACAGCCACACCAGGTATCCCCTGGGTATTCAGTCAGCTGGAAGACAAGGATGGAGAGCAAAATAAACTCCCCATGATCCAGGAGGAAGCAGTTAATGACCTGCTATGCCTCCTGGACACTCACAAGTCTATGGGGCCTGATGGCATCCACCCAAGGGTGCTGAGGGAGCTGGCGAAGCAGTTTGCCATGCCGCTCTCCATCATTTATCAACAGTCCTGGTTAATGGGGGACATCCTGGATGACTGGAGGCTTGCCACCATGATGCCCATCTACAAGAAGGGCCAGAAGGAGGATCCGGGGAACTACAGGCCTGTCAGCCGTACCTCGGTGCTGGGGAAGATTAAGGAGAGGTTCATCTTGAGGATGCTCACAGGGCACGTGCAGGACAACCAAGGGATCAGGCCCAGCCAGCACGGGTTCATGGAAGGCAGGTCCTGCTTGACCAACCTGATCTCCTTCTATGACCAGGTGACCCGCCTGGTGGATGAGGGAAAGGCTGTCGATGTTGTTTACCTGGACTTCAGTAAAGCCGTCGACACTGTCTCCCATAGTATTCTCATGGAGAAGCTGGAGAATCGTGGCTTAGACAGGTGCACTCTTCACTGGGTAAAAATCTGGCTGGATGGCCGAGCCCAGAGAGTCGTGGTGAATGAGTGAAATCCAGTTGGCGGCGGGTCACAAGCGGAGTCCCCCAGGGCTCAGTTTTGGGACCGGTCTTGTTTAATATCTTTATCAATGGTCTGGATGAGGGGATAGAGTGCACCCTCAGCAAGTTTGCAGATGACACCAAGCTGGGTGGGAGTGTTGATCTGCTTGAGGGTAGGAAGGCTCTGCAGAGGGATCTGGACAGGCTGGATCGATGGGCCGAGGCCAATTGTATGAGGTTCAACAAGGCCAAGTGCCGGGTCCTGCACTTGGATCACAACAACCCCATGCAACGCTACAGCCTTGGGGACGAGTGGCTGGAAAGCTGCCCTGCAGAAAAGGACCTGGGGGTGTTGATTGACAGCCGGCTGAAGATGAGCCAGCAGTGTGCCCAGGTGGCCAAGAAGGCCAATGGCATCCTGGCCTGTATCAGAAATAGTGTGGCCAGCAGGAGTAGGGAAGTGATCATGCCTCTGTACTCGGTGCTGGTGAGGCCGCACCTCGAATCCTGTGTTCAGTTTTGGGCCCCTCACTACAAGAAGAACATTGAGGTGCTGGAGCGTGTCCAGAGAAGGGCGACGAAGCTGGTGAGGGGTCTGGAGCACAAGTCTTATGAGGAGCGGCTGAGGGAACTGGGGTTGTTCAGTCTGCAGAAGAGGAGGCTGAGGGGAGACCTCATCTCTCCCTAACAATTACCTGAAAGGGGGTTGCAGAGAGGTGGGTGTTGGTCTCTTCTCTCAAGTGATGAGTGACAGGAGAAGAGGAAATGGCCTCAAGTTGTGCCAGGGGAGGTTAAGGCTGGATATTAGAAAAAATTTCTTTACTGAGAGAGCGCTGAAGCACTGGAACAGGCTGTCCACAGAGGTGGTGGAGTCACCCTCCCTGGAGGTGTTCAAGGAACGCGTGGACGTGGCATTGTGGGACATGGTTTAGTGGGCATGGTGGTGTTAGTTGATGGTTGGACTTGATGATCTTACAGGTCTTTGCCAACCTTAATGTTTCTTTGTGATATTAGCATCTATAAATGCATAAAGCTATTAGAATGAGACTTTATAACTATGTATTACAAAGGTGCCAGCTGCAGTAAGCAGACTGATATGAAATGCAGGGGTTTTTTTCTCCACCTCCAAACATTCTGTACACTACCGAGGTGTGAAATCAAGACGAATAAGAAGTATGTACATGCTTTTACATATTTACATATGTTTAAATTGCTTTGCTTTCCCACTTTCCAGAATTACTATGTCTAGAATTCTTGAGAGAAATTTAAATCACACTTGGTTATATAAGAATATAATGGCAATACTGCTTAAAGTGCATTTGAACTATATGCAAAATGAGAACAGCTTTGAAAGTTTACATAGTTTTCTTGAAGACGAACCAAATAACTTGACTTTGATAGTGCTTGCAAATGTCAATCTGCAACACAGCAGAGATTTTAGACAAAACAACGCAAGTATTGTGCTCAAGCTACCTAATAAATCAACAACCCCCTGCCCTTGAGTTTCAGACTGTCTTCACACCATAACACAAATACAAACAGCTGCCTTTTTTCCACCAACTGAAAAGAAGCTAAAAAAAAAAAATCTCTGTGTATGGGACAACAGCTGCAAACCATTCCCTTTGCTAACTGATGCATAACAATGGCACTGACGTTGGTCTCAAAGATAACAGATAGTTTTAGCACTGAAGAACAGAAGCTGTAAAACCTCAAGGGAAAACACACAGATCTGAGAATATGAAACCGTAGAAAGGAACCATTAGCTACCTAAAACGATAGACCAGCACATCACATATGACCACCAAAGCAAAAACGAAAACCACAAAGCCCTCATTAAATGAGAAAATTCCGTTGGCTACGTGTCTGATGACAGTACAACTATGACCTAACATATCTAACGTTAAATAACAAGTATATTTTCCTCTGTGGTAGATTGTAACAGAATACATTTACTCAAAATAAGTAGATCTTTCAACTCTTTCTATTGACAGTTTGTTTAGCTTGTTTAGCTTAACTCGATGAACTCGGTATTACTAATCTGTTCTGTAAAGATTCATTGTCACCCCCGGTTATCCTTGTTCTTTCGCCTTCCTATATTTTATTATCTTAAACTTAAATGGGATCTTGTCTTAAATCTAGTATGTGCAGAACTAGAATTCCATGGGCCTCCAGAGATTTAAGTTAGAGAAATAAGACACTGCAGAACAGGAAAGTGTGGTTTTGTTTGTTTGTTTTAAAAGAGACCATTTCCTTACGCACACACCTACCAATTCTTTTCAATTGCTTTTGGGGTTCACATAGAGTAACTTCAGGAAATAACTACCAAATGTCTTACGTAATTTACTTGCAGACAATAACTTAGTCTTGAAGTCAGGTTTTGTTCCCCTTCAAATAATTTTCAAATTTCCTAAATCTTCTTTGAATTTCAAGGGATAAAGTTACCTAAGACTGTTTTTGCATTAATAGCTCTGATAGTAAATATCAAGCCACATCCTGAGCTGGTGAGGAAAAGCATTTTAAAACACTACTGCCAACAACAGCAAAAAGCTGATAAAATACTAAAAGTATATGCCCTATATGACAACCTGCCCTCTTAAATAAAACAGACACAAGCCACAATCCCTGCCCCATTCAACCCCCCCAAACCCCAGAATCTTAAAAATCCTAAGCAAGTAGTATCAATCAACCCACCCTCCCAAAAAAACCCCATGCCCCAAAACCTACAAACAAACAAAAAAACCCAACCAACAAACAAACTTGGGTGGAGTCTTTATCCCAGCTTTGGATAGGGACTCCAACCAAACACTAAAAAATAGAAAGCATTCAATCATTGTGAAGAGCGTATCTACACAAACACTGCAGTAAAAACAGTTACAAAATCACTTGGCAGCAAACAGCTGCTCTGTCAGTCACCCTGTATAAGATCTCAGTTTCCTTTTAGAAATGTGTAATTTATCTCCATTGGTTAAGAGTGTCTACAGCCAAAGTGTTACTATTAAGCTTGGGGGAATCCAGATCTCATCACTTGAGCCAGATAGTTTTGGGACACAGAAGATCCTACATAAAAATTATTGCAGCTGCTGTCTTTTTTAATGAAGAATATATACCAGTCATACTTCAGTGCCCTGCGGTCTTGAGGTCTCACTGACTCCAGAGATGACATCTTGCTTACCTATCATCTGTAGTCAGTATGTTAACTTTGGAAACCATGTTTCTATTACTGCTCTACTAGAGAGAAGCCTGTCAACCTCTCTAAGGCACAGAAAGGAAAAACGCCAAAAATCCACTTACACAGAGACCACACAGACCAAACAGAGAGTGGTCCCACCGAGACGCATGGCAGGAAGGTAAATCACTCTGACTACAGCTGGGAGACTGCAGCACCTGTGCTAATGTTACAGCACCAGACACCTTTATCTACGGTCTTCATGCTGTCTAAGACTAAGATTAGTGGCAACAAGGCTGCTGGGAGTCTCTTGCTCCTTTCAACCCTCAGAGAAGGATTCCCTTGACCAGATTGGGCCGCTCACCCTTACAGGGAGCAGTGGAAGAAAGGTGAAGCCTGGCTTCTGCACAGATCAGCCTACATAAATAATAATGACTTTTTATTAGACCAGTCAGCCAAGCCTGCCTGGGTCAGTAGGGAACTATTAGTAGATTTTTATGCTTTTTCTGTC
This sequence comes from Gavia stellata, assembly GCF_030936135.1. Classification (NCBI taxonomy): domain Eukaryota; kingdom Metazoa; phylum Chordata; class Aves; order Gaviiformes; family Gaviidae; genus Gavia; species Gavia stellata. Next base: position 77,236,578 of record NC_082594.1, read on the forward strand.
CAGAAATTGCTTTGGGATTCAAAGTAAATGCATATGCAAGTCTTCAGGACATTAAGAAAGCGAGCAGTGGGCAGCAATGCTGTCCTGAGTTAAAGTTTTGATGCTATTGGGTGAACTTCTTCACAGCAAACACACGCCATGGATTGGAGCTCTGAAGTGATCATCCCTCAGGGGAACTATCTGCTCAGGCAATCTGACAAGCTTGTCCAAACACCAGAAGAGTCTCAAAGTTACTCTGAGCTGACAGTACTGTATACAGAAAAGGAAGAATAAATCCATGCAAGGATGTTTTTGTTCTGACTTCACTCTATGGGGCTGCAGATCCAGAACGAAAGGCCATAGAGGCAACCTGACGCACACTCAGGGAGAGAGAAGGCACAGAGCACACTGGGCCTGGTACCAAAAAGAAGTTCTAACAACTATGAAACTGAAACAGATGGAATATACCATGTATCTTCCAAAGCCATGAAAGCCTTGCTTTCACCTGCATTTGTTCTACTGCACCAAACATGGAAAACCCGATTTCTTTCAAAATTCCCACTTTTTTTTTTTTTTACAAGTACATTCAAAAGATACAGCTAAGAAAAAGAACAACGAAAAAACATGTGGATGCCTTGTCCAGTACATAAGCAGAATTTCACGTTCTCCCTAAACAAGTTATTCATTTTACTGAAAATCGTGTTTCTTTTTTGAAATCAGAGCAAATTAAGACAGTTAATTATATTAATGCCAGAAAGTCTCTCTTCAGTTTGAATTTGTATCTTTTGGAAAAATTGCCTATCAAGCAAATTCCAAAACATCAGAAGTAGTGTTTCAGCAAACTGATTTTCAAATAGAGTTTTTAAGCTTTCCCCTGATCTTTTTTCTTTGGTTTAAAGAAAACCAGTGCTCAGTAGTAATACAAGCTGTACTAGTAAGCGTCTTCCTACTTGCCACTACACATTTTTACAGACTAAAGCTCCCACTGCAAGTATTATTTCACTATGCTAGAAATTACAGAAGTTTCAAAGAAAACTGGTAGTTCTCTTCTTCAACCTTTAAATATAAAGGATTTTATGTATAAAAATCTAAACTTCAGCAAAACATGACTTTCCAAAACAGATAAGGAAAAGAGCAGCTGTTAAAACAGTCTTAAGGAAAAAAAAAAAACCCCAAACCAAAAAATCCCACCACAAAAGCAACTAAAAAACCCGATGAACTCAAAAAACTAAAAAGCCCAGTAATAACAGTGAAGTATGTTCTTTTGTACAGCTTCCCAATCCCTTTCTTCAGAGGCAGAAATGAAACTGGTATATCAATAATAAATTTAGCCCAGAACTAGTAAAGAATCTGTATATACATACATACATATATAAAAAATATTGCTGTGATACAGCAATCATTATCACTTACCCTGACAACATCTCAAATATAAGAATTCCCAGGGCCCACCAATCCACAGCTCTTCCATGGCCTTTGCTTTGTATAACTTCTGGTGCAAGGTACTCAGGAGTGCCACAGAGTGTCCATGTCCTGGGAGGAAAAGAAGGGAAAAAAAAAAAAACCAAAACACAAAACAAACAGCAAAACCAGACTGAAGTGAAACTGAAATAACAGTAATAGAAAAAAACAAACACACAGATAGGAAGTACCCAACATATGCCCCTGTATTTATTGTGTATAGGAACAAGAGAAAAAAAAACCTCTACAAGTTCTAAAAAGGCTGCTTTGATGATGCTCTCCAATTCTCCTGTAACAAGAGATATATGGAAATTAAGAAACCTCTTGGCTGCAGGCAATATCTGTGCACTGAGTTTCCTGACTGCTGGTGTGGTACTCTATCCATTAGGCTGTATGTTGCTTTGAAATTATTAACCGTGGTCTTCATCCTGTAAGCTGCAGACCCTGGGAGCTCAAGGACTACTTCTGACAGACCCAACAAAAGGCAAGCTTATTGGCATTTTCCAGCAGAAGGAAAAAATTTTGTTTAGAAAAAAACAAAAGGAAGAGGGGGAGATAAAGTAGTAGTTTAAATCAATAAATAGCGCAGATGTAAGTTAAGATTCCTTTTATGACCTAAGCAACGATTTTCAAATAGTATTGAAATGTAACCTGTCATCACTCCCACAATATCCATTGAAAGGAAAACATTTTGTGTTTTTAATTATTTAAAATGCTTACAAGGTGTAGTTAAGCAAGTGTGAGATATGTAAGTAATATTATTGTTGATATATTTTACTGCCATTTTTAGTCGTACCTTTCTTAATACAAGCTCAGGATATAAAAGTGTTACACTGCTACCTAACTGAAATGTGTATTTCAAGTTCTATGAATTAATGAAATAAATTGAAACTAAGCAGTTAATGTTTACAAAGACCAAATTGCAATTTGAAGCGCAGAATATTTTGAAACAATTTCTTTCAGAAATGTGAAATCTTCTCTGTAAAAATACCCATGCAGGATTTGCTTGGCTTCACTACCTTGACTTATGTTCAAATACATGCTAGAGAAAAAAATATGCTTTGATTCTGAATAAATTACACTTCCCTGATAGCAAGTCAGAAGAGGAAACTCTGAAAAAGTGTTCATCAATTCAAGAGAGGATGAAAAAACAGCAGAGAACAAGAAAAAAAATAAAGCATGTTGTATTTTAAGAAGAGTTCTAGTAACAAATTACAAGGAATATAGTCACAAAATTAATAGTCACTGCAAACAATTTCTAACTTGCAGCAAAAGAAACTCTAATTGTCTTGTGAGTGCAGAAGAATCTTCTCCAAGGCATGAATGAAACTAGTAACATGGTCCTGAACAAATGCATTAAGATGAACAGCAATCACTTTTAGACTCATACATACCTCTTTCAACTTCTAGTTTTTCCTACCATTGTTCTGCTAAACTTAACAAACCTTCTTTTTCCTAACCATAAATGGATATTCCAGATGCACCTATGGTATGGTTTTTTTTTTTAAGATTAAATAATACACTTTTCTGAGATTGCAGAATTATTTTAAACAGAGCTTTTGGGTGTGTTTTTCTTCTGTTTTTTTCCTTTTGTTTGGTTGGTTTTTTAAACCTTAGCCTTAATTCATAAAAATAATTAAGATCAAAGAAGAGGAGCTGTACAGTCAGTCAAGACTTTAAATGAAGATTTTTTGATACACAGAATTTAATTTCTTTAGGCCTGATTTTAATACGACAAAAGCTAAATTACTCCAGCTAAACTGTCAGAACGTGTTAGACACACTATGCACCCAAGTGCTCTGTGATTCTTGAAAGTATGTTCGTTAGTGTAAAGAATACATCTTTACTTTTTATCATAAAAGGGTGGCATAATTTTTGTTGCTAGAAAACGTAAACTCTCATTTTCCAAATCAAGTATACTCAAGAAAATTCTTACGTACAGCACTGCTTTACACACTACTGCCATCTAGCAGTTGCCTAGATCAGGACTAGGTGATTAAGAAAAACAACAAAGCTTTGTTGTCTTTTAAAACAAAATAGCCCCGCCTCCCCCAAATTTAAAGATCTGTATTTACAATCCATCATACGAATTTTTATTTATACTAATTTTGCCAGCTCTGCAAATGAAGCAGCTACCAGTTTTACTGCTGTATTTGGGAAAAAGATCTGTACAAATAAAGCAGACAGGGCAGGCACATTAGTTTTAATGGACAAGAGAGACAGTTTGCAGGACAATGCCCCACAACAGTCACCTTTCCTCCCCAAAAATTGCCAACACTATGAATGCATAAATTCAGCAAAGATGCAGTCTTTGGTAGTTTTCATCCCTTATCAAGGTCATTTAGGATACAAAAAAAAAAAATCAGTTTAAAACTTGACCATGACTTCCAGGACCCACACAATTTGCTGGTGACAATGTAACTAAAATGACCCTCAATTACCTTACAGGTTAATAAGATCTTTTTTATTCAAGCAAAAGGAAAACCACAAATTAAGGAAAGGCCAACATAACTTTAAGTCCCCTAGTTGCACTAGGAAATAAAACTTATTACCACCAGCAGGTCATCTACTTCTCTTAATTTCAATCAAGAAATTTATGTTTACTAACTACACAAAAACTTGGAGGAAGCTCAAATTCTTTGTCAAGCTGTGTATTTGTGCCATACAATCATGCCTTGTATTTCCTCTTTTGTTGGTCATGAAACAATTTTATTTTCTGGAAAAAGCATCAAGTAAATTCTATAAAAAGATCAAATTTTCTTAAGTATTTTTTTTATCATTACTATTTCATGACTCTTGCATATTCATCTGAAACTCCAGATTATCCTTTTGAAGATAAATTATAAAGCAGAAAAATAAGAATAGACTGTTTCCTTCAAACTGCTACAAAAAATCCACTGCTCTGCGTTTTCAAAATAAAAGCTGAAATACAGGTAAGCAATATTTCATAAGGTTGAACATGTCATTTTAAAACATTGAAAAGAAACAAAGAATCTACTCTGGTCACAAAGATAAGCTATAAAATAGTATTTGTGGGACCTGTTAACAGTATTATTTGAAGAAGTTAAGTCTCAGTGGTTAACATATTTTAGCGTTCTACACTATTCAGCATCCACCTCTGTAGTCCTTGACAACCTTCTCGCATACAAGCCAGAGTTTAACAATGTCCTTTTTGGTGTTCTCTTCTGGAAGTTTCTCCATAATTATACGCAATGGAGATTGCATTGTTTCCAGCCCACAAAAGCTTGTTCTGTGAGACATTCTTGCTTCTACAGTGACACACAATATACTTTACAAACAAGATTTGCTACGTATTGGTTTTTTTCTTTCTCTTCAAGTCTACTCAGTAGAATAGTCATGAGGTACACCCAGTTTAAGCAACAGTGCAGAGGTATCCCCAAAATCTTTAAGGTTATTTTTTTTTAATTAGGAATTTAAACTGAGCAAACTAAAATTAACAGTGAGTAACATTCCTCTAAAAAAATAATCGTAAACTTTCATAAAATTGAGTGAAAACTGTTCATAAGAATACAAAATTCTATGAACTTTTGTTTCAGTTCCTCTGAAAGAACACAAGAGCTAAAAAAACCCAACAAAACAAAACCCCAAAACCAACAAAAAAACTAGTAGGAAACATCAGAAACATGTTTAATGTATATATTATACCTGACAAGTGGTACATGCTTTCCAGAAAAAGAAAGGTCTAAAAATGCACTGGCTATAAAATTCAGTGCAACTCCTTTCTACATCCTTCAGGTTAACGATAATTTATTCTGGTCCCCTCACCTCTCCTTTTTTCTTGACACTGCGCCTTTTTTAAAGTAGTGGCACATGTATTGAATGTGAATGTACTTACAAGAAACTGAAAAGGTTATTAAGTGTTCAGTTAAGGTATGCCAAGGAGGAAAAGAGAAGAAATAAACAGCAGCTGAGGCAAAGACACATTGTTTTGGAGAAAAATTTAGAATTTTAAAAAGTACACTATGACTGAAAAGGTAAAAACAAGGATAAACAGAAGGACATATCAGTAAGGAAGAGAAGGAGACAAGAAAACCTCCTCCCTTTCCTCTTTTTCTAGCAATTAGAGTCTAGCCTTTCAGAAAATTTACTAATAAGAAGGTAAATGTGCAGGGCTGCTTCCCACAACAGGCATGTGAGCTACGAGCCAGCCACTCTCTCTAAAGAGCGGCTTAATTGTAGATGGACATGGTGAACACTTCACCCTTTGACACATGATAGCGGGAAGAAAGGAAAATGCTTACTGAAAAACCTCAATTAAGCAACTACAGAATCATTCATACGAAATAATATGTATCAAGAAATGTGTACTTGTATTGAAGGTCTTCTGCAGACATTGTTTTATCTTACATGTCACATTTCTCTAGGAAAACATTTGCTGGTCCTAAGTGGCATGCTTCCTCACAGCTGTTTGAAAAACATATGTGCTTTGTGTTTTATTTTCACAACTCATATGGACTATATATATGCATACATATATACACATACATACATGTAAGGTTCATGTGTATAGAAGTTTGCCATGCATAAAAATGACAAAACATATCCTATACTTTAGGTCAAATAGTCTATGAAACTAAATAACCTGCTGGAGTGCATTGGTGGATAAATTGCTGACAACTGTGTATTTTTACAGTATCAAAAACAGCGTTGTGAAAATGACTACGGCTAGCAGGGTGAATACTATATAGTCAGGGAGGGGGAAGACTTAAAAAAAAAAAAAAAAAAATCACACTTGCATAGGTAACTACCATGCTCTAACTGATGAAGTCCTCACTCCTTCCAACTTTGTGTTGTGATCTGCATTTTATATTACCTGTCATGCATGCATGCATAGGTAAAGGGGGTACTAATATAAAACTACTGTAGCATCCTATGATTCACTTCAACACAAATTGATCAATTTCACACTCTCCACGCCCCCCCCAGCAAGACAGGACGCAAGAAAAACAAATAAAAAAAGTAGTGATAACTTGTTTTGATCTCCTACAATGTATTTGAACAAATTTACTCTTATAGATTCATCTTCCAGATTGAAGAACATACTTTGGTGTGAACTGTCACCTTATCTCATGAAGGATTACTTCTGCTGTGCCTGAAACCTACAGAAATCCAAATTAAGAATAACCACTAAGTGGCAGTAGCTACATGTAAAAAGGAAGTTGCAAGAATTTGTATGACAACGACTTACAAAGAGATCGTCCTACTTTTTATATGGAAGTAGCCTTACCTCCTCCTGCAAAAATTTACTTTGATTTAAAAACAGAATATTAAAAAAAAAAATTCCAACATCTCAAGACCTATCTGCTTGCCCAGTGGAAACTGAATTCAATCAAACATACTGATATTAAAACACTATGGTTTTAAAACAGACTTTTAGACCTTAAGGGTGAATAGAACCAGCATACTTATTAGTTGCCTACCATTCTTCTGTGCCAAGGCAACCCAGCACTGCGAGTATGTAACCCATAGGGAAGCAACCATTGTGACCTCCATAACACGACTTGATCTGCCCCATTGACTTTAACTTCATAAGGAATCCATTAAGAGTAGATCCCTCAGATCCACCTTCACTTCAAATTGATCTTGTAGAATTCTGCCCTTGCCCCCAACTGTTGCAAAAACAGCATAAAACAGGTAAAAGAGATGAGTGAAGGGGATGAGCACCTATGTAACGCCTAACTCGCTTACTAGGCTGCCTCAAGGAGAACAATCAGATATGGTCTCCCTCAAGAGGTGGCCCTAGGGCATAATACCAAATCTTGTAACACTGCTTTTCTAATATGACAGGCTAGTCTTTTTTCTTCCTTATTTTCAATCCCAATAACAACTCTTCCTTCTTTTTAAGAACATGTATTATAATCTTGGAAGGGTATTTCAAACAGAGAGAACTGAGAAATCACTGGGGAAAAAACCTCTGCATTATCGAAAAGTTTACATACACTAGTAAAACAGACATAAGGCTGACAGTATTGTAGAAGTTACAGTTAAATAAATACTTCTGCTGAAGCTGGCTTTATTGTTTCTGTCTAGATTTTTCAGTTTCATTTTAGCAACAGGCTAGTGAAAACACAGTATCCAGTTTTAAAAAAGTTATTCCCACCTTTCAAAAATATCTCTAAAAGAAAAGCCGAAGGAAACAGCAGTTACAAAACATTTAGCAATTCAACTTGTATGGAAGATTAATGTCCCATTTAACGTATTGATGTACGTATCTCAGTATTTGCTTATTTTACCTCATTGAACTCCCTTTTTACAAGATGACTGCTGACAAATATACAAACCTACTCATATAAAATATTTTTCTATGGTAGCTTATTTGTGATATTGCTCCTAGTTACACCTAAGGTGTAATATTGGTTTCCATACAGCCATTTTAAGACGATCATTTCCTTTATATTAAGGGATTTAACACATGTGAACCACATGGAATATCAGGTGAAATGCTGAGCTCTGAAATCAAACTTTTTTCCTTCCAACTGCAATTACATTTTGCATGTTAAACCATAACAAAAACCCACTTACCTATCCACCAGCTTTTTAGCAAATCCAAAATCAGTAAGCTTGATATGTCCTTCTTTGTCTAGTAATATATTTTCAGGTTTTAAGTCTCTGTAAACTATTTCTTTGGAGTGCAGGTATTCTATTGCACAAATAATTTCTGTTGAGTAAAACAGTCCTGTGCTGTTGTTGAAACGCCCCATGTTGCGCAGGTAACTAAAAAGTTCTCCTCCTGGCACATATTCCATTAACATGTATAAAAAACGTTCATCATGGTTGGTCCAAAATCTGTAATAAAAATATTATTGTATTGAATAAACAAATTATCTCTCCGATATGCTTTAGAAGTAAATTTCTGTGAAATGATCTCTGTTACCCCAACTATGTACATAATTAATTTATGGTTCCTATTCTGCAAAGATTAAAGCCCCATGAATCTAGCAGGATTATATAACAGACGTTCAAGTAGCTGACTTAACCTGAAAAGTAAACCAGATAGTTCAGGATGCGCACAGCACAGGCTAAGAAAGGAAATCTAACTGATAGACTCCATTGCATTCTACAAAACAGGTGTCTGCTAAGCACCTAAGTGACTTAGTATACTGCCAGTCTGCTAAGACCAGACAATTGTTACACAACTTACATTTTATTTAATCAAATATTGCCAAAGTGATGGGAGGTGAGCAGAATCTGCTTTTGTAAAGATGTTTATGACAATATGTTTAAAAACAGGGCCACCAGAAAGTTCTCCTCCTCCTCTCCTATCCCTTCCTCCCCAGAAATACACAACCCCAACTAAAGTGACTAGTTACTAGATAAGCATCAGATTGCAATGCTTGCTCTTCTATGGTATCTTTAACAAAAGCAATAGAAAAGCAAAAATGACAGCAAAACAAGATTCATTTCTGTACCTCAGAACTAACCTAATGATAAGTACCTTCCATTCCTCAGACTGCTGCCTTTAATTTAAGAACTATTATTGTCGTACATTCATTACTAGAGTGCAGTAAAGAGCAGCTAAGGAAGAAAGAAAATCGTTCCACGTGGCTTTCAAACAGTTCATTACAGAATACAGGAATCTTCTCTTCCACATTCCCGAAAACTAAGCTGGGTTTTTTTCTACCCACATTAAACAACTCCTATACCACACACCCAAATGTAACTCAACAGATAAGAAGAAAATAGATATCTGGTAACATCTTGAAGGATATTCTACCATTTTTAAAAAAACAGCTATCGCTATTACTATGATAACAGATAAAGAACACTGTATCCCTACCTATTTTAATGATACAAGAGTAGAAGTTACTTTAGCTTCTAGTAACTGCTTCTGCAGTATCACAAGAATGAAAGATCAAGTATCTTCTGCTCCCCCCCTCTTCATTAGCTGGTTCCTGATCAAGGCATAGAGTCTCAAGAAAGATTAGCAGACCAAACTGAGCTCCCAAACCCATGAGTGACTTTCGCTCAGTAAGATTTTCTTTCTTGATACCAGCACTGAGGCCAATGAAGAAAAATGAGACAGGCTATCAGACATCAGCAACAGCTCCTCCATTCCTTCAAAGTGATGAAGAAAGCACAGCCCAGGCTTGCCTTTTGGTTTTATGGCACTACTTCCCTATCACAAAGTCACGAACATCATTAATTAGCTATTGATGATGTCCACAGTATCTTTATTGACTATGTAAACACACTCTTGAGATGCATTTTAAGGAGACAGGCAAAGTTGCACCTACAATAAACAAAGGAAGAGGAACAGGAATAGGCAAACCAAACCAAACCACATATTTATAAAACTATGTACAGGGGAAGAGGATGAACAAAATCTGACAAGGAATACAAAGAAAAAAAAGGAAGACCTAGACCATTAAAACACAGTATTTTTATTGGACTTAATTTCTTCTTAAAGGATTGTCTATCCACAGAAAAATGGATACATTATTTGGTATACAAGAAAAATAGCAAAATAAAAGGACTTTAATATTTGCAATACAGATTGCTTTAAATGGTATTTTAATACCAAAACAAAAGGAAAATATCACAGAAGCTGTGATTAGAATAAAATGCATAGTGTCAGGTAATTTTAAAATTCAGCTTCACTACATGAACTTTGGATGCTATTGTGAACTCTTACGGACAAATAACCTATTTTAGCTTATAAGACATGGTTGATTTTTATTAATTCTTGTTTTCTTGAAAAAAAATCAAAGATACATGTCAAAATTACAGCACAATATGAACTGCTGCACCCACAGAGTTATGATATGTCCCTCAAACATGTCAGTACAGATTGACTAAGAGTATCCAGAGACCAGTTGTTACAAGAGCACCAAACAAGCATTTCCAAAAGGCAGTTTAAAAAAATAAGTAGATAAATAACTTCAGTATCTACAGAAAAACAGGACCTCCTTATATGCAGGAAAGCCATTTCTCAAAAGTAACAGGAAAAGGAAAAAAATGCTTTACATAAAGGAAGATATAGGAAGGATGAACACCAGAAATAAATTATGTGCAGCATTACTTTAAAATTCCCCACGATAAAAATCTAAAAAACTACAGTATTATGCTGCACTGACACATATTCCTTGTTTTGCAACCAAAGGAAGATCTTATCCATATTTAAGATGGTGACGCTAATTGAAAATATAAAAGCCAGACCATGTAGATAACACAGTTCAAAGGCATTTAAGCAGAACTATATAGAAAATGTTTTCCCCTTTTTGTTGATCAATTATAGTCAAAAGAATTCATGGGAAAAAAACATGTATTGGGCAGGGGAGGAGGCAGCTGAAAAAAGCCGTCAGCCACACAAAAAGCTGCAGAAATTTTTATTTGTCATACAGTCAGTGACAATTGTCCATGAATGCTTGCTTAACCTAAAGCACACAAATATGAACATGACTTAAAATTTAACTACCTCATTTCAGCTAGGTTACTTTGAGTCTCCTTTGCCAAGGGACAAAGGCATCACGTGGACAATTACATGAGCATAGCTGATGCAGCATCTCACTGAACATGTCAATAGAAAAGGCAAAGAGCTAGAAGACATGAAGAATGTTTGCCTTGCACACAAGTGAACTTCCATTTGAATTGTGTCCCTCCTTTGTTGATTTTAAAAATCTGACATTTTGGAAATAAGGCATGAACAAAATCCAAGAAAACTTACCAAGTTTTGATTTTTGATCACTTCTGTATGGACATGAACCCTCACATCCCTGTCTCTGACTTCTCACCCAAGTTTCTCTATTCCCACACTTGCTGCACTGTTCCAGATGCACAGACATACTGGGTTGGGTTTTTTTGGTTTGGTTTTGATAGGTTGGGCTTATTGTGTTTTTCGTTCTGTTTTAAAAAAGAATTTATCTATGTACATAGATATACATATAAAACCCTGTTCACCCTGTTCCATCCATACTTTAACCAGTCTAACCAGATGTACTCAGCCTCTCCATCTTGCCTTCCTGCATACATCTCAAACTCCACATACCCTAAAACTCATCTTACTGGTAATGTACCACACACAGGATTTCTGAACACTGGCTGGAATCTACCAGCACCATGATGCTGGAAAAAGCAACAGCACACCAGGGAGAAAGTCTCCTGCAGAGCTCTTTCCATCTTTCAGATACCTACCATGCTTTTGCCCCTTCTTTTCCCTCTGGTACTTTCTTAGCCCTAGGAGGAGGCTGCACTCCCCACAGCTAGAGATTAACTAAGGCTAATGTCATCTAATTTTATGTAAAACTGATTAAGGCTGATAAATGCAAAACAAATCTTGGTCAATGGCCCTGTACCCATGCATGAGAAAATATAAATGGAAATTAACTGTGCAATTACCCAGACGTTTAGTTATCCCATTAATAGATATGGACTCAGATACACAAAAGGCATTGCGGTGCTGTGAACAGAGACGTATGATGCCTTCTCTCCTTAATAAAGGGATCATTAGAATCATCACAATTCCACTAAAAAAAGTATTCTTCATGAACTGTGTTTAAATTGTGTTTCTCAATAGGTTCCATCACTTAACCTCAAATATGGGACTAACAGAGCCCAAGAAGTGGTGCAGTCAGTCACTTAAGCTCATTAAAAATAAAGTTTGCAAAAGTAAAATCCAAAGTTTTCAAAAGCAGATACGTAAATCTAATTCTATTCTTATCTAGATACCTACAGGAAATATATATGTAGAAATACTTCTTTTTTCGCCATTCTAACATCAAGAATCGTTCTAGAAGTCATTTTCATGAGCTAATCCTAACATTTCTTCATTAGGTTTTTCCCCTCACTTAAGAAAATTTCTCTTCTGCAGTATAAAAATAAAAGACAGAGTAAAGCTACAGCATAAAAGTAAAGCTTATAATAAATTATTGCTTTAAAGTTTAAATTATGCCTCTTGATTTTAAATTCTTAATTCTTCTATAATAAATATTTTAGTCTGAAATCTATTTTAGTCTAGATTACGTAATAGAAATTAAATGCTTGGTGTTGGTCAGGTACATAGGAACTTGTAATGAGACTCTGGAACACTTTAATTGCACTTTACATACGAGTTAAATGAATTAAAAAAATACAACAACTTACAATCTGATCAAAAAGGGGTGGTTGACCTCTTTCAGGACTGACTTTTCATTGTGCACATGTTGCTCTTGCTTCAGTCGAATGACATCAGGAATGCTCATTACTTTCAGTGCAAAGTAACGTTTGGCCATTTTTTCCTTCACCAGATGAACACGCCCAAAGGTACCTGTGCCTGAAAAGTCGAAGAAGAAACGTCAACTTATTGTAAAAAAAAGAAAAAAAGCAAAGATAATTTACTAAATTAAAACCTACAGAAACTCAGTTCCTGGTTTGGTGGTTTGGTTTTTTTTTTCCCTCATCAATGTAACAGTATTATATTTTTTACCTGTTTTCACACAATTTTTTTGTTGAGATTTCTCAACTTTTAGTGATAACGATTTAATAAAAATAACGGTATTGTGATACTGCCGCTCTTTGGATAGACAGTGGAAGCATTTCTTCCAAAGAAGAGAAGTGGTCCTGAGAAAGAGTAAGGGAGTTGTATAAAAAAAATGTATGTAATCTATAAGATTCAAATGTAACCAGTATAAATGACACAAGCAAAACTGTTCTCAAGTGCAGAAGAAAGGCTGGGAAACACTCTCTTAAATTTCAGAGATCATTTTTAATTTAGTTTGGGTGGGGAGGATTGGGATAAACTCAAAAGTTGCATTCAGCTTATTATATGCACAGTGTGTGGCATAAAAGGAAAAAAAAAAAATCATCATTGACCAAGAATGTAATGTTCAACTGTAATGGATTTAGTAATTCCTCAACACAAAAAAATACTTCACTATCCATATATTATTTATTAAAACAAGGTAGCTAAAAATCAATCAGGGTGTAAAATATAGGAACTCATAACACTAAGAGTACAGAATAAACAAAAATGATGACAACAACAACAAAAAAATTCAAAATATTCATCTACCAAGGTTCAGGGACTGAGAACAGTTGTCTGCAATTATTCAGGTAAGATTATTCCCTTAAAAGTGCACAGAGAGGTGAAGTGATCCAGCAGGATAATGGAGTGATGGGAAAAAAATACTTAAAAGTTGCTGACCCTTTTAAAAACAAATAAAAAAAATTCTGCTTATAGTGCTGCATCGTTATATTACATGGAAACAATAGAATTCAGGCATCCTTTTTTCGTAGTTAATGTATTCCTTTTTCAATTCACTCTTAAAAATATAAAAGGAAAATAAAAACATATTGTCTTTTAAATAATGTATTATGCATTTCTCTATTCAATACAGTAATCATTAAAGTTCCTTTTAAGTGCATTGTACTCAAGAAAATTATACATAACTGAACCGAGTATTTCTTGTAGTTTGAAACGAAAGTTAAAACTAGCACATTTAGCCACGCTTCTATTTGTACTGCAGCACAGCATTCTACATTTGAAGATGAACACACGTTTCTGCTCGTTGGGTGGTTGCTCATTATTTTTTCGCTCATTAAACAATGCCATGTAGGTTCCAGTAGAACAGTACACCTGATATTTTTAATCCTATTCTCTAACAGAAATATGTGGCACTATAAAGGAGGCTTGGCATTCAAACCAATTGCCTAACTTCTAAAAGGTCACTCTCTTTTTGAGAAACGCCTTCCAAAAAAATCAAAATCTTATACTTAAGCTCATGATCATCCCCTTCATTGCAGATAGCCTAGGAAGGCAGCCCATAGACCTGTTTATTAACTGTATTATTAACTGGCATGTGAATTGATTTCAGATTGTGCTAACCAATTATGATCAACCTATACTACAAAGCAATTTTCTAAGATGTGTAGTGGGTGCAGGGAGATAAGTATTATGTGAAAAGGAATAGATTTTTGAGAAGCATCGGGGAGAGACCGAAAAATGAACTTCCGAAACTGCATTGGGGGGGGGGGGAAACAAGGGACTTTTTGCCTCTAGTAGGTTCAAGAAACTTGAGAATTTATTAAAAAAAGTTGTTTTCTGTATCTGTATTCTCACTTAAAACATTTATATTTTATTTAACAGTTATTCTTTCCAGCCACTTGTAATATTGTTTAAGAGCACGGCATCTACTAAAAAACAAAACAAAATACTCGTATTACAAACTAAAAACTACTTCAGCAATCCAGTTTTATGGAACTTGCAGCTCCAATACCAATGCAGCTTTCAAAACCAGCTTTCGAGATAAAACTTCTCACTACACAAACCCACCAAGGATTACAGTTGTCCAAGCACAAAAGATTCTCTCAAAGCAGTTTTACATTCCCACCTGTCCTGAGTTACAGTTCTTTAACCATGAAAGCTGTAAACAGGTCTCAGATAAAGCCTGCTGTTATAGTGAAGTAAGTCATCAGGTTACCCTGGAAAATTTATCATGCAATTAAATCCTTTAACAATGCATTTACATTACATGACTATACCTGTAAACAACCGTATTTTCATGGGCTTCTGCAGTAAAAAAAAACCATACAAAAAAAAGGCCCAAAGCTTCCAAGCAGAGCCATCTGTCCAAGCTACTTAAAATACTGATTATTTACATGTTCATTGAATGCATAGACAAAAAATTAACTTAGGTTATTTTGGAGTTAGGAGCTGAAATCTAAGTTCTGAGTATCTGAAAAAACCACTGTGAAGAATGACTGTAGTCATATTGCACACCGAAACTAAAAATCATCTTACATTTTAAGACTTTCAAATGTGGAATCAGGGAAATTAACAGTACCAACCCCATAAGTAAATGCTGGTTTTATAAACATTTTAATACTTGTATGAACAAAGTGCTTCCATAGACATATTCAACAGGAAAGTCAGAAGTGAACACATACCTAATTGTTCCTAGGTCTTTAGTGATCTCACATTTCATGACTCGTTCTACTTATCCTAGAAATTTTTATTTTAGAATGCTTTAATTTTTTGCTATGATATTGGTCTAACTTTACAAATGGTCCTGCTCAGAAATAACAACAGTAATAACAATAGCAATCACAAGTTCCACCCATTTTCAAAGAAGGACCTGTCAGGGACTTATTTAGCAATAGTTCTAACTTTGGAAACACGGCCTCTTTAAAAATGTCTCTGCCAGGAGTGGCAAAGCCTGGCAGGCTTTTCCAGAATAGTGGCAAGCAGCTAATCTAGAAAGCCTCCGGGAAAACCAGAAGACCACACAGACAGGCGAGAACATACAACCTCCCTAACCAGTTTTATTGTTGAACTGATTGCAGGCAGTCTTTTTTCAAACATCTTTAGCCCAATTTCAAGCAACTATGGAAATCAAGAAGACAATACAGACAAGAAGCCATCTAACATCTGTTGTCAGACGTCTCTTCTCATAATATGAATTTTCTCCCATTGAAGTCTTCTCAGAAAATCCATTAGGCCTACATCAGTGGGCAGTGACAGTACCCAGACACACAACCACCACCCTTCCAGCACTTTTCACAAACAATATGCTCTTTTAAAGCCCTAAAGAAAAATAGTAGCGATGTTCTGGAATTTACTTACATCATTTAAGCTGCTCAGTCAAACTCTTCTCATTGCAAAGGAAGCAAAGAGAGCATGGCAAGTACCATGTATTTTTTCAACCAAGGAAAAAAAAAGACTTTAACTATGTGGGGCCATTATTAATGGGGGAAGCAAGGGAACTTGCTGAAACTTAAACACAGGTGTATAAAGTATGCAAATAGGGTTTAATCTATGCCTTTGCACAGCCATATACAGGACTAATTGTTGAGCTTTTTTTTTATTTTTAATGCTTAGCCAGTGTTCAGACAACCAGATAAAGTTTGCATACAAAGATGACTTCAATTCAAATATCTCACTTCAAACTTTTGGTCTGATCTCCTGCTAATGCTTTTAGCCATTTCTGCAAAGATTTTTAAAATTCTCTTCCTTGCAAATGGGGGGGGAGGAATGGGACGGGACATGAGGGTCAAGGTGGGAGGCTGCAAGAAGGTATTGTTATGGTTGTTTAGCACAGTCAAGAAAATCTAGCTGTTTAACAAACACAGGTCTTATTGTTGTGACTCAGTGGAAATTCTGCCCCTCACATTCATGGAAAGAAAACTAAAAAAATTGAAGCAGTGAAGTGGCAGCATGTAAGATGGAGGCCCAGCTCCATAAATTCGAGGTAAGGTTTTCAGAAGCAGGAGAAGGCAGGGTTGCTAGTCTTCTATTAAAGCACCACTGCCTTCTGCCCTCCAGGAAGGAGACACTAAGTTCAGAGAACAGCTTCTGTTAATCCCCATGAAAGAATTGCTCAATTTTTTTCCCCTAATCACCTCAGAGCTCAGCTGTATGAACTGGCTACACCTCAGAGCTCAGCTGTATGAACTGGCTAAATTTGACCTTCTGCGACAAATAAGTAAACATTCCTTAGGATTACCTTAAAATAGAAATATTCTGTACTTGCCCATCTTCCACATAATAATGAAAGGAAATACAGTGTTTACAGATTTGCACAATAGTCTACTGACATTTATTTAATGTTTAGTTCAAACCAAGAGAACTTCAGGGTGTACCATTCTGGATGAGTCCTAGGATCTACCAAGTACTATTCTGCTGAAGTAAGAGCAATGGCTACACACACACATGCACATATGCGTATCCCTACCTGTCTCTCTATATTATAGCACGTAATGCCAGAGTTTTAGAGCCAAAATGTGCTTACATCAGAAAATTATACCTCATGAAAACAGTTGTTATTAGAAGGTCTGAAGGAGTATTTGTAGCCTATTTGCACAGTCCCCTTCTCCCTGCTAAGGCATACAGCAAATGAAGGTTTCTGGCCACCAGTAACAAAAGCAAGTGAAGAGTGCCTGTGCTATTTGCAACATGCAACACAATTCAAGATTTTCAGGACTAAACAGACAAACAGAATAAAACATGCAAAATGCTAACCACTAATCCAGTATAATCTGTTTACAACAGAAACAATAAAATTTTTGGATCCCTTTGCAAATTTAATGTGGTTGCAGAACTTGAAGGAATGCCAGCAATCTTCTCAATTAGGTAACCTTCTCATGTTAAACACACACAAAGGGAGGAGGCCAAAAACTGCAGAGGACCAGCTTGGCCTAGGTATCAAATGCAAAAAGAGCATTTTCAATCTTACAAAGCAAGCTGGATTCCCTAACGCCATGCCAAAACACCATAGCCAGCTTCCAGGATTTTACTGTCTTTGAAGCCTGGTAGAAAAGAATAAAGAATGTGGGAATATTTCTGATGCAATTGTAGATACTTTTGATGCTAGGAAAACCAATCCTGCAACTTTTGATCAGCTAAAACAATTGAGTAGTCATGTAGTGACTATTTTGCTATTGATGTAGGTGACTAATTTAATGCTCAGTTTGCCTATTTGCTCCCATTAATTAGGCCCAGCTGTTCCAGCTTCCCATCCTTTTAATCCCCAGCTCTTTCTTAAAACCAAGTTTGCCTTGCTCAGACAGATACCATCTGTTTTAATGAAGAATAAACTAGGTCATGTGAGATCCATGACCCTGAGGGCTGCCTTCTGAGTCCCAGAGGGGTTGGTCCTGACTTCCACAGATGCCTACAAAAAGCATCAGATGTATTTGCTTTCATTTACAGTTAGAAGGAATGTTTCCTACTGTGCCACGTATTAGTCTTCATTGGTCGCTACAAGCAGAACAGACTTAATTCTACTGAATATCAGAGATAAACTAAGTGATTTGTATCAGATTACAAACTCACTATTGAATGTCAAATGTGTCTGCCATTTAATCTCTGTCTCATTTTGGGATGGAACTTGAACAGCCTACCAATACATGTCTTAAAAGGGGGAATGGGGGTTGTCAATAATTCTTGACAAAGAAGGGGAAGAAGTGGCACAGCAAAGGAAACCAGCCTGCCCAAACAGACTGGTAATCAGAAGATTAACACTTGAGAGAAAGACATGGGGAAAACATGTGACATGAGCAACTGTGGGCTTCTACAAAAGAAGATGCGGTTGGCACATGCACAGGGCAACACAAAACAAGGACATCACAGTAGCCAAGTTCACATTTTTTTTTAATTTTTCAACCGATAGACCAGTGTCAATTGAAAATGCCTTGCAGACTACCACTCAACCTTCTCAAATTCAGTGTCTTCACACTATTCCACAAACCAGCTGTGGATTGCTCACTCTTAGACTACTGCTTCTACACTTCTGTACCACTCTAGAGGGTTCTGATGTAAACCTGAAAAACACACCAGAGAAATAAAGAAATTTAGAGGAGGTTTTACAGGCTGCCTATTGCTTTGTTTAGAAATGTGTAGCTCATATTATTGAATATAAGAAGTAAATGTCAGATGATACTTTTTGCAAAGCTTTTGTATGTCCTTCAATGATCATGTATCTGAGGAGAGAGTCTGACTGAAAGAGCTTAAAAACATAGAAAATAGAGATGCCTCATGTAGTGTTCACCATGTGCAGCTCTGCCAGAGCCGCTTGCTTCTGTGACTTCAGTCATCCGTTGTGCTATGATTCAGTTTACACTAGGAACTCCTTGGATAAAGAAAATGTCTTTCTACTTAGCAATAATGTGAGATACTACACAGCAAGAAATATGCCCACTACATTCCAGGCAAGTTTATCACTTTTCAGACTACCTGTCCCAGAAATTTTATTGCCAGTGGTATACCAGTGGTTCTCTCTTACTTCTGTTTTGGATTCTAGACTCATCCCTTGTTAACCCATTTTTCAACTGAAAGCTCCGTATCCGTAATTCTTTATCCCAGCTCAGTTGAAGCCAAAAAGAAAGTAGCAGCGCATGTTCAAAGTACAGCCTAGCTTTTGACTCAAAGATGCTGATGTAAAAAATTTCCACCTCTTTGCTGCTTCCAGATTCCAAAGATCTGACATATTTACAGGTTCTTTCCTACTTGGTATACAGGGAGCCTATAACAACACACCACTAAAACTACATTTAACAATCTGGAATTTGGTATAGTCTCTTTTCAGCTTCGCATAAGATTTGATACGCCAAAGAATACCAAGCAATTGTGTCAACAAGTCTTGTTTTTGATCCACCCATTTAAATCTTTCTAAATTACAATCCTTAGGAATTAAGAACACAGGAATCACCAGGCTAATTATTACATAGTTTCACATAGTTCAGAGACCGGTGCCGGTTTTCCAAAAAGTGACATTCAACAGAACACCCATGACAGGACTTCCTTTCTAATTCCAGGTAAATTTTTTTTTGGCTTACAATTTATTTGGTCTTTATAAAAATACTGTCTATATCAGGGTGACTTTAAACAAAACAAGCAAAATCCTTGAAAGTTTCTCTTTCTTTATTATTTATTTATTTATTTTGAAATACCAGGAACTAATAAATAAGTAAGACCAGAAAGTCACCAGCCTGCTAGTGATAAGATAACCCTTAATCCTTTCCATTTCTAAACAGCTCTTAGAACACTGAATTTAAATGCATGTCCACGTCCCTTCACGAAACTTTAACATCCATAATCTTCAGAACAATCCTCATAAAACTGGTATTTCCACACTTGATTGTTCAACGGTACTTCTGTAACTCCTCCCATACCTTCCGCTACCTGTGATTCATGACACGTTTATACAAAGAATATGAACACGCAAGTGGATGAAAAGGTTTTCCTCTGTATTGAAAGTAGGACATTGCAAAGTCTACTTTTACCTGTTTAAATATTGCACATGAAGTGTTGATAGGCCTCAACTGCAAAACTGTAAAGATGTAAACATTTTATAAAAACAGCTCTAATAGTTTGCAGGTGAAAAAGGAGCACATCTTTAAAGGTTTCTAAGCTCTATACTACTTTTGCTGAACTAAATTTAGGAGGCCTGCTGAAACAGCGTATTTTAAATTATACCAACCCCCTGCTAAAAGTAAAGCGTATCAATCTGTATTGACCTGATTTTAAAAAAAACTTGGTCTATCACATTTTAAAAGAAGTAAAGTTAAGCTAAGAATCGGGTACCTGTCTGACTAGCAACACATTCCAAGTTAAAACACTAGAAAGCATTAAATTATATATTTAATCTGGTAAGAATTTCAGGTAATTAAAGCATTATCAAAAAGTGTCACTTTTTAATACTTGGGGAAGAACCTGTAAATTAGAAAGTATACTAGCAAGATAGGCCATCTTTGGACTTTTTAAAGTTACAAAAAGTCATTCAAATCCTATTCACAGAATTGGTTCTTTCAGGTAGGGAGAGATTAAAATAAGCACATTAACTGAGAGCTTCTTGGAATGCAAATACAAAGAGAAGGATTTTTTTGTGGTTTTTTTTCCCAAAAAATCTCTCAAACAACAAAAGCCAGACATATAAAACCCAACATCTAGCCATCACCTGTCCATTAACTGGTGCTCAAAATTCCCATCAAGTTTAGAGTAATTTAGGATTCTTTCTAAATAAATTTGTGCTCAAAGTTAATATTTTATAATTGCTTTAATTATTTTTTTTTCTTTAAGTCTTTAAATTCACTATGAAACAGCTTCCTTAAAATGAAACCTAAAACAAATTGATGGACATTTAGGCTAAAAGTTACTATTTCAATTAAAAGTGTGTTACACTTTCACTTACCACAAACAAAATAATACATGAATACATCACAAAGTAATCAGACTCAGGCAAAAAGAAAGAAAATAAAAAAGGTGAGTCTAGTATTATTCTATGTATCATCAAATCCCAGATTTTAGGCTACAAGATTCCTTTTGATTCTTTAAAAAAAAAAAACAACGCTGTGACAGAAACATTTTATATTACAAACCAAAATGATGAATCCTTATCTCTCGTCAGATACTGTTTAATTTTGAGTCAGCTGCTGTGAATACATGGCTCCTACTTCTTGAGTTGGGATTAGTACTACATTCAAAATTTTGAACTGGATGTCCCAGAAGCAGTCTAAACCAAAAGGGATTGACCTCTAATTTTCTATGAGGACAAATAACTTACAGTTTATTTCTGATAGTGCATAAAGAATCAATTCCGGTAAATCATTAATACACCATTTTTCACTTATTCTATTCTGATGATGAGCTAGAAGTGCTTCCCAGTCACTTTTTCCCCTCCCAATGAAGGTAAGAAGAAAAACAGTGAGTAAAGCCTATGCAGGTATATACTAAATTGGAAAAAATGGCTAAGTTGCTAAGTTTAATTCCCACAATCAAATCTTTACCCAAGACAACAGTAAAGCTTTCTCTCTCATCATTTGTCAGCACTTCTATCTTCACCTTCACTCTCCCTGTTTACAGAAAGCGTCTACAAAACTGATTTGGCTAGTTGCTTTACTCAAATTCAGCATGGAGATATTTAGTTTGATTTTCCACAAAGAAAACCCCAAACCAAAACAAAAACAATTTGCTGTGTCACAAAGCCAAGGACAGACTTAAAACCTTTTCAAGTAACTTCAACTAAAGGAAACAGTCATTAAGGTCTTAGAAGTTTAAAACAGCAGCTCTGTAGAAGATACACCATAGGTCAGGTACTTAATAATTTATTTCAGTAGCTTTTGCTCTGTCAATTGCTACAGTTGAATATGTTAGGTCCTGTATGTTGCTGCAAAGCTTCTGTATGGACAAAGTTTATAATTATACCCAAAGAAAACTGAAAACTTTGAAATAAAGTTGACCAGCCAAATAACTACAAAATATGGTTGTGCCCAAAACTCATGTTCTCATCTAAGAAAAATAAATAACATTTTGATGGCTAAGAAACACACACTTAAAAACGCAATAATCCATGAAGGATTTAAAGAGTCACTTTGTTCCACAGACGTTAAAGTTACATGGAGTCTGATAAACATCAGAGATACATGAGGCAGCATAGGTTGAAACTTTAACAGCAGCCCCTTCTGAACTATGTGAGGCCAAATACGGGTACTTGGTAGGTTTCTAACACCTGATTAGCCACTTTCCTTTTCAACCCAGAAATAGGTGCCTCTATACACTCCTAGGATTTTTACATAATCAGCATATTTTTGTCTGTCCTGAAACTCAGGTCTTGCAGATGTCTTCCTTTGTTTTCTCGGAAAGAACTCCTTGATGCAAGTCAGTCCCATATTAATGCAAAGAAAGTATCAGGCTTAATATACTCGACTGTGTCCTTTTAAAAAGCAAACAAAAAAAAATCTTGTTAAAGTACAAAGATTTATTATTGCTGAACGAATATAATAAAAGCCACATTGTTTGTGCTTGACCGTTTTCCTCCTTTACCAGTGCTGGACAGAAACCTTTCAGGGACTGGTACCTGTTAAAATACGTTCCTTTCAACTACATTTTGCCTCCACCTTCATCTAAAGTAGTGCTAAAGGAGAAACAAATTGAGGGGGACATTTCACATAGTGCACAAAACCTGTATTTTTAAATACTTTTAAAACAGATTATCTATTCACTATTTACTACAGTATTTCTACAATGCTTTTAAGATTGAAGAGTAAATTAAGTTGAAGCACTCCTGGATAAAGACAGATCGAAGACTTTGATTTAATTTAAATGCACTCAGCATGTTTCAGTTCTCTCGTATGTTTCAGGAAATAGCTAAATAGGCGACTAACCGAAAAGTGTTCAAGATTACCTATTCCCTGCTATTTTGTGTGTTACCACAGAATTAGGCACAGGAGGCTCTAGTCCAGAAACACATTTGCGTATGTATTTACAGACATGTATACCAGCAAAATTAAGATTTAGCTAGAAAGGCCAGGTTGAAATCCAGATACACTAATATTCAGAAAGCAACTTCTATCAAATTAGCAGTGAAACTGAAGTTCAGTGGTGGCCAATACCTACTTTTCCAGGTTTTTTTTAAGTTTAACTTTTTTTCATTGTGACTTTTAACTTTCGTTTTTAAAATTTCACTGACCTAAAGCTAACTCAGGATAACGAAAAAAAAACAACCTCTGGACATTCACATTGAAGACAAAGCCTGTCCACTGAGTAGTAGTTAAAGGCCTCAAAGCATGACAAAGTTTGTTCTTCACGTTATGCCTTCAAACCTTAAGACTGATATTTTTGAAAAATGACAAACTGAAGTTTGTTCTTCTTTCAAAGATAGAAAATTACCACAGAGGACCACAGAGCCCTATATAATCTCTTTATGGTTGGACATTAGAAGATATGATGGATATATGTCCTGAAAGGCTGCCATGGTTCTCAGCCTGTTGCAATTTATGATGGGAACTTATAAAAAGTCTTTTCATAATAAAAAAAAATGGAAGTAGTAAAGTTGCAGGCTAACCATGTACAAGCAGTAAGAGACCAGCTCGTTTGTACCCCAAACACAAGCTGAGACAGAATTTCTCCATCTTTCAGGCAAACAACCAACAGCCTCCCCAGACACTTTGAGGTGGAACTTCCTCACTTAATCCAGAGCTTACCTTTGGATCAGCCAGGTGGAATCCTTTCCAAGTCAACAGAGGGAAAAAAAGGCACTTCTATATTCAGTTCAGCAGTTTTACACATCCAATTCATGAACCCAGAAGTACCTATTTCCATCTGCTGATTATAAAGTGATTCTACACATGTGAGTTTGATAGTCATTTACACTGCATAGGTCTACCTTCAAACAGATGAAACCAATCTCAAAGTTATATGGTCTGATAAGTGCATGTGGAATTTCGTGACATGGAAATTATTGAAACAGAATATGTTAATTTGTATAAGGAAGTATACATTTGTGAGGTTTAAAAAATGAATTGTTAGCAACTCACTAAATTCTTCATACACGTCACCAAAACTATGCCAGATGATACCTACACTGTCTCCCACAGTATTGTGGGAGATACTGTCTCCCACAGTATTCTCCTGGAGAAGCTGGCGAATCGTGGCTTAGACAGGTGCACTCTTCGCTGGGTAAAAAATTGGCTGGATGGCCGAGCCCAGAGAGTTGTAGTGAATGGAGTCAAATCCAGTTGGCGGCCGGTCACAAGCGGAGTCCCCCAGGGCTCAGTTTTGGGGCCGGTCTTGTTTAATGTCTTTATTGATGATCTGGATGAGGGGACTGAGTGCACCCTCAGCAAGTTTTCAGGAGACACCAGGTTGGGCGGGAGTGTTGATCTGCTCGAGGGAAGGAAGGCTCTGCAGAGGGATCTGGACAGGCTGGATCAATGGGCCGAGGCCAATTGGATGAGGTTCAACAAGGCCAAGTGCTGGGTCCTGCACTTGGGTCACAACAACCCCATGCAACGCTACAGGCTTGGGGACGAGTGGCTGGAAAGCTGCCCTGCAGAAAAGGACCTGGGGGTGTTGGTCGACAGCCGGCTGAAGGTGAGCCAGCAGTGTGCCCAGGTGGCCAAGAAGGCCAACGGCATCCTGGCCTGTATCAGAAATAGTGTGGCCAGCAGGAGTAGGGAGGTGATCGTGCCCCTGTACTCGGCGCTGGTGAGGCCGCACCTCGAATACTGTGTTCGGTTTTGGGCCCCTCACTACAAGAAGGACATGGAGGTGCTGGAGCGTGTCCAGAGAAGGGCAATGAAGCTGGTGAGGGGTCTGGAGCACAAGTCTTATGAGGAGCGGCTGAGGGAACTGGGGTTGTTTAGCCTGGAGAAGAGGAGGCTGAGGGGAGACCTCATCGCTCTCTACAACTACCTGAAAGGGGGTTGCAGAGAGGTGGGTGTTGGTCTCTTCTCCCAAGTGACTAGCGACAGGACAAGAGGAAATGGCGTCAAGTTGTACCAGGGGAGGTTTAGATTGGATATTAGGAAAAATTTCTTTACTGAGAGAGTGGTGGAACACTGGAACAGGCTGCCCAGGGAGGTGGTGGAGTCACCCTCCCTGGAGGTGTTCAAGGAACGCGTGGACATGGCATTGTGGGACGTGGCTTGATGGGCATGGTGGTGTGTGGTGTGGTTTTTTTGTTTGTGGTGGGGTTTTTTGGGGTTGTTTTTTTTTTTTGGTTGATGGTTGAACTTGATGATCTTACAGGTCTTTTCCAACCTTAGTGATTCTGTGATTCTATACAACTTTAGAATCTTCAGCACCGTGACACAAATGAGACTTACCGGCACAATATCACGAATGTGATATTACAAAAGTTAGCCTATTCATCTAGCAATTTTTAAAAAAATACTGATATAGTTATTCAACAGACATTACACGCAAGAAAGAAGAGACGCAGTTTTTACAAATAATCACAGCTCAAACCACATCCAATTTGCAAGCTTGCATTTACCCATACAGTCTGTAATTTTACATATGCTATTCAAGTTTATACAGCATGGAAGAGTTTTAGAAGGTAGTTAAGACTATTGTTATGTATACCTTACACTCGAGCTGTTATGCAGACAAAAACAGAAAAAAAGATTTCTGATGCAACTAAGCCCTTTTCTGAAAACTTTATTTAGTTTGATCTTTGTTTTGAATGGGTTCTACTGAGTACTAAAGATTTTACTATAATATGCACAAAGGACTTAGTGTTGTAACTATAGCAAAATTAATACCCTCCTGAAAGACTCAAATAATTTCTTTGCATCTATAAGCTATGAACAGTGTGCTGGGCCACTGAGACCCTGTATTCTATCTTCCGTAAATTAAGTTTTACAAAACAAAATGAAGCTACAAGCCAATAAGAATCTTCTCCTAAAACATTATTTCAATCTGGAATAAGCACTGCAAATGGATTTATTTTTGGTTAACGGTTAATACACAGAGAATTCACGAGTAGAACAAAGTATTCCTCATAGGGAAGGCTTTGTTTATATTCATAAGGCAGTATCAACTGATATTCCTGAGAGACTACAAAGTAAAGATGCATTATGTATCTAGAATTTACTTGACGTGTTCATTACCTTTCCAAATTCTCTCATACTACACCATACAAAAAAAATTGTGTTTACACGGAAAGGTGATAAAATCACTGTTGTTTGGCACTAGAATGGACATAATAATATTCTCCACATAAAGAGCTATTATGTAAGAAAGAGGAAGTATGTCTAGAATATCCAAGTAAAGTATATCCGATATGGAATTGGAACAAATGCACTAACACAAAAGTTAAGTTTCAAAAGCCCAGTCTCCAAATTCCATTCTCAAATATCAATTAAACATTTCAGAAGAAAATCTCTAGTGCCCAGGAATTACATTACTTATAGGAGTAAAGACTGAAAATATTAGATGTATTAATACCTGATGTTACTGAAGACATGCCAATGTTAATTAACAATTACATTTAGCGTAAACCCTTAAATACTCTAGCAGAAAAGGACTGTGGTCTTGAAATTTTTCACGCTATTCAGGATTGTATGGACCACTACACTGTTTTTTCTCTATAATACAGAAACGTAAGTCTAAACTCAATTAAAATTCTGCTCTGTTTTCTAACTTCAGTTCAGCCTACTATGTGACTGAAACACAGAATGGATAGATCAGTTTTTTCTATTTTTACTATGCAGCTTAATAGGAAAGAAAAGCCACTCTACAAAGTTTCCACAGTTAGAAGTCAACTGCCCTTCTTAGTTTTATATACACTCTTTCCTCTCCCTCCCATCTCCAAACTGGGATCCAGTCTCTCTCCGATATTATACCTCTGAACATCATACTGAAGAAACACATCCAAGCCAACAAATAAGACTTTAAATAGAAGGTTGTACATAACTGACAATTATTTAAAGGGACAAAGATGAACCAGGATGAGAACACTTGAGAATTTATGAAAGATTACACCTAAACAACCTACAAATAAATTCCTTTCATGAAACAACCTTTATTTTCCAAGTGACTCTCAAGGAACAAACTGTACAAGAAAATAGAAATCAAGAGGTCAATGGGTTGTTACAGTCAATACTAAAGTAAGTTTCAGAGGCTATGGCATATATCATAACAATATGATTAATTTTGCAACAGTAAGGATAGACTTTTTGGCTCATACCAGATGGCATTTTTGTGCTGGACATTGTTTCTGTACAGTTTTTCCTTTTTTTTTTTCTTTTCTTTTTTTTTAAAGCATAAAACCATCTAAGGTGCAATATTTATTTTAACACCATTTGCATTAAATATAGCTTGCTAATTTCATACATCTGAAAACACAGGTGGGAAAATGCAGTATGTCACGAACAGGCAATGACATAGGTGAACACCCTAAACAAATTTTTCCCCATCCAAAAGCAAGATTGACATACAAGGTTATGGAAATAAATCTTATTTGCAATGACTATTAGTTGCTCCTGAACACAAATACTTAAAGAGTAAATATATATATGTATAATAAAGAATCTATCAGATTTGAAATTATTCATGAGTCACAATATGAAACTGAGAATTCTTCATACAGTCAAATGAAGAACAAAGAGAAGGATAAGGTTCAAAATTAAACACCAATGACATAGGGAAATAAAATATCCTACAGTACATATGCGTCAATCACACATAGGCCAAGACTTAAGATTTCTGAAAGGATGCTTTGTTTGGACAGGGAAGCACAATTTAGCTTACCTCGATTTACACTTACCAAGCTGCAATATTCACTCCTAAATTTCCAAGCTAATGTAACACTGGAGAAGAGCTAAGCTCGGTACTTCTTGGAATATTTATATCAAAATGCAGGTAAGTTATTTCAGACCTAGTTTATATTATTTCATAGCTAGTTTTATAGAATGACCAACTTACCCAATATAAAACAGTATGGATTGTGTAAGAAGGCTTAAATCTAAGAAAATCAAAACCTGAATTGCAGAACACTACTAAGTCCCACTAATGGCACAGTATATGCTTCTTTAAATTGTATATAATCTTTCAAAATACAGATCTCAAGTGTCATTTCTTATGGCAATTTTGTTCAAATTTATGATTTCTAAATTGTTTATGATTAGGCCTTTCTTAAATATTATCTGTCAATTCAAGGACTGGCTCCATTAAAATAAAAAAAAGTCACCTCATCCTCATGTTGTAGGGTTTGAACAATACCATAGACAAAAATTTGTATAAATCCAGAAGGAAAACGGTAGGCACATACACGAGCACATACCCTATACGAATCTTTCCCGAAGACCTCAGAACTTGCCATAATATCTGAAAGCACTTCAAACACTGTCAAACAAATTTAGTCCAGTTTTTAAACGCATTGAGATGAAAAGACCACATAACTCTTCACAGGTATTGAGTTGGGGCTGATAAAATCTCGCCCTTACTAATGACCCAGTGTTCAAGACTCACCTCAAATTGCAGAATCTCAGCCTAACAATTCACTGGATTCACCCACTAACCTGATGGTGACTAAGCTCAAAGTAGTACAGTGGCAAATCACTTAAGATTTGTATACAAGAAAAGTCAATTCAGATGTTAAAAACTGCATTTCAGGACAACTGTTTGGACAATACACTGACTCAATACACATGGACAGCTCTCCATCCTAAGTGGACTGGCTAATGGAAAGAATGCCTCAAATGGAAAACAAAACTTTAAAAAGAAAAGAAAAGAAAACAAAAACAAAAAAAACCCCTCTCCATTATCTGTGACAGTCAATAGCATCAGGAGGTCAGAACCTTGAGATCTAAAAATGATCAGTCCATGATTAGTGTTACCTGCTTACACCCTTTCTCACAAACCTCTACTCTAGACACAAGAGTTTAATATATAGTGTATTTAGAATACTGCACAGAAACCAATTTTCAGCATTAATCAATTGCTATGTTCCACAGGCCCTGAGGAGTTGGTTCCCGGAGCTTAACTCATAATGGTCTGTATGGTCATAAAGAGAATCAAATATATTATATAGTAGTAATAATAATGAAGACTACTAGATAGACCTTACTAATAGATACACAATTTCCAACCCATTATACCACAGTTACAGTTACGAGCTAGTCAGCCATACAGAGCCCTTTTTATGTCCCCAGTGTTCTTTCACTTTCCAGTCACTGAAAGCAGTTAGTCACTGAAAGTCAAATCTTGAAAATAAAACCAAGTTCTCTTTTTTCAGAAGAATCAGTATTTTCTTTCAGATTTTCAGTTATTTCACTTTGCTATCTTATGTATGTCTTCATCATACATCAAATTTCTTAGCAATACATGCCCATATACATAGATATATAATATATATACACACATACACCCATTTACCCAAACACAAGTTAATTTATTTTGTTGTTTACTGCCACAGTTGCTTCTCACTTCTACTCTCTCGCATTCTCTTGCCCCATAAAATCTCAGAATTAAGTATCTGAACCTAATCTGATATATTTAAAAACAGGGTCACAGTCTGCAGTAAAGAGAGCAATGAATAGTAAATTCAACACCACCTTGATAGGATAAATTAAGTTACAGCTAATTGAATTAATGAGCTGTGGTTCACATGCCAAGAGTACTTGACATGCCCTTGTTGACTGTTTCTCTAAAATTGTAGCATCATTGCTTACTAAGAGGTTCATTCGCACACCTTTCAACAGATACGTATTTTAAATAATTCATTTTAAAGAATAAGCATTTCAATATAATTTACAATTCAGGACTTAATCTTAAAGAAATAGTGCACAAGCACAAATGTGCTAAAATTAGAAGGCAGAGCCAGATATAAGGATCAGAAATGAACACAAACCAAATCTATCTGGGCTGGGTCATCGGTTCATATATAACCCAAATCAGTTGTAACTGAAAGTTAGTGGTATCTGATGGTTATTAGTTTATCAACCATTAACACTCTTTACAGAAGCTGAAGCATGTTAAGTTTTCAGCAGCAAAGATAAAAGGCGTATTTCTGCCCTGAAGAGACATGAAGTATGCCAAACAAGAAAAATTGTTAGGCATCAGTTATTTACTGTTCTATGAAGTGAACTGCAGTTTGTTTCAGATGCTTGCACGTTTCCTAGGAACAAGTAACGGTCTCAGAAGACAGGACAGACTGATGAAATCATTATTTCATATATAAGAGGTCCTCCCACATCACTGATGGAAGAGGAAACCAGCATTGCAATATCCAAAACACACCTCCTCAGGAAGTACCAGAAGAAAGCTGTGTCAATGACTAATACAAATATCTTACTTCTTGACAACATAAAAATTAAATGTTACCCTTAACAGGATTTGCCAGTACACAAGTTAAGTACCTTCAATATTTAAAGAGTCCCTAAGCACTTGTTTTCACTGTACCGCCCTTTTTAGTCAAGTTTAGTGAGTTCCTCAGTTTTTAAAATGAGGTCTGTGTATGACATGCAAAACTTTTTAGAGATGACTGTACTTTATAGTAAATTATTCAATAGTTTGCACAAAAAAAAAAAAAAGATTTGTCTTGCTTGTAAAACTAAACCAACTATGCTATGGAAGGATCTCCAAAGCAAAGTGATTTTTTCCTTCTCTCTGCTCTCCCCCCCCCCGAAGTGTCCTAGCATTTCTAGGTTGTTTGTTTTTTCTTTTCCCCTATTACTACGATCATTGTTTAATTTTATTTCAAGAGTCATATTTCAGGGAACCAGTGGAGGCCAATCAACAACACTGTGTTTGTTCTCAAACAATGCAGCTCCTAACATCCCTATAAAAAATGAAAACCAATTAGTAGACTAGAAATCACAACTAGTCTGGGAGTATCTGGAGTTCTGAATCTCTCCCTAGCTGTTATATCCAATTGCCAGCAGGAGAATTTTTTCCTCCTACAAATATTTTAAATGCCCAAACACGTGAAGATTAGAGAGAGGTTTATAAATGTATTTTATTATAGAAGATAAACTGGCAATATTTCATGCAAGAGTGCACAACTTTAGGGTATCAGTGAATCCATCTGACATCGCACTCTCAGTATTAACCAGCAACAACTACAACTTCAGATTTACCTACTAAATCAAACACTAGTAACCTCTGTTTCTTCACATACAATCATTTAGAATATGCAACCATGCTCCTAGCCAGACTTTCACTCTGTTCTGCTTGTTTTGCTCTGAAAAAAAACAATACCAAGGAAACACAAACCTACTTAAACAAAATGTAAGGGTGTCTCAAAACAGCATTAAGTCCCCTTATCCTATTCTCTTTTTCCAACATCATTTTTAAGTAGGAATTCCAACATTCTGAACCGATGCATTCATCTCAGTTACTGCCTGCCAGACTTCTCTGACTATTCATCCACTTTGGTAGTCCCCATTTCACTAAGAACCCTCTTTATTAAATTCAAATAGCAACCATGCAAAAAAGTCAGTAAAATTCAAAAATAATATTTAAAATTAACACAGAGGTGTGAACGCTTGTCTCCAAATACATAGTGTCAAAGCATTTCACTTGTAATTAGGATCAAGATTCAAAGACAAAATTATTTATATTGCAGGCTTTTATCACCAAGGTACATTCCTAGGATACTCTTATAAGCAATGTGAAACAGGCTTATTCTAAGCTTTGAAATCAATAACTATGCAACCAACTCCTGCTTTAGTTTAAGTTAGCTGGGTTTACCTGCAGACCTGTCAGAAAAAAATACAAGATTGCTGAGGAACTGGCTAATTGGCCACAAAGCCAGTTGTCTTCTGCATTTCCCATTTCACAATGTTGCTTCTCTATTTACTATTAGCATGTATTGCAAGTTCTTCTCAACAGGTAAAGAATTCACTGGTAAGTAACGTCACCTGCAGTATACAGAATCACAGAATCACTAAGGTTGGAAAAGACCTGTAAGAGCATCAAGTCCAACCATCAACCAACACCACCATGCCCATTAAACCATGTCCCACAATGCCTCATCTACATGTTCCTTGAACACCTCCAGGGAGGGTGACTCCACCACTTCCCTGGGCAGCTTATTCCAGCATCTCACCACTCTCTCAGTAAAGAAATTTTTCCTAATATCCAGTCTAAACCTCCTCTGGTGCAACTTGAGGCCATTTCCTCTTGTCCTGTCACTCGTCACTTGGGAGAAGAGGCCAACACCCACCTCTCTGCAACCTCCTTTCAGGTAATTGTAGACAGCAATGAGGTCTCCCCTCAGCCTCCTCTTCTCCAGACTGAACAACTCCAGCTCCCTCAGCCACTCCTCATAAGGCTTGTGCTCCAGACCCCTCACCAGCTTAACTTAAAAAACACCTTTATTTTTTCCCATCAGAAGAAATGTATTTCCATGTCTTTTAAAATATTTTGCATTAACTTTGGTGTTAGTTTTTTTCTTCAGGTTCTTTTCAAATCTCTTCTCAGTTACTTTGTTTTCCTTCTAGTGATTCTGGTCTTGTAGGACACACTGTCTTTCTCACAGCTTTTTCCCAGCTGCCTTTTCTAGCAGAAAAAAAAAGTAACAAAGCCAACTTTAATCAAGGAAAATTCTCCATGAACAGATCCAAGGAATCACTGCTACTCACTGTGAAATTACTAGAAAAGATGCAGAAAGCTTTTAAACAAAATAATTTGAATTAAGTTGCAATACTGGGAAAGTTTTACAATTATTTTTAATATATTATACCCCAGATGATATTATTTCTAAAGATATTAATGAATGAGCAATTTCTACGTATATGGTTGCTAACGTGAATTTGTTTTACGTGGATTGAACTATGCTGTTCACTAAAAAAGGAGGCAGAATAATGTTGCTGATTCAGTGTAACTTCTATATCCACCACTCTAAGTGTAACAACTGGGTGGGTTAAATAAAGACATGCTGCAGAAGTCTTCGTAAGCCTTTGAAAGTCACAGAAGTCAGGGAGAGTTTAGTGGCCTCAGAACACAAATTCAGCATACCAACATGCAACATGAAACATTTTGATGAAAGAGGGGACAAGAATCCCAGTTTAGAAACAGACTGACCAGCAGCTGTCCTCATTGTTCTCCAGGGACAGACAAGGAGTTACCCCCTAATCTTTCTGAAAACAAACTAAAATTTTACAATGCATACTCTGAAGTTATTTTTGGCAGGCCATGCAAATCAAAACTACACAGGCTATCATCTCCTGCACCCAAGGAGCTGTAAGAAGCCAATACCAAGCTGGGGGGGAAGAGGTCTGAGGCGAGAAGCCTGTCATCAGTGTTGGAGCAGGTGGCTAGAGGAGTCTGCTATTAGAGCACCCAGAAGTTTCACATAAACACAATCAGTTCCCAGCCTCTTGTTTTTTATATTCACCATCCATATAGCTATTACAGTGCAACCTAATTAGTAGATGAGCAAAGTAAAAATCTTACACCCAGTTTAGCCTGTTTTTGAAGAGTATAGGGAGGGATAGCTCTCTTAACATCTACCTAAACAATTTTGGAGCATTTAATTTACTGACTGGAGCAATACCTGGAGGCATAAAAAGCAATACTAACTAGACATTTTGCTTTAGCCCAGAGGGCTCCCCCCACCTTCAACAATAATGGCAGTGTCATTACTGTAAATATTTCAGATTGCTCAGAGTCCCCATATTCCCCAACACAAACAGAACAACACTTAAGCAAATTTCAAGAACTCTGTGTAAGAAGCTACATTTTAGTGAAGAACCATACCAAAACTCATAAAAAACACTGCATAGTGGGCACCTTAAATGGTCACGTTATATGATTTTGGTAACAAACAATCACCTCCTTTGTAAGAATCATGTAAAAAAAAAAAACCCAAACCTTGGCAGCTCCACATGCTTTCCCCTTGTATTACACAATGTCAGAGATTATATAGTTGCATTTTCTAGGCAAAATAATGTATTGCATTGATAGCTTTAGTGCTTTTTAACAGTATGCATAAGACAATGCCAAGTGTACATAAGAAAAACAAATGCACATCTAAGTCACAGGTTACAACTGCTAATAATAGTTTATACTATATAGCTCTTCTGCCTTGAGTTGCCTTTCCCAAGTACTCCTATAAATACAAAATATAAATCACTACAGCTGAATTCTTGCAAATTGCGTGGTAGAATCAAATACCAGATACATGACCTTTCAAGAAAAATTAGCTCAGAATCAATCCTTTAAGGAAGTAAAAAATATCCTAGTTAAAAAAAAAAAATTGCTACATGCTGTAGATACTGAATCAATAGTTTGTAGAAACGAAGATCTTCTAAGTGCAATAGATAGTCAATTAAGAAGACCTATATATGCTAACAGAAAATAAGCAAAAGACTTTTCCATATTCTCACTCTTCCTACATCAAGCTGTAGAATTGTAGAACTTATTTTTAATGAGTTTATGTAAATTTACATACATATGAATACATACATAAAAAAATTATAATCCAATAGAGAAAGCTGTAGGTGATATTCAAACTGAATATCCAGAAAAGAAACAAGAGCAAAGAAGATTTTACATAAAAATAAGTCTGTTTTAGACATCATAACCTGTTAGCATATGGGCTATGAAATACATTGCAAACCAAGTAGAACCGTACAACCATTCTATTTTTACTTTGGTATTAAATAAACACTCCCCAACAAATAAAGAGTCACAAGACTAGAAATCCAGCTACTTCACAAAGTATTTAAATTGCCTGAGGGGTGCAGTTCAGAGTTACTTAACTATAATGTAGATCAAATTGAGCTGGACTTCTCTGCTCCCTCAATAGACTAAGAAAGTTGAGGGTCAAAGCAAGACTTCGGGAATGGTTCCACTGACCAGATCAACCCAACCAGACAAGTCTAACATGCCATCACCATTGGTATTATACAGAAATACATTATATCATGCAGTTTAGTCACATGGAAACAATGCTTCCTTCATTAATTTTAATGTGTTTCAGTTAGAAATAAATAAATAAACGACACACACTAACAATTTGTCTGAGGTGAAGTGTATCAAAGCAGACCAATTGATTCCCTGGACAAAAATGACAACACATTTACACAAAAGTTACTGTCAATCAATTAATAGACCAGCTATCAACTGCTCCTAGTTGGGATGGGAGAGAAGAAAGAAGGCAGCCGAGTGGAAAGTTTTCATGAACAAATGCCACAGATCACCACAATTTAAGACTGGACAGGTCAGCTGTCAGAATTCACCAAATGAAAATTTGAGCATTCACACATTTGAAGAGCAACTCTGCAATGCAAACATCCTCAAACTACCTTAAAATAGTATAGATACTAATACAAATCCCTCAGTATGAGCATTACACAGCAGCTCAGGCAAGCTTATTTTACTAACACAAAAGCACAAGCACTTTACCAATACACTAGCAGTTGTACTGAAATGAAAACAATTTAAGTCTAGTTTACGCATGTCTAGAATGGAGAACTGTAATTGTACATTCTACAATGTTGATATGTCCAGAAAAGCACATTCTGAATACTTCTAGTATGCTAGGACTTACAGTTTCAACACTGTTTTCCCTGCTTCAGTCATCTTTTGGCCTTTCAGTGAAAAAGCTTAGGTATTTACATAGAACAGTTAAGTTGCTTAAATTGAATTGTAAAAAAAAAAAAAAATTAAGAGTTCATTAAGACTGTGGCCCCTGAACTGTGTAAAAACAAAAGCTTAAGTTAATCCTCATAATGAGATTGCTATTTTAATATTTTCAGAATGCTCTTCAGAGTAGAACAAGAGGTTTTCTTCAAGTTCAAAGAAGCTTTCCAAAATGATAAATCTGTATTATTCTCAGAATATTTTTTTTTTTAGATTAGCAATGGGTACAGGGCAAAACTGCTCACAGAAACACTGTATCTATTTTACAACCTGCCCCTCTAAACCTTTAGAAGAAAACAAACATCACTCACTATTTCAGAGGTAACATCTTTTCAAACACCGTCCCCTGAAACCCCTCAAGAAAGAAGTCTTTAATTTGCCAACTTACAGTCTTACCATCACAACTGAAATTATCTCAATACCCTTGAAATACATTATATACCCAAAATAAGGTGGTAAACATAATACAAAGGGCGAAAATTTGAACACTTCTTTTACCAAAATTAACAAAGCAAGACTACAATTATCCACCGAAATGCAATAATGAGACTGACAAAAGTCTTTTTTGAATATTTTCTTATGCTGTAACATTCTGCTTACTTTCCAGATATAATGTGTTTTGTTAACTACTTTAACAATTTAATTTACTCACCTGTCTCCCAGGTGAATTTCCTTAGCACTCTAAATTTACAGTCTCTATAGTAATGAAAAGGCTGTACTAAGGGAAAATCTCTGATCCACCTTCACTATTAAAAAAGAATAATAATAATAAAGCAATATGTATTTCAAATAAAAACTGAATCACTGCTCTGATATGAAGTACAAACAGTGGTTCAAAGAATGTTGTATCATACACCTTCCCCCCCCTTTAAAAAAAAAAAACAACAAAGGACACATTTGTTCATTCATTTGAAAGATAGTCTTCCTGTGGGAAAAAAGAAACACAGTCTAATTTTGAGAATTTTTCTTCCCTATCACCTGAATATCCCAGGTGCACACTAACACACAGTATTCAGCAATATTTTACTTACCAACATCTTTGAAGCTGCTAAAAAACCTCTAAAACTGTGCAGAAATGGGAGGATGCTTTCCCAAGTAAAGACATCGTGTTAAACCACTCCCGAGTAGTACAAGCTTATGCTAAAGATATTTTACACTGGTAAGTATCAACAGTAAGGGAACTATATTGTTTAACCTAAACTAATTTGGTTAGGAAGAGCTTATGCCAAGACAAGCACTTGCAAGGTAAACACAAAGTTCCCATCTTTTACTTCACAAAAATTCACTCTTCATTGCTGTATACAGGTCTATGCCTCTTGTAACAAACAAAAGTTGTACATAAACTCCACCACCCTTTCTTTCTTCTAATATTTATATATTTTGTATCACCCCTAAAGTGGAACAAACCAGAATTAAATGCACTTTAGCTTGGAATTTGTTTCCCTAAGTTTTCATGATGTGAAAGCCAAAATATCAAGACATCAATCTCCAAAAGGCTGCTCTCCCTGTCCACTGCAAAGAGTCCAGACATGCAAACTCAGGAACCTAAACACAGAAAAGGTGAGTCAAGCCCCAAGAGCCTACATGCTGTCAACCACCAGCACTTTAAGTTCATACTTCCTCCCTTTGAAGAAAGGGAAAGAAAAAAAAAAATAATTCAAATCTCTATTCTCTTCAGGTTTTCTAACGTTTTCAGTTTGGGCTGACACACAACACTTGATGGAAGAATTTTTCAACAATATCTTCACCTGGAATATTAGTTTTATTTAAGCATAAACTTGGCAGGAGGAGGTGTTAGGTGCTTTTGAGTTTGTGGGAGAGGAGTTTTGCATGCTTCTTATTTCTGAAATATTAGCACTAGTCGGGTGGTGATTATTTGCATTGCAACAGGCACTTTTGGGCATCTCTGGGCTATTTATAGGACTTAACAAATTATTTATCTTCAAGTATATATGAGTGTCAAAGCCCATTCTATAACATACCATAAAGCTCACGAATTGAGAGAAAGAATAGTGAATTTCTTTCTGCAATCAGTTAGATATCTTTAAGGCAAAAGAAACAGGTGACAGGCAAACAATAGCCATTTACATCAACACTGATTTTAAACACCAAAGATAGAAAAGCAGAAATGTGAACTTTAGCTTTCACATGTTCAAACTTCTTCCATATACTCTCACTTTTCTGACCTTTCTGAAAGATAAAAGAGAGTATTTGTTTAAATCCATTTTTTACAGCCTAATGAGAACAAGAACCTTATGGGAAAGGTCCTGTTCCTGCCTACTCCCCAATAAACATTATGCTACTGAAATTCACCTCGGCAGTGGGTAACAGGAAAAGCAGGAGAAGAAAGCTGAGTCACACCTGGTCATTTTCTCTCTAGAACATCAGCTATAACAATACTAAGGATTTATTTCAGGACAAGTATGATCTTGTGGGAAGGAAAAATGAAGCAAGAAAGACATTCCACAGACAGAGAGTGAAAACAAAATCCAAGTCATTTAGCTTGATGACTAAAGTCTCAAAGATGTACAAATGTAATGGTGAATTCAGGTCACCATTACAATCACAACATTCAGACCCTGTTTTCTTTCAAAACTTGTGGTATTTAAAGACATTGCCAAGTAAAATCATGGATTATTATTTACCATTTCAGCATCAAGAAAAGGTGACAAAACAGGAAAAAAAATGTTCACACATCCCTTAGAATATAGTGGTTTTAAATAGGTGAGGACGTCAGTAGCAAAACCAAAAATAACACTTGATAAGAAACAGAACGAATTTGTGCTTCTTAAAAAAAAAAAAGGCACCGGTGTTATTCACTAGTAAAGAAGTAGTTGGTTATTCTGGTGCAGAACTTTTTACTTAGACTATACACAGGGAAAATAGCACTATAACGTCCTACACAGGAGCAGATTCCTTCTTACAGCATTAGACTACAGTTCTGTACCTACTGTCCTGCTGATATAATGCCATTTGAAATATATTTGGCTAGCACATTTTGCATGTGAACATTGTGAAATTAAGTATTTAAAAATATGTTGTGCCTCACTTTTCCCATGTACTTTTTAAAATTTTCCCATGCTCATAAAAATTAAAATACTGGTTTGCCCAATTTTTTATTCTGCATTTGTTTAGTGTAAAGCATTTCATGGGAACAGTTGTTTAAAAGAATCTTTTCACACGAATATACTATTATTAAAATATTTCAATCAATTGAATAGATTTACAAAACCCAATTTACATTTATAAAGCCTGCTATGGAGTTCACTGCACTTTGAAAAATGGGCAGGAAACAGATCTCACAGGAGAGAAGGCAAGAATAAGTTTGTCATCTTTCTCCTCCTAGAGCTGTATTCCTTCCCCCTTCCCTATTACCATACATTTCATTTAGGAGCATAACGTCTGTTCTCCCAACTTCACCTACCCAAAAGTGAAGAAATATCTTCTGGTTTTCTTTTATTTATTATTCTAGTTTACCTGAATTACTTCTTCATTATGGCATAATTAAAAATTTAATATCTCCATTTCAGGATATACGTCAGGTGTCTGACTGCAGCCGCTCTGGCTACTGGAACAGGAAGGCTGCTCTTGCTAAATGCTCATCAAAACCAAGGATGATTCAGACACTATGCCACTAGTGTTCATAGTCTCTCTCTTCCACTGACCAGACCTACAAAAAGTTTGAAATGGGTTCAGATAAGCATGGGTGGGCCATGGACTTTCAGCAGTTAATTTTCAATGAACATGGTGGTCATGGCATATACATTTTTGCTTCTGTGCAGCACAGAACCACCTCAGTCTTGGCACAGCTGAGTACGTAAATTCAACTGAGATTCACAGAATATTTGAGTCTGGTCTGAGTAGCAGTTTCTGAGCATGCTGAACAAACATTTGTATTTTGACCTCCTTTGAAAGGAAAATTAATACAAAAACAGAAGTTGACAACCAGGCACCTTCAATAGCTCCAGAGCAAGAGCGCTCACCTTTCATATGAGAGGACTAGTTTAAAAAAAACCAAAAACATACACCTGAAAGGTTCAAAGCCACATCTTCAACCTCTGAGGAAGCACCCTCAAAGAAATATACCTCTTACTCAACCTCTCTCAGTGCCAGAAACCAGTATGCACCCCACTCCTGTGCCCTCCCCAAACCCATAACTTCACTTCTTCAACTAAATATTAGTGCACTTCCCCCAAAAGCATACCTGTACTGTAGACTCTGTCCCAATGCCTTTTAGCAAAGGACCCACAAACACCAAAACAAAGGTTGAGTCCTGGGATGTCTGGGGGAGGTAAATGTCCTTCCAAACATTATGCTAAACTGTTCTCCCCTTTTGCTTTTTCTTCCCTCACAGCGAGTTCTTTGCTAAACCAGGCATAGTGTCCAACAGAAATCACAGAGAACACGTCCAATCCAGTCTGCATTATGGTGGTCAGGTTAACAGAGAGATTTTAATCCTCTTAGACTATGAAGGATATTTAAAACAGTAGCTATTATATTCAAAGCAGGTACTGCTTCCAATTTTGTTTATTATTTTTACAGAAACTTTAATCCCTCCTCCAAGAGGAGGTGCCTAAAGTCAGGGATGACCACAATCTCATAGACACCAACATCATTTTTGTTATCTTAAATATTACTCACAAACAGTTGTAAGAGCATGGAGCTCACCTTCCTATTTTGCCGCTTTCTCAAGTTGGTAACTTCCAAGGCCATACTGTTTCTAAGCCTGGGTATGTCTGTAAGCAACAATGATTCTAGCAGAGAAGATATCAGAACTTCCTGTCCTGTAGTTTCTGGGTATCCCCCTCCCCTCCACAAACATCTCCAAATATCTGAGAGCACACAGCTTTCAAGAACATCACCAGAAAGAAAATGGCTATTCTTATCACAGCAATCAAACTGCAGACAACTCTAAATTGCTATAGTGAAATTGATGACAATACATTAATCTCATCTATTTGTGCAGGGAGATCAAAGCAGAGGATAGGGTAATACTGACTTAAACCACTGCTAAAAAAAAATATTGTATATATACTCTTTCAGTACATGTGATATAAACCTAAACTGTACTTAACTAACTTAATTAAAAAAGGTTTAAGGCAAGCAAAAATGAGCTTTTCAAGCTAAAATACACATCTACATAGTATTCTGCAGTATTCTGCACTGATTTAACTTGCAGCCCATTTATCTCAAGAATGCAACGTAGCATGTTAGTAGGTGCATACAGAGCAGCCCAACCTCACACAGAGTTACTGGCTCACATCTCAGACACACTGCAGAGACGTTAGAAGGGCACTGCATCTTTTATAAACTCTGCCACTCAGAGGCAGGTATAAATGTGTTCAGTTTCAGTATCACTTTGAGGCTGCTGTACTGCTTCCTGGTCAGGAGCTAGATCCCTTCCCTAGTCACAGCCTTCTATTGAGGTGTGTACGCATGTCATAAATTCATTTTAAAACCAACTTACAATAAGCCAGCTCAGCTTCTCTGATAAGGTAAGGCCTTACGTATTTATCTGTGCACATTTTTACACCCTTCAAGTTTTGTGTTTTGCCTCCCTTCTCCCTACTAAACAACCAATGCCATGGTTCGTAAGAGATGCAAACAACAGTCATCTCAGACAGAGCTATTAGAGAAAAGAGAAATCAAGCTGCGGAAGACAGAGAAGGAAGGGAGACTGTTCTGTAAGTATTCTGTCAGTGCCCTGATAGGCAGCTATCTGCTCCTTTTACGTTTTATTCCCTTCTCTCTGCCTTCGTATCAAGCAGTCTCTCTTTTTTTAAGTCTCTATTCCTGGTGGAATCATGACTTTCCTCTTCCTTAACCTCTAAGGAGCACGTTAAAGAACACTTAAAAAGATATGCTGTTTAGAATTGACACCAGGATTACTTGTACACTTCTTCATTGGCCTCAGGAACATTTCCATGACTATTATGCCTTCTTTAAAAATTACTATTTTTCTGCAGCCTATGTTTCACTTGAAGTCATAATCCTCTGTGATGACAACTATATCCACAGCAACTAGTCATGATGTAACAAGCAAGATCAACCACTTCTGGTGGAAAAAAAGCATCATCACAAACCTTTCAAGCAGTCGCTTAATAATCTCAATTTCTCAATAAAATGCCTGTTTATATTTCAAATTGGCAAAATTATCTCAAAAAACAATGCACTTCAAGAGATTATAATGTTTTTCACTGATCACAACATTTAGATCCCTCCAACTCCATTTTTAAAGACCTATTAAAAACATCAACTTCACTAAGAAAGGGTTTAAATCACACCTTTTTTGCTGAAGAGAGCTTAAGGGAAATTGAGATTTACAGCACTTACTGGAATAAATATATCCAAAATCATTTCACAGTCCTATAAAGAAAAAAGAATAAAACTTCCATACAGTTGAACATACAGTCCTTCAAACCAGGTACAAAAATGTATGTAACTACAGGTACGTATGTTCAAGCACAATGCACAGACAGATACAGTGGATATGAACACAATGAATATCATCACTGCTGTCTGAAATGCCAATTTATTAAACACTTGCATTTACTCTGCAATGCCGCTGATTACAGGCACTTTTTAGTAAGTGTGGTAGATGTGAGATGCAACGTTGCCTTCTACCAAAATTCTACACACACAAAGCATTTTTGCATCAATATTCAGGGCAACAGCATGTTGGGGTTTTGAAATATACTTAGCTGTATTCAGTTAACCTGTTTGAGCTCTTCACTGGCCCGACAACTACATTGAAATGATGAAATTTTTATCATGATGCAGGTAAATGAAGTTAAACCAGGTAAATCAGGTTTTACAGCTAAAGGTCTTTAGGCTGCAGCAGCGACTGTCCCGGTCTCACAGACAGGCCAAACCCGATTACAGGCTCGTTCAGCTGCAGATCAAAACAACGATCTCGTAGCCAGAGACGGTGACGCTGGCAGCACGGAGGCTCGTCAGCGCTCCCGCACAACCACGCCAGGGACAGACAATGCCAACAGACCCCGCAGACTCAAAGCGCAGCTCCCAAACTACACGAAGGCTGCAGCGCGTCTTCCTGAGCCGCGTACAGCCACCACAGGCAGCCCTGCGGCGCCCAGCAGCCTTAACAGCAGCCAGCGGCCCCCTCCCCAGCGCCGCGGCTGTGTGTGTGTGTGTGAGCGTATGTGTGTGGCGCAGGGGGGGTATCGCCCCCAACGGCACCTGCCGGCCGTTAAACGGCCACCGGTCCAGCGCCGCTGCCTCAGAACGGGCCCACAACGCCCAGCGGCCACGGCTCCAGGGCGCGGCGAGGTAAAGAAAGGAACGGAAAGGGGGGGGGACACACGACGACACCAAAAAATAGAGGGCGCCCGGGAAGGGGGCAGACGGCCGTTGGGTATCCCCGGGAGCCGCGCCCGGCGGAAGGAGGGCTGGCAGCGCCTAGCTCCCGCCGGACACCGCCGCAGGCAGGCACCTGGGCAGCTCCTTTGTTCCTCCCCGGTCCCGCCGCCTCACCCCTTCCCGCACTCACCCACGGTGGCCAGGGTCTCCAGGTCCTCCAGCTTGTAGGCGGCGTGTTCGGCCGCGGCGGGCGAGCCAGGACCGGCGGGGCTGGGGGCCGGCGCGGCGGGCTGAGGCGCGGCGGGCTGAGGCGCGGCCAGCCCCGCAGCCGCCGCCGCTGCCTCGCCGCCGCTCTTCGC
The DNA here is from genome assembly GCF_030936135.1 of Gavia stellata. Classification (NCBI taxonomy): domain Eukaryota; kingdom Metazoa; phylum Chordata; class Aves; order Gaviiformes; family Gaviidae; genus Gavia; species Gavia stellata. The sequence continues at coordinate 77,280,000 of NC_082594.1, forward strand.
CCCCATTTTGGCCTTGGCGGCGCTGAAGGCGTCCATGGGGCCGAGCGGGCGCCCCGCGGCCGCTCAGCGCATGGAGAAGGGCGAGCCGGGCCGGCGAGGGGAAGGAGGAGGAGAGGGAGCGGCGGGGACGCAAAGTTTCAGTCTTCAGCAGGCGGGGTGGCTGCTCCCCGGTGCTGGAGGCCGTTCCCGCTGCCGCCTCTGAGGTGGCGCGGAGCCCTTCAGCATCGCGGCCAGCCGCCGCGTCGCCCGCCACTCACAGCAGGGACCGCCGCGGAGACAGACAATGGCGAGGGTGAGCCCGGCCGAGCCGCGCCGTGTCGAGCCGCGCCGCGCCGCGCCACACGCGGGGCGGAGGGGCGGGGTTTGCCTTCCTGCCGCTGCGGCACGGTCCCGCAGAGGGCTGGCGGGGCGGGGATGGGGGGGAAGCGCGGCTCCGCCGCACGGCGGGAGCGCGGAGCTCGCCCCCCGCCGCGGGCACAGCCCGGGGGGCTCTGGTAACGCCGGTGCCCTTTGCTCGTCCTTCTCCACCCCTGCCTTCCGCCTGAGAGGCAGCGCGGCGCTGCTGCGGGGCGGGGGGGGACACTGGCGGCTGCCGCGCCTGCCCCCACGCTCCCTCAGTGGTGCGGCTGCTGGGGGACGGGGGACGGGGGAAGGTCCCGTTCGCTCCCCACGGAAAGTTAAAAATTATTGATGAGGCCCTTGCCAAGCGGCTTCCTGGCCCACCTGGTCTCACACTGACAGCTCTGGGAAGAGTGAGTCGTTCCCCACCTATGGCAGCGCGTGTTGGAGTAACTCGCGAATGTCCCTCACCCGCACATTTCCAAGGGTTTCTCACGCGTTATTTTACTCTCTGTTTTCAAATAGGTGTGGGTATTGCAACGGTCGCAGCCCCACCGTGTTCCCTGCTCCGGCCTCCAAAATACTTCGGTGGCTGGGGATGGCTGGTGGGCGCACTGAGCTGCGCGAACTGAACTGAGAAGGCACCTAATGTAGCAGCAGTCGAGTGCCGAATATAGCTCCTTCCACGGCGGCCAAGAAACTGTTGACGATTATGCTTAAAGACAGGGAAAACTGGTGTGTGAGCCAAGTCACTGAGAAGCGTTCGTGTCAAAATTGGGAAGGAAATCCTAATTTTTTCCATTCCTTGTTCTGGCCCCGTTTTACGCTCTTCACAGCTCCTACCCTATGCTCCAGTAAGCAGGATATCTGTGAAGCTAATGTGTAAATCAAGTCACACAGGTGGCATTTTGCATCTCCATTTTATTAAATGTGAATACATGGGAATATAAGGCCTACTAGTTTCTGTGTGAAGGAGGCTCAATAATAATGAGAAATAATTGTGTGTGTATACAAAAATTAGTATAAATATATAAATTATGTATAAGCATTACAAATTTATGTACATCTTTCCTGAATTTTAAGAGATCCTTACAGTCTCGTTTATAGTCACGATACTCAGAGGATATAACATGTATTTTTATCTTTTAGCTTGTTGACATAAAGGGTTATGACTAATTCAGAAAAATGCTAGGTCATCTCTGCTTCCTGTCAGCCTGTGAAAAGAATCACTGGTCAAGAAGAATGACGTCACTTTTGCTACAAAACTTCGAATTTCAAATGCAAGTTTTGCACTTGTATTTTACTTTACTACTTTACTTCATTTCCTTTTGTATTATGTTTTGTACATTGTATACAAAAATTATCGTGATCCATGCCTTGAATGGAATATTTTAAAGATTCCTTAAATTGCAAATTGTAAATGTTCTGACAGGCTGTAAATTTACTTTCTGTTAGGTCAAAAGATGAGCAAGCCAACAAACATCTCTTAACAATAACAGAAAATTTTGTTTAAGATAACAGTTTGAAAAATAAACATTCATACATTGAAGAAATCTCTGTATATAAAAATGTAACTTTGTTTTTTAGCCAAATAATTGCAATTTGAGGTGATTTAGTGAAAGGTACAAGCTAATTGTGATCATAATTTTCAAGAGAGAGTACCTTAACTTCAGTCTGTCCAAGAAGATCAATAAGTGACCTTCCTGAAACCTTTTTTTTTCATAAAAACTAAGAAATCATTCACTGCTTAGATGTTAAAAAGGATGTAAAATACATTACAGAAAGTATTGATTACTTTCAACTGATATTTCTATTTTTGCTACAAACTTTACTTAGTGATTAAATTACTTGCATTCAGGAACATAAAACTCTCTTTAAAGAGCCTCCTACTGCCATACTTCAACACTCAGTGGCCTGTATGACAGCACACATTGAAAAAGGCTATGATTCAGCAAGGTTTGTAAACACAGCTTTAGCTCTTGTTCAATGCAGTGTCTCTTTTCTTATGATTAAAGTTAGCTTCCTACCTTGCTAGACTGGCATCCAAAGCATTCGCTAGTTGTAGTTGTAGCAATATAATTGCAATGTTTATATTTAGAATGTCAACATATTATTAAGTGTGCTTTGCCACTTCTATATAACCTACTTAGAATTTATCTTGCAGTTATTGATGATTACTCACAATATTTCAGGGAAAGAAAATGCCATTCTTTCTAAATGCAATGAGATTGAGAATCAAAACTCCTAACTTTATAAATTGCATGTGGAAGTAGAGCTGGCTGCTGGGTTGCAATAGTGGATATGAAACTTAGTTTCTTGCCCAGTTTGGCCACACTTTGTAGGAAAGTCTGCAGCCCTGTTCTCCTTTTGTCTTTCATTTTTGCCACTATTTTAACTTAATATGTGAACATTTGGTCACAGGTCTTTTTGAATCATCTTAGCCTTTCCCTTGCCCTTTCTCACTTTCCCCACACATGCAGTAGATGCCTAAAGCCAGGTTCCTTTAGCTTAAAGCAGAGTTTAATGCCTTATGTTTCCATTCCTTTACCTTGCAGGTGCTTACACCAAGGGTTAGATCTATTTTCATTTTCCCTTAAAAGTACCAGATGTTACAGATGATTCTTTCCAAAGACAGTGAATGCCTTACTAAAAGAGATTTTTTTTAAGTACAGAGAACAGTAGTTTAAATAGTTTTCTCAATACTCATGATATTAGGCGAGGGTTTTTTTCTTCCATTATTTCAGCTGCAAAAAGTGTTCAGTGTACTTATATTCCTTTATAAGCTCAGAATTTTGAGGGGCCAAAAGGGTCCCAGGTGTCAATTTGGTTCCTTCACGTTGCCTTTCATGTATGTACGTTTGCCAAACTTCAATTTGGCGCATGTACAGCCACACCGGTAGCTCAATGATTCTTTGGGTGCTAAATTACTAACCTACCTCCTATTCCTTCCTTTTTGTTTGTTTGTAGGTGGTTTATTTCCCCCCAGGAAACCTTTGGTTAATAATTTTAAACTAATGAAAAGGATTAAAAACTTTCTACCTCACCATCTATGAATTGATATAAGAGATCATTTCTCTGTCATTTCATTGTGATACACATATCATGCAAATGGAATATGATTTAAGCACCTAACTCTTGGTCTTTTGTTTCTCTGAGAAAGGAATCAGTCATTTAAATGTCTCCATGACTGCAGATGAAAGAGTCTCTCCTGTGGTCTGAGCAGGTTTGCGTTTGTCTACCTGAAAGCGTGCTTATTTCTTCCCTGCAAATATATAATTTTCCTTACAAATCTTGTTAAAGCATATCTTTACCATCACCACCGTAGTAAAACTACTACAACAAGTTTGCTAGAGAACCTGTTCAAACCTGTAGGAAGGAAATTAAGAAGTCCTTCAGTGGTGGTTATTACTGATAAATAGCTCTGTATCTTCTCCTTTTGTCACATTAGGTACAGTGCCTAAAAATGTGGGACTGCTCTGAGGAGGTAGGATAATTAGTAAAGATCATTAGTACTGGTATGTATTTTTAATTTGTTTTGTTTCGCTAAAGAAGCTCATGATCAGGCAAGTTTTATGAGGTAAACAAGCACCCTTTCGTTCAAGAAATCCTCGCCTGTGACAAAGAAAGGGGGAAATTGTTCCACCCATCTGAAGTAGTTCCTTCATAGTATGGAAATAAGACCATTCATATAATGAACAATCACACGTCATGCGAATGTGTCTACACATTCATAAAGCACCTGTCACACTTATTTTAATATGATTTATGTTTAATGTTTTTTTAAAGCATTTAAATGATTATGAGTATAGTGGCTGAATCCAAGTGAGAATTTAAGCACCAAGAATATAACATAGATGCCTATGTCCAAAACCATGTTTCTGTCGAGTCTTGCTGAGTTGATGCCTCCTTTCGGAAGTGCATTGACTTACCCAATTCAAATATGGAAATGTTGTTACTTGGGTGTCTAGACTTCTTCCCAGTCTGAGCAAGTTTGTGCCTAGCTTCTGCCAAAACTAGATTGAGATCTGGAAACAAGATGTTGCTTTGCCTACATGTGCTGAGGAACTTGTTCTGTTAAGCATTCTGAAAATGTATCTATCTCACATATATGCAAAACTGCTCCCCTCACAAAATTAAGTCGTGGCCACCTTTTTATTAAAAAATGTTGGAGGAACGCTTCTGTTATCTAATAGGAGACACTGAAATACCAGTGTGCTGGACAAGCTTTTCACAGACGGTGATGTTTTCTTCAGATGGAAGACAACAGAATAGCAACGCACTAGGACAACGTTTTGTCCATTCTTTTCCCCAGAGAACTAGTTATATATATTCATACTAGCACATCTCATTTTGAATACTCAGGATAGCATGCTGGTTATAGCAGTCACTCAGCAAATGGAATATCCAGCATTTTTGATCTTAATTGTATGAAAGGAGTTCTCATTCCAACCTCCTTCTTTTAAATTACTGAAGGCAACTGCAGGACATACTCTCCCATATTGTGCATTCCTACTTCACAAACAGTCCTTTTTTACTGTGCCCATGAGATGAGGTGTTTGGTTCACTGCTCTCTGGAATGCTGCAAAAGTCATAGAAATGAAATATAGTACAAGTCACATTTATTTATACAATTTATGGTAGGTAACTGTGGTGTGTTTTTACAAATTTTATCAAGGTTCTGCAAAGAGTACTGTAAAATAATAAATTCCACAAATTATTAATTGGTATGCGCTTTATCAATTTTTTTGTAGCAAGATGTGCATTACGTGAACTTTATAACATTCAGGGTAGTCAAACAGAATAATAAAACACAGCAGTTGCTACCAATCTCAGGGAACTAAGTCATCTCAGCAAGGAATCCTAAGTTAGATAAATGTAAAATTTCTGTGCCAAACCATTGTTTTCCCCTATATTTAGAATAGTTAGACTTTTAAAGTGAAATTGCATATAATGTCTTTTCTAAGGCACACACATCTAATGCATGAACATAATAAATCTTTTAATTCAGCATTTTTTGAAATTCTATTCCGTTTCATGTTGGTATCTTCCTATCAAGACTAAGGTTTTGCACGAGGAAAAAGACACAACTACAATCTTCCTTTAGTCACAGGCATCAAAGTGAGAAAGATACCAGGCTTAGGAGTCCGTCGTATCTTTATTGATTTAGTGCCAGGTTTTCCCCGCGTCACAATGTATGCAGGCTTCAGGCTTAGAAAGGTGCGGTTCATTTTAAGCTGATCCAAATCCAAGCTGCCACGATTCTGTCGTCCTCCTCCCTCTCTCACATCAGCAGTCCCACCCATGCCCTTGCTTTTGCATTTGACATTTAGGCAGCTCCCTGGTGAGCCAGTTCAGGAATTAGTTCAGGGATTTATTTATAAAATAAAGTTAGGAGGGTTTTTAGCCAGATCAGTTCCCCAAACCATTGCCACTCACAAGGTTTTGGGGCACTGAGTGCCCTGATCGCTCAGCTGCGGGGAATTCTGACGCAGGCTGTGTTTCCATGAAGCTGGTTCAGCTTCACCCTCCACTTTCTTCTGCTTATGCCTTTGCTGTCCATCCCATTGCCCCTCAAAAGAAAAAAATCAGCACTTTGAATACTTTCCATGGATGTATATGGCTGCAGCTGAGGTTAGTGTTTCCCGTGAATGGTTTTTAAAGAGATCTTCATTCAGTGTTCTGGATGAATAATCACTTCACAGCGGCAGTGAGGCTGGCCATAAAAACAGAGGAAAGAGACGGGCACCTCATTTAGTTTATCAGGATTTCTTGTGTTCTGAAGGTATCTGCCTATCTCTATCAGGAAATATGTAGTTAGATTTAACCCAAATTAGCTCCAGGCAAGAGGCTGGCATTCTCTCTTTTACTTCTGTGGCACTTAAAATCAGCTAAGCAAAGTCTGACCCTTACTTACTCCAAGTTTAGGCAAATCTCTACAAATCTTTGCAGTTTATTTCTAAAATGAAGATGACACCACAGCCCCTAAAGTTTTACAGATACTATGCAAAGTTGTTATAAATATTCATATTCACGGGTAAATGTAAGCAAGTCTTGTTACTTATTTTCTTGAAGCAAAATGCTTGCATGCACGATAGCTACATCATTAAAAATGGAATGGAATTGTGAAAAGAAAGGACATTATCAGTTGAATCCAGCAACATTAATTGTGCCTTTATTAACCATAACTGATCTCTTCTGCTGTGAAGTAGTATATTCTTCTCTTAATCTGTTCTCTGGTGTTATGTAATTCATTAATTTAATTTAATTAAAATACTATAAATTCTGTAAATTCATTCTGTAATGGCACACTTACCACTTCAACATTACAAGCTGGCCTGATTTATACTTTTTATCTTTCACTATCAGTTAATATCCTTATAGAAACATTAGCTAGAGTGGGTAGAAAAGCCTTCAAAATATTTCTGCTGATGCTCTTACAATGTGATCACTACTAAAGGTGAAGAAATAGATTTTAGATTTCTGTTCATTTTTGTACTTTTATGTATGAAATAAAATTTATATATGATTTTTGAACTCTTTTTCTGCTGATCAAATTTTTATTTTGCCAAAAAAGTATGAAGTAATGTAACTGTGATTCATTCTTCCGTTTGCAGTTCAGTTCATGAACTGTTCAGTACATGAGAGTCATTGCAGACTCATTAAGCAAAGTATTTAAGCAACTACTTAATTTCTATTAGTTTGAAGCAAGTTCCTAGCTTCTGTTAAAGCCAATGGGTTTAGTCCCAAGGTGCAATGTTTCAATGACTACGGTTGAGTTTACATGCATACTTAAAGTCATGCATGCACTTATGTACTTTTATCAATGGGAGCATAAACCTAAAAGCATAAAACTGTTCAAGCAACGAAACTGAGAATGAATCCATTTTCAAATATAAAATGGAAATACATTCTACTCGGGCATCTTGCCGATTTAACTATGAGCTTCAGCAAAAAAAGCATCGTGGCTTTTTGGAAAAGTCAAGTTCATATATGTTCATTATAGATCTTTGCAAACCCTAGGTTATGTCCAAGCATATATACTACATAGCTGATCACATTCACTCCTGAAGAAGGACAATTTACCATCAAGGGCTTTACATGTCAGTTTTAGTGCTCTCACATTTTTTTGCTAATTTATGGTGCATTGCATTTTTCCCTGTATATTGCTTTTGTGTAGTATAAAAGACTGCAAAAGACTCAACATAAGTATATAGCACAGTGAATGCTGGGTAATAAAAATATGAATGTAGATGAGTTCAGCATCATATAGGCATATAGTTCATTGATCTTATGCAATTTCCTGCAAGTCTGAGGAGAATGAGGAAGACAGTGACTTGAATCAGAAGAAAAAATAATTTGCATAGAAGAGATGCTTTAAGTCAGCTAAAAATAAATGGAAGCATTCTTTTCCAGCTTTGAGTTTAGTATATCTACAAATTAGATCATGTCCATCATGAGGCAGAGAAGTTATTTTCATAATTAAAAAATTCACTTTATCAAGGCTCATACCCAGTGTTTTGGAAAGTTTCTCCACATGTTTATCTCTTTTTGCCATGGTTATTTTTCTTCATCCACCATCTACTCCTGATAGGCACAGGGATATTTTTGTGATGACAGAGGCTTTGTATCAGGTATAATCTACATACACTTGGGGTTAGTTGGTTAGTTGGTTGGTTTGTTTGCTGTGATTAGTTAATGATGACACACTTCAAGTATTAAAAAACGGTCATTTAGACACTGATTGAAACCTCATGGAAATTAATGTGAATCTTCACATACCGGTGTCTAAGATTAGTAGATAATATGATTTTGTAAAAGAAGAAATTCTTTTTGGGAGTCTCACCTTACAGGAAAAGGGTCTTTAGGTCTGAAGTTTCCCTCCCTCCAATTTAGGAAATTTCTCAAAATGTATTATGTGCTTATTTACATTTCCTGTGATGTGTGTATATATGTCTATATATGAAAAAATATGACAACTTTAAGTTGTATTAAAATTACTTAGATTATTGTAACTTGGAATCCAATTTTAAACATTACCATTTAAACATACGAAGTGTTTTCCTTGCCATTAATATAGACGATTCTTGTAATACTTTTAAGTTTGTCTGTACATTGGGTTTGCATGGCAAGGTTTTGGTAGCAGGGGGGCTACAGGGGTGGCTTTTGTGAGAAGCTGCTAGAACATTCCCCTATGTCCACTAGAGCCAATGCCAGCCAGCTCCAAGATGGACCTGCCACTGGCCAAGGCCGAGCCCATCAGTGACGGTGGTAGCGCCTCTGTGATAACATATTTAAGAAAGGGGAAAAACAACTGCGCAACAGCAGCAGAGAAGAGAGGAGTGAGAATGTGTGAGAGAACCAACTCTGCAGACACCAAGGTCAATGAAGAAGGAGGAGGAGGCGGTGCTCCACGTGCCGGAGCAGAGATTCCCCTGCAGCCCCTGGCGAAGACCACGGTGAGGCAGGCTGTCCCCCTCCAGCCCATGGAGGTCCATGGTGGAGCAGATATCCACCTGCAGCCCGTGGAGGACCCCACGCTGGAGCAGGTGGATGCCTGAAGGAGGCTGTAAGCCTGTGGGAAGCCCACTCTAGAGCAGGTTCCTGGCAGAACCTGTGAACCCATGGAGAGAGGAGCCCACACTGGAGCAGGTTTGCTGGCAGGACTTGTGACCCTGCGGGGGACCCGTGTTGGAGCATTCTGGTCCTGAAGAATTGCACCCTGTGGAAAGGACCCGTGCTGGAGCAGTTCATGAAGAACTGTAGCCCGTGGGAAGGACCCACATTGGAGAAGCTCATGGAGGACTGTTTCCTGTAGGATGGACCCCACGCTGGAGCAGGGGAAGAGTGTGAGGAGGAAGGAGTGGCAGAAACAACGTGTGATGAACTGACCGCCACCCCCATTCCCCATCCCGTTGTGCCGCTTGGGAGTAGGACATAGAAAAAATCTGGAGTGAAGTTGAGCCCGGGAAGAAGGGTGGGGTGAGGGGAAAGGTGTTTTTAAGATTTGGTTTTATTTCTCATTATCCTACTCTGATTTTGATTGGTAATAAATTAAACTAATTTTCCCAAGTCGAGTCTGTTTTGCCCGTGACGGTAATTGGTGAGTGATACCCCTGTCCTTATCTCAACCTATGAGCCTTTCGTTATTTTTTCTGTCCCCTGTCCAGCTGAGGAAGGGGAGTGATAGAGCGGCTTTGGTGGACACCTGGCATCCAGCCAGGGTCATCCCACCACAGTCTGAAATGCTGTGGATGCCTTTTTACATGCATGTGGATGTTCCTCTTGTGCAGAAGGCTTTCACTGGCTCTGACTGTAGCTTTTTTCCTGTTTTGGTACATTTGCAGGTAAAGGAAACTGCAGGTAGAAGAGAGATTTAGGAGATTGTACTGGGACAGCAAATAACTGTAGCTGCTGCTATCCTTTACAAATGTGATGGGCAATCCTGCTCATGTGGAAAACAAGAGGAGTTTTGCCATTGATTTCACTGGCTCACCATTCAGGGCATGGAGCTTATGGCTAATGGGCACACCACAGAGCAAGAGAGACTTCTCATTAGTTTTCTATTGGAATGAATTGTGAGGTTTTGTTTTCAGTCATGGCTTGTCTCTTCACAGTCCCCAGCTGTTCCAGATGGGCTTCGCAAGGCAAACACTTGGGTCCACAGCCTCTGTTGAATATCCTGCTTCTTCATTTCTAACCATGCTTGAGAAGGGGACACAGCAATCCTCTAGAACCCGTGTTCCTTTTGGTCTGATACTGCAATGCATAAACGGATACAGAAGAATAAGGCAATGACCTTTCTTTTAGGTGTGGTATAAGGTATGACATTTCTTTTATTTGTGCACCCTTAATATTTTGTATTAATTTTTTAATATATTTTACATAAGGTATCTGTAATCTATTTTATCTAATATATCTGTGCTCACTTTTTTCCACATATAAGTTTAGTTCTTGTTGCTGTTCTGCTCTCAGATGAGCCTGTGCATGTCTGCAACCTATTAATTAGAAATAGAAGGGGAAAAAGTAGGATTTGGGGTGGGAAAGAGGACAAAAAACATAATAATGCTCTTTCTGCACTTACTACAGAAAGAATTTTTTTTGTATTTAATAAAATTATTTTTATTTTAAACAGTTTTATTTTCCTTCTTTCTCTTTCCTGTGTGTTATACATGTTATGAAAGCCACACAGATTTATATAATCCATTCTACTAGAAAAACTCTAACTCCATATATTTTAATAAAAATACATTTTTTTTGTTAACTCTGTTTTTAACTTGGGCTGCATTTAACTACTTGGTAGGTCCTGTAGCATGGGGATAAGGTTTTGATCTTTGTTTGGTTACTCCTTTTTTATGACTGTTATTCTTCAGATACTTTACTGCCTTAACCACTTTATCAGTGGTGCTGCTTTCATGTTATAAGAAGCTGTTCTCCTCATGTTTATATACTGTGGGTTTCTTATCTGCTTCTGTTTTTACACACCCTTTCATCAGACAGCCAAGCAGTCTCCTTACTTAGAACAAGGTTCGTATCTCCCAATGACACTTACACAGCTGAGACGGTTACTACTCAAAAATGAATAGAGAACTGTGCCAGATGGCTTCACCTTTTTCACATTTTCCATTAAAAAGGATACCCAAATTCACCGCAGAAAAGTGTCTTATGTGAAAAATTACAAATGTAAAAAATAAATAATGGCAGACATATAGGCCAAGGAGGAAGAGTGTTCTTGTTTGAAAACTGAGTGAAATGCAAGGGTGGGTAGGGTAGTGGGAATCAGGGCAGCACTTCCAGGTGGCACTGCTGAGGGGGAGGCTGCCGAGGATTTCTGAGCCCCGGAGACAGCCTCTCGAAGGAGAGCCTTCTCAGGATTTCCTTTTTCAGCTTCCTTCTGAACTTCTAGTGGGGAACGGCAGATTTATATTTCACTGGGGTCTGGGAAGCCCAATCTAGAGAAACTGCTGAAGACATAAATTGGGTTCCAATACACCATGGCTCACGACATGACTTTCCTGGCCAACTCTGTCCGTTTCAAATCCCATAGGTGGAATGGGCAATAAATGCACATGACTTTTTTTTTTTATGTCAGAGCATCTATGCTGCCTGTAGTTTCTGTAAGCTTTGGTTGATTTAGACTCCAGACATGAGTCTGATTCTAAAATTAATGGGAGAAGGATGAAGTTCTTTAGCGATGACTTAGCTGGGTTCATCAGTTGTTTTTAGTATCTGAATTCAAACAGCTGGAACTTGGGCAATATTGGAAAGAAGAAAATTACTGTAATTCAGAAAGAAATGTAGGTAAGGGGATACAGGGATTTCACAAAGAAACAGTGGTGAAAAGACAGGCTTCCCTAAAAATGCAGAGGTAGAAGTTTTAGGGTACAGGTGACTAGGAGAACACCTGGCGATGTGTTTCTGAATAAGCATACGCTCTTTAGACTGCAGCTGACCACCTCATTTTTGTGTCAGTGGTAATACCTGACTGTGCCAGCCTGTGCTCCCAGTAGATGTCACAAAGGATGAGCGAGGATCTTAACAAAGGGACATGCAGGCAGGTTTTCAGAAGTTAGGAAATCGAGAGCTGAACATGTGAAAATCATATTATGATGGTGTTACAGATAGTAGAGTAAGAAGACTAAGCTGGAAGATGGAGACATCAAACGTTTCTTCAGGTTTATTCAGTACTCTTCTACTCTGTTACGTGGGATGGAGTCACTTTAGCTGACCGCAGATAGATATTCTGTTCACTATAAATATTCAAGATCTTCAACAGTGTAGTCTGCTGTTCTACCAAAATTTTTTCATTTATAAAATTTGATGGGGAAAAAAAAGACAGCACAAAGATGACTTGAGCATTTGGGAAGAGATGTGAGAATAATTGGTGATATTATTTCTGAGATTCAGTGAGAAGTGGTTATCACTAGCTAATTTGAAAAGCACTAATGGCATTTATTTGGCAATATTACAAATATTGCATATCTTAATCTCATTACATCATAGATTATTTTTATTTCTTAAAAATCAGTAGTTATTTTCTGAACACAATATGACAACTTTGATACTTATTTAAAGTTTTTTGACAGAAAGGTTTTAACTTTAGATAAGGTTTCAAAGGTAGACAATTTAGTCTCCCCAGCTATACTCAGGGACTTTGAGAAGGATAAATTCTTTAATGAATTTTAATGGAATCAGATGGCAGCTTGAAGCTTTCCCTGGATAAGTCCATTTAAAATACATTTCTCAATTTGGCCTTGTTTCATGTGCGTGTTTCGGTTTAAGCTTATATATGATTTGAAGTCAGTAGAAATGAAAGAAATGTTTAAAAGTGCTTTGTTGACTAACAAAAACCTAAGCACAGACTTCACAGAAAGTGCTTTACTAGAAACTCTTACAATTCAAAGATTTTCTCCAGTTGGGCTGAGAGTAGAGTAGAAGAGAAAAAGTACCTTTGATCTCACTGAACCGTTTAAATTATAAGCATGGCTCTCTAGGAACAATTTGTACCAAATCAGGCCAATTCAGCAGAATGAAGCTTCAAGCTACATATTCTTATTACATGTAACACTAATTTCACTGAGTATGAAATTGTTTTCTGCTAATCCAAAAGCATGAAATAAGCACAGAACAAGGAATACCTCATAAAAGTAAAGTACCAGACTGATGGTTTCCGACAGTGGGTAATGATTTGACAGAGCGAAAAGGTGAACTCATGACACAGGTTTGCTGGAAACTCAAAAATTCACTTTCAAGTGAAAAATTCACTTTCAAATTCACTTTTCAAGTATTGCTTTAGAACCCCAATTTATTATTTTCGAAAGATGTTCTAAACTTCAGTTTCACAAAGCAGTAAAAGTATCGAAAGTGGAACTATTGATGCAAAGGAAATATGATATTAGAAATGTACATTTTTCTGTTTTTATACATTTGCTGAAAATATGAAATCATTTCTTGCCAAATGAACCCTACAGTGCAGTGCAGAAATAAAAGACTAGCAAACGATACATCATTGACACATGTAAATCTCTGTGCTAAGGCCTTCCAGAGAATTAAAATATTTTCTATTAGTCCACATGTGTTAATATAATCTAAAGAACTGGGTTCCCCCATATTGCAGAAATACCATAAGTTGTCATTAGAAGTGGTTATGCATTAGACACCTCAAAATAAAACTGCAATGATATAAATATCCTGAAAAGATTATTCTTTGCGTGAGAGGAAGGTCTGCCTCTGTTCTGAGATGTGTTCCTCCTGAAGCTGTGACAATCGTTCAAGGCTATGAGAATACCTCCTCTGCAGTGAAGCCTGGTAAGGTCTAAGTAGGGAACTATTTTAAGATGGGGAGAACTCTATGGCATCTGGAGCCCTTCAAGACCTCTTGTTATACCACAGAAAGATTTCTGGTGGTATCTATTTTTCCTTACTTAGCGAAGTTTCATATCATTGCAACAAGGAAGTGTTCATATCAAAACTTTTACAAGAATTTTATATGTTGCCTCCAAAAAACAACTCAAATTATCAACTCACTATTTTATTCTTTTGGTTTTGTTTTTGTAACATGTAAACATGAACATAAAGTAGTCTACCACTTATTTCAGTCTATTTCAGTATTCTTGTTTTCATATGAGTTTCTGCTAATGAAAATCAGACATTTTCTGAGTAGTTCATTTACCTGATGCAGGGAACTTTAAAACTAGGTTAGAATCAGAATTTATATCGTGATATTTTAGTTTGAAACAAAATGTTTCAAATTTAAACCAAATAGTGCTTAAGGGTCTAACATATTTCTTCCAGAGACACATTTGATTATTACTTGAGTGCCTCTATGACAGTTATGCTTTGCACTTTCTCAAAAGCACATAATTACAATGTAAAATGCCACGCTGTATCCTTGGTTCTCTTTTAGAAATCCCAGATAAAATTGAGGTTTTTCACTGTTGAAATTTTGAAAACAGGCACATTTATTCAAAACAGCACACTGCTTTCTGAACAGAATTCCATTTCTGTGAGGGCAGGGGAATTACCTGTTTTTTATGTCCACTCTGCAAAATTCTCTTTGTTTCTTCCTGAAGGACTAGATTATTTCCGTGGTATAAAAAGAAGAAAGACTGAGCACTACTAACTTCACATAATACTGAAACCAGAGTTGCAGAGCCACTGCACTGACTGAGGGACTAGCAGGCATCCATGAGTGAATGGAGGTGAGAGGAGGCAAGGGCAAGTGTGTTGTGGGCAAAACTAAGACTTTACCTTTGATATGCAGATTAGTAGTATACAAAATCAAGATGGAAATGCAGGTGCCTTATCACCTCATCTGACATCCTAATGACTATTGGTTTTGTTGTAATCTTATTACTGCAGTCTCTCATCAGAGCCAAATTCAACCCAAGATCTTGCCAGTCTTGACTTCTTTTTATCATTCATAGTTTTTTACTATCTTCCTTTGAAACACATTGCCACAAATATTGGACAGGTCCCCATATGAATATCTCAACAGTTATTATGAAGGTGCTATTACCTTTTCTGATTTTTGACATTTTTTCATTCCTTTTTCCATTATTTCACATCTCTGCTTTTCGTGTCTTTAACAATCTCTTTTCTTTCTTCTGTAATTGCATCTCACCATTTAGAATATAAAATATGTGAAATCTGTCATGGCAATTAGTTTGAAGACTAGACCCTGCGCTACTGTAAAATACATCTTAACTTACTTGTGTTAGGTTTTGTTCTTCCTCATGATGTATTTGACATTTCTGTTTCTCCCAGTTTCTCCCTATCTTTCATCTGCTTCATCATTCTGAAATACAAACTGTTTTGGAGTTCTTGCTACTTTTTGTTGTTTAGTAGCCTACAAACTTCCTTACACTCCATTCTATCTAATTTTCATTTCTGTAAAACATGTAACAATTTCTGGCATATTTCACTCATTCTCACTCACAATGGTCTTCCCTCCTGCTGTTTTAGATTTATTTCACCTTCTGTAATGGCATTTCTATCTGTTTATGTCTGGAATATGTGTCTTTAAAATGTATTGATCCCTAATGATTCGATTTTTTGCTTATTTTGCAGGTATATAAATATTTAGCAGGTTTCCTATGCCATTGTCCTTCTCATCCATTTCACAGATATTTATTTTATCAGCTCAATCCTTAATTTTCTCAAAATATGTTTGGCAAACATTCCCTTTGAGTGATTGCCAATGTTGGGGGTGAAATCGATAGCCCAGCTCAAGTGCATCTACTCCAATGCACACAGCATGGGCAGCAAACAGGAGGAGCTGGAAGCCATTGTGCAGCAGGACAGCTATGACGTAGTCACCATCACAGAAACATGGTGGGACAACTCGTATGAGTGGAGTGCTGCAGTGGATGGCTATAAGCTCTTCAGGAGGGATAGGCAAGGAAGGAGATGTGGTGGGGTGGCTCTGTACATCAAGGAGTGTTTTGATTGTATCGAGCTCAATGACTGTGATGACAAGGTCGAGTGCTTGTGGGTAAGGATGAGGGGGAAGGCTAACAA
Organism: Gavia stellata; assembly: GCF_030936135.1. Lineage (NCBI taxonomy): Eukaryota > Metazoa > Chordata > Aves > Gaviiformes > Gaviidae > Gavia > Gavia stellata. The sequence continues at coordinate 77,295,855 of NC_082594.1, forward strand.
GGCAGATATCCTGCTGCGTGTCTGTTATAGACCCCCCAACCAGGACGAAGAAGCCAACGAAGCGTTCTACAAGCGACTGGCAGAAGTCTCACAATCTCAAGCCCTTGTTCTTGTGGGGGACTTCAACTTACCAGACGTCTGCTGGAAATATAACTCAGCCGAGAGTAAACAGTCCCGGAGGTTCCTGGAGTGTGTGGAAGATAACTTCCTGACACAGCCGGTGAGTGAGCCTACCAGGGGAGGTGCCCTTCTTGACCTGCTGTTTACAAACAGAGAGGGTCTGGTGGGAGAACTGATGGTCAGAGGCTGTCTTGGGCTTAGCGACCATGAAATGATAGAGTTCTCAATTCTTGGCCGAGTAAGGAGGGGGGTCAGCAATATCACTACGATGGACTTCCACAGGGCAGACTTCAGCCTGTTAAGGACACTGATTGAGAGGGTCCCTTGGGAGACAGTCCTGAAGGGCAAAGGGGTCCAGGAAGGCTGGACCTTCTTCAAGAAGGAAATCTTAAAGGCGCAGGAACAGGCAGTCCCCATGTACTGTAAGAAGAGCCGGCGGGGAAGATGACTGGCCTGGCTGAACAGGGAGCTTTTGCTGGGACTCAGGAAAAAAAGGAGAGTTTATCACCTTTGGAAGAAGGGGCAGGCAACTGAAGAAGAGTACAAGGACCTCATTAGGTCATGAAGAGAGGGAATGAGGAAGGCAAAAGCCCAACTAGAGCTCAATCTGGCCACGGATAACAAAAAATGTTTCTATAAATACATGAACAACAAAAAGAGAGCCAAGGAGAATCTCCATCCTTTATTGGATGAGGGAGGGAACATTGTCACCAAGGATGAGGAAAAGGCTGAGGTACTTAATGCCTTCTTTGCCTCAGTCTTTAACAGCCACACCAGGTATCCTCAGGGTATTCAGTCCCCTGAGCTGCAAGACAAAGATGGAGAGCAAAAGAAACTCCCCATGATCCAGGAGGAAGCAGTTAACGACCTGCTATGCCTGCTGGACACTCACAAGTCTATGGGGCCTGATGGCATCCACCCAAGGGTGCTGAGGGAGCTGGCGGAGGAGCTTGCCAAGCCACTCTCCGTCATTTATCAACAGTCCTGGTTAACAGGGGAGGTCCCAGATGACTGGAGGCTTGCCAACGTGATACCCATCAACAAGAAGTGCTGGAAGGAGGATCCGGGGAACTACAGGCCTGTCAGCCTGACCTCGGTGCTGGCGAAGATGATGGAGACGTTCATCTTGAGGGCGCTCACAGGGCACGTGCAGGACAACCAAGGGATCAGGCCCAGCCAGCACGGGTTCATGAAAGGCAGGTCCTGCTTGACCAACCTGATCTCCTCCTATGACCAGGTGACCCACCTAGTGGATGAGGGAAAGGCTGTGGATGTTGTCTCCCTGGACTTTAGTAAAGCCTTTGACACTGTCTCCCACAGTATTCTCCTGGAGAAGCTGGTGAATCGTGGCTCAGACAGGTGCACTCTTCGCTGGGTAAAAAACTGGCTGGATGGCCGAGCCCAGAGAGTTGTGGTGAATGGGGTGAAATCCAGTTGGCGGCCGGTCACAAGCGGAGTCCCCCAGGGCTCACTTCTTCAAGAAGGAAACCTTAAAGGCGCAGGAACAGGCAGTCTTGTTTAATATATTTTTCGATGATCTGGATGAGGGGATTGAGTGCTCCCTCAGCAAGTTTGGAGATGACACCAATTTGGGCGGGAGTCTTGATCTGCTCGAGGGTAGGAAGGCTCTGCAGAGGGATCTGGACAGGCTGGATCGATGGGCCGAGGCCAATTGTATGCGGTTCAACAAGGCCAAGTGCCGGGTCCTGCACTTGGATCACAACAACCCCATGCAACGCTACAGGCTTGGGGAAGAGTGGCTGGAAAGCTGCCCCGCAGAAAAGGACCTGGGGGTGTTGATTGACAGCCGGCTGAGTATGAGCCAGCGGTGTGCCCAGGTGGCCAAGAAGGCCAACAGCATCCTGGCCTGTATCAGAAATAGTGTGGCCAGCAGGAGCAGGGAAGTGATCGTGCCCCTGTACTCGGCTCTGGTGAGGCCACACCTCGAATCCTGCATTCGGTTTTGGGCCCCTCACTACAAGAAGGAGATTGAGGTGCTGGAGCGTGTCCAGAGAAGGGCATCGAAGCTGGTGAGGGGTCTGGAGCACAAGTCTTATGAGGAGCGGCTGAGGGAACTGGGGTTGTTCTGTCTGGAGAAGAGGAGGCTGAGGGGAGACCTCATCGCTCTCTACAATTACCTGAAAGGAGGTTGCAGAGAGGTGGGTGTTGGTCTCTTCTCCCAAGTGACAAGTGACAGGACAAGAGGAAATGGCCTCAAGTTGTGCCAGGGGAGGTTCAGGCTGGATATTAAGAAAAATTTCTTTACTGAGAGAGTGGTGAAACACTAGAACAGGCTGCCTAAGGGAGGTGGTGGAGTCACCCTCACTGGAGGTGTTCAAGGAACGTGTGGACGTGGCATTGTGGGACATGGTTTAATGGGCATGGTGGTGTTGGTTGATGGTTGGACTTGATGATCTTACAGGTCTTTTCCAACCTTAATGATTCTGTGTGATATTAGCATCTATAAATTATTTTGTGACTCTGTGATTCTGTGATTAATTGGTTGATTAATTTTTGCTATGGTTGGTGATTAATTGTTGCTATGGTTGGTGATAAATGAAGATAAGGTAAATACAGCAGCTGAATTTCCCTAAAAAGGGTAGCAAATCAGGAAAAAGTTAGAATTTTTTTTCCCTGTGGAGTGAAAGGTGGAACAGAGTCCGTAGGTATCCTCACTCAGGATTTTGGAAGCAGTGAAGTCCTGCAAGTAGCCAGCTGACAGGGCTTTTTCAGTCAGATGCAATGATGGCTAATGCAGGAATGCTGCTTCTTTGTTGAACCAGCTGAATATATTAACAATATTGGACCCTGTAGTTGTGACCTTAGCATGGGAATGTTTTAAAAAAACATCACTGAGGATGATATGGAAATAAAAATTCAGCTGAAGAGGAGAAACATGCTGACAGAGTAAGATATAAGCTACATTATAAGCTATATTAAGTCATTATAAAGTCTGCTGCTTTAACTGCATCTCGCAGCTCAAGGTATCCATTTCCACTTCTGGCCTCGCTGTGCTCTTCACAGCAATACCAGACTGACTTCACTGGTAAGCCTTGTCTGGCAAAAGGCCCTTGAGAAAAGCCCTGCAGAGAAGGTGTAAAATATTAGCAGAAAATGAAAAGAAACAGCTTCAGGCTTCCTAATCTTTTTTGAGGTTGAGAACAGCCCTGTTTTTGATCCCTGCATCACTAGCTCCAGAAAATGGGCTACTCAATAACCGTTTCTTCTTCTCTTTGTGATTCCTCGGCTCGTGACATTTCTGTACCAGCTTACGGAGGCTGGATGATGCCAGAGGGGCAACCAAACCAGTCTTCTGTGCTGCAGGGGGAGGAACTGTATGTGCCAGGTCTCCTCCCAAGCTGACTCTGAAAAGAAATCAGGCAGTTCGAGGGTTCCAGAAATAATTCTTGCCTAGTAGTTGAAGATTCACAGAGCAGATGATATCTGTCCCAATTCTGTAAGTGCTCTTCACAGTTTATGAGAACTGCTAATTGATAAGTAGAGTTCAGCCTTTGTGTAAAAAAGACTTTCTGAAGCATCTTCCATAGGGCTAAGCAGCACTGGATAGTTTGATGTTCTCTAGCACATCCCCAGGCCCTTATTATTATGAGAATGAAGCATGCTCTGTCAAATTTTTCACTTGAGAACAAGTCTTTTGATCTTGTGTAGCATTTATAACTAGAACTTAAAAGTCAAGCTGGTTTAGGCAGCTGCAAGAGTATGGTCCACACTTTTTCCATATTATTTATCATTAGATGTTCTTTCTCCCACACTTTATTCTTTTTACTAGCATTTAACTTTTCCATTCTTCTAATTACATTTTGCTGAGTGAATGCTCTGTTCCATTACCTCTCTTGCTCTCTTTTCATGCCTGTTACAGAGTCTCTATCAATTTTAAAGATCATTGTTATTGTTTTTGATTGCAGTAGAAAGCAGACATTGATAAATGAAGAAATGGATATGGCAGTGTTTGTACAAATGTTCTCCTCTATTGCCCAGAAATTACCCACTCTTCTGGTTTTCCCAGGAAATAAATTATCATTGTTTTTAAATAATCATACTAAAATAGTGCTTTATGGTAATTTCTTCTGAAGATTGTTTTTAAGGCTGTCTAAACTTAAGAATGAATGTTCACTTTTGGCTCCTAGATTAAGGTCTGAGTTTCATTAGTGCTCAGTCTCTGGTAGTTTCACCCAAGACAGTTGCTGCATACCTTACCGCATCAGAACATCATACTATTGGTGTCCCTGTGTGGACATAGGAAGCCAGTTTTATATTTGGTTGAATTAGAAAATCTCACAAATTTTGTTTTTACCTTTTCAAGAAGAATTCACATTGTTTTTAAGTTCTTAAGGATGTGCTCTCATTTGAAAGAACAGAGATTGTCCTGTACACTGCTCACTGGAATTAATTAGGAATGACAGTCACAAAAATACCGTGTGTCCATCATACTGCTTAGGCTTTCAAATTTTCTCTGACTTGTCCTTTTTCCAAATTAGTGAAACTGATACAGATATTTCTATGGTCATGGTCATTCAATAAATAATGAACAATATTTTCTACTAAATCTTGTGCTGATAATCTACCTCGTGTTTTTTCAAAATTATTACTTAGATGCCTTATTTTTCATTATTTTGGAGATAGGGATAAAGAATGAAAATTATTTTGTTATGTTTATATCGATGTTTGATCATGTATACAATTCTAGGACATGCTACACCTTTAATTTCTGTATTTTTTGCCAGATGATTCCATGGTCATTAGCGTGCCTTCAGATTGCTACTATAATTAGTCACCATGTAATCTACAGCCTAATAATCATATATAAATTCCCTACTAATTACCCTGTAATCTACTATTTGTTGATTAGAAGAGCATGGGATGAGTATTTCTACTATTATTAATCTCAATGTACATGATAATTATAGGGCTGTTACAGATTTTTCTTGTTTACTTTCTTGGCTATGTTGTGCGGCATTTTGTGTTAATAAAATACCAGCTTTTTATGTCCATAAGTTTTAATCCCTACTCATCCAGCTTCTCCTTATATGCACTTTTAGTCTGCATTGCTCTTGGGCTGCTACCCATGCAGGTCACTACAATAGGTCATCCTTTGTTTTCTCTGAAAAGTACCCAAGCAAGTTTTGAGGCTTCAGGATATAAGTCAATGTTTATGTGAAATAGTTACAATGCTCATGTCTAGTTTAAATATAGGGTGAAACCCTGCCCATGCTGAAGGAAAAACACAAGGAACTGTTGCTCTGTGGATCAAGAATGTACACATACCTGCTCTGAAGTTCAGGAGGAGGCAGTGTGGTTGGATACTTGGGTGAAGATGAAAGGGGAAAAGAATAAGGTTAATTTAATGGTAAGAATTTACTGTAAACTGCCAAACAGAAGGAGTAAGTGGATGAGGCTATTTTTGTGTAGCTATATAACACATCGAAATAGCAGGGTTGTAGTAGATGTTTTTAATTAAGTTTGCATCTTTGGAAGAGTAATTTTGCTTTTCACCCAAGCAATAACAACTTGTCAGATGGACACAGTATTTTTCTTTGAATAAATGGTTGGTACTAGCAGTGATTCTAACTAGCCAGACAATACCACTTGAAAATCCAAAGACAGAAGACATGTTGATGTAAGTGATTATGATCTATGTGGGGTTCTGGGAAGAGGATGCATGGATGGAAGAGGAGGATAAAGACTGACAGAAGTAACTTTCAACAAAGGAGACTTAGCAAATTCAAAATGCTGTTAGGTAGGGTCTCTTGGGAAGATAGAATGAAAGAAGGATAACTATCAGGGTAGAAAGCTATAACTCATTAAGGAATTAATTAAATTTTGCAACAGCAAAATATCTCAATGAAAAAGGAGAAGTGAGAATTTAACAAATATGATAAATTAGAGAAATTATCTGAAGTCAGTAAGATGAAATCCAATAAAGAAAAATGCATATTAAGGCACTTGAGGATGAAAAAAAAATACAAATACAAAATGGGGAATCATTCCTTAGGCAGAGGAATTACAGAAAAGGATTTCGGAGATATTGCATACAGCAACATAATAAATGTAAATTAACAGTGTGATGTGGTTAAAAAAAATGCAAATTCCATTCTAGGGGGTATTAGCAGCTGTGTTATACATAACACAGCTAGTAATTATTTTGCTTTTTCCAGATATAGTGAGGCCTCAGCTAAAATTATGTGTCTAATTTTAGGAATTACTCTCTATGAAAGATGTAAGCAAGTTAGAATGAGTTCAGAGCAGAACTAAAAATGCTGAATGATTTAGACTATATGATCTCTGAGGACAATTTGAAAGCACTGAGTTAACTTAGTCTAGAAATATACAGGCTGTTACATAGTGGTATTGAGTTATCTTCCATGTCCAGTGGAGGACAAGGACAGCAATGGCTGAATTTGCAACAAGAGAGGTTTAAGTTAAATGGAAAAAGATAATATTCAAAACAGATTGATAATTAATATCAGGAACAAGCTGCCTAGTGTAAAAATAGTATTTCTATTATTGGAGGCTTTGAAAGAGAGACTAGGTGAACATCTATTAAGAATGGTCTAGCCTGCCTCAATAAAGGGAGATGGATTTGGTAATTTTTTTGTTCTTGTGCCATTCTGACATTTCCAGGGTTCTTTTAAATTAATGGCAGTAACACCCCGGACTTTGGAGAAGATTTTACCCCCTGAATGAGTTGGATGTGGCTACGAGTGGAGCTACAAACTGGTATAAAACTGGTATAAAACTGGTATCCTACAGCTGGACCCTGTAGGGACTAGGAAGCCAGGGATTTGGTTCAATACATGGAAGATGTGATGGCAGAATACATGAGTGAACTTTATGCCTCCTTATCTCTTACCAGTTTTTATACTGGATCACTGCATCACTGGATTTAGTGTATGATCCCCAGAAACTAGACAATTAGATAGAAAATACGCTGAGTTTGTAGTATGAAATCGCATAGCTCAGCTACATCATGGTGTTTGAAAATTTTCGTAATTATAGGTGTTCAAATTAAAGCTAACAATTTAAAATAAAATAATTTCCATTTGAGTGCCTTCTTCAGATGCTTATTATAAAATCTCATTATAATTGACTCATTCTAATAAGCTTTTATTCTTGTGGGTGCTATGTTATCAATCTTACTTGAATAATTGGGAACAAATGCAGAAATTAACATAAATAAATGAATAAATCCAAATGAGACTATACCTTTGATAATCAGATAATGATGTAAATAAAAAAACCTCACCCACCTTGAATATTGAAGAGAGTCTGACTTTTGAGAAGATGTTTGGAAAATTTGAACACTAGGGCTTTCCTCATCTTAAATTTTTTCAGTGTAAAAAGAAAATTCTACTTGCATCTCCCTATCAAATCAATGTCAGTCATGAATTACGGAGAAGTCATCGCTCAAGAGCTAGCCTTGTACAATGGAAGCCATGAGCGCGTAACCAGTGTTATAATTAATACAGTGATTTAATTGTCCATTTAGATCATCATCTGCTTTTAGAGAGGGTCAGAGCTGCTCCCCAGGAATTTTCTATTAGCAATTTTTACAGTTCTGAGATTGAATGTCCAGCAATGCTGTCTGACTACAACTTTGCACCTGAAAAATAGGTGTTACCCAAACACATTTCAAATTACAACACTTCTTATAAAAATAAAAAGCCAACATAAACAACAGTAAACATTGTATTACTAATGGAAAACAAAACTGCAAAGTGTAATGCCACACAAATTTTTGATATGCTCTGAATAAATAGAAAAATGACAGTTCCACACAGTGGCAGTCTTTATGCAAGTAGTGACATATTAATGTACTCAATGTATAAGATGTTGTGAACGATCACACTAAGATATCTATCTGGAATAGGTTTCTCATTAACTTCTGTTGTGTAGAATAAAACATTAGGGATGTTTATTTTTATGATAACATAACTGAGTCTCTTTAAAAGCAACACACTCATTAGTACCAGAGTGTGAAAGGAGTAAGAAGAGATGTATCCTTAAATTGCTGTAAAATCTATTTCTTATAGGCAACTCATTCCATATGTATGGTTGATTGTTCAGATACAATAACAATATTCAGAATGTTCCTTCTTTCTGAACATTTGCTCATGAAATTAGACGTAGTCCACTGTGCTAAGTTTCCATAATTTTTTGCTGTCCCTTTCGAAATCCAGCCATTCTAGGTTTTGAAGAACTGTTGTATACAGCCACTGCGTAGACTTCTTAGATTTCATCAGTAAAAAACTTAAAATTATATCCTGGGATAAACAAGGGAACTTCCGTCACTGCTGTCACTGTCCAGGCACTATAGATGATGTATGTACCACCTAAAATGAGGCTTGCAAGTTACAAAGCCATTTTGCTTTAAAATCCTGTAGAGTTGGTTTGAAGAGAGAGAGGCTTCTAAATTAGGCCTCTTCTCTGAACCGGAGGATCGTTTTGTGGAAATCTCTCCCAGTGCCTGCCTCAAATCTAGGAGTGGAAAATCCTGGACTGTCAGCTGGAAGCGAAGGAGGAAGCTATGATACACAGCTTAGCAGAACTGGGACAGGGCAGGGAGGAACCCAAGCTTGGCGGCTGTGATCATCAGGGACAAATCCAGTTATTAGTGAAGTATTGAGGCAAGATGGACAAACTGTGGGAGTGAGGTGCTGAAAGGGGGAAATCATCATTGTGCAGTCAAGAAGAATGGAAAAGGGAAAAAACAGGTAAGCCATGGGGAAAAGCCTGGTGTGGAACAAATGGGAGAAGATGGAAAAAAGTGGGTAACGACTGCAAAAGGCTCTGCGACCACAGTCACATGCTCCTATTCAGAAATTAGGGTTGAAGTAGATACTCCTTGAGTGTCATCAACCCTCTGTTGTAGTTCCCGATTCTACTGATGACCTATGCAGACCATCACCATGATACAACACTTTCTGTTTTGTTTTATTTTGGTTTACTTCAGTTTACATTTTAGAAAATACGTACAGAGAAGGACACATTAAGGAAATACAAAGTTTCCAAGTACTCAAAATTAAGAAATGCCAGACAGAGGCTTGCCTTTTATGCTATAGTGTTACCTTTATTTGCATGATCACAGGACCTGGTCCCATTGGCCTGCTCTTAAAATGGAGGTGATTGTCATCACAGCACCTTAAGTTTCATTTTCACTGCAGCTGGAGTCTTTGAAAAATTAGTGCCTTGCTTTCTATTAAATAAACACCATCTATTCTCTGTACTGCAATTATTCACTGAATGTAGCAAAATAATAATGAACATGTAATAACTTCCATGCTAATGCAGACGATAATAGTGGGATCCTGAATCAAGGTGGCATAAGTGACCTTAATTTAGTTGCTTGGTTTTTTCTGAGAGCTTGACTTTGTCCATTGAGTTCTTCTAGTCTGGGCTGTTCTTTGCCTTGACCTTAGATTCAGCACTCTAAAATTGCCTGCGAAAAGTATGAATTATCATGGGTAAATATATCTCTGCCATCTAACTGGTTTTTGTTTATCCTGAAGAGCAAAATTTGCTTTTAGAAGCTGCTTTCTCATCCAAGTTTCACTGGAGCTTGTTATACTCAGCCTCATTTCTAGGCAGTTTTATACCAACATTTTTCATCTATTTGTGATTATTTCTCTTTCTGTTTAAGTTCATCCTTGCTTGACAGTAAATCGTTCTAGACAGTTCCATTTTTATGATTTATGTATTTTTTTCAGTCAGGATTTCAGATTTCTTTTGCAGTGCATTGTCTTCTTGGTATTGTGACATGAGAATTTTTGCCAAATACAAAAATTTTTGTTCTTTGTCTTTTGATATTTTTAGCTATTACCCTTCTCTCTATTCCAAACCAACCTACAGTAAAGCTTTTCAAGAAAGCCATAAACACTTTGTCTGGCAGAGTCATTTTCCCTTGCTGCCTGATTTGTATTGTATAACATCATTGTATTTGTATAACATCATGGGAGTGAGAAGCAATCTGTTTGTACATTTAAGAAAAAAAGTCCCTCACGATTCCCCTCCAAATTTGAAAAAAATATAGTTGATTGAAGGAAGAAGTAGCAGCAATTGAATGAAAATTTCCTTAAAACGTAAGAACAAATAGAAAGTAAGAGATGAAGAAAAGAAGATTAAAAAAAACGGGTGAAAAGGTGAAGGTGTCTCATGAAGAAGGGACAAAAAGGGGAAAAGAAGAGTTTGAAGGACTCTGCCTCAATATCTGGAGGCCTCAACATTTGCAGCATGCAACTTTACCTTTTCCTGAACATTTCTTCTGCACACAAGTGAGGAAAAATCTGTCATGACATGTGTCCTTGGAGCTGTTGTGATAGTACAGGTAAATCAGAAACACAGTCTAGCAAAAATGAACTGGTCTCTGGAAGAAGTATAAAGCCATCCTCTCCAAGGCTCATTGCCCTCCTCTTTCATCTGAACGTCTCTGCTCTCTGGGAATGCTGCTGCCCCAGGACTGTAACTGTAGTTCCAGAAGTTTGCTCCCATCGTGAGCTAGTCCTTCATTTAGTGGTGCCTATGTCTAGCTCATAAACTACTTTGTTCAACTCATCCTCCACAAGTATAAGAGTTGCAAAGGATGTGACAGGGGAAAAGTTCAAAAATGCTCTGTGTAATGCAATTTCACTCATGTTACAAAAATAGCTACATGTAAACCCTGTGGACAATAAAAAATGAATTATTAAATAGTGCCAAAATAATTCATCTACTGGTAAATTTGCTGTGTGGGAGGAAAGAAGATGACTGGAACTACTGTGATAGCAAAATACAACTGAACAAGAGACAGACAAACAGACAGAAGCTGACTTGCTAATTATAACTACTAAGAAACTGTTAGTGAGTTGTCTGTGTGCCAAATGCTGCTTTCAGAGGGTAGGGTACAGTTTATTCTACATTGCTTGCTCCCTCCTTTTCCTCCTCTTTCCCTTATGTTAACCACATGAAACCAAATGATCTTCAAGAAAAAGGCAGCATATGTTTTTGGTAAATAAAACTGTTTCTAGCTTTTTTCTCCCACAGGCATGGTAGCACATTATGGAGTACTCTATTCTACTGTTCTTGAGGAAAGTGTGGTCGTAAATTTGTCAGAAAACAGAAAGGTGACTGTGGCACATTCATTGCATGCTGCAGTATTTGCTGCACATTAGAAAGCTGGAAAGTTTTCTGGGGAGGTGAAGAAGGTTTAGATGGAGTCTCTGTGGACCCTGCAATAACATCTCCTTGGAGCAGTATCTAGACATGGATGTCACTGACAATTTAGATGCAATAGATAAACAGTGACTTCTGACACACATTGGATTTGAAATGTATGGTAGGCACCATGCAATTAAGTAGCTGGGTCACTCAGTGTGCTTTCTTTCTTGTTTTCCCCTTTCTTGCACAGCCCTGTTGTATAGGTATCTGTTCCTCTAGTATTACATTTATATTAAATATAATTTAATTAAATTCAGCAAAATAAGACATTTGAGAAGCTAAAAGAAAACTGAAGGTTAGCCGTTAGAGAAAGAATAATTGGGTCCTCAGGCACCTAAAACAGCATAAGACAATGTTTGGTTTTCATTATCAAGGGACGAGTTTGATTTGGAAGAGACATATTTCTTCATTCCCTGACTTTGCTGGCCAGGTAGGGAATTACTTTAAACATGCAGAGAAAAGATGTGAATGTCTTTAACCTTGCACAGCAAACATTTGCCAAAAGCTGTAGCTACATCCAGTGTGGGTGATTGCCTAGTAGTGTTCTAGTAGAATCAGTTATGAAATAATTGATGTTAAGAGAATTGTCACCAGACTTCAGCAATAACATCCTGTCAGGAAATACAAGGCAATTTATGCCTTTTCAAGCCATTGTTCCAGACTGTAAACTCAGAGAGACATCGCTGCATTGATTACACACTCATTTTGTGGTTTAAAGCACTGGGACTAGAGATGTTTTAAATATAAAACATTAAACTGGAAGATGGCAGTTTAGAAAAGCATCTGACATACTATAGCAAAGTCCGTAATCATATACACATTCCCTGGCATTAAGACCTAGGCACAGTGGATGGGATATATCTGGCAGTCATTACCCTTGGCTTTATGTGGGCAATAGAAAAATGAATGTCATTATGACAGGTGTCTCGGGTCCTGATGACATGATGGATCTTGTGGCTAATTATCGTCAGGCCACTGATGGCTTTTTTAATAAACTATATAATGTTTTGAAAAACTTCTTTACATTTGGGCAGTGTTCTGGCAACCAGAAACCAAATCTGCAAAATCAGATGCTTGGCTCAGTGGAGGTCCTGTGACCTCAGTAACTGATGATCAGGTTTGTTACCTGTCCGAAGACAGATTTAAAAGACTAGTGTTGGATGTACAAGATTGACATTTTAGAGCTGCCTTTTTTAATCCTGACTTCGTGTTTCACTATGCTATAATTTTGCTCTGGTGGATCAGAACTGTAGCAGTGGCCAAATACCAAGTGACTTTCTCATTCCATTTATTTTCTGCAACCAGGAGAGAGCAGGCCAGTATACCAAAGCTTATTATCACTTCCGACTACTCCTAAAATTATCTGGTTTGGAGAAAGATTTAATGGGTAGACTTACACTATTAAAACAACATTTAACAGTTAGATATAAATCATGCTAAATCTTGTATTGAGATCGGTTGCTTGCAAGTAGAGTAGGGACAGCATGTACCAAGCTGTAGGGTATTTTGGACTAGGAGTTCCTGAAGTGTTTTGTGTACCTGCAGGCCTGGAGCAAAGTAAAATCAAGTCTGATAGCTAATACCAAAGAACAGGGAGCCGTGTGTTTTGATGCATACCACATGTCAGTGTTACCCTTGCTGGCCCTTTGAAGGAGAACAATGTGAGCTGCTTCCACGTCTTTGCTGGGCTGGTTCTTCTGGCCAAGGCAGAGGCAAGCAGAGCCAGGATCCTGACCTTTACTTTTACATCCGTTTCTTTGTGAAAAGTCTCTGGCTGTTTTCAATATTAGCTTTAAACAAGCTTCATAAGGGGGAAAACCACCTTGTATTCTGACGTCTGCATCTTTTATAGGATTGCTGTTACTTAAGGTATGGTGTTAGGTTTATGACCTAAACCAGGAAAGACTGGCAATCTCAGAAACATGTGTCAGAATTTAGAATGAAGATATGTTATTATTAGACATTTTTGTATTAACTACAAGTATGTTGTCTTTCAAGGCTGACGTTTACATTAAAACTCTTATCAGTGCCAACAAAAGCAAGGCTTTCCTCTCTAACAATAGGAACCCTCTTATTACATCTTGATGAGTGCTAGGAGAAAAATGTCTCCCTGCTGCCATTGCTCAATTGGGCAGGAACAAGCAGTGCAAAAGGAAAACATGTGACCCATCACAGCTAATCTCTGAATGTGACCGTATCAAGAAAGTAGGGATGTTTTTTGCAGCCTGTCACACAGCATCTCTGCCTATTGTTAAGAAGCTGTCAGCGCTGTGGTAGCCTGGCTCCACTAGACTGCTGCCCGGAGAATGTTAGCAGTAAGGGGTTAATGCAAAATAAAAGAGATGGAAAATGGAAAACAAGATGAAAGAAATGGAAGTAATTAGTCAGCCCAGATGATGCTGAGCCCCTATCCAAAAATAGCAGATTTAACATTTCTTATGAGCAAGAGCAGAAGTATCTCAGTGACATTGGCTTTGAGGTAGGAGATACATAAATAGAAGCAGGCAGTTACGAAAGCCGTTGAAAAGAGAACTAGAAAACACACGAAAGACCTTGGAAGCACTTAATCTGATTACAAAGAAGTAGGAACCTCAACTTTAAAGCTAATGTTAATATTCTCAAAATTAATTAACAAAATAAAAATAATTAAGATGAAATAGGAAACAGGTAGCCTCCCTAGACAGTTAACCTAATTTGGTTAGAAGAGGTTTGGCTTTTTTTTCTTTTTTAAATGAGTGAGTTATAAAAGCCAGAAGGATAGGTGGACTTGACTTATTTTCTTTCTTCCTTTGTCTGATGGGGACTGTAAACCAGTTGTCTGCTGACCCTTTCTCATTTGGATCATCACTTTGTTCAGCGGGAAATGGTTTAAAAAGCTCCTTCATTTTCTTTCTGTTTCCTGATGGATTGTATCACTGCAATTTTCCTTCATTTAGGAAAAAAAATAGAACAAGGAGGAAGATGGTAGACACAATGCAGTCTTATTTTTAGATCACTGGTTTGTTTTGGCACAGTTCAAAAATAACAGTCAAGTCTTTGGATGTGAACCAGCCCTTTGAAACTTTTGCTGAGGTTTAAATCTGATGAATCCCACCCTTAAACCCTACCCACCCTGTTCAGTTTGTGCCCACATATCTCACATTATATCTTGAGGCAAGATCCAGCGACTTTCTGGGAAGAAAAGAGGCTTACACAGAGCTGCTAGCTTCCCCATCGTATGAAGAGGTAATGCATTTTTATCAGTCTTTTTTGAATGTAGACTGAGATTTGAAAAGTCATTTAACTTCAGATGCAAAGCACTTGGAGTTGACATGCTTTTGGCTGAATCTTTGGCCATAGATTACTTTGGCAGAAAAGCAAATGGCTCAGATGATACATTAATTAGGTTGTAGGGAGAGTGTTCAACTGATCAGCATTTGTGGATGTGGGTGTGGTATGTTCACAGGAGGTATGGTTTCGGGTTTTTTTAAGGTACTCTTGGGGTTTGGACGAATAAATTATTCAAATTAAAAGATCATGAGCATGCCAGTTTTTAATGCAAGAAATCCAACCTCTTTTGCCAACAATAAACTCACTTGTAATATTTAAAAGGCTTACATTAAAAAAAAGGAAAACCTAGTAAGTAGTATGAAAAAACCTGCACAAAAATGGGGAAAAAAAATACCCACCCCCAAACCCATGGTAGAAAGAAGTATTAATACAAGTAGCAGAGCAAAGAATGCAGAGATGGCCAATGGATGGAAAGTCACCATAGAAAACGAGCTCTAGTTTTCTCCAGTGATGAAGGACTAGCAGGCAAATGCAACCTTAGACAGGAATGGAACCTGATATGTGGGGGTGTGCTTTATGTATCATGTTGCAGAGAAGCCACAATGTTTTACCATAGCCTAAATTTACTGAGAGTCAAGCAAGGGTCAGCCTAAGGTCATGTAAGGACTCCTGCATTCACTAAAGCTCCTCAGACTACAGGCAGCCAGCTAACTCCTGAAGACAGCTTCCCCTAGCTAGAAACGTGGGGAAAATGCAAGTGCTTACAATTGCACAGAGATCCAAAAAATTAAATATTGATTAATTAAAATTAGCAAGTGATTGCTAACTACTAAATTATAGTAAGATGACCCAGGAAAAGTTCCAAGATTTTTCATTAGAAGTGCCGTTTGTGATAAACAAAAGGAAGCAGGCAAATGTAGGCTCTATATGCTTCTGCTCAGGTAATCCTCATACTGCACCTTATTCTGGATTTGCAGTGCCTTCTGATTGCTCTGACTAGGGCTGAGTTTACACCTTGTGCTGCATGACTGAGGCAGTTAAAACTTGCTGCTGGGATAGGCCCATGTGTTCAGAAGGCAAAACTTCTAGGTTTTATGTTCTGCTTCCTGTCTTTCCATAGTAAACTCAGGAAAAAATATAGGTGACAGGGAAATCAGTGAAACAAGTTGATGTTTAATGTTGCTGTTCACTTGAATGAAATGGAACAAGTAGCATCACTAGTGTGATTTGCATTTTGTCTCATTCATCCTATAGTCTAAAGTGATGCATTTTGGCTATTTAGATAAAATTAGTTCTGCTAAACTAAAACAGAATTTAGTTCTGCTAAAATGACATAGAATAGTGCTGCTAGGATATAATACTTTAAATTTTCATATATAGTTAATAAGCCATTTTCAGCTGCAAACAGTACAGACTTCACTATGTCATAAATGCACTTTCAAAAGGAGGTAAATGATGCTTATGGACATCTTTGACTGTTGCTGCCTTCTAATAGAGCTGCAATGCCCTGCAAGGCAGATTACAAAGAATACAGCCCATTTACAGTAAATATTTTGCTGATCAGAATATGTCCACTGTATCAAAATGAATCTTTCTTTCTTCTCAGAGAAATGCCAACAATATGTCCTCCAAACTAAGTGATGAACACTATAACACTCTAAAGCCTTAAAAAAAAAAGAAAACCAAATTTGTTTTGGACTTTCGTCTCCTGTTTCCATTGCTAGAAATAGTTATTCAGCATCAGTACATGAAGAGCCACCTTTGCATTCAAGGGATTACCAGTTCAAATCCAATTGCTAGTTTCTAAGCCATTTTCCTGTTCAAAACTGCTGTGGCCATGTAATCGCATTAGTTGTTGACTGGCTTCTATCTGGGCAAGGCAGATTGTCATGACTGATGCAGAAACTTGACACATGCTAGCTCAGGCCAAAGAGCATTTTTAAATGGATTATCCACAGAATCTTGATATAGGATCACAGAGGAATCCACAGCTGTGTTTACCCATCTCTATGCCTAATGCTTTTTCATGGCTATTCAGTGGAGAATTACCGAAAAGCATTTTGTAGAGCTATTCTCCACCTCTCGTGTATGTGTTTTGGCTTTAGGCTTTCTTTGTAGATTTACAGTGGATCTGCTGTACCACCAGATACTCTTTTTTAAGTCTATCATTGCATGGCTTAAGGCAGGAAGAGCTAAGAAACTGTATATTTAAAATATGTAAACATTTATGCAAAATATACTTATGTATTCACAAAATAGAGGAAAAGTTGAATTCATGATGCTGTGTAGATTACTGTCTAGAAAATAGCTGTGTGATACAGGCTAAGCCACATCAAAGATACAGAATAGATCAATTCATGGTCATCCTGTTAAGATATGAGGGTGACTGTCTACATACATGTTTCCATGAATTATTGCTTCCAGATTAGTACCAGAACAAACTCTGTTAGCATACATTAGAATATTCTAATGCATCTCACAGCAACCTAACTCTAGCATTCCTTTGTAACATCAACACTTCCAGGGGGACTGAATCCTGATGGCATCAGTCACATTCGCTCACTTTTATGGTGGTGGCTTACGTTTGAAAACACCTCCAAGCTTCCTCCTCCTTTTGGAGTTCTGCATTAGTATACTAATTACTTGTGGTCTTCATGTGGGTTAACCTAAATTACATATCTTGATCCTGGCAGTGCCAGATACATTCACTTCCCAGGCCACACCTGTAGACCTGGAACTATAATGAGAGTGCTCCACCAGCTCAAAATTGTCTGCATATGACTTGTACTTCAGAAGTGCAGTATGAGGAGACTCCTTTGTATTCAAGAGTTCTAACAGGAATCAGGATGCAGCCTGTCAGAATGGATGACCCTCTTTTCTCCAAGGCACGGCATGGAGAAGAGCAAAATTACACAGGAGACACACACCAAAAAGAAAAAAGCAGGCCAGGTGAACATATGGAGCAGAGTAGCAGGCATACAGAACATAGCAGGCACACAGAAAGCCAGTATGCTGGCAGGGTCTTGGCATTACATCTATGCTTCAAGAGAAGTGTGTGAGAAGAAGGGCATTTTTAGTTCCTTTAGCAGTTTACTTACTGAAAGAGCCTTTATTATGCTAACTCTGTCATCACTGCCCTCTGAAACATTACCCAAAGAATGTGTTTGGAATTACCCAGTGAACTTTGTTCTGTGTTGCCAGCATATTTTGTTTGAACTTCATGCATGAACATGCCCATTTCTCAATACAACACTCTCAATTTTCTTTCTTTTCTCGTGTAATTCTGCAGCTGCTTGAGAGAAAAACCAAAAAAGAGCCATTTGGTCTTGACACTTATGAATGCCTTGTTCAGTCACAAGGAGAAAAAAAATCAGTGATAGGACACTCAGACTCTGTTTAAGGCATCCAAGTCTTTAACTAGATCTCTCACTAAAAATAGCATCAAAACTAGTGTGTGTTTATGTGAATAATTTACATTACTCTGTGTGTGTATAAAAGAAAACACTTAAATCACTGATTTTACAAGAATAGAAAACTTATTTTCTGTCCAACATTGCACTGACTCTAAATATTTCTAAATTCATATCTTTGGCATAATAATCAGAGAACAAAATTAGGTGAAAGGATGAGAGAAACTTGACTCATGCAGTAAAGTGTTTTTTCAAGGTTCAGCATGTGGATGCTCTGGCAGACAGAATTGGGTTAAGTTTGTGTTTTGAAATGTTTTCCAGAATATTTTGAAAACATTTATGTTACAATAGAATACAAATCCAGATAATTCAGAATTACGTGATAAACATGATTAATATGTAGTGGAAGCTATTCAGAATGTTTTAGGTGAAAACTGTTGCCATCCTGCTGAATTAAGAAAGGGATAATATCACTGTAATAGATATTTTTGTATTACTGTGTGTCATAAGGGTTTGTAATTAAACAGCCTGTGATGAAATTGCATATGCCTGTTTTCACAACATGTTGTTTTAAAAATAAATTCCCTTTCATCATTATCTTCAGACACCTACACACCGATAATCTGTAGATAATTTTCCCCTCTGCCCCTCGAAAAAGACCATGCAAAAAATATGTTTTCCTCTATCTCCTGGATCAAGACCATATTTTACTCCCCAAATTACCATTTAGACAACTGTTCTTTCTTCTGAATGATTTCTGTTTTCTTTTAATATGCACACAAAGAGACAGAGGGGCAATTTGATAAAAGATAGCCTCCATTTAAACTATGACGGTGAATCAGAGTCAGATTGTCCCAGACTTTTTTGTCTGTATATATATCTGAACTATTGTTACAGATTACAGCTAGTAAAACTGTAGTGACTTCTTTTCCCCAGAGGTACATGGATTTCAAGGTGCCCTTGTGAGATTGGAGACCAATCTTGCAATGAATGTGATATTATCTAGTGCTGATGAAAAGAGCTGATTATAAGCTTTCACTCATGTGTCAATACCACTGGGAAAATATCAGTACAGCCTCATGTGGCCAAATCCTTCCACTCTAACTGCAGAAAGATTTTCCTTTATAGTATCTATTAGTTTCTTCAGTTTGTATCACAGGGAGTTAGGTACTCTCTATATAGACGCACAAAGCAGAATACAGTGAATACCAATGACAAGTGTGATTGGGTTTCGTTGCCATGAGAATGTTATACTTCAATAACAGATGAATAATAAATAAATGACTGTGGATTCGGAGTGGCTAAGAACATGAGGCTGGACCAGCTGCCCAGAGAGGCTCTGGAGTCTCCACCTGTGGAGCTGTTCTAACCTGGGCTGGATCAAGCCAGAGCAACATCACCTGCCTTGGAAGTTCACTCTGATTTGGGACCTCCAGAGTTCCCTTTCATCCTACATACATTTATACTTCTATATATGTACATATATGTGTTTCTTAAATGTTCATCTTGGCAAAATCTGAAATCTAATAATCAGACTTTTCACCTTTCCTTTTTTCAGTTATGTATATGTCTGGATATTTGTAATGAATACAGTATTTGATAATAATTTTTATTAACTATTTGCGATCACTTTTTTCTTTTTTTTTTTTGCTACTACTGTATTTGCTCCTTACTGCTGTCCAACTAGCATTCTGTGCTAACAAATAATCCCGTGCCAGTTTTGATGACTGTTCTTTCCAAATATTCCTATAGTTCTAAGGATGGTGCTGCCTATGTTCAGTCATGGAAGAACACAGACAGGGATATTTTGGCCATGCAGTTCAAAAGAGTATTTCAAAGAAGATATAGTTGGGGACTTAACTATGTGGCTGAGGTGTTCCTCTTACAAAACTCAGTAATTAGGCAATGTTACTATCACTCCTGAGCTCTGTAAAAGGAATGCCACAGGACCATCCTTAAATGGGGTTTGACCCAAAACTTGTGCATGTAACAGGAATCATCCCAAGCTATTTGCTAGCTTTGGTATACGGCCTTACGCCAGACTGGTAATTTATCCCTTTGTTCTAGTTCTGTTTCTGTGAAAGGTGCTGGAATTATGATAGAGGCACGACTGGCTTTTTGGATGACAAAATATTAGCCTGCTGACTCGGCTATCTCAAAGAAAGATATTCAAAGGGCAGAACTGATGTTCGTGTGGTAATGTGAAGTCCTTGGGTAGAAGAGGACTGCCTCGTTATTATGTCACCTTTTATGAGATGACATTTTATTTATACTACTTCTCTAAATCGCTTTCAGAAAAGAATAAACCGGATGTGGTGTTCCATGTTGGTGCAAACCAATTTTGGAATAAAAATTCGTTGACAGAGAATAAGAGATGAAAACAAAGCACAAAAGTAGAAATCGCAGCAATGAGAATAGGCTGTTACTTCAATTTTCTGCCTGCATGCGCAATATAATACTGTCTCTAATGAAATAAAGTAGTGCTAGACTTTCTGCTGGGAGGGTGATGAACACTAGAAATGAGAGAATGTTATAATTTTTCATTAGTTATAAATAATGTTGAATTGAGAAATATTTACTTTGGTAAGGATAAAACATTTCCACAAATTAGCACTTGCAGTGACATAGATATGCATAAACTGGGTGCTAAACCAGTAATTATATAACAAAGTTTCTAGCTACTGAGTAAAAACCATCTGCTTAAATTTTTGATATTGAAGGCATTGAAAAACAGTATTGCAGCTTAAAAAACACCTCTTTAATAAAATAAAAGATGAAATTTAAGACTGGGACAATTGATTCTGTCTGACAGGTGAAAGAAAGTAGTTGTTGGGCTTACTGTCCTTCATCACCAGTCTGAACCTCCATGGACAGGTGTTGGCCGATGTGGCATAAATGATGTTGCATTATTTTGGATGTTGCCTAAAAAAGGATGGCGTCAGTCTAATATTTAGGGGTGAATGTCCATGTTGCTTGAAATTTAAGCTAAAATTATATGCATTATTGTCTTCATTAGAGGACAGTTACACCCCAATTGGATATTTCAGTTACAGTGTTAGAGTGATACTGATTATTTGGTGCCATCATTCCTGTGTTCTTGCTTTATCTTTCTCTGAATGTATTTAAGATAAATATTTCATACTGTTACTCTCTGTTATGAAATACAGCAAAATCTAGTATTAGATGATTTTCAGTTCTGTAATCCTTATGACTGAATTGAGATATTCTGACCTCTAAAGATAAAAACAAAATAAAACAAAAATTAGATTAAATTTGGAGCTGCTCAGGAGGGAATGACCTACTCACAAGTAATGAAAATGAATCTGACAGTCTGACTACCCATCCCTAACCTTGTGGTAGCCTTCTGGCAACAGCTAGCAATATCAGTTTAATGAGTTTGAATTGCACGAATACGGGGAGAATTTACAAACTTGACCTTTGCCAAGGCACCGAGAGGCAATAATCTGTAATCGCCATCTTAAACGAGGTTGTCATTGGCAAAGCAAAACTGTCTTTCCATCTTAGCTTGAAGAATTTTTTCGGAGGAGAAGTCATAGTAAAAGTGCAGCACCTTTCCTGCTGCTGTGAACCACTGTATGCATGTTTTAATAATTTTGTAGGAAAATAATATTACATCGAATATTCTTACTTGTGAATCTACCTCTACTTGTCTACTGTTTCTTCTTTTCACTACTTCAGAAATGTTCATTCAGTGAAATTTGTGTGAAGTAACAGCAAAAATCTATTTGACCAATCCAAACATACAATATGATGCATAGTGCCTGCCAGAGCCTGCTCTATTTTCCGGTCTTCTGTGATTTGAAATAGGTTTTGCTCTTCAGTTCATTGGCACAAGACAGCACAACTCCTCACAGCTGTTAAAACATTTTCATGGAAATGCATGTTAGTATGGACCCATAATCTGTGCCTTATATGCATGACAGATTTTTTTAAAAATCCTCAATCAAAAGGGTTTTATATACTTTACACAAAAGAGCACCTCTAATCCATGTGTAGTAGATATAAACATGCCAAACATTTTAATGAAAAATGGTCTCTGCACAGTGATCCTGTTGTTTCTTTTAAATGCCAAAAAATTTTGCTCTTGGATTTTTATTCATGTTCAGAAAAAAAATTGCATTCTGCTGGCTTTCTGGTCCTTCGGTTAATTTTCCACAGACTTTAATATGGAATTGCATTCAATTGCATACCGTTCTTAAACCATCCCACAAAATTTTCTGTCTGAGACAATGATCTACTAAATCTTAATTGATTTAATAATCACTACAAAATATGTTTATTATTAATAGAAACATATATGCTTTGTTTCTAGTAAGTTTTATCAGGTTTTGCTGTAAGGCACAGTACACAAGAGAATAAATAAACAAAACCAGATGTGTTTATTTATAAAGTCTGAAACAACCACCTAAATAAAACATTGATTAATTATTCCCTTCCACTTATTCTAAGAAGCTCCCATAGGAATATATGCAGCTGTGAGGCATTTCTGAACAGAGACATGCAGATGATTGTTTGGGTTTTCTGTTTGTTTATTTGTTTGCTTTGGAGTCAAAAAGCTCATTTCAGCCTCTGCACTGCTCCAGTGGAACCCTCTGTGTTCCTTCTTTGTTTTTAATGGAAGCAAAATGGTGGCCTTCATATTTCAAAATAGTTTTCAACTAACCTACTCCTAAAACCTGCTCCTTCTAAATCTGTTTAGCTGTTCTTGTGATAATATGTAAATTCATTTTGTTAGGAGATGCTTCAAAATAGTTGATATGGCCAGTTTATGACTAGAAGTGTATTTAAGGAAGTACAAAAGCCCACAAACCTCTAAGAGGAAACAACTGTTGCAATTATAGTACCTTTATTTTGGCTTACTGGATATTAATTCAAGTACTTTGCATTACATATGTTCTAATAATTGGGCATACAAAAAATGAAGATTTCAGCAACAGAAATATATATCTATACTGCTGTCTGACACAAATATGTGCAGCAGTGATTATTTTTGTTTGCTCATCCATGAAGCTTCACAGATTTGAAATATGCAAATACTTTGCACTTCTGGAGACACAATGCAGCTTACACCTCCTCAACAGGCTGGTTTGTAGGAAAAATTAATCTACAGTGTTATAGTACTAGTGAAGGTGTATTTCATTTTCCTTGAATAAAAAAGCTCCAAACTTTGTGTAGCTACATACATTATGCAATTACAAATTTAGCTGATCAAACAACTATTAATGCCTTTAATTTAAACAGGGAGAGGTAAAATGTGTTCTACTTGAATAAGCAGCTAGCTACAACAGTTCCATAGACAAGGAAATACTTTAAGGAAGATATAAAACATTTTTTGTTTTGTTTGTCCCTTTCCTCTTATGCAAATAATTTAAGCATTTGTTACGGAAGAGCTTGAAAAATTAATGGGGACTGCCTGATAAACTGTAAAATAGCAGAAACTCTTATATTTGGATAACAAATTTGTCCATCAGCAATCTTTGAGGAGAACAAGAGATGAGTTGTTTACACATTAGAGTGGCACATATAGATCTTTGTGTGACTCTGAGTTCATGAAAGTAAAATTCCTTTTTACTTTGGCCAAGTTAATTGGTTTAAAACTACATTCATACAGAGAGGATGTAAGTACACCATTTTGTATTGATAGAATATGGGAGAACCATGCCCATTTTTTGTTAATAGCAGCGGTCAGCTCTGCTACTGTCCAGCAGAAAGTTTGTAGGAATATATCCATAATCCATGGATTTTTCACATGCTCATTTTTCATTCTCTGTTCATGACTCTGCAGAACTAAAGTATGAAGCACATCCGTACAATGCTTCATGGGGATGCTGCAAAACACTGGCTTAAAAGTTAGTACAACCAAAAATATATTTCTTTTTAAAGGGAGTCTGGATATAATAGTACATTTTGAGACCAACTGGAACCATATTAACACTGAAGCAAGATGGAAAAGTGTCTGTAGAAGTGTTTGTAATTCATAGCTTCTGTAGGACATACTCTGTTATATTAAAAAGCTCATTCAAAAATCAGAATTATCAATATTTTGATACAAAACACAGGTGCTGGGCATATTTTCTTCCACAAAATTTTCAGAGGTATCAGAGAAAACTTGAGAGAAATTGTAATTAAGTTATGAGTTTGCTTAATAGATAAAAGTGTTCCTGAACTGCAGAACTTTCTGGGTATTTGACAGAAAACTTCTATTATTTGTGTATGTGAATATCTGTGTGTCAGCTGTGGTTGCTATAAATGTAAAATTGTTTACACTGATATTTGAAGAGTCTTTTTTATACCTGAAGGTATAAGCATTCAAGCAAAAAGGGGCTATGAACTCTTCCATAGCATACTGCGTGGCTAAAAGTAGTAACGCAGATTGAACGGTGACTGCTTCCACCAAAGTTTTCGTAGTCAGCTCCAAGAATTAGCAAGACCTAACCCCTATCCCTCTACTCCCCACCAACTGGAGTGATAGAGGGTAATAAAACATTTGAGAAAAAAATTTATTTTGAGAATGTGGCATGTATTTCATAAGCAGCAAAGTTCTTTGGAGAAATAGTTTATTAAGAGTTAGTCTCCCAGTTGTTTTACTAAAATGTTTTATAATGATGCCATGTGTGAATTTTCATAGTACAGGTCTTGGCTTATCACTGGGACATTATGTCTAATCAGTCAAAGTCTAGTTAAAATGCTAAATTCTCTGGATATATAAATGTATAAGTCTTATAAATATAAATGACTTGTGTTGCCACTATGTCTTATTTTGTTAGTGGTCAGAAAAGAACAGGTTATTTTACTTTATACAGATTAGTATTTATTGTATTATTTCCTCTGATTAATGATAACTGATGCTGTGATTCCCAAGGCTGTATAAAAAATGACAGGACTTAATTGCATTGGTACTGAAAAATAAACACATTCATTTCAATATTTATGTGTGTATGAGATATTTTTCATAAACTGCGTCTTCGATAGGACTCATTTATTTGACATATGATAAGCAATTTTTCTCTGACTGCATAAAGGCATTTCAGAATGCATTTGGTGAAGAAAGAAGAAAGAATAGAGGGAGATTGACTGGTAGATTTAGTCAATTATACATGATTAGTGTCCTTAAAACGTAATGTAATTTTTATTATGAATAGTAATAGAGTGATCTAGAAGAAATATTTGTGAAGAAAAGTAACTAGCCTTATCTCTTGTCTACATAGTAGTCCAGCTACAACTCAGAGGTGAAATATGTTCCCTCATCTGCTGATAATACCAAACTAGGATGTGCTGTGGACTCTCTTGAGGGACAAGAGGCCTTGCAGAAGGATCTGGATAGAATGGAGCATTTGGCTATGATTAATGGGATGAAATTTAACAAGTTGAAATGCCTGATCCTGCACCTAGGATGGAGTAATGCCAGGCACAGGTATAAATTGGGAGAGGAGTGGCTGGAGAGCAGCCCTGCAGACAGGGATCTGGGGTGCTGGTCGACAGCAGGCTCAGTGTGAGTCAGCAGTGTGCCCTGGCAGCCAAGAGAGCAAACTACATCTGGGTGTATCAGACACAGCATAACCAGGCAGTCAAAAGAGGTGATTATCCCGCTGTATCCTGCATTGGTGCGGCCTCACCTCGAGTACTGTGTGCAGTTCTGGGCCCCACAATTTAAGAAGGATGTGAAGGTCCTTGAATGCGTCCAGAGGAGGGCAACAAATCTGGTAAAAGGGCTGGAAAGAATGTCCTGTGAGGAGTGGCTAAGCACTTTGGGCTTGTCTAATTTGGAGACAAGGAGCCTGAGGGGTGACCTCATTGTTCCCTACAGCTTCCTGAGGAGGGGAAGTGGAGAGGGAGGTGCTGAGCTCTTCTCCCCGGTAGCCAGTGACAGGACACGTGGGAATGGTTCAAAGTGCACCAGGGGATGTTCAGACTTGACGTTAGGAAGCATTTCTTTACTGAGAGGATGGTCAAACACTGGAACAGGCTTCCTAGAGAGGTGGTCGATGCCCCAAGCCTGTCAGCATTTAAGATGCATTTGGATGATACCCTTAATAATATGCTTTTACTTTTGGTCAGCCCTGAAGTGGTGAGGCAGTTGGACCAGATGATCACTGTAGGTCCCTTCCAACTGAAATATAATTATTCTATTTTTTTCTGTTCTGTTCTGTTTAGTTCTCTCAGTCAATCCTATATTCAGGTAGCTGGACACTTTCCTAGAAGATGAAGTCATTGAGAAAAGACAAGAATCTTATACCTCATCTGAACACGTTAACCACTAGGGTACTAGAAAATCTGGATGGTGACGTGCATGGCAAAATGACACCTTCCTTCTCCTGTTTTACAAAGCATGACCCCTGCTAATTTGGGGGCAAAGGCCAAGAGATTACTCTGGTTTGAATTCGCCACAGGGTATGGGCTTAACGTGTCCTATCAGGCAGCTTCAGGCAGGTACCTTGTTAGTGTGCATAAATGCTGAAGTGCCCCATTACAGATATTCAGTTTTTTCTATGTATTGTGTGTCTAGTTTGAAGTCCTAACTATATGGGTGGGTACAGACATATTCAGGCTACTTTGTCGCTTCTCTGAAGTGTATGGACACACACAGGGACAGGCCTATGTCTAAACTATTAGTCAACTTTTCTGCTGACTATCTCAGAAAGCAAGTAGAAGGCACTCAGGATGATCTGTAATGTTAAAAAAAAAAACCCCAAAACTATTAAAAAGTCCTGCATGTTTAACTGTATGGGGACTCACCTTGCTAAGGACAGATGTCCATATTTTAGGTATTACAATAGTTGTCTGCTGCCTTGTGCGGCCATTTAAACTTTGGCCCAACGCTGCAACAGGTTTGAGCTAATCTTTGCGATACATGAAGTTGAACTGGGACTTTTGGGGGATCTCGTCAATGGGTATAAGTATCTGAAGGGAGGTTATAAAGAAGACAGAACCAGGCTCTTTTCAGTGATGCCCAGTGACAGGACCAGAGGCAACGGGCACACCCTAAAAGACAGGAGATTCCCTCTGAACATCAGGAAACACTTTTTTACTGTGAGCGTGACCAAGCACTGGCATAGGCTGCCTGGAGAGATTGTGGAGTCTCCATCCTTGGAGGTATTTAAAAGTTGTCTGGACACAGTCCTGGGCAACTGGCTCTAGGTGTCCCTGCTTGAGGAGGGGGGCTGGACCAGATGACCTCAAGACATCCCTTCCAACCTCAACCATTCTGTGATTCTGTGACCATATCATGTGTTTTCTCAACAGGATTTAGAGTTGTGGCTTGTTTCATTGAATCATTGTTACAGAGATAGATATCTAGCTCTTAATACCATGGGGTAGGGAGAACTACTACCCAAAAATGTCCATGTGCCACTATTTTTATCTTGTAATTTAAATAAAGATATAATCTCAACACTTGGCTGGGTTTCTTGGGCAGGAATGTATCTGCTAAGTAGTGCAATCATTGGAACTAAACATGCTGTGCAAGTTGGAACAGGGATTAGGACAGGAAATGGGATGGGATTTTCCCCTTCTGAAGGTGTGGCAGAGAAATGGTTTTCCAACCAGTAAATTCCAAATTCATTACATTTTCCAGTCTACATTTATTTTAATTCTATATTTTTAAAAAATATTTTACATCAAATTCTTAGAGATATTTGTGTTGTATGACCAACTTGAGCTTTACATTAACTGTACTTCATTGGCAGAAATCCTTTAATGCTAATTCATTGGATTGTCACTAGAAGAGGCACACTGTGAAGCTAATATTTGGTTATTGTTGAGTTGCAAGCATGCAACATCATCTCTACATTGCAGATGTCTGTGGTTTTTGCATAGAAGTATACAGCAGTTAAACTGTATTGCATATTTCCATCCCTTAACATGCTGTTTAATTTTTTAAAGTATTTTTCATTGCTGAAAGTTTTGATCTCAAATAGCCTGCAATTTCCTTGAAATGTCTTTGCTCTTAAATTGCTTGCCTATATTCTTAGTCCTAATTCTGGTTTGCCATTAAAGTCAATGGATTATGACTGTTTTCATCAACGAGGATCAGTTACACAGTCTTTTCTTAAAAATACCAGTAAACACCACAGAGTTTTCAGACCAGTCCTTGGCTCACAGACCAGTGATCTACCACACTGAAGGCACAGACAGACGCTGCTAAGCAAAGGACATGGCTCAGGTAGGAAATGTCATTCTGCATATACTTCAGTCCTTGGTTTTTGTAAATAAAACAATTTCAGTAATGTGGATCACAGTTTCTTCCCAGCCATAATATTCCATTACCGTGTTTTGTAATTTTATGTTTTGTGAAGACTGCAATACTCGGATTTTAAGAGATCGTATGACTGTCTAAGCGGTGCTTACTGGCTTTAGTGAAGTTATTTACAACTCTGCAACGTGCCCACAAAATGAGAGCGATTCATGATAGTTCTGCTTGGGTAGCGTTTAGCATCCTATCCCACCTGCTTCAATAAGGCGTAAGTAATCACATAGGAACAAACTTGCAGGCACTAGGGGATTAAGAAAATCACAGAATATTCAGATTTTTTTTTTTACTTAAATAAGACTTATACCAAATAGGTGGACAGCAAAAATATACACTGTATCATTAAAAAAAAGTTCCATTTTGCATGCAATTTATCACTAATAATCACAATTGTACAACGGTAATTTGAATAGTATTAGGGCAGATTATTACCCTCTACATTCCTTGCATCCATACACTCACAAACACACATGTGCACACCTGTCTGGGATTCAGAGGAAAACATAGGCTGTGACAGGGTGTGCTGATCATATGACAGAGGCTCAGAGGAACACAGTTCTTCTACTGCATGAGAAAGCATAAGAAAACAATGATGATCCTTACAAAAGGAATCGGACCAAGCATTGGACTCCCCTGAAGTGATGCTTTTTGTCTGCATAGTATTCAGGGTTTGCTGAATTATTTCACAATTAAGTTATTCTTGAGCAGCTGGGCTTGTGGGTGAGTGCAGTGTGTGTTCGTATGTGCATGTGATTTACTCAAAATGTCATGCAACACAGAAAAATAAAATAACCCCTCATCAAGAATAACCAGCCCAACAGAATCCTAATGAACAAAACAGGGTTGGTCTGACTTTATAAGAAATGCATCCAGTGCAAAAGTATATGTTTCAACAGTGAGAGCATTTGCAAGCATTTGGCTGTGGTTTGGCATACTTGTTAATGAGATCCAAAAAGAAAACTCTGGCTTTCTGGTTATTTTGGTTGGTTGGTTGAGGTTTTTTTTTGGTTTTCGATCCCTTATGCTGGTCTTAACAGAGCGAGTTGCAATACTGACATGGGACGTGCAAGATTTTCACTTTATGTGAAAATAATGTAAAGATGCAAAAGAAAAGGAATAGCTATTGTTCCCCAAGAATAACATAATTTTAAGGAGTTGATTTTTGCCTGTAGTCCCTGGAAGGAGAGGAGATATAATGATGTAGTGACAAAATTATTTCTGTGTAGGGTGTGCTGTGGAGACTTAATGGGAAATGTGCAGTGAGGTGAGAACAGAGCTGCTGCAGGTGTGCAGCTTTGCAAGGTGGTAATTAGAAAGCAGGTGAACATAAATAAGGACTACAGATGGTACTTATAGAGGTGATTTGGAATAAAAGTACAGTTCAAACTCAATGTCTTGAAACTTACAATGATAAAAGGGTCCTGATTCTTCTCTGTTTTACCTGAGTTAGCCACAGCTGAACAAATTGAGTCCAGAATGCATGTTCAGTTATGTATCTTAGAAATCACCAGTCCCTACTCTATTATAAAATTCTGGCAAGAAACAGAGAAAAACCTTTCTTGCTAACTTACGCATGGGAAACTGTGTCAGATTTTAAAATCTGTAGTGGGAAAGGGAATGTTGACAAAGATAAAGAGATTACTTTTCCAAAATTTGTACAATAGGCTGTTTAAGCTTTAACTGTCATTTGAATGCCAGCTGCCAAACAAATCCGATCTGATATTTCCTGGGAAAAAAAGCATTAACTGTATCTATTATTAGGAAACATAAATAGGAAGAAATTCTCTCCCGTGCTTGAGTATTCAAGTCTAAAATAAATGTTTCCACCAAGACAATAAATCAAAGTTCCAAACATTTTCATGATCCAGTAATCAAACAGACAATTGTGATTGACCAATCTAATACTTCAGTTTTATTGTCTGAAAATCTTGAATTCCAATTTTGATAGCTATTGATTTATTTTTCATAGATATAAAATTGACATTTAAAAATCATATTCTGAATCAGAAAAAAGAACTTTTTATTGAAGATATGAATTCTGAACTACAGAGTTCAAAAAATGTGGAAACATGACATTATGTCTTCTTTTGAAACTTAATGTTTGTCAGCATCTGTTGTACTTTTACAGAGATCAGTT
Organism: Gavia stellata; assembly: GCF_030936135.1. Taxonomy (NCBI): domain Eukaryota; kingdom Metazoa; phylum Chordata; class Aves; order Gaviiformes; family Gaviidae; genus Gavia; species Gavia stellata. The sequence continues at coordinate 77,326,273 of NC_082594.1, forward strand.
TTGAGAAGAATGCTATCACTGTGCTTTGATGAGTAGGCAGTGTGTGTTTCCTTTGGGGTGTATTCTTTGCATATAGTGTTTTCACATTCAACTTCTATAATAGGAATTGTTGAAGATAACACAATGAATCAAAGCAATTATTTAGTCCTTTTTTTCTTAGAATATCTATGGAGGTATATAACCTACGATGTTTTACAAAAATGTATTTGTTGCTGTCAACAGAATTTGATTTACTCAAAAACCTGTGTAGCTTGGCCATGTATGAATGTTTCAGATAGCTATTTTGTGTAGACTGTTTGTAAATTTGCCAAATTGCAGTGCTTAGTTTTGATTAGTTATTCAAGTAAGCTGTTAAAATATGGAGTACATTGATTTCATCACATAAACTTGATTAATATAACTTTCTTAGATGAAAGTATTTTTATTCTTGCAACAGTTCAGGTAAATAATAAAAGTCACTCCATTTTCTAAGAGAAGAAATGAGGAATGGGATGATTTCAGTTCTGATACATAGAAATCCGTTTGAGGATAAGTAAGTACTGGAATAACTTTTTGAGAGAAATCAAGGAATTTCCATAATGGACTATGTATAAAAGCAGGTCAAACAGGTGCCAATACCAAGCAATTGTCTGTAAGTAATGCAATAGATATGGATGGTCTTTTTAAGTGGACTGAGGAATATTCTGAGATACCATAAATCCCCAGTGCCTTTCATAGGGTTATTTTTAGTTCTGTGATTTAGGCAGCTGACTGAGATTGAATGAGATTTTAATGGCAGGTAATGAAATACCTTTCAGAATCTAGGTATATGCAATTCATACAAAGTCACAGAGGAGATACCTAGAAAAACAAGGAGCTGAGTGGCAGTCTCCTGAGGCCCAGATTAATGCTCACTCCATTGCACAGCCTTTCCTCCTTCAGGTAGATTAACAGAACTGGTCATGTTTCTAATTAGAGGGACATTAAATCCTTGCCTTGTGATTGAGTAAGAGTACATTTCACCTTCAAGGTCTTCTATATAAGAATTTGAAATAAAAGCCTGTGAAAATTTGCCTATGGAATCTATATATAGTTAGAGTCCGAGTCAGATATATGCTGCAAGTGAGCTCAAAATATCATGGCTGAGGTAAACTCAATTGCTCGTACAAAATAATAGCATTAACAGTACATTATGCTAACATGGAGTCTTCCACCACAGGACCTCACAGAGTTAATGCTAACTAATTAGCTTAATGATAACTCTGAGAAAACCAAGGCAGCGTTTGGTGCCCTATGTTAAAATCAGCAGAGCCACATAGTAAGCAGGAACACAAATATGGCCCAGAGAGGAGAAAGTTCTACTCAAACTTCTATTGCAATCAATGGGAAGACCACCATGAAATCCCAAGTCTTTCTACTGACTCCCAGGGAAATAAGTTCAGGGTCATGCAAAACTGATTTTTCCTTTCAGTATTGGCTGACTGATTACAGCAATAATGTTTCTTTTTTAATTTATGTTATTTAAAAGACTTTTCCTCATAGCAATTAGCACAATCACATATATAAGCAAAGCACAGTTACCCTGAACTCAGAGAATTTCCCTTAAGTCAGTGTCAGTTGTATGCGCTCCGTAAGTCTTAGGATAGGGACATTAATCAGTGACTTGATTCACAACTCACCTAAGCCAATAAAAAGAACTCTAAAATATAAGATTTTGAATCAAGACCTATTTTCCAAAATCAGGAACATTGTTTATCTCTTTTGAGCACAGATATTCTCTTCTTACTTTAGGGATTTAAACAAGAACGGTTTTGGTGTAAATGAATGCATATCCACAAAGGCTATGAAAATTGGTCATTAAAACATGACATTTCATCCTGCAGTGATTTTAAGGGAATTAAAATGCAATAATTTATAAAAAAAAAAAGAGGCAAAGGTAGGACACACAAACCACCAGAACCAGTTCTTCTTGGGATTTTGAACTTTCAGTATTTTAAGATACAATAATTTTGTGAAGAAAAATCAAGCCTGTCACACTGACATATAAGTGATTTCTGCAAAACAGGCGATAAATGAATCAACCATACATATGTAGTGGTTTGCCTGTTAAGGTAGTTATCTCATGCTGAAACTCCTGGAGGTTTTCACTCTGTGGAGCCACAGTTCTGCTTTCTCCCATGACCCAGTGGGGATTAACAAGTTGTATTCCACTACCATTAGCTAAGCATGAAAGATAGCTACCATTTATTTGTAGAGCTTGTGAACCTTCCAAAAAGTGTCAAGTTTTTAATTCCCATTATACAACCAATATAATGTGTCATTTATAATCTGTGAAAGCTGAGGATCCTCTTGTATTTTTACTCTATTTTCAGCTTCTCAGTAGTGTGTGAGTTTGCATGTGTCTTTAAGAAGGTCAGAATGCAAGACTGTAGGGTGTTTCATTTTTAATGGGCTAGAAATTGAAGAGAAATAAAGGACCATGGTGCAGAGATCCATCCAGGTGGTCAGTAGCTGATTGTGAATTGTACATATTGTGAGGCATGGATTGCTTTATGAACTTACATGCTGTTCCTAGAGGAGGCTCAATATTGCATAGCATTCCTCCTAGTCGGAATGGGAATACCTACCTCTGATCTAAATTAACGTTCAATTCTTAAAAGTAATGTACCATGCAATAGTGGAGACTTTGGTTAGTGTGGTAATAAAAAGAAGCTTAATTGGAAATTCTTTTGAGAACTTGCATGTACTGTACATTATTAGCCTGGGGTAGGTCATTCTCACCTCCATTAGTTTTCTGACTGATAGAACATATTTACATTCTGCAATCTCTGTAAGTAGAGGATATGGGTTTTTTTTTCCCCTGCTATTTTCCTCAATACTCTTGCACTTTTTCCTTGCTCCAGTAAAACAGGCTAATGTAACAATCTGGTATGTATTGTTTAAAACTACTTCCATTGTCTTTAGAGAGGATGGCTGCCAGTTCAAATGGATTTGTTGAAACAACGTGCTTTTACCAGGCTACACTCCTCTTAGCAACAAGAAGTTCTGACATTAGCAAGCTTATTTTGGAAAGCTGTGCTTTGTTCAGTGTGGAATCAGAGCACCCCAAGGGCTTGAAATTAAACTTTGTAACTTGTAAATTAATTGACAATCTGCAGAATCCTCCTAGAGAAAAAGCAAAGATTTGTTTCCCCATTTAAAAAAATAAATCTGTAAATATTGTAAACAAAAGACTTAAGGTAACAATTAAGATGCGCTAATGGGTCAAATATCCAGTTTGCTATTGATTTACACTGACACATTAAAATCAAAACAGTACTAAATAGCCTAATGGCATTGAGAAGCCTATAGCTGAAATTAAGCAGTATACATTAAAAAAATTAGTAGGAGATTCTGGTAAAAATAGAATAGAAAAGTTGTATGAAAAGAATTGATCTGAAAAAGCAAGGGAAAAAAAAGAGAAAAGAAAAAAGTGGGAAACTGTAGCTTGCCGCTTTACTGACCCCTTTTCCCCCCCAAGAATCAGGTGAGTAAGATTTTATTTGTAAAAATGTTTACAGGAGGGACAAACTAGAAATGCAGATAAATATTCCTGAGAATTCTCAGTCTGGGAAAGCTTCCAAGGGCTTTCAAAGCTTGTTCTGTGCGTCTCAGAGGAGGGGAAAGAAAATTTAGCTAAGAAAGGATAAAGGAGAGAATAAATCCTAATAATAAGGGACAGTGATAGTACACATTTCAGTGTGATTTGAGCGTGAATATTCACACACCTAAATTTAAGCACTTGCCTCAAACATTTTGCTGAGCTAGAGCCTAACTGAGGACAGCCTTGAATAACTGAGAACTGGCAAACTGTACATGAAGGAAAATACTCACATTCTGTGTCTGAAACTGTGTTTTGCCTGCACCTCCAGCTTTCCTAGATATTATTCATGTCTGAGTATTAATAATGACTCTGACCATCAGTTTGGGCCTCTCTTTGGCCAGGCTTTGATCACTCTTAGAAGCAAAGTGCACTTCAGTTCCCACTCAGCAGGGCTTGAGAGCGCTGAGCGTTTTAAAGGTACACACAGTGCCATGAAAAGACCAAACCCATGTAGTGCTTATGCAAGAGGTAGTTTCTCAAAATTGGAAGGAGGTGGTCATTCTTTGGGAAGAGGAATTTGAAACAATAAGATGTTGCCTCTGTTATGTCATCAGATGTGTTTCCTGTTTATCTCCAGAGCATGTATATGTTAGCATCAGCGCTAGAGAGGGAGCAGACTTGATAAACCCTTGAGGACTCTATGCTCATAGGGCAAATATTGCTATGGAAGAGAATTACAGTCACTGTCTGCAAACAAAGCAAATTCAAGGCGTAAATCATTCTGAGATGACCTTTTTAAAGTAATCCTTTTAAGATCTAGTGTTACTTCTGTTTTACTCAATTTCTTCTTTAAACATGTAAGACTAGTTCTGAGAAAGTTATTTTAGAATAAAATGAATGGCAACAGGCCTTTCCAGGGCTTTTAATGTGTAAGCTACTGCACAAACCTACAGCTCCAGCTGCTGGGAGATTTTCCTGGGTTTTTTAAACCATACAAGAAAGAGAGAACATGAAGCTGAAAGAGCCCTAAGAAAACATCCTTTTCTGTATAGAAAAAAAAAACAAACATAAATAATAGTAAATGTTCCTAATTTTTCTTATACCCCCATATGTTTAAAGACCATCCAGTTCCCTTTCAAGGCCAGCCTTGCATAATGTACCCAATAGATCAACAGGATGTATTACTAGCGTGACACAAATCACAGGCTAGGCTGATACACTGAGTCACAATGCTGATGTGCATGCGATATGCATATGACTTATCTAGATATTGTTAAAATCTCCCGATTCATCTTTGTGCCTGCCTGCCCAAAGGAACGAGTGGATTACAGGTTTCAAACAAAAAGATAAACAAAGCTGCTAATTTAGATAGAGCTCATTGCTTTTATTGTCTCTTGACAAAACAAAAATGCAAAGAAGTTCTTGCATATTGGAGGACTGGACTCATGGTACCTGTCCGAATGATAAACCAAAACCAAAATTAAATCACAGATGTTGTTAAAGATAACAAGAGCAGTGACAAGGAATAAAATACCTTCCTTGAGGAATAAATTAGCAGATAATCAGAAACATTTTTTTCTTAGGTACTTATTATTTCTTTTGTGATTGATGTTGGTTTTTTATAAAAGACTACTATGAATCTATACACAAGTGAAATATATTTCAGGACACAGAACAAATACATATTTTTTATATACAGGTAAATAATTGTTGCAATTAGTTTTAGACTAGCCCTATAACATTGCTTGTTAGCTTGGTATTGTCTGGTAATAAAGAAAAAAACCAAAAGATAGAGCAATTCATTCTCATTGTGTTAAGCACTACTAGTAGAAAATGTGCTACAGTACTGCAGATCATACGACACTAACTTTTTGAACTCGTTTTTCATCACAGATTGCTGACGAGCACTTCATTTTGCTTACTCAAGAGCAGATACTTCTTTGTCTGTAGAAGTGTATTCAGAAGTATTCCCAGCAGACTTCTCTTCAGGGAATATAATGCTGAGTCCTAGGAAAAGAGAGCAGTGGGTAATGAGTGTGGTTTGCCAAATGTACAACAGGTACTGAGTTCTTGAGAAATGTGCAATTTGTCCCAATGTGGAGCAAAGCCTCGCATAATTCAACACATACAAAGGACTTACTTATTTTCTCAAATGTTCTGTTTCCCAAATGAACTACTTTTCACTGTAATAGGTTAATCCTATAAATTACTCACTTAAGCAAATAATCTCTGTTTCTACAAGAAGATTCATTAAGATTAATAAGCTGGTTTATTAAAGGCAAGCCTAGCAATTGTTGGGCTTGCCTCACTCTTCCATTTTTCTGTGTTTTCATTTTCTTCTTGCCAAATATGAATCATTTGGGCGCATATTTCTGAAGCTGGGTTGATCCTGGAATGGGATCATTTTTTAAATTGAAGTCATGAAAGTTTGGTCATTATTGAGACAAAACCTAAGGAACAAAATGTGGCCCCCAGTCTGTCTACAAATAATAATAGTGCTTAAAAAGCCTTATGTATCATGTATTATTATTATAGCTGTACATATCTACATAACAATAAAAGCTGTTGACCTTTCTTCCTTGTGCTTGAAGAATGAACTCAGTATGAGAACTGGGTATACAATGTTGTCATGGACATGTCTTCTGAAACCCAGGTTAGAATTTGCAGACATTTGGCCGTGTTCAAAACCTACGAAAGAAAAGTGGTTTGTGGAGTGGAGACCTCTTCTATTTTCCTGTGGACTTCCTTGAATGTTTCATATGTGGTGAATGTGTGGGCTTGGGCCCACCTTCCTGCAGCTATAGGTTTTCTTCAGTAGCTGTCTTGACCTGGACACTTGAAATGGGGGAACGGATATTATCTCTTTCCCCCAAGTCCTGAAATAGATGCACGATCTGTGTGGGAAGAAGGTGTAATCTGAATGAAGATGGGATGGGAACCAGACCCTCTTTAGTCTGCAGCTGAGTGTCTTGAAGTGGAATGAGGAAGGGTGTGGGTGAGGAGGTTGGGGACAATGGAGCTGCTGATGAAGAATCTGAGGAAAGGGTATGAAAGAAGTCCTGGGGAACTGATAGGTTAGGAAAGGAGTAGCCATTGAGTTGATGACTGGGGCTGATTATTCAAGAAAATGTTTAAGCCAGGGTAAAAATTTTGAAAGGCTTGATGGAAGTGACAGTAGGAAAGGTAGAGCTATATCAATAAGAAAAGGAAAAATGGGATCTTGCTAGGTGAAATGGAAACTGAATAAGATGTTCAGGGAGTGAGATTGTGACTGGAATCCAGGGAGCTGAAGAAATGTAGGCAGGCGAGTGACTTCAGCTAACAGAAATGAGCACTTGGAGATGGGTGGACAAAACTATGTAAAGTAAGTACCTGGGGAGGGGAAAAGGTCAAGGAAAATGGCCGTTGGAGTGGGAGCAAACTGAGATCAGGGAAATCATGAGCCTGATGGGACAGTATGTAGCACATAACTACATTTATATTTAATTTCTAGTGTATTTTTCACTGTATTTCTTCATTCTCTGTCTCTGATGCCTTTATCTCTTATACAGTGAGATCTTGCAATTGTCCTATTTTTAGGCCAGGTTCTGGACTACACTGCTTTGTAGACAGTGATTGCCTAGTAGATCTGACAATGTGAAAGATACGGGTTTTTCTTTTAGGAGTCTGCAGGCAATATTTTCACTAAAGTTAACTATAAACATAAGCAAGGTAGGAGGAGAAATGCTTTAAAATAACTCAATTTTTGTGTGTTGATCCCACACATATAGGAGCTCCAAACCTTAATTTTGGGTTTCAGTATTTCCCACTTTATACCTCTCCACGAAAGAGTATCACTCCAAGACATCCTGCATCTTATGAAATAGAACATTTAATCCTTTGCAAACCTGGCAAGCCACTCCAGCAGAAGAACCTGGACAAGTCTTCAAATTAGAAAGGCTCTGTGAATTGTTTATCAGTGAAAATGCCAGAAGATTAAATCCAAATCTAACCACCCTAACTCTCCTTCCCATATGCATTACCTGAGAATTCTGCTTTTGAATTTAATGAATTACAAATAGAGAAAGCACTCTGCAGTATTTTATTAAGAAGTTATTACAAGCAGCTCAAAATGTATATGATCAACAGAGCCCAAGGTCCAAGAAGTGCAACATCGAGGGTCGTATTCGGGAGACTGAGAAAATCAATACCTTTCTCTTCAGAACTGGGAATAAAACTGACCATATCTGAGTCTGTGATGTTATAAAAAATTGCATGAAACCTGCTGATAAAACAGTATCTCTGGGACTAAAGCTCATCCACAAAAAAAAATATAATACTGCTACTACTTTAGGTTGTGGTTTCATAGCACCTATCGACTGTGAGTGTTCGTTGATCCTTCACTGATAATCCAGAAGAGAAACTGTGCAGTTGTTTTCCTCTCAGATTGCCTTTTAGCTAGCAGCAGGTGGCTATAGACCTCTACAGAAACACAGCCTGTGGCAATCTAGGTATTGTAGGACTATACGGTGAGGCTGCAGGCTCACACCCTTCTGATGACTCGTGTGAAAATCAGGACAATGAGATCTAAAAAAAATTCCTTTTTTCTGATTTTGTGGGGGTTAATCCTGCAATTTTCAAATATTAGCTGTATTAGAATAATATAATTAAGGACCAGAAATTAAGCTTGAAAGATTAGGAAATGTCAGAATTACAGCTGATTGAGTAACCTTCTTTTGACCCTATCAGGCACTTGTATGACTTAGTCTTTAATTACATGGTCACATACTATTTTTCCCTATGTCATTTAGTGAATAGGTCAGCCCTGTTCCAAGAATGATCCAAACTTGTGTAGTTAAAGATGCTGACAGCTTACATGTGGAACCACAGGTTCTCATACCTTAGTTCTCCACATCTAAATTTGGTATAATAATACCTTGCTGTCTCACTGGTGTGTTGTGAAAATAACTTAATTGGTATTTGTGCATCACTCGGCAACTACAGCAGGCTACAGGAAAGCCCAGGAGGAAAATAATAATTTTGTATCTAGGGAAGGCCTTTAGTCACGTGCATTATACAGGGTGTGGGCCACATTTTGGACAATGAATAATAAACAAGATGTGGAAAGAGAACAGATCAGCAGTGGCATCAGATATCACATGCTGGCTGCACCTGATTTTGGCAGGTAAGCAGATCCTGGCTCATCTACTTGGAAGGTAGAGGAGAGGAAGGAGCAGGAGCACAAGAGGTAAAACAGTTAAGTCCGTGCACTGAAAAAGGCAGACATCTACTGGAGGGAGAGAAAAGCATATATGGCCAGGGAAGTAGAAACTGCAGTGTAGTCCAAGATTTGCACAGGATACATTACTTTGCCGTTCTCTAGCTTTTGACTGCTAAAGCTTATAACCTAACCACACTTCTTTGAACATACCTTTCTTTCTTTTGTATGTACTAACTTAGGTTCCATCTACTCAAAGAAGCATCTTAACTGTGCTCTAGATTCTTCTTTGGCAACCCTTATATAAACAGCAGTCAAATACAAACCTCTTTCGACAGAAACTACCGATAACCACAAGCATTCAAGATCTGTATCATAATCCATCCCTGCTAACGGAAACCCAGCTGGTCTTGCAGCAGTCCTTGGAGTTTCTCAGCTAAGTCTTTAGTCAATTATGCAGATGAGATGGCTGATGAAAGAGAACCTCTGCAAAAGCCAAAAAGCCCTACAAAAGGTGAGGGTGTCTAACTGAAACATCTTTGTGATCATAACTGGCAGGATGGTTTCAGGTGAGTCTCACTCTTAGGAAGTTCAGGACTGTAGAAGACAAAACAAATCCTTAAAAATTCACTTGTTTTTCAGAAAGCCAGAGGCAAAGCCAAAGGCCATGTCAGAAATAATGTTCATAATAAAATATACCAAGGCAAGCTGTTAAATTTTGCACCACTTTTAGGTATCAGTCGGAGATAAAATGTAGTCCAACAGTCCATATGTAGTTCCATAGAACAAATTACAGTTCTCAATCTAGAAATGTGAAGTATATGAATTACAGCTGTAAATTCTCTATTTTAAAGAAACCGGCCAAACCTCATTGACATTTTGGTGAAGAAAACATACTTTTGCAGCTGCTATGTGATTTGATAGGAGTTAGAAATTAGACCAAAGAAAAATCACTGCAAATAGCAACAACTGTGTAAAAAAATAAGGTAATTGGCTCATAACAAGCTGATAGAGAGAAAAAATGCTAAATATATTTAAAAACAATGTCAATTTCATCTCAGTTCTGTGTTTTTATGTAACCCTTATTAAACTACATTTAATCCTACTTATTTCTCAGTAATTGTGAGAAACACCTAAGATGACTATCTAAAAGGTAAGGCCTTTATTTAATCTCTTCATTGTATTTCTGTCCAAGTCTATAGTGAATTCTATACTTTCCATCACATTTTTCATATTTGTCTTACATAGAGTCATAGCTGAAAAGATTATTTAGAAATGAAAGTTTAAGATGACAAATGCTGCCTTATATTAAAGGTGTTTTTATAATTATTTGTAGCAACTATGTCATGCCATGAACATCAGTTACCATGCTGTGAGTTGCTGGAGGAGATTCAGGCAACAGTATTTTCTTCATACTCTCTACCAGAGCCTACCTCAACCCCATTACACTGTTGTCAGAATTTTGTATTTCAAAACTGTATGTGTCAGGTACAACATGTACAGATCCTAGGATGGTTTTTCCAGGGAAAAAACATCAAAACAAAACAAAAAAGGAAATATTCAGTAATTTTCCTTCCTCTATTTTGTAGAGAAGAGGAAAAAGTCTTTATGAAGCTGTTATAGCTTTGCCTCTGTGTTCTAGCAAGCATTTCTGCGTAGCAAACAGGTCAGGGTTTCTCTTGTGTTCACTGTTTTTCTGGCCATTCTCCCACTCTCTGTCAAAAGGAAATACTAGAGATGAGGAAGAATTCGCCGCTGTGAGGACTGTGTCATCCCAGATGCGAGCCGCGTGAGGACAACTGCAGGCAAGAGCCAAGCTGGATGGAAACTACACAGAAAGCTCTAGGGAGCCAGGCTGGTGGACTCTGGCCATGGCAAAGGGAGAAGCAGTGCCAGCAAAGAGTGCTTCTCCAGGGGCAGTGCTCCCAGCAGGAGTCACAACCTCGGGTCCTTGTAGCAACACAGCAGCCAGCATCACTTTCCAGTACCCCAATGCAAGCAAAGCCAATCAAAGAGACATGGCTCTTCTGTGTCTGTGCCAGTTAGTCTATCTGCCTCTGCCTAAACGTAGTGCTGCTTCTAGCCTGAGCCTGCCTGGAGCTACAGATGGGATGAGTAGGGGAATTTTTTGTTTCTCTGCTCTCTGTTTAAGGCAATAGAGTTTAAGCAAAGTAATTTTAGTTTTGTTTCCCAACTTCTCACATTTCAGTTCTGCTTTTAATTTTTAAACTTCTATTAATAACAAGGCAGAAGGCAGGGGAAAACCAACAACAGCAACTCAAGGTCTAATAAAATCATTCATATCCTATGAATTAGCTCTCTCGAATAATCTGTATTAACACGTTTCTTCTGCTATGTATTTTGCTTACCATTGTGTTTCAGAAAGAAAATCAATTTGTTAGGTGTTACACAGTGGGGCTAAATTCACACTACTGCACTTTTAAAGGAGGTGTGCATTTACTTGCTGAGGTGGAGGGGATTTCAACTTTCAACTATTAGATCTCAGAAGCCCAGCTGAACAAAACATCTTCCCCATTTCCTCCCCAAGTAGATTAGGCTACAGCCCAACATGTAGAAAGCCAAAATATACCTGGAAACATACCTGCTCATTCAATCATCCGAGTTGCCTTTGAGTTTTGGACCCCATATTTGAAGGATTATCTTGTGTCTCAGAGGATGCATATGGAAATGCAGATCAGAGTGCCTGAGAGGAGGGGGATTCTGGTCTAAGAGAATTGCATGGCAATAACTGAACTTTAAGCTTACATGTGTTAGACAAATACCCTCACATTTATTCTTTACCTACACTGTTTCAGCTGTTTGTTTGCATTTTTTTTCATCTATAAGGAACTGGAAAGTTGCATCACACCAAGATTTTCTTACTTACGTAAAAGTGCAGTGGTATAAATTTAGTGCTTTTTTTTCACATTAAATGGGAAGAATAATGAATAGGAATTAAATCTCTTTACTCCATCAAGTAGTCAATTAACTAAAATTTGTTCAGAATGTAAAATGGTTCCTCTCCTAAATCCTGTGCTTGACAGCATTGTTTTCCCTGTATTTCCACCTGTTCTCTCTTCCACCTCTATTTTCTCTGACTTTACACTGCAGGGAAGAGGCACATATGCTACAGAGGAAGAGATTCCTGAGATCCCTGATGTCACCAATGGTGAGGTTAGCTGTGTGTTAGAGTACAAGGAGTGAAGAGTATGAGGAGTTACTTTGCTCCTATAAAAAGGAGTACCCATAAGGGCTATAGGCTGACTAGGTAAGAAAAGTGAGGAGAAAAAGTGGTCTCCAGCCTGTATCTCCACTCCCTCCTTGTAATGTTTGAAGAATAAACATCCTCCCAAACACATGTCCTTCCTTTAATCTCCTGCAGAATTCTTCTGCTGCTTCTCCCCTCTCTTTCATCCAAGTTTCTTAGAATCATAGAATCATAGAATCAATCAGGTTGGAAAAGACCTTTAAGATCATCGAGTCCAACCGTAATCATCGGTGAGACATTATCCTGCAACCTGTCTTAATACAGACTTCTTTCTTCTTGAGTATTAAGTATGTTGCATGAGCCATTGTTCAGTATCACAGAATCACAGAGTCACTAAGGTTGGAAAAGACCTGTAAGAACATCAAGTCCAACCATCAATCAACAAACACCACCATGCCCATTAAACCATGTCCCACAATGCCTCGTCCACACATTCTTTGAACACCTCCAGTGAGGGTGACTCCACCACTTTCCTGGGCAGTTTATTCCAGTGTCTCACCACTCTCTCAGTAAAGAAATTTTTCCTAATATCCAATCTGAACCTCCCCTGGTGCAACTTGAGGCCATTTCCTTTTGTTCCGTCACTCGTCACTTGGGAGAAGAGACCAACACCCACCTCTTTGCAACCTCCTTTCAGGTAATGTAGAGTGCGATGAGGTCTCCCTTCAGCCTCCTCTTCTCCAGACTGAACAGCCCCAGTTCCCTCAGCCGCTCCTCATAAGACTTGTGCTCCAGACCCCTCACCAGCTTCGTCGCACTTCTCTGGACACACTCCAGAAGTTTCCTTTAACCATTCAAATTTCTTAGTCTTTTTAAAAAATTATTTCTTAGTCTTTTTTAACATAAAAAACCAAATCCAATTTCCTTCCTTTTGTATTTGTTGTTTGTTTCCTTTATGCCTTATGAATAATCCCCTGTGGTCTTCAACTCTCCCGCTACTTTCCTTTTATAAAGCATGTTTGTAGGGACTGCCCTGTTAGGATGTGTGGGCTAAAAGGTAATGACACCTGGGAAACTGTGTGAGAGCACTGGGCTCTGTTCATTTTAGGGACGCAAAAGTATCCTTGCTACCAAGGGTAATGAAAGGAAGAGTGGTCTTATGTGCACCTCCAAACCCAAAATGGGGGTTCCACTTGAAGGTGTATGTGTATCTGTGTGAGTATTAATATGGGCTGCTTCTGTTCCACATCAAGCCCTCCTACGCCAGAACTGCTTCCCATCCTCTTGACATTTCCATTCAGAGACCCCCTTTACTTATGCCGCATCCCCCTGCCCACATGTAGCCACTTTCTGCAAATTGCTGCCAGCGATCTTTCCTTCCTATCCCTACCTGAGCAAAGTCCCCAGTTCTGGGAAGAGTCGCCCCTTCCTCTAGAGCTAGTGTCCTCTCCCTAGTCTTTGCAGCCCCCACGCTTCTTCAACTCTTTTTCACTTACCCTGTAACAGCCACCACTGCTGTCTTTTACCCTTTCTGTGCTCTTGTTGGTTGCAAGCCATCATATTTGCCTCTCTGCTCTTGGAAACAAATCATTAGACCGTACCTTGGTAAACCCTTAAAAATGTAGACATAGACTTCGCTGAACACCAATCTGTCCATATGGGATTGATTCTGAAAAAGATGGAGAAACAGATATTCTATCTTCTGTTCATCTTCTGTTCCATAATGGCTTCCCTTTCTCCTTTTCCCTTTTCCTTTTTCCCTTTTTCCTTCACCCTTTTCCCTTCTCCCTTTTCCCTTCTCCCTTTTCCCTTTCTTTTGTTTCTGAAGTTATTTTATGTTGTCTTATAGCCACTTCCAGCACAGAGTTTTCATTAGTCGTCACAGTTTTTTCTTTTGACTCCCAGGAGATTCACTAGAAACTTGATTGGGCCAACATGTGTGAAAGTAAAGACTTTCCGGTAATTTGAACGAAACGCTCTCACAAGCTCACCCAAAGCAGGGAGATTGGATTGACTTTCCACATGCTTTTACGGCTGGTTATGAAGCAGCCTTAGCTTGTTAGTTCTGCTAGGTATATCAAATGTGTTGCTGTATCTTTCTTGACAATTTGTGAATGTTTCTAGTTCTTAACAGTAAAAAGTTTAATAGGAGTGAACATTTGTAATATGATACAGTGCTCCTACACCAATGATAGCATTTTTCTCTCTGTTGCCAAAAGGATAGTTTTGAATTTTTACAGTGAATAGAAATGACATTCTCCAAAAACATCAGATGCAAAAAATGCTTTCTAGAAATATAATGGCAAGAAAGATTAATTAAAAAAAACCCCAACACATTTAACAGGGCTTTAAGAGATTTAGGGAAGACTCAGCCACTTTTTTTTTTCTTTTTTTTTTTTAACAAGAAATAGGTTTGTAGTCTCAGAAAAAATTTTTAACAAAATATTGTAGTGCAGTTTGTCCAAAAGCAAAAAAAAAGAAAAAAAAAAGGAAAATTAATTGAAAGCTATAGAAATACTTTGCAGATGTACTCACACAGTTTCCCCATGTCTATTTCTGGATGAGTGAAACAGAAGGAAAAAAAAATCATAGAGTGTGGGGTTTTTTTAAATAAATTTTCTCATGTGTCATTTGATTAATATTAATTCATCCAGTTCTACCAAAAATTTGATGAGAATAATGGTCATAGAGTGTTGGCATGGTGTTAAGAAACTTGTTTTTGGAAAGCCTATCACCTTTTACAACTATAAGTCAAATGAACAATACAAAGCCGAGGGAACAGTTTTGGTTCAAAGAGCAAACTGAAATAAAAATAAATGTTTTCAGTTAGCCCAAATTTTATTTTGCCCTGAATTGTCTTAAAACAGTTTTTAAAAAGAACTGAAATAACAAAAATAAAAACCAGAAATTACAAAAGAAATATTTCAGCTTCTCACATTTCCCCTCCACTTCTGCTGTAGTCCCAAATCTGTGAATAATCAGTTCAGTCAGTCCAAGTCCATCCCTTTTTTTTTATTTTAAATAAAATAAATGCAATATTTTTAATAAAATTGTAGAGTTGCAGGCAACACTTACATACACAGATGACTCTGAAGTCCTTTTTCTGGGAACACCTACCCATCTAGTCACGGGGGAAATCGTGTGCTGCAAGGAAAGCCCATATGGCATAACCTGAGTCTTGTCCCACTCCCCTCCTTCACTAGAAGAACACAACTCTCAGCTGCACCTGACCCCCTGGTTCCCTCTCTCTTCCACTGGGCAGAGGGTATGAACTCTTGTTCCCTTCTTGATCCTACAGGACCAAGACCTGATTCACTGCAATTTAAGAACTTCTCTTCATCTTGGTGCGTTGATGGTGGGGATAAGCTAAACCCAATTATGGGATCAGTGAGGATTCAGGCCATGCACATTGGCCTCCTGCACCTATGGCTGAGCAATAAGTGAAGCAGAGAGTTGCTAGCTCCAAAATGGTGCTGACAGCACGTGCTGAAAGAGTATCAGTTTTGATGCGTGAGGCTTGAGTGGTTTAAAAGGCCAAGCATCTATAAGATGGCCAGAAAGAGGAAGAAGAGGATCCAGAAAAAGACCTGAGGTCTGATGAAAATCATCATAATGTATTTTTCTGGGGAATGTTCAGCTGCTGCCTGTGGAGAGGTTTTTACTACATTGGTTTCTTATTTTGAGGAACTCATCACACAGGAATGGGGAAATGGCAATGCACTGGCTGTTGAGTACAGTAGCAAGAGCCCTGCTCCCGTGTAGCTGTGGTAAAGCCTGCTGAGCTGGAGAGCATTGAGGAGCATTATTTGTAAAGATAATGGAAAGCAAAGATGAACCCCATGAGCCCATTAGGTCTTTTCCATTGCTTGCACTAGGTTACTTACCAGACAGCATACACCATTTGTAGGGAGCCAAGACTGAACTCTTTTTTTCTTCTTTCGGTTGGCGTGGACTCACTTCCTTGGAATAACTTAAGCCACTGACTACCAAGTGTATCATCTGCTTGAATATTTCATTTATAGCCCCGCCCAAGTTTCACAACTCTGAACATAACCTCTTGTTTTGTAAGGAGAACTCCCACCAACTGAATTGCCTGGAGTTTTGTAACAAGGACTTTACATTTGCATAGTTTACCCCATAATCCATACTGCATAATCAGGACCTAAAGCCTTGTCATATTAAATCCTGCAATGTTTCTGTCCCATCAAACCCTGCTACAGGCTAAACAAATCAATACACTATTCTTTTTAATAATGTCAAAGAGCCTGGAAATTTTGATTTGCCTTTTTGGTCTTGAAATGAATATAACACAGAGATATAGCCTGTTTCTTAAAATCATGTTTAGTTCTTGCATGGACTAATTGCAAGTTTGTCCTGCATCATCAGGGAATTTGTAAAGGAAAAATTGACTTTTTTCTTCTTTTGTTACTGTCCCCAGATGAAAATGAGTTTCTCAAGGGAGTTAATTATCAAAGTCATCTGTAATATATTAGCCCTTGATTCACTTGTGCTGCACAATTGTTACAGAGAAATATCAGCTGATGTTAATGTATAGTTTTATTGTTTGATCAGCCAAGAGTTTGATGCAATTCTAAAGTATAGAAGACTTCTTTGTTTTGGTAACAAAGTACAATAATGCTTTGTCTGCAATTACAGAAGTAGGAAAAGTGAGAGAGGAGTTTTGGGTGTGTGGTGGTGATGGTAGTGTGCGCTGAAAGGAACAACACCGTAAAGGGCTGGGACTGGGAAAGCTCTCTGAGCTACATGGCGTAATATAAAAGTTGTGTAATGGTAGGGAAATACTAAAAATTTAATGAAGAATGTCTGAAAGCCACGGACCTTTTAATGTTGCTGCTTTTTTAGACATAGTCATGGCTTTTGTTTTGATACCAGCATGTAAGTGAAAGAGGCTGCAAACAATGATTAATTAAAGCTATAGCATCCTTCATGCTGGCAATTGTATGTTTTAACTGTGACAAGTCACAATTTTAATGTATTGAGTTTCATATAAAAAAACCAACAACACAGGAATATAGGAATAGGCTTGAAGAAACAGAACTAAATGCATCTACTCTGCTATGCTCTTTCTCCCAGTAGTTAATGCTGGATATTTCACAGGAAGGAAAAAAGAGAAAAGCAACTGCTCCCAACTCATAAATAGGCGAATCACCTCTGTATTTTTGTGCTATAAGGGGTAACTCAGAATCTGATGATTCAGGTCCAACGTGATATATAATGCAGTACGAGTAAAACGAAAATGGGTTTGAAGCTGCTGTTTGATATCCAGTGGCAACAACTGTAGCAAAACTATTTGTGAGTCAGAATTTGTCTAAGCAAGCAAAATAGTTGTGACATCTTTCTCCTGATCGATTACAGGAGAGGTACTTGCTGTTCTGGTACCTAGAGAAGGAATTAGTACTATAACACAACATTAACATATCAAGCAGCAGATTTAACACAAACAAAGGAAGTAATTTTTCTTTCAACGGATAATTAAGTGTTGGAACTCACTGCCATAGTATGTTGAGGAGTCCAAAAGCTTAAGCGGCTTAAAAAGAGTTTGAAAATTTTGCTAAGAATAGATCCATCAGTGGCTGTTTAATAAGATAGGACAGTCACAGCCTCTGGCGCAGAAATTCCCTGAACAGCTGGCTGCTCAGAAATGGTAGACAAAGTGATAGGAAGAGTCCCCTGTGCTTTCTGTGTTTTAAAACTTTTAATGTTTTGGCATCTGCTACTGTTCATTGGTGGAAAAATGATATTGGGCTAGATGGACTTTTGGTCTGATGCAGTGTGGTACATAATTTTTGTGCTCGTTATGAAGTGAGGGAGCACACAGCAGTAAAATCCCAAGCCTGACTAGCAATGGTGTTTGCCCAAGCTTATCACACTTAAAAGTCTCCGAGTTTTGTGCAGAAGTACTTTGCTGACCTTCTCCAGCATGCCAAGTGGATTGGAGACTTGGGGTCGGATTCAGGAGGGTTCATTGCCTTCCTGCCTCTAACAACGGCTTGCTGAGTGATTGGTAGAAGACATTTTCCATCTTTGTATCTCAGTTTCTCTATGTCTTCACCTGAGGGAGGAGAACACTGACCTGCAATTAGAGATCTTCTTAAAAATACTTGCAAAAAATCCCTCATTTGTGTTATTAGGTTAGCGTGAACTATTTGCAGTAAGCTACTTAACCTGTCTCATTTTGGTAAAATTCATGCTTGTCTAGAAAACTCTAGTTTATTTTGAGCTTTAAGCTCACCAAATGTTCACAAATACTTTATTTTAGTGCCCACTCTGAACTGCTGGGGTCACATCTGTAGAAATGTGGACCACGAAGGCACTCAGGCATCGCTCTTTTCTGTAGTCTGGTTGGTTTTTGTCTTATACCGAATAACTAAGTTTTCTGTTATGAAAGACCTTACCTCCATCACCACGTGACGTTACTCTGCCTGGAGCAATGGGCTCTGTCCCGCTAGAAACCCGGTTCGCGCTGTGAAGGTCGGTAGGGCTTCCAGCGCCGAGAGCTGGCCGGGGAGCCGCGGGCTGTCCGCCCGTCGTCTGCAGGAGCAGCAGCACCCTCTGCTGGGAGCAGACGCCGGCTCTTGGTACAGTGCAAAGAAAACCTTCAGAGGGGACTTCCAGACAGGCGGACGCTCTCCCTTACGTGCATTCCTCCTCTTCGCTGTTACCCAGTCTGTGTGCTATAGAAATGGCGCAGTCTGGGTCCTTTTCCATCACTTAAAACAGAGCTGGAGGGGGACCCCGAGCAGTGCTGCGTTGCGTAGTTGGGCTTTACGGGCTTCTTCTGGGTTAGATCCCTGCTGCGGAGTCAAAGGTTTTTCAGTGTTTCCGTAGGAAGACTTAGAGAAAGAAGTAGCAAACGTTGAAGAAATTAGCGGTGTAGGACTGACGTTGAGAGTCTTTCTATCTTTTTCTAAGGATCTTTTGGAGATTATATGAAAATATTTTCCCACATAAAAAGAAAACTGAGCAGGATGGAAACTGAGAAAACTCGGAAAAAATGAGTCTGAAAGTTTATTTGTCTGTACAATATCAATCATTTTGGATTTGCATGGAGGATTAAGAGAAGGAAGATGGCTCCAGATGAAGTAGAGATAAAGCTTTTAAAAATCCTAAAGAAATTATTTAATTAAAAAACGTGTAGTGAATTGAAAAGACCCATTAAGGCCTTGTAAGTGCCACATTGTTCAGCAATTAGTGATTGCTAAGGAGCAGTTTGTGAAGTTGCAGAGGTTAACACAGTAAAGTGTGTTGTAACCTAGGATGTAAAAAACCCAGTTATATTGCAAGCATATATTCTTTTCCCTAGCTCAAGAGAAAGACACTCCCTGTGGTCTCAATGGTAAGAGCCCTGAGAGGGGCTCACACACTAGTGTCACCTCAGAATATTTTTCTACTAATGTGGTAGAGCAGTTTGTCTTACAAGAGGAGTAAGTGTCAACCATGACAGCCAGGAAAGAGGAGGGGAAGAGGGAATCGGGATTAAAGATTTAATAATGGGTGCTCTCAGTCTTGGCAGAGATGCCTTTCCTGTGGTGTCCAGAGGCCAGACCTGCGGCTGGAATGAGGGATGAAGATAAACTGGGTGGCTGCAGAAGAGGAAAGTAGTAAATGGAAAAGAAGTGGGAAATTGCTATGTGAAAAGTGATGGATCAATGGCGTAAAACGGCTTTTGAGCAGCCATTATTTGTGACAAAGTACCAGACCTTGTAAATGAGGAACTGAGATGTTGCCAAAAACTTTTTTCGGGGACTGACAGAGATGCTGAGTCCCCACAGCTTCTAGTGTCTTTGGTAGGACTTTTGAGTCTTCAGTATCTGAAGATCAGTCAAAAAAGCATGTTTCTTAATTAACCCCAAAAACCCTTGAGAAGAGGAAATTAGGTTCTGTAAAGCTGAAGATTCACAAAGAAGTAATACATGTAGTTTTTTAAAATCTGGCTCAGAGGAAGTATGTTCAAAGTCTGACTAGGCATGAATATCGTTTATTAGCACTATGGAAAAGACAGAATAAAACCACTGCATCTGCAGAATAGTGAGTCTGCCATAAACAGGAGGAGTTAGACAAGTGTTGGAGGATGAGTGTCTGAGTGTTACGAAAAAGTCTTCAAAGGACTGACTTGATTTGATACTAGAAAGATGCATACTATTGTGTGAAGACAAGAAGAAAGATGTAATAAGAAAAGCAAGTTAAGTATAATAACAGGTATTCAGTAAGGTTCAGAAAATATCACAACAAATTGCAAAAGAACTCCCATTTGGGATTATTAAAGCCTGTCCAGAAAAAAAAGATCTAAGAAATGATAGAAAACTGTATATGTTTACAGAACTTAAGTTAGAGGGGAAGAAAGAAAATGAACAGGATTATCTAAGTAAGAAGGAAACAAAAAGGTAGCAATAAATATAAAGTTAAGTAAAAGGACAAATGAAAAGAAGAAGAGCAGACCACTTGAAGATGTATAATTGGTTTAATGAAGTGGTTTGGTAAAAATACTAAAATATTTGGATAAAATATTCAAATAGTAATTTGAATGGTGCCAAATGGTGCATGTGGTATTTAGTCTTTTAATTAACTTCAAGGCTTGAGCAGTAATAGCACTCACTTACAAGCAGAATAGCACTTATTTGCCAGGAATATATGTACAGCCTACCATCTATTTACTGAAGAGTGGTTTTGATCAGTGTCCTCCAAGTACTGTTCAAATGCATAACCTTCAGAAATTGCAGAACCACCTTTTTGGCAAATTACACATATACTACCAGACAACTGGTATACTTCAGTTTATGCTAATAATGTGAAAGTTCCTGAAATGGTTTATTTCAGAAAGCTTTTACTTCATGGAAGATATGTGGCTTATTCAGATGGGATCGAATTGTAAATTACTTATTCAGACTGATGAAAAACCAGTGAGTCAAAGACAGTGTTTCAGTGAGCAAATGTTCACCAATAAAAAGAAAGGTTCCACTTTCTAACCCCGACCTTCAAAGGCTGCCTGTTCCTGTGCATGTCACTGCATGTATAAAGGAAACATTTAAGGCTTGCAAATCTTCTTCAAATGTTTTTACCATTTGCATTTTCTGAAATCTCTCTTGGAGTACATTTGTGCTGTCGGTTTCTTCTGGCAAGCAATTTCTGATAATTGCACTAGTCTGATTTCTAAAGACACTTTGGACTGCTGGTACTGTGGCTATCAGAGCTGGATAAGAATATTCTATCCAAATACATTTTCTGAAAAAACTGCATTGAAATGAAAGGAAAATGCATAGCTATTTTATTCTAAATCCATTACAAAACTTCCTGCATGTAACCCACAAATTATGATACAGCACCTGAGGGAGCTGTAGCTGGAATGCTTCATTTACCTTTGGAAGGACATTCCAAAGCTGAGAAGGAGAGAACTTTGACCAGGGACTTGATTATGCATTTAATAAAAAAGCACACAAATGTCACAGTGTTTCATAGAACAGGTGGCTCATTATTTATCTCCACTAAGCAGCAGATCATTTATCATGATGCATAAATTGTGTTTGTCTCTTTCTTTTTAATAAATACGAGCTTCACAGATTCAGAATTATTCATCATTTTCAGACTCTCTCAGGTCACTGTGTTCAATAACTTGGCAATAAGAATTTTGCCACTTCTTTCTATGGAGTGTTTTATTTTACAGCAGATGAGAACAGAAGAGAGCATCCTGACACAGTATACAGCTGCATAACTCTGCAAACTGATCCTGCTGCTGGGAGAGCTGTGATTCACCAGAGTTTCTGTATGTCTGGGTCACCCAAGAGCGAAGCATTCCAGATGTTTCGGGCATGAACTCCCAAACTTCTTGCCATTCTTGAAGCACTTCTGCAGCTTAGATACCACAGCACTGTTGTCAATGGGACTGACTGACGTTAAGTGGAAGGTAAACAAATTCTGGGAAGAACAGCTTTATTGTGCTAGTAGCCTAATCCATAGGGTAGATCATCTCAGAAGCTGGAAGAAAACAGAGATCTCACTTTAAACAGATTTGTGCTGTTCTTCTGAGTGCTCTGGGGGCCCTTGGCCATAATATAAAGTGTCTAAGTACCATCCACAGCCTTCTAGCAGTTGCAATGATAAGGCCAAATGGATTCATCTTAAGTAGTTCCCTCACTGACATTATTGCCATTTGAAAGGTTTTGCCACTTGAGTTTTTGTATCTATTTTTGCCACCTTGGATTATTATCACATATGAAAGCCTAATATGACTGAGACACAAGGCCTCCTGCTGAAAGAAGTATCAGGGACATGCAATTTTTCTACCTGGCTTGTCATATAAAACTGCTGGTAAGTGACAAAATAATTCAGACACTCATATGCTGAAGGGACATAACTTTTTCTGGCTGAGAGCAGCAGGACTGTTCACCTACAGAACATGGGAGAGGGCCCAAGGAAACCTTCAAGGAAACCTTCATATGTTCTGTCCAAGATACAAAGGACCAAAGAGTTTGAATCTCTTAAATTTCCCTGTGTCAGGGAATTTTCCCTGCTAGTCAAGAAACTTGTCATTCGTGTGTCATTGTTTGGGACTCCATTTCCTGGCCCTTACCTTCTCAAGGTAAGTGTCTCATGGAGTGAAGAGAAGCAGCTGCTTATAATGTCATTGCTCGGACAACAATTACCGGAGAGCCCTTGTGTTTCCTTTATGCAGATATAAAGGAATGAGCTAGGAGCAGGAAAAATGAAACTGGTTAAGGTGAGTAACAAGTGTGTGGAGCTCGTGTAGGACCCAGTAGATGCATGGCCAGAATCTATAAAGACTGAAATAAAACATCAAGGGCATCAGTGAGCTCTATGGCCCCGGTGTTAAGAGATTTAGAGTTTGAACCTCTGTCTCTGCTATCTGTCCATCTTGTGTGATTATCAATTGTAGGGTCAGTTGTGGAAAAAGGAGGGTTAATGTGGCTTTACCAATCCATCATTGTTTATTTGATCTGATGAGTGCGGGTGGGAAACCCTACTGTTTGTAAAGAAAAGCTCTTGTCCAAAGTTATTGCCATTCTGAGCCTATGCCAAGCCTGTTAGTGTGGCATGGACAACCCTCCCCTTTCTTCCCCTATATCACTTTTGCTGTTTCTTGGCTAGACTCCAAAAAGGAAAAGACAGTTAGAGAAAAATGTTTTTCCAAGAGCTGTAACTTGAAGGGAGAAGATAATGTTAATTATCTTGAGCAGTGTCAAGCTAAGGGAGGCTGCAGAAACAGATACAGGGAGTTGCAAACTCCTAGAAGAGACTTGTAGCAGTGTAGCTTGTTCGGTGCAAGACAACGAAAACAGGCGGTAATTACCGGCTACAGGTTTAAAAACTGAATCTGCCCCGGAGGAAATGCATCGCTGCCAGAAGTAAAATATAATTAGTAAATCTCTGATTGTTTTAAACACTTTTAGCCAGTAGTTGTGGCCTGTTCTCATTCCTCTGTCCCGGACAATGTGAACTGATGATTACTTCCAGGCCTCTTTAAACCAAAAGCTTGGTCGTTTAACAGATCATCCAGGAGACCTGAGTTCAAATTCCTCCTTTTTCCAGGCTGTTGTTTATACATTGAAAACATTCATGTCTGTTTGATCTGCAGGATTCATTCTTACACTGTGCCCCATAAACTGCATTCTGGGTGAAAGCAGAAGGCAAGTCCACGCTGGAAAAAACCAAACCATTTCTTCTTTAGGAAAATTACTGGTGCCATGGTCTATCCTGATGTATGCAGAAGTGGCTACTTGGTTTCTCTTTCAGATGCTTTCTTTCTGCTACCCAGAATTCAGTCTTCGAACATCACAATGATTTCTCCATTTCATATTGACAACTATTGTTTTTAGTAAGGTTTGTTTGCAAACTATTACTTTTGGGACAGCCGAGGTTGCTAGGTATGTAGGGGATGTTAGTCTGCTGCACAGCCCTTTATCTATGCTGTTTTTTCTAACCAGTATGCCCTCTCCTGCTTGCATTGTTGATCTTAGACACAGACTTAGTCCGCCCTGTTACTGCTTACACTCGTATTAAGTGGGATCTTGCTGAATCAGTCCTTGCTGTGGTTCCTGTATATCAATCAGTTCTGACCTCCTATCATCCCACCTGCTTGCTGGTTAGACCTACGCTTGCTCATCCATGTATAGCCTCTGATACTTTCTTTTCTTCTTTGAGTTGTTAGAGGAAGCTGCTTACTCTGGGATTGTCTTAACTGCTTCTCAGTCTTGCTTGTTACTGCTCTGCTGGTCTGATTTTCATGGGTAGCAGACACTAACCCTTCATTCAGCCTAGTGGTGTGCTACTGCTGGCTACAGGAAGATACAGTATAGTGGCCAAATATTACCAGGTATGCAGTGTCTCATTTTATCAACCATCTTTTGGCTGTTTATACAGACAACACCGTTTTCCTGGAAGAGAAGCAAAAGAAGGTTCTCACTAAAAGAAAGATGCCTTATTTATAATGCAGTAACATTAACATGTTGTTTAATTATTTTGGTTCTTTTTCAGTGCTTGCAGTTGACCTGTTGTCTGAGCAGAGTGTATTACTACACTATATTTTTTTCAAAATTTGTCTTCTGTTTCCATCTGTCACCTAACTATCCTTCAGAAAACCTGCCTAATACACAAATACACATTGAAGAGTGCTAATTTACTGTCATCATAGAGTTCCTCTCCTTAAGTCTTTTCTGGTATTTAGCTGTTACATCAGAGTTTCAGTGAATCTGTTATATCTCACTACATCATTTGTACCTTTTGTTTTGTTTAATGTTTCTTTTGAATTGTGTTTTTGCACTTGGCTGGACTCTTTTGTCTTGGTTTAGAAAAGCCTTTTTACTAAAAATTCAATCTCATGGGGTGGGATTTACCTAATCAGATGCAGATGTCTTCCATGTAGACCTGTGTATCTCAGCAACTCACCCAAGACTCCTTTAATAGCTGTTACACAAAAATGCACTTTCAGAGTGCTCTTCATCTCGTATCATCTCATCTAGGCAGGCATTTAAAACAGCTCAGATGAATTGTACCCTTAAAGTGCATGTTTCTCTCATGTTGACATCTGAAGTTAGGTAGAATAAAATTTGCTCATGATGTCACACCTTGAATCTACTAGAATAACTCCTGTCTTTCCTTTAAGCAAAATCTCATCTTTCACAGACAGTTGTAGTAGCGAACAGTGTCCTGTGGCACTTGCTTCTTGTGATTGGATTAGCCAGGGAACATTTATTATTTTAATGTCTTCAGAACCTGCGCTGTCCAACACTTCATTAGATTTTGTGAGGTCTTCCCCTGGAAGTGCAAAGGTATTTTTGCATCTTGTCAGACTCTATCAGTTTTTCCAAAGATCTGTGTGTTATACTTAAGTGGATGCATTCAGCAATGGCACTTTCCAGATGTGTGTGATCAGACATCATGGCCAAAGGTGACCTGATGGCACTGTGCTGCTCCAAAAGCATTCCCTAGTAATGGCTTTTGAATGCATAAACACAACCTGTTTCTCAGGGTTGTCCTCAGAAGAGCTGTCACATCTTGTATTTGCATTATTGCTGCTCTTAAGCTACTTTTACTCATTTCCAGTTCAGCAGCTCTGTAAAGTTGCAGTACTGTAGGACTGATGCTTATGGGTTTTTTGCCCCTTTCAAAAATCTGTCCTTGGATGTCTCTACATTGACCACCATTACACTACAGGTATTATGTAGTAAATTGTAGCAGAAATAGACTGCTTGTAAAAGAAGTTTGGTTTTTCTTTCTTTTGTGTGTGTGTGTGTGTGTGTTAGGGTTTTTTTTGTTTTTTAAGACCACTCAGCACTCTCATGCCCCTTCCAAGCTCTAACTACTCATAATTTCTTCTCACTTTAACTTTCATACAAGCTGCTTGATGCAGGTAGAACTTCTGGGCCTTCTGCCTGGATAGATCCAAATCTGTCAATACACTAGTGCAGCCTTCCATTGAAGTTACTGCATGTGTGGCTCTCAGAAAACCTGCCTGCTCTGTTGTTGTTGGAAGGTGTGATCTACTACAGTAATACAGTAATCTCTATCAAGTTATACTTTACTAACAAATAAGATTTAGCTTTTCCTAACACTCTTTTGTGGAAAAGATATAGGTACATTTCAGAGAAGGTAAATATTATGCCTCTTTTATGAACAGAGAAAGTAAAAGACAGAAAAGTGAGGGAAAGTGTCTAAACCAGTCAAGGAGGGATGGGGTAGTAGAGCTGGGAACTGAACTCAGAGTCCTGGTCCAGTGGTCTATGTATTAGACCCCAGTGCCTCCACATTATTTCATTAAAATTTATAAGGTCTTAGTGCTCAGTCACAGCATGGGTAAATGTCACAGTAATTAAAATCCATTGTATTCTATACAATCACCCAAGTAATTCTGAACAGTCTATAGAAGGGTAGAATAGGTTGTTGCAAGTCTGTTAAGAGTGTCTTATCATAAAAAGTATGCATGCATTTACCGGGCCTAATTACTGTGTTGAAAATAATGGTGTTTCCTAACTTTTTTTAGTGGGTGTGTTTGTTCCAGTAGCTGTTTAACATCAATGGTGATAGATTATTGGCCATCAGTTTTTCTTTACATTAAACAGACTGCAATGTGTTTTGCCCAGCCATCCTAACCTTAGAGCTGGTAGCAGACCATACATTAGACGCATTATTACGAATACTTAGTTTTCTAAGTCTTTTCAGGAGTAGATATCAACCTTGTCTTTGTTAACAAACCAGCCCAGCAAGATGAGCTATGCACCTGTTGTTCTCTCCTGCCAGAGAGGGAATAAAGTTATCTGGTACCCATCCCAGTGATTTTCTCTGTGGCTGCCCAGGGCACGTCTTTTCTCAAGAAGGCTTTTACCATATTGAGTGGAGCAAATGTTGGTAGTGATTCATGTGATCTTACCGTTTCCGTAATACAGGACCAGATGGTTAAGTAGCAAGCCTGCCTCAGCAGGAGCAAAGCCAGTGTTCATTGTCATAAAGGGAAGAAAGGGCAATGCCACAGAATATGGAATGAAAATCAGAATAATGGTGAAATAAACAAATAATAACTAATACAGGTCAAAAATTGACCACTGAATGAGCTACCTACATGAAATGGTAGGACGAGCTACTTACACAGAAGGGTAGGTAAGTCCTAGGCAGTGGTGAATGTGATATATATTAACTAAAAAGATGGGAAACTTTGGAATGACTACTAAAACCCCTGCTTCAGGTTTGGGGAAATCTCAGACGTAAAAGATGAGATCAGTTCTATGCAGTAAGTGTATTTCTATATATACCTATGGAGATAACTAAATGGAGAGATGAAATCCTAGTTAGACTGCAATATTTTCACACTACTGGTAATGAAGTAAATTTGATACTATGCTACTGTGCTTTGTCTCCACCTGATACTGTCACAAGGGTAAATTAGTCTTACTGTGTGATGCTGTTTTTAGGGACTCTTGAACCTGATAGTCTCTAAGGAAATGTTTGGATAAATTGAGTGATTATGAAGATGTCTTCCTCAATGGCAGGACAGGGTGGATTTATTGGTGGGGAAAAATAAGGGTAGAAATTGTGGCAGGGTTTAGTGTTGCAGGAGACTGCTGTGTTGGCAGGGGAACTGCTTGTGTTAGTGTTACATCCAAAGTGAAAAACCTCTCAACTTTGAAATAGCATAACAGAAGCTAAGGTGAGGACAGTTCAAAGCACTGAGCGCATGAGAGAGACACAAGCAACTGGTTTGCATAAAGCACCTGCTTATATATCCAGAGGGCAGATGGAGGCTGTTACAGCTCTTCTTTCCTTTCACCATGAAAAACTTCCAGAAGTAGCAGCAGCAGCAGCAGTTCTGTGACTCAGTATGTTGCAAGGTTCACCTTTTAAATTTGTGCCCCTTTTGTGCATTGTGCTGATGTCTTAATGAAGGAACTAAAGACGATGAGACATCCCTGCATGGCTCTCTGGAAGTCTGAACCAAAATATCTCTCCCATCCTTGTTGAAGTAGCCTGGATTGTTGCCTGTCAGGGAGTTTATGTTATGAATGCTCCTTTGTGGCATGGCAGGAAATGCTGCAGTCAAGCGGTGGATCAGAGATTGATTTTTTAAAATTATTATTATTTTTAGCAAAAAAAGCCAAATGACTAGAGTCATCTGAGAGGGAGCTAACCATGGCTGAATGAGATGGAAGTGCTCAGGAGTGCTGATCTAATGAACTGCATGATGAGGAAGCCAGTATGAGTCAGACTTCACTGACTATGAAGTCTTTACAATTTATTGCTTGCTGTATGGTATATGCTGTCCATCACCTCTACAATGAAGTTATCACCTCTGTGAGAAATGTATGGCCATTTTTGATCTGCTCTTCTGCTTCGTCCCATTTGTCTTTCTTAAGGGAGTACAGTGATAATTTGAGAGAATTAAGTTTACTGATTATTTTACTGCCACTGTTGACTTTATTGCCAAGAGTGGACGGTATTCTTTTTTTCTCAGAGTTACAGCTCCTAGTTAAACTTAAATCCAACAATTATCAACCCTCCCTGCCAACTACCGCAGGCTGTTATAATAAAGAAATAAATGAAACTCCCAGTCAGAAAAGTGACCTTCTGATATCAGCCATGGAAATGGAATAATTCTTTTTACTCTAAATAAGCAAACAATAAAATAATGGTTATGGTATAATAATGAAGTAAGAGAAGATAATTTCTTGGTCTTTCACCCCAAGCTCTCCAGGGTGTGTCTGTAGTGGAATGCAGGTGAAGGAAAGGTACTTTCTACTACTGGGAAGAGGTAGAAAGAGACCCATAAAGGAATAGGAGGGAGTAGGGAGAAGAAGAGGAGTCTCTATATATAGCATGCATAAGGAAAGATCTGTAATTTCTAATCAAAGAATTTGAAAGAGATTGTGTAATTCATTCCCATGCTATGTTGACATGGGTGTTTACACTACAGCTAGTGCTAAAACAGGAGAAAAGTGCACGTGGGACTATGACAGTGTACCTGATTGCTATGATTTTTAAGGTGAATTTCCTTAGAAAATGGCATATTTTACCCTGATAAAGAAAAATTATTTTAGAAAATTCAAACATGATTTTTGCAACCTTATAGTTCAATTTTGAAAAACTGGGGACCAGCAGCCTGATGTGTTTGAGCTGGTTTTGTTATTACACTTGCTAGTGATTCTGTCTTACGGGTTTTCTTTTATATCTTGCAGACTTTTTATAAAGAATAATTTGTTTGTGCTCACTCTTCAGTTTAAACAAGACCACAATTACAAGGGGACATGCGAGTTTGGGAGTTGGGGATTAGTTTGTGAAATAATTAGGCAAATGGTCAGAATCTGATAACATTGCATTGCACTCTTTTCTGAAAATAGGTACAGAATATAGATTTTCATTCAGAAGACATGCAAATGTAACTCTGTCCACTAGAGGTCAACAAATGCTGTGATATTTCTTTACAAAAGAAAATCTGCTTCAAACCAAAATAACACTCAGAATATTTCAGCTTCTTTTTTCTCAGTTTCTGCAAGTTTTTTGTTACAGACACCAAACAGTGGCTGATAATAGCTCAAGGCTGGGATTAAGCTGGTCGAAGCTGCTCCTTTTCTTGACTATAACCTGTGATCAAATGATTCAGCTCCACACGCTGAAAGCTGCAGCTTGGTCTCTTCAGTCTTTCTTGAGTGTGTGATAATATAAGGAGAATTGATTTATATAGGAGTTACTTGCTCTGTCTGATTGGATTATTTTCAGGAAATATTGTTCCCTGTGGGAGGCACATAATGCACGTGATTTTAAAATGAGCATGTCAGCTACACACAGGTGTAGAGCACAGTTGGCACCAGAGAGGGAACCCAGGGAGGCCCTTCTTGCCCACAGAAAGGCTGATCATAGTGATAACAGCTGGAAGCCATAAGGGGCTTTATTGAAGTAGAGCTACAACAGCTACCTTCTGTTTCCAAACTAACAAAATAGGGGCTGTGAAGAGACCTGTCAAATAGTATCAGTTCTCTCTCTCTTTTATCGTTGCCTTTCTTCTATATGAGAGAAAAAAGGCAATAAACAGTAATGAGAAATAAGAATTTACATGCCTAGTGTTTGTGTTTTTACTGGCATTCAAACACAAATGTATATGACTGGGATTTTTATTCCTTCTTCATGAATAGAGGCTATAATAGCAATGTCAGGGCAGTTTTAGTACATTTTCCTTATATGTGTTTCTTTGTAAAGTGTTCTAAGAAATTTTTCTCATGACAAACACATTTGTGTTTGTGACAGATCTAATACAGGGCAAAATATTGAGTATACAGGCTTGAGTCTAGAAAAAAAAAGACTTCTTGCATTTCTTTTCTTTCTCACTCATGTACATTTTAAAATTTGAGTGTTTGGGCTCTGAAGTATCCACCTAGGCCATATCTAAGGGTATAAGATGAAGAAGAACTGTATAATTCAGCAAGAATTTCAGGGCTTCAGAAAAATAAAGTCACAAATTCAAACCATTTCTTATTATTCTTTTTTTTTGTTGTTGTTTTTCAAATTGGTGAGAAGAATGAAAATAATTTTATGAATCAATTACTATAGCACTTGGAAATCAGTAGAAGGTGGGTGATAAAAGTACCCCTCTCTAGCCAAGAAAGGTGAGAAGAGAATCAAAATATATAAATGATTTCACTGATCCAGGAGAGAAAAGGAAGCAAATACCTCCCAAGCAGCAAGAGAATAAGATCCTTAATGAACTGAATACTGAAACATATGGCAAAACTTTGGATGTGGAAACGATCCAGTTCATGAATTTACTCTATTAGATTATTCCAAAATAGAGTGGAATTCTATGCTTTATATAAATAAATCTTCTAATGAGATGGAAGTGTTTTCATTAATATATCACATGAAGGCTATAACAGCCACTTCCTATTTTCTGCCCTATCAAAATGGCAACTGTAAAGAGTTTTGTCAAATATTATCTCTTTTTGCAGTGACAGATGGTGACAGCTAGAACTATAAGGAACGCTTAAATTGCATAGCACAAGCCTGTACGAGTAACAGAGTCATATTTCAGAGCTTCATGGGTCTCATCTGATCTGATAAAGCTTGGACGCATAGAGGAAAGCTAACTTTTATATGCCTGATCAGCTGTCTCCCAGGCATGCCAGGCATTAGTTATCCACTCGATGTTTACCTAAGTCTCAAAAATATGGTGTGAAGCTTAATTGCTGAACATTTTTGGATATTGGAAAGAAACTGCAGAAGTCCCTGGGTTTGGGGTAAGGGGTGAGGGACAGGGGAAAAAAAAAAAGAGAAAAAAAAAAGAAAAGGGAAACTTTAAATTCCAGTTTGTTATTCTTACTTTTGAAGAAATAGAAGCAAAGTTCTGAAGGAGATGAAATTAAATTGAATGTTTGAGAACTGACCCGTAGGTACCACCTGAGGGGGATGTGAACAATTCTTACCTCAGGACCATTCTGTTGACCTGCTTGATTAATGAAGCTGCAAAAATATCATTGAGAGACAAGTCTACTACCCACCTCCAAAGTCAAGAGTTTCAATTTCTTCTGAAGCAGAAGGCTCCTCGCTGTCATCAGTGGTACTGAACCATCGAAAAAAACCTGAACGATTTAGTTAATCCACCTTATTTCTTGTTACATTGAATCAGACATTTTTTCCAATGGAAGCTTGACAGAAAGCCAAATCTACTCTTCTTACCTCTTGTCCTACTGCTACACACCTTTAAGAATAAGTGAATATTTAGGCCACTAGAATATTTAAGCCACAAGTCTAGTATTCAAAATAAGAATCAAAGCTTACAGCAAGCTTAGGTGCAATGATACTTAGTCTTATATATCTTTGATTCAATTTTGCACGGAAGGCTTAAAACCTTCTCTTTTTTTTTGCTACAAGTACCTGAAAAGGATTTATAGCTGATCCTACAAAAGCACAACAGTTTCTATTATTTCTTTCATTAATATTCAATTATTTTAGCTACTATTTTCCTGCTGCTATCTGTATATTTATTACTTATTTTTAAAGTACATGATTAAATTTCATTTAAAATATGTCTCTATTTTAACAGGGATAATTCTCTTTTTTGAAGTATGTAATCACTATATTATGTTCGGTGAAGTATTTTTTAACATGCTACCTATTTTAGTTGCACGTTAAAAAAAAAAAGCTTTCATTTTTAAATGTTTCTGTTGGATCATGTCTTTAAAGAGTCTAACTTTGAAGGGATGGATGGGGCTTGAAGGCACTTCTGGAGGTCCTTACTCCCACTCCCTGCCCAGAGCAGGGTCTGCTGGAGCAGGTTGCTCAGGGCTGTGTGCAGGCAGGAGTTGACTCCAGTCACAAAGATGGAGACTCCACAATCTCCTAGGTCAACCTGGTCCAGTGTTTGACCACTCTTACAGTAATAGGGTCTTTCTACTATTTAAAAAGAATTTCTCTTATTTCAGTTTGTGTCCACTGTCTCTAATAAAGGCATGCCTTTATTATTTGCTATGATATAAATATAATCTGAAACATTACAGGTTCTTTGAATATATAGATTTAGATTTTTTTTTCCCTCTGATAAACCTGTGAAGGAGCTGATACCTATTGGAAGACTACCATAACTTGTGGCCTGATTTCTGTAAACTGGCCCCCAAATCACTTTTATCCTATCCAACATTAAAAATGCAATTTCCCAATCTGAAGGAAATTTTAATTCCCTGCAGAACTTCTTAAGTTTACCAAGCAGTATCCTGCATGTCCCTTTGTGGCAGGATAGACTGTCTACAGTAACTAAATGAAAAGAAGTTGCAGTAGACTCATGCACAAGACTGAAAGGTTGCAGTTTGGTTCAGAGTCCTGAGCTATAGGGAAGTGCTAAGATTTAGCGTTTGCTATTTTAGAGAGATGCAGATAGATGACAAAAAACTTAAATTAATAACTTTGCATGACTACTCATGAAACTGTTTTAGATAGTTCAGTAGCACAGAAGCATGCATGTCCAATATGTTTATTTTTCCTTAAGGAGAAGTCAGAATTTCACTAAAATCTCCTTAAAACAACAAAGGATATATTTATCTGAATATCAAAGCTGAAGTCCCTTGATGTACCAGCTCTTAACCGCATATGCAAAAAAGAAACTTAGCTAGAATGTGAGAGAACTCAGATCTGGTCTATATAATATGGAGCTTTTTCTCACTTTTTGTAGGCATTTTCTTTCACTGAGAAGAGCTTCCAAGAAAAGTATGCAGAAGGAATAAACCTAGTTATGCAAATTCAGCAGGGTTTTTTTTCATCTGTACAAAAGGAACTGATTTTTTGATGCTCAGTATTCAGCTATATTTGAATGAAAAGCTATAAAACAGTGCAGATTATGAAAATCCTTAACTAATCAAAATTTAAAAAAACATAAGTTTAAGATATATTTTAAGTGTATGGTTTCTTATTTTAGACAAGATCCACTGATTACTCAGCTTCATCTATTGCAAACTAACTGCCAAATTACAAAAAAAATCATCCACATCAATGATCTTAATTTTCTCAGCAAAACCTAACTGCAGTTTTTCGGAAAGTTTGAGTTAATAGAAGTGATTTTGGTGGTACTAGCCAGCAATGCTCTAAGTAATCCTAGTTCTAGTCCTTTCTTTTATATTAATGTACGGCTTTATTCCACATCACAATCCAAAAGACCTGTTTGCCAGGTCTGTACAAAAGCTTATGCGTTCCAAAGACAGAAAAAGTCCATAGTGCAAGTTTCTTTTAAAACTTCTTTGGAATTGTAAATTTTCAAATTGTGCTTTAAAAGCCCTCAATTTAATAAATAACTTTGTGTTGAGACTAAATGTGTCCTCTTTTATCCAGGACATAAGAATCAGTGTTAATTTTAAACTCAGCATTTCTTTTATTCTGGATGTATTCCTAATTTATATATTTAGAGGAGAAAGTGGTGTTTATAGGAGCAGAGGTGAAGTCCCATGACTCCCTGTTTCTGTGTGAACATCGGCCTTGGGGGAAGCAATAAAAATTGAAGCTAAATTTATTCATATGCTGTATAATATTTAGAAAGTAATTCTCTGATGTGGTGCCAGAACACACTTGGTAAAAAGCCTTTAATGCACAGCAAGGGTTAGCTGTCTAATGAGGTATGAGACAATTATATTAATCAACTATGTCTTTTCTTACTCTGTCAGGGTTAATAGCTGCACATTGGTTATGCCTGATTTTTATTGGGTCTGCCAAATTTCACCACAAGTTAGGGTTCAGGAAGCTCCTAGAGACATCTGTCAGATATTTGTCTTGCTACAGCTGCTGTTTAATTTCTTTAGGTGGAGCAAAACCTTTATACCTGGTACTAGGCGGCTTCCCTTGTTTTTTCTTAATTCCTAGGTTATGACAGTTACAGTTATCTTTATTCTCCAAACACATATGAAATTACCTTGAAACAATCCTAACATCATGTTTTTCCTGCATATATAGCCCAATTTTGACACTGTTAGGAGGCATCCAGAAACAATCCGAAACATACCCCAAAACTATTGGTTTGTATTGGGTTTGCATGGCAAGGTTTTGGTAGCAGGGGGACTAAAGGGGTGGCTTTTTTTGAGAAGATGCTAGAAGATTCCCCTGTGTTGGATAGAGCCAATGCCAGCCGGCTCCAAGACGGACCCGCCACTGGCCAAGGCCGAGCCCATCAGTGACGGTGGTAGCACCTCTGGGATAACAGATTTACGAAAACGGGAAAAATTTACTGCGCAACAGCAATTGAAGCCAGAGAGAGGAGTGAGAATATGTGAGAGAAACAACTCTGCAGACACCAAGGTCAGTGAAGGAGGAGGAGGAGGAGATGCTCCAGGCGCCGGAGCAGAGATTCCCCTGCAGCCCCTGGTGAAGACCACGGTGAGGCAGGCTGTGTCCCTGCAGCCCATGGAGGTCCATGGTGGAGCAGATATCCACCTGTAGCCCGTGGAGGACCCCACGCTGGAGCAGGTGGATGCCCGAAGGAGGCTGCGACCCCGTGGGAAGTCCACGCTAGAGCAGGCTCCTGGAAGGACGTGTGGACTCTGTCAGGACTTGTGACCTCGTGAGGGACCCACGCTGGAGCAGTCTGTTCCTGAAGGACTGCACCCCATGGGAAGGACCCATGCTGGAGCAGTTCACGAAGAACTGCAGCCCGTGGGAAGGACTCACATTGGAGAAGTTAATGAAGGACTGTCTCCTGTGGGAGGGACCCCACACTGGAGCAAGGAGGAGTGTGAGGAGTGCTCCCCCTGAGGAGGAAGGAGAGGCAGAGACAATATGATGAACTGACCGCAACCCCGTTCCTGTCCCCCCTGCTCCACTCGGGGGCAGAAGGTAGGGAATTCAGAAGTAAAGTTAAGCCTGGGAAGAAGGTAGGGATGGGGGGAAGGTGTTTTAAGATTTAGGTTTTGTTTCTCATTATCCTACTCTGATTTGATTGGTAATAAATTAAACTATTTTTTCCCCAAGTTGAGTCTGTTTTGCCCATGACAGTAATTGGTGAATGGTCTCTCCCTGTCCTTATCTCGACCCAGGAGCTTTTTGTTATATTTTTCTCTCCCCGGTCCAGCTGAGGAGGGAAGTGATAGAGTGGCTTTGGTGGGCACCTGGCATCCAGCCAGGGTCAACCCACCACATGGTTATACAAAGGTTAATGTTAATGCTGTATATTCTGATGCTTTTTTTCACTGGCGTATTGTTTATTAGCTACTGGTTCATATACTGATGTCTTCCTTTTACAGATCATTTTTGTAGATGTCATTTTTGCTTGTTGGTACTGACTCCAATAGTCCCACAGCATGCTTGCATTCTCTGAGATGAAGGGAGAAACATGCATCTGTGTGAAGCATGCAGGGGTGCCTTAATATCACTTACATTGCTTTTCCGGGTGTACTGGTTTATCTGACTTGTTTCCTTGCAGTAGTCCATTTCTCACGGGTAGTACACAGAGTCCCACCTTCAGAAAATACTCAAGGTAGCTTGTCAGCAGAAAACTTCTTATTTAAATGCAGCAGTAATTATTTTTTTTTTTTTTATGATGTAGACAATGCAATGAGTGTGTGTGGAACTGCACAAACCGCTGCAATACAGACTCTCCGGTGTCCTCCTCGGTTGCCTGAAGAAACAACATGTTTGAGAATCAGAAGCAAGAGCTTTTTGGTCCTTTGACCTCCACAGGAACACGTACAATTAAATTCAAGCAGCTAGAAAGGAGCTGCACTGCAGAAAGCCCCATCAGACAATAACACCACCTTTATTTCAGCAGTAACATTAACAACAATAGGAGTGAGCTCCCTAAAGCCTCCCTTTGTTCAGCTCATCCTGGATGTTGTCTGAAGTGGGATTTGGAGAATACTACATTCAGAGAAAAGCAAGTTTAGAGGGATTTTGTTGATATCAGATTTGAACCAGACCTGATGTGGTGTGCTTTTCTGAAGACAGAAAAGCTTCAGCTGACAGCTAATGCAGGTATCCATGGTCAGATATAACAGAGTGATAATGTATCTACAGTGTAAAGAGAGATAATACCTTGCTTATGTTTTAGGCACATTTATGTGTGAAAAATATTATCTAGAAGTTGCAGGGTATTATGCCAACAAGTAAGACAATAGTCTACAAAGAAAGAGAGGGGAAAAGCAGGAAGTATTTTGGTCCTGATTGAACAATAGGTCCCTCAGAGAGCTCAGGAAGGATACTTACAGCATCAACTTCGGGCATCTGGTTTGAGTTCCTAAATTAAGAGGGTCAGCCTATAGTTTCCTCCAATGCAACAAGGAGCCAGAATAATGTCTTTTTCTTTCCTTTCCCTGTTCAGGTTCCTTATCTGGTTGTTTAATATGGTGTCTCCATAAGCACTGCAGTTTGGGTCAGCAGAATGCTTTTGAAATAAATTTCGTCATCACTCCTGCTTGCCATGCTTTTGAAGAAAGGACAGGGCTTGGGGTTTCTGTTGAGACTATCCCAAAAGAAGGGGTCCAGGAGTGCTCCAGCTGCCAGGAGGTATTCAGTTTACACTAGAAATGATCTGAAGTAAAGCCTCTGAACTACAGGTGGTATGGACACTTGCTTGCTGTCGCAGATGCAGCCTACGATAGCTGCCTAATGTTATTCACTGTAAACACCCCACCAGCATTTGCTCACGGTGGCATAGAACCCTGCAGTATTGCCAGAACCAAACCCATGTGGCTGAGACTCAGTTTAAAGAGGTCCAAAATCATCCTGAAATCAGATGTCAGTGAAAGCTACTTCATGATTACTGGTTTCCTGAGAGTCTGTTTGTGGGGAAAGGTATTAATCAATTTATGCTTAAACAATTTCTCTTAAGCACTAGCACACTCTTTACAATTGTCAGGCTCTCTTGAATCTTGGTATTGTCCACTAACTTTCCTACAAATCCTTCTTGCAATACTTTGCACAACGTTGCATATAGCCAGAATACTCTTCCAAATGTGGAGTTGCAAGCAAGCCTGTTGTGTTGGTTTGCTTAGGTGGTCTAAGACTCACTTACACCAAGTCTCTGTGTTAGCATTTATGCTGGCTGTAGCTGGTTGTAAATTCAACAGTTGCACATTTTTCCCATTGCAGAAAATGCTGATTCATAAAAAGATTGTGCCAAACTTCACTGCAAGTCAAGAAAAAAGTGTCATTCATTAAAAAAATTAAAAATTAGGAAAACTCTGGTTCTTGTTAAACTCCAACATAGATAACTTTTCCTTACTGAAGGATTATTACTGTCTAATAGATTAAGCACTGAATGAAGAAATGAATAGTCTTATCTGTTAACTTGCTCAGATATCTTGGATCTTATTCTGCCTATGTCTCATTTTCACATGCGGATGTAAAATGTTTTTTTTCCATCCCAATATCAGAGAAAAGAAAAGAAGATATATCTCTCTACAAAGTGCAAAGGTAGCCATTTTTATTTCACTCATACAGCTCAGCTTGGTATTACAGAGCGTATTGAAAAGGTTGAAGGAGCTCTGTGAAAAAGAATACAAACAAAATCTGCTCAGGAAAGGAGAGCTGGTGGGTCTTCAGAGGCTCACTCCATAAAATAACAGTTCCCCCCTGCTAAATAGGAATGTGGTTCCTCTGTTAGAGCTTTGAGGATGCAAACTATGGAATACTGACACGGACATGCTGAAGCCAGTAGCCTGGCAGCGGGGGGGCTGCTGCAGCCCTATGCCCCCAGGTCCAGCCAACATCAAGGTTGAGTATGTATTCCCACCAAGCACACACACGCACACACACACAATTCATATACATACATACACGAATATATATATAAAAGTATATACAGCTGGCCACATACAGTCCACATAGGTGGCTTTGGGGGGGGCTCCCCCTGCCCCTGGGTCTCCCGCCCTGGTCACACTGTGTGGGGACAGGTGCAATGTGAGGCGCTGAGAGAACTGGCTTTCTGTGTGATTAAAATGTGTGAGCTGAAGTTATACTTGCAGTGTGCAGCTAAGCAGGTGAGAAACCCGAAGACATAAACAGGAACTGAGAAGTGTGCTTGTCCTCAAGCGAGAGCTGAGACCTGGCTGATGCAGAAATACCACCTGGGAAGCCCTGAATAGCACAGAATATATAGAGGATATTATTTTTCTGTTCACCGCTAAAATACAACTAGCAATATTTGTCTTTTTTCCCCATAGGTTTATATTCACCGCTCTAATATGGCTACAAATATCTGTATCTTTTCTATGGCTTTGAACTGAGTTCTAAATCTAAGCTTTTAGTCAATGTAAACTCTCACTCTGAGGTGTATTCCTTACCTGGAGCTTAGAGAGGTGGAAGAGGCAAGCCAATTCATTGCTAAGACTTGTCTCAGGCGCAGGCAGTCACTCACTTGCCCTGTCAGCACTGCACGGTGTCTCAGTACCCCGTTGCCCACAGGCCAACAGAGCTGGCAATGTTGTAGCTCTGAGGGAGACTGATAAAGCCCAGATGTGCCCCTATTGCAGTCAGATTCCTTCTCACAAAAATGAATTTTCCTCCTCTGCGTTAGAGCAGATGTGCCTTTGAACGCAGTCACCTTCCCTTTTTCTACTGTTTCAAAGCACCGAAGGACCAGAAAGTCGCTCACCAAAGACTTCGTGTTCCAGCAGGATACTCCAGAAGACAGGGTGCTACCGAATGCCGAAAACCTAGTTGTGTCCATCATCAGCAACTTTTCTCTTTAACTTCATGTCCTCTAAACACACAATTTCCCTGCACTTCAAGGCATTTTTTTGTTTTTACTTTTTAGTGTATGGTTGTACTTACCCTAAAATGACTGTCCTGAGATGTGTATGTGTATATATACATATTTATTTAAACACTAGTTTTTGGAGACTTTGCATCTTTGAGAGGTAGTTATGTTTACAGGTGCATGTCGGCCAGAAATTTCACTTCGAAGACTCTCATGTAGCTGTCTCTGAACACTCACATGGATTTTTGTTCAGGTTAATGTTAAAATGTCATACTGATGTCACAAGATCTGATGACACTGGCATGAATAAAAATTTCAGCATATATGATGGTGGGAATTTGTAAAAATAAGTAGTTGCTCTGACTGGCAATTGAGGAACTTGTGGAGCTCTTGGTTTAATAACAAGCTTTTATTTTCCGCAATTAAAACAAGTTATTTTATTAAAATACACTATTCATTAGGCTTCTTTGTACCTTGTAGTTAAAATATCCTCAACATTTTAAATCGAGGTTCCTAAAAGTAGCCAAAAAAATAACCAGCAAGAAATTTTACCCGTAATTCATAAACAGTTTTCCAGTGAAGGTGTGCTTTTTACATTTTTTTAAAGATTATTTTAAATTTAAGAAACTCTTCCTAAGACTATTTTTTCTGATAACACACTTGAAAAGTAAATGCAAAAAAGATTAAATCTTAATTGAAACAAATTAATTAAAACTTGGTCCATTAGGTCCAACAAACTTCAGCGCTCTGTACCAAGTTTTTTTAACAAGAATGCTAATTAATTGCTAAGTGTTGTGGTTGTTTTGAACTTTGACCATTAGTCTGCTATAACTATTTGCTCATGTTGAGTCGCCCTTGAAACAGCCTTCACACTGAATGACCAAACGTTAACTGGATTTTGTGACACTCCTGGGGATGAAAAGCCTTCTCACCCTGAAATAGGAGATTGGATGTCATTACATCGAGTGTGAACAAACACAGGTTTTCGAACAGCAATGTTTGTTTGAAAACAACCACAACCACAGTATTTGGAAGCTCTGTATTTGGAGAGAAGAAATCCACCTCCTTCAGATCTAGGGTGTAGACTGACCTGCAGGAGACTGACCTGGGTAATGGCAGTGACCTTTTAAAGTCTATTCATCCAATTGATCATTCATTCCCTGAGCTGTTGCTTCTCATACCCACTGTTTTGTCTGTCTTCCTCTCTTTTACATTTTCTCCTAAATTCATTTTTCCATACCTGTATGGGCTGTCTTGTTTCTGTCACTCTGCAGTTTGATCGTCATTACTCAATGATCCCAGAGAGTGGTATGTTTGTGCCTGGGTTTTGTTTTGGTTTTTTGTTTTTGTTTTTGTGTTTTTTTGTTTTTTTGTTTTTTTGTTTTTTTGTTTTTTTTTCTCTCCAACACTCTGCTATTCACAGGCTTCTCAAAGAGAGGTCAGAACAGCACATCTGCTTATCCATGAACCAATCTGATCAGGCAATATTTAGTCAGTTTAGATATTTACGTACTCAGAGATGGTGGTTATTGGAACAAGACAAATAAATAAATTACCAGTAAGTCAATCTCTACCATCAAATCACATATAAATCTTTGAAACATTGAAAAGCCCCAAAGGAGTCTGTTCAAGTTTCAGTAATATTTATGTTCTTTTCAATCACATTGTAATTGTTTGGTGCTGTTGATAAAGCCTATTCATAGGACGAATACAAAGTCTCAAGATATAATTTCTGTCACGATGAGC
This sequence comes from Gavia stellata, assembly GCF_030936135.1. Classification (NCBI taxonomy): domain Eukaryota; kingdom Metazoa; phylum Chordata; class Aves; order Gaviiformes; family Gaviidae; genus Gavia; species Gavia stellata. The sequence goes on from NC_082594.1 coordinate 77,367,167, forward strand.
TTTGGTATTCGTGTATTCACAACACAGAAAAATGGCCAAAGAAGCCCCTTTCATCAAATCGTGAGGATAACTTGAAGGGTTTTTCCCCTCCATTAGAAAATAGAGGGAAAAAAAGAGAGCGAACATTAGAGGGAGCTGTTGCACAAAGGAAAAATCAGATCGCAGTATTTCAGAAACCTTTCCTTTCTCGTAGGCAAAATAATAAATATAATGCAGAAGAAAAAGAGAGGGGAGTGAGCATGTAGGAAAGAAGCCATGACAGTTATAAAAGGAAATACGATTATGCTCAGTGATTTGATGAACACGTCCCATAATGCTGATCTTTGGGATGGCACAGCAGGGCTGCTGTGCTACAGACAGTCTGCTTAAAAATGTCAGTGTAACAGTCACCCTGCAGCCACCCGAGTCCTCGACCTAATGAATTTTGCATGGCTTGGCAGAGCGTCCTTCAGGTTCATTCATTACTTCTAAGAATAAAGCTTGCGCTGTTCTTCGTGCTGGGGAGAAAGCATGAGAGGGAAAGGCTGAGGAAGACGGTGTTGTTTGGGGAACTCCCCCTGGGCAATCAACGTTAAAAAGCAGAATGGTGTCACCTAGCAGACGTTTATTGACCTTATACTTTCTGTGGCTTGTTCCCCTGTGTGCTGTACTACCCTGGGCAGCGGGTCTGATTTCAAAGGATGCACCCACTGGTGAGGAAAGAGTGGCTCTCACTTTTTGGAGGAACTGGGCTTTATTATAATTTACTAAAACACTGCGAAACTGCTTGTTATTTTCCCTTTCATGCATGCAAAATGCAAAGTTGTGGGCTTCGTCCCCTGTAAGAACATAATTTTTTTTTGCTCCCTTCATCCACATGAAGAATTCACACCATAAAAATGGGACAATTTGGGGCTGGACTTGACAATTTATGACTGTTTTCCAGATCCTGTAGACTATTAATACAAACAGGACTGAGTGAACAATTAAGAACCAAGATCCTTAGCAGACTCCACAGTTAGGTTTAAGAGTAGTAAATGAGACATTTTTTAACACAGGATTCTGTGAAATTGGGTCTCAGCAGAGAACAGTAAAAGTCACTTTTATGTTCTGTGTGTTTGTGGTTTTGTTTTTTCTTTCCTTTAAAAACAGTAATTTATGAAGCACAGCAGGGACCTGCGCTCATTCTTTTCTGGTTCAGGATGTTATTTCCTGGAAATCCAAGAGAACACATTTGCTAGGTTGAGATGAATTCAATCTCAGCTTTTCGGTGAATGGCCCAGGATGCAATATTTTTCTAAATTTTCCGTAAATTGTTCAGAATATCAGGCAGTTGTGACCTTCTGAGATTTTTTTACTTTTGTGTATTGTCAATATTTTCATATACACAAAAGAGAGCTCTGTATTTTGGAATTTACTTAGATTGTGAAATGTACTTTTTTAACAACCCCCTTCTTTTGATGCAGATTTGCTTTTCAGTTATCTTGGAGACAGTCCCTCAGTCCACACACTCATTTTGAAACAGGAGAATCTATAGAATTGGGATTCCTTAGTAGTAGCATTACAATCCCGACGAACTTCAAGATACATTGAACTCTAAGAAACAATAATAGATAAGGAACTACAAAAAATTCTGTTCACTCTGGACTGCAGCTTGAAGGCCTACACACAGACCTCTTAAGGACAGAAAATAAGATGGAGAACAGTGTTTCCATCCCTACATCACAGTGACTAACTGTCCCACTCTGTCCATTCTGGGCATGCTTCTTTGCTATATAGGCTTTCAAAATGAATTTCAGATAAGGATGCATCTCAATTACTTTCTTTTTAGGAAAATAAAAGCAGAAGTAAAAATACTAAAATAAAACCATTTGGAGGAAGAACACAAAGTCTCCCTCAATCTGTAAATCCCTCTATTTTGAATTCTTTCACAGCTTTAATCTTCCTGCACATGGCAAGCAGATGACTTAATTTTACATTCTCTCTGTAAAAGTGTATCAGTAGCTGCATTTACCATACTGCTGAATACATGAAAGAAACTGATTCAAACAAAATTAAAAATTATGTCAAAACTAGAATGTTTAAAAGTATGCCTTTTTGGTATTCAAAGGAGTGGCCCATATCAGTACCTCTGATAACGGTATGACATTGTCCAAAATTTTTGATTTATTGGTGATTTTATACCCTGTTGGAATCACAATTTCTAGTCAATGCAGTGGATTTGAGATTTTTTGTATAGTCAAATTTAATTAGAACTTTGATCTTTATATTATGGACACTAGCTTTCTTGAAACATAATGGCATTCTATACTACTCACTTCCAGAATCTGAATTCTTCTACCACTCAGGAAACAAATGGAATAATGCAAAACTATAATGATAGATAAGCTTATTTTTGCATATTCAATAGCATTAAAATATTGAGGGTTTTGTATCCAAATGATGAACCTTCTGGTAAGATACCTAAACCTATGGGGAATTTGATTTTAAAATATCAGTGATGAATGGCAATCTCTGCATATTACTTTGAAGTAAGGGTCTCTGATAGTCCTTACCACCTTTGTGTTCTAATATTTAATACAATGCCTGAGATACACTTATATATCATTATGTATGTATGTATGTATGTATGTATGTATCACTTAATATCATTATGTATGTGAAAAAAAAGTCTTTTATTTAATTGCCTTTATTTCTTGTATCTTGGGTGGAGACTCAATTGCCAGGCATGGATTTTTCAAATGGCAATTAGGAAACATAAGATTAATCCAGTCTTGCTGACTTAATTAGCCATAACCTGCCACTTCTGTCAGAAGTATTAGACTAGCATACAGGAAACAATGGAAGACCCTCAGCCTCATTGACGGTGGTCTGGGGAAGCAGCTCTGTCCTCACCCCCAGTCAAAGGCTCACTGAAATTGAGCTCACTGAGCTCAGCACTTCTGGAAACAAATTGTGCTCATGTCTGGAGCTGCAGTCAACAGTGATTCTCTGAAGTAGGAATCCTACCTTGATCTTTTTTGTTTTATCCCCTTTGGATTACCTTTTGAGAAATGATAATGCAGAAAGCACAAAAAAACTTGCAACCAAGTGTGAGCATTAGATGAATCTTTGGAAGAACGGGATGAATTGGTTTGGGAATAGGACAACTTGGAGAGACTGAGGCAACATTTTCCTCCTGTCTTCCTTCATACCATTCTATCAGATGAAGAAGACAGAACGAGTGAAATAGGTTTCAAAAGATGCTGAATTTCAAAATGTAAGACAGAAGATTACATGATGTGCATAAAGTCTTTCTCTTCCAACTGATCTAGTCCCACTTTTCTTACAGGGCTGTGGACATGCCCACTTTTAGACAGTTCTGTCTGGGACATGCAGATGATTATTATTATCTAACGGCTTTGAGCATATGTCAGAAAACTAATTATTACATAAGGCTAAATGCAGGTCAAACATAGACTCATTTTATAATCACCATGATGCTGAAGTGCATTTAGGAGAATTTTGTTGGAGAAGTATTAAAAGATAGGATGCTATTTGCATGGCTTCATAAATAACTTTGACTAGATAGATGGAGATAACTTCACTTTATCTTTGGTAGGACTAGAGTTATTAGATATATATTGTTGAATACAAATGATCTGAAATACCTTACAATTATGAAACAGCTATCAGAAATATAGATATCTCTAAATCCCAAAGCTGTCAGTCTGGCTTGCTGCCAAGTCTTGTCTGTCTTTCTCCAGCAGAAGGAAAGGTAGGTAGTGCCTGAAGCTTACTTTGATTTCTTTATTCTATCTACAGGGGATCTTATTCTACAGTGATATACCATCATCCTTCCTGAAATAGGTTATCTCATATTTTCTTAAGCAATTGTACCTGATTTTTCTCAAATAATGCTATATTACCCCATTACGTATGTTGTTCAGCTCCCCTGTTTGTAAGTACTGCTCTTGTATATTCTCCTTCTTTCGTCCTTTATCACAGCTTGGTTTACATGACTTCTACATGCTGCTTCTATGAACTGGAGAGTCCAATTTGAGATCCACATGCGAGGCTGTAGGGAGAAAAAGGTAGGAAGCATAGCTGCAGTCCTTATGAGGACTGTATAGCTGCAGTCCTTATAGAAAAAGCCAGGTCAGGATAATCATTCTTGGATTTGTGTGGGTCCTGAACTGCCCTGCACAATGAGGTAAGGAGGAGATACTGAACTCAGAGCATGTGCAGTTCTTTCTGTCACCCCTCTGAGGGAAATACATTAAGCTCCTATGAAGGTAAATGAGGAGTTTATCAATCAAGTGAATTAAGATATTTAGACAAAAAAAAGTCTTTTTTCAGGGAAGGATCATCAGCTGAAAGCAGAAAGTAAGAAAGAGATGACAGCAGACCTCTAACTATGTTACTGTCAAGACATTCACTATGCCAAGAGTACCAAAGTCAGCGACACATTGGCTCTGTGGACTCTGCTGTCACTGAATAACCCTGTACAGGTATTCAGGCTGCTCTTACTGAAATAGAAGTTACCTAGCAGTAAGACGCTGTATCTTGTGTTCTGCATGCCAATTTGTTTTATGTGAGAGCATGGCCAGCATATTTTTCCCTTGATGGTCTCTGTATTCATTTGAATTTTGATCTTTATTTCCATTACTGTGACTTTTTGAGTCTTCATAACTCATTTGCTCTAGGTAGATCTGGAAGATTATGGTCTTCAGTGGGTGAAGCCCTAAATATACTAGAATATTGTGAAATTACATGACAGACTGATGGATCCTTTGAACTAAAATGATGTCAGAATGTGTTTGAAACATTGAGAAAAAATGGTAATTTTAAACACTTCTGGCAGTAAGAATTACCCTAGTACTCTATGGGCTACATTTGTAGTATTTTTTACTCAGTAATCACTGTCACTTCTACTGTAATCAATAATCCAATCAGTATTACTCAATAATCAAAATCAGTTAAGTATTGGTTACTCTTACTGCTGACTACCATGGCATTTTAGATGGTAGTTATTTATCATTTGTTTGAAATAAATAGTAGAAATCAATATCACATAATAAAGTAACAGAACAATAGAAAAAAATGATGATATACTACTGGAACTTATAGAAGCAGATGAAATCTGGCACACAGACCAGCCCGTGGAAACATCTACAATAATATTACCCATTCATGGCTGCAAGTGTGTGAACTAATACTACATCTCGAAAAAGATTTGGCAGTAAGTCGCATGGTCCCAAACTTTCGTTCCTGCGATTTGCCAGAAAAGAGATATTTGAGACAGTGAAGCCAGACCTTTTCCAATTATGTATGTACCTCCACAATATGAGCTATGTACATGAAATTCTGTGTTCCAGACACCACCCAGTTTAGCTCTTTTGCACCTTGGATTACTTTGCTACATGTCAGTAAGGAGGAACCACATATTATTGGGCCTCAAAGGATAATCTACCGCCTTCTGAAAGCTAATTCAGTGAGGTTCATTTGCCTAAATCAAGACATCTAAATTTTAAACACTGAATCTGAATTGATCACTTTGTTTTCCTCTGCAGTCATGAGGAGAAATCTTTGCAGAGAAGTCTTTGCAGACAAAAAGATCCATTCCTCTGATGGTGGATATCCACATCTGGAGCAGCCAGTGTAGGCACCGTTTGCAAGTGCTGCTAAAGTTTGATTCATCTGATCTGCTATAAACATCTGTGTTAGGATAATAGATCACACTTCAGAAATTTTTACTGCTCCTCTTTATTGACTACAAGGTGACTGTAATTGATTTTTTTTCAAGGAGATGTATTGTGCCCTGAATACCACCTGCACTGAATCCAGCTAAAGGCTGATTTTTTGCAAGACTTTATTCTCCAAGCACAATGTAATGCTGGAAAAGGTCACCAAATATTTGCCTGTGGATATCATGGGGATTGGGAAAGGCAAAAATGGGATGGGGAAGAGTGATTGATCCAGGGTTAATGAGCTGCCATGCACTCACCCTGTGGAATGTACTTGTGAAGCATGTTAGACTTTGAGGGAAAAGTAATAAAGTAATACAAGTAATAAACAGACCAAATGAAGTCGGAGTAAAGAGAAAGAGCAGACCTTTGGTCTCCAGTGAGGTCTTGCCTGAAAGCAGGAGCTTATAGATTGTTTCTACCAGCTGATTGACCCCTTTGGGAGAGGTTCTGATTCTGAAGAGGCATTTTGAGATTCCTGGTCCTGACTATAGTTACTGAACTCCTGTCCTTGCAAAAAAGATAACTCCATCCTACCTGTCAGTTTATGTCTGTCTGGCGGGCTTCTAAAACTCCAAAAGCTTCCTTGGCTATGGGAAGGTAACTATCCTTGTGGCACTGTAGAAGGGAGATGTGTCTCATTGGTAGGCTGCCCTGGGAGAAGAAGAAATTACTATTATTGAACCTCACAGAATTTTAATCATGCTAATGTGTTTCTTTTCAAGGTAAGGAAAGGTTATTCCTTTCATTCAGAAGCTCATTTCTTTAGCTTTTAGGATATGCTACATGTAACAGCTTTATTGATATGTTTTTGGTATCAACACCAGTTTCAGCTCTGCAGAGCTCCAGGGTGTTACTCCAAAATCTAATTTCAAGAAGCACCTTCTGTGGCCAAACACCATGGCAGGCCCACTGCTTCAGTGTTTTTAATTTTTGTTCTGAAAAAAACCCTTTTTTTTCTTTGATAATGCCTCTCATAACATATCACATTCTTCTGGCATAGCTCTTTTTAAATGCTTCAGTTCAATTTCACAGAAAAGTTTGAAGCCTATTTTTTTATAATTTTCCTTTCTCAGTCATTATCCATTGGAAATAATTCTTCTGTTTCCTTAAATTGAAGCTGCAATGCATAGCCTTTTCCCCAAAACATTCTCTAGCTATCCAAAGGTACAAAGAAATGATATTTTTTCCAAGCCAAGTATTTACCACTAAATTAGATTATTACAAAGCACTACAATTAAATACATGCAAAAAGAAAGAGCAGCGTAACAACTAACTTAGTAGAAAGTTATTTGCAAAAGCGAAATAAACAGGGATAAATATGTGGTATGGAAAAAAAAATTACCAGACAGACTAAAAGACTGATTATCATTCAAAATAAAGGCTATCAAATTACTTGCATCTAAAATATTACTCCAGAGTAGAACATTGTAGTCTAGTAATGACAATGGTGATGCAGCTTACTGTGAAAATGTCACATCTTTACTATTATTTAATTCCCTGATTATACATGTAATTATTCATTATTTTAAGTGCCAAGAAACATCGGAAAAACATGTTAAAGTGGCTCTTTACTAAGGCCTTATGTGTTCTCTGAAGTGCAAAATAACCATCCTCCTGGAATCAATTGGTGGTGAAAAAACCTAGCTAAGGAAATAAATATTAAGAGATCATTCACATTGATGTGCTTGGTCACAGTGAACCAGTCCTGACTAGACTTCACCCAGGAGGTGCTGGTAAAAGCCAGAGTATGACTAAAGGTCATCAGCAAAGTGAGACAAAATGATATTGAACTCAGGTGTCAGGAAACTGAATGGCCTGAGTATGGTTTTGCTGTTTTGACCATGTAAACCTTGTCTATCCGGTACACAGTTTAATACCATAGATTGCCCTATAAAATACTGAGCCTATGAACCCATTTCAATTTCAACAGGAAGATTCACTCAGAGCAAAGCCCCACCATCTGCCACCATTTTTGAAAGGAATAATGTGACGGTGCTGCAGCGACATCTTGTGCAGCTTATGTGGGATACAGAAAAGCACTTTATATGTGAAACAGTGAATTAAATATTAGTCTAACTGAAATATTTTAGAATATAATAGATGTACAACAGTTATTATTAGTTCAGTGACAATGACACTAACAAATAGTCTAAATTACTGAATACAGAGAAGTCTAGTAACATACAATATCTATGAAACTTTTTGTGATATTCTCACCCTTTCTCTGAGTCTTAATGTTGATGGCTTTGGTCTGGATGAGGGGGTTACAGAAAGCCATCAGTGTCCCAAATCCCTCAGCTGGAGAAGTATGATTTTAGAAGTAAGGGACTTCCTCCTCTTTGCTGAGAGGAGTATGATGTTGATAGTTACTTCCTCTTCACACTAGCATCCACTCATGGTTATTTTTAATAGATGCTTTAGCACAATTTATACCTTGCTTTTTTCTTCATTGGTCTCCAAGTCTATGTTCTAGCCAAATTTACTATATATGGTGTCCATTACACATAGTATAATGTACTTTGTCATCTTTGTCACCCCTAAAACTGGTTTTACCTAGCTCCCAAGGATGCATTAGCTTAATGATCATTAATTGACCACTGGTGATTTGATTATAGCCCTTGTGCTTTTGTTCACACTTTCAAGGCCTTTGCTAGCATTGCACGCTTGTACTCCTGTATGCCACATCCTTATTCCAGGGTCATCAGCAGTTCATTCTATATAGAGTAACTACATGTTATCACCACTTATTAGTTTCAGAAATATATCAAAGAATAGGCATTGCATGTTACAATTGCACAAAGCTAAGCAACACTAAAAATAATTGGGTGACAGCCACCTTGTCATTAGACAACTGACGTTACAGATAAAATAAGCAAGCTCTGGGTAAGCCCAAGATAAGTCTAGGCTAACCAAGCCTAACAAGACCCCGTCCTGAGGCCTTACAGAGCCAGTAAAACGCCTTTAGCCCTTTATTAGCAAAAACAATACCATATTTACTGGGCTACACGAAACTACCCTTTTCTGGTTTAGTCTTCCTTAGTTCATAATAATGGTCTCAAACCAAAAGCTCAGGATCTTAGCACTTCTGCAGGGTTTGCAAGGACCTTTTCTTGCATACTTCATGGGGGAACAAGTCCCAGGAGAATCAAGGTCTTTCTTTTCTGGATTTGTGTTTTTCATATTGTATATTCACGTCAATTTTTAAGCACACTAGTATGCTCAGAAGTATACCTTCAGCAAGCTTGTGAATTATCCATTTTTCCACTGTGGCAGCATTTCAGAATATATAATAGAACAGAAGTGTGTTGCAAGAGTAGTTATGAAAGTGCAAAAATATCAGCTACTCAGCTGTGTTCTACTTTTGTGTAAAAAACTGCTTCAAGGGAATTCCATCTTCTGTTTCAATGTTTCTTGCAGTGGTTGAAAGAAAATTTCATGTATGTTCATATATATAGGATGGAATGTTAGTTGTAAGGGTAGTTGTAAGAGGCTCTAGATCACGCTCTCTGGACCTGTTTTTATGATTCAATTAAAATTCAAACAAGCAACAAATTCCCTGCCTGGATATAAACCCAGGGCAAGACCCAGTTGCCCTAACTTAGATGTTACGCTCAGTCTAGGGAATTTAGTATAATTAAGTCAGATATGAAGGTCTAAAATTAAGGAGGGGATTCATCTCATCTACTTTCCCTAGGAGGTAATGATGGAATGAACAAATCTCTGAAGTGTCTCTTTGTCTCCTCTGACTGTAGAAGGGGGTTAAATAATTTCCTTGATGTACACAGCTATATCTGGTGTAATAAATCTGGCTGCAAAGGAAGTTTTAGGTGATGAAATATCTATAATCTAAACATCTAAGTCTAAGAAAAGTTAGATGAGGTGAATGCTACAGCCTAGGAATAACCACATAGACTATTGAAACAAATCTAAATGCACTGATTTATCATGACACTTTGACTCAGAATATGTTTATGCAGACAAGTCACATTTTTTCCACCAGAGAAAGCAGGAAAAGGATATATGTCACTAATAAAGGATAACCTACATGTGGTGGTTGTCACCTGCACTCTTAAGAGAACTTTCTGTGTTTAACTCTTCTGTACTGAGTACTTCTATGCCCATAAATCCTATCACATCTTAATTCCATATTTTGTCATGAGTCTCCTCGTGTAAGCCAGTTGTGCTGCAGATATTTACAAAGGGATGCATGATCATGAGGAAAATGACACAACTAAAGTCTGACTTTGAAAGGCCAGTAATAATCAAAAAGATTTGACTGAAACAGGGAAAATCTCATCATGATGAAACAATTCCAGTAAGTAAAGTAGGCAAATATTCTTAGAGATAGAAGTTGTGTTTATTTACAGTAAGGTAGAAATATGCTTGTCTTATCAAAGTAAAATTATACTTCATAGAAGATGACACTGCAGTTTGGGCTGTTAAGGCAGGCAAGCAGGCAATCCAAATGTCACAAGACAGGACAATATAATATATCTTAGATTAGAAAAAAAATGGATCTGAAAGAGTCCAGGCAAAGCAGGAATTTTTTCATTTGCAGGGCACGGTGCCTGGCAATTCCTTCTATCCGGTCAGCACAGTTATGTTATACTGTCAGATTTCTGAGGAATATTCAGTTTGCTTCTTAATATATTGAGCAGCTGGGTGGGTGTTTGGCTGTTTGTCAAGGTTTACACACCAAATTCATTTATTTATGTAAGGATTGTCAAGTTGTTTCACTGTTCTATTATGCTATAATAAGAAAATTGTATTTGGTATTTATTATAGTAGGCAGGGAAGACCATCAGAGTAGAAGGCTTTCTGTATATCATTATTCAATAATCCCTGCTATTGGTTGCTCTTGCAGAAGGTAGTCCTGCTAACCAAGTGAGGTAATTTCTTTCTTACTTTTTGCAATCATTCACACATTTCTTTTGTTTGCTTAGAAAAAAGCAAGAACTATTTAACAACAACCAAAAAAAAATTCTGAGTATTTCAAAGTTTACTCAAAAACATCACCTTACAGAAAGTTACTGTCTGACCTGTTCATGACCTCCAATGTTGAATGTTTTGCAAATAATTGTGGAGAGTATAGGTACTCCTACACTGGTGTAGCTATTGTGGAGAGTACAGCTAATTCTATCTTTGAGGGATGAGAATGAACTGGGATTCTCATTTCTTTTGCTTTCCATGTTTTTCTCAAAAAACTTTTCATTTGATATTTTAAAAAAAAAAGAAAAAACCCAACAATAATATAATCAGAGTATTTCCATAGCTTATTTACACTGCCTTTTCATGCTGTTTAGATGGAGACTGAATCACCACATGATCACAGTCTGTGACATGGTCTGCAATGGTATACTTTGCACCTGCCAGTACTAAGGGAGTAAAGGGAAGCATTTGAGCTCTCTTTTGCATTAAAGTACTGCCTAATAAAATGAATATATCAACTCATGCCTCAGATAACTGGTTTTTTTCAGTACTGATGTTCTAAGACTATGCTTAAATTTTGAAACAGGATTGGATATAGTGGTGGTATGTTAAGCAGTAAGCACATTTGGCAAGCTAATATTATGCAGCTGTTTTGTGTGAGAGTGATTCAACTGAATTTACATGTCTGCGCTACAAGTGGCTGAATGCAACAAAAAATACTAGCAAATGTTGACATCAGTTAATATTATAAATTTTTTTTTAAATTGTAATTTTTTTCAGCTTTTTGGATTTTTTTTTAGCTTTCTACAAACAGACACATTTGACACATTTATTTTGTGTCATGAGTACAACAGAATTATATTTGAAATGGTTATTTCACTATCTTAAAGGTAGTTGTGCTCTTAGGAGGCATATTAATCCAGAACCATTACTTGCCTAAACTGATCTACTGTACCACAAAATTTGTAAGCAGCATGTACACTGTTCCGTGACCACAAAAACATAAGAAGTGCTTTACTGGGTCAAATCAATTTTGTTTCTCATAATGCCACTACAAGACTTAAAGAGAGTTGCTTTATTCTCTTTTTGCTTTGCAAACCTATTGTGTTAAGGATATCAGAGGATATATACTCCTGTAGATTTTTACTGTGCATTAAAGGACCTGTTGCCCATGAATTTGCCTAAACCTTTTTTGAACATGCTGAATCGTCTGCCTCCACAGCTGCCTGTAGCAACAAGTTCCAGAAGTTTAGTACAAACTCAGTAAACTCTAGTCTCTTCTATTGCTGAAACAATTTTGAAGAATACAAAAATTATAGTATTTAGCTTCTGTCCACGTATTTCATGAACAGAATGGAATTCCGTATTTATCATACAAATTGTTTATAGGATATAATTTTCCCATCCTTCATTGTTATGCTAGGATGTGACTCAGTAGATTATCAGAACATGACACATAATTTTGCAGGTATGTCCTGATAACCTGTCTTTCGGTGCAAAGTTTTTCAGTGATCAGAAAAAGACTTGAGAATATCCAGCTCCAACTCTATTGCCTGCAGACTATCTAAATGATCTTATGCCTGTAGGAAAAAAGCTCTTGTAAGTGGCAGAATTTATTTTATTTTATTCTATTTGATTTATTATATTATATTTTATTTTATTTATTTATTTTCATTATTGATAATTACCTGTAAAGATTTGGGTTTGTAGTACTATGCTTTACAAAGCAGAAAGGTAGATCATTTGCCCAAAATATGTACTCTGCCTAAAACACATGCTCTCTTTAAGTGAGAGAATTTAAGACGTGTGATGTTTTGGTTGCAAAATACAGATGTGAAGAAATACATTATAACAGGTTGTTAGGAGTAAGGCAAGGATTCCCAACTGAAAATATAAGTATATTTAGAAAACCTACTTTTAAACCCACTTTAGGCATGCTAACTTTAACTTTTCAATTCTCTAGTATTCTCATTAGCCCTGAATTTATCAAAAAGAGGAGGAGAAATGAAGCAGTATAGCAAAACCTGTGTGTTCAGAAATCATGTTACTTTTCTGCAGGGACCTGGGAATAAATAATTGATTTTAAAGCAACCAGGATGGTTCTAACACCTTTCTAGAAGCCTCTGAATTTCAAATTACAAACAGCATTCAAAAGGCAGCAGAGCAATAGTGCTGAAAAGAGCACTTAGTGAGAAGATCTGGCACTTTTTGAGCGGAGCTTTTGGTGGTGTTATTTCTATCTTTGTGAATTTTTTTGAAAGGCAAAACCATTCATCTTCATAACAACTCTGATGACAGATCAAAATGTATTGACCTTGGAGAAAGACATTTTTAATGTTGCACTGCAGTTGAAATGAAAATACTGCATCTCATAACATTTAGGTTGCAAACACCAAGGAACAAATTTGTACTTGTATGCATCACCCCTGTTCTTCCTTGTAACGTGTCGTGATGCAAAATAATATTCCTCAATTTTTCTTTTGTTTTATTCTCATGAAACACATTGGATGTGGGATATCATATTGCATTATCTTTTTTCTTTCTGGGCAGAAGAAACTATTTTTTCGTTAGTTACAGTGGAAAATGTAGAAACAGAAAACCTGTTACTCTATAGTAAATACAAAAAAACCTGAAAACTTAATGCTGAAAATCTCTAAACGCTTCTGTCGTCACTTCTGTTCACTGTCAAGAGGTTGCTACAGCAGTCTCTGCTGATTTCTTTTACAGCATTTTTCTGTAGAAATTCTCTGAAACTTTCTGTTGGAGAAAATTGGTGAATATATCCTCCAGCTACAACAGAGAGATGAAAGCCAAAACCTTATTTTTTGTATTCCAAATAAGGAATCATAACCCTAAACGCACTGACAATTACTGAGGTGTTTTTGCCATTTCCTAACCAATCCCACAGCATTATTCAGCTCCTTTGGGGACTCTTTTTGCTTTGCCAGCAGAAGATACGCTATCACGAAATTACAGCTTATATCACTTCTTGGTCTGTTGGCCTGTTATGACTGCATTTCATTTCCAGCTAGTAAAATTTGATGCTTGCAAATGCAAGCCCATCATTTCTTATCAAAGTATGTCCAGCATAACTGCCATTAATTATAAAACTCTCCATCATCCCAGGTTACTGTATTGAAATACCATGGGAAGAAATTGCTGCTGGGACTTCTGTCATCAATTGGACATATATTTTCAACTTGTTCCTCAAAAAATAATATAGATTATGCCTCTGGTTATGGCTTGGTGAATGCTATTTTAATAATAAATAGTGGTTACTACTGATTCCCTGAATAATTTTAAAAGATAGTAATAGAAAATTTTATCCAGAGGTGAGGCAGGCACATAGGAACAACTGTTTACAGCTCTGTAGCATCTTTGTTCTGACTTGTTTCCAGAAATTAACTCGCTACTTCCTTTGGATTTAAATAAACAAACTGTTCTGTTCCTTAAATAAATGTTATTCACATAAACCTACGTTGTGAAAATTCCTTATTGTTCAAGGGTAACCCCCCACCTTGTCACACCCACACACACGTGCGCACACTATAATGGGACTGTAAGTGAAAAAAAATAGATACGTGGTCCTGATAATTTGCTTAAATAAAAATAAATTATTTGGTTATCCATTATAACTGCTCAAATCACTGAAGCTGGATCATTATTTACCTGCTGAAGCTTGTCCTGAATTTAGTCTACACATCCAAAGGAAAATAATTTTGGATGCCAATGCACAACAAACTTGTTCTAAAACATAAGTGAATAACACCGTCACCAGAAAACTGATGAGATTGGTAGAACTTTTGGATTATTACCCATTCCTGCTCTTTCATGTGGGTACCAAAGATGTTGCAACAAGAAACCCAAAGTCAATCAAAAGAGATTTCAGAGCTCTGGGAAGAATGCTAAAAGGTTCAGGAGCACCGGTAGGTAGTATTTTCCTCAGTCCTCCCAGTAATGAGGAGATACACTGGATGAAGCAGGCAAGCCTAGGACATCAACACCTGGCTCTGAAACTGATGCTTCCACCAGAACTTTGTTTTGGAAGAGTCTTTGAGACACAAAATATGCTGGGGCTTGACGGGATCCACCTGTCCTGATGGGGAAACGCTTTATTGCTCATAAGCTGGCAGGACTGATGATTGAGAGGGCTTTAAACTGGACATGATGGGGAAGGGGATACCAACAGGATAGCTGAAGGTAAGGCAAGGGACGTCATGGCATCACCTGAGGGTGGAAATGCCAATGGGAGCATTTACGCTGCTCCTGGGAGTACTAAGTAAAAACTCACATCTGAAATGCTTGTACACCAACGCACACACTATAAGAAAGAAACAGGACAAACTGGAAGTGTTGATCCATTCCCAGAGCTATGACATTATTGTTATTAGTGAGATTTGATGGAATAAGTCCCATAGCTGGAGTGCTGGGATGGAGGGCTGTAGGCTGTTCAGCAGGGACAGGTAGGGCAGGTGAGGTGGAGGAGTTGCACTGTATGTAAGGGAGATGTTTGACTGTACAGCCCTTACAGTTAGTGATGATGTGGTTGAGAGCCTCTGGGTGAGGATTAGGGGGATGGAAAACAAAGCAGATGTCATGTGAGTGTCTACGATCAATTGCCCAGCCAGGATGATAGCACTGAGTTATTCTATAGGCAATTAGGAGAAAACTCTGAATCGGTAGCTCCCATCCTTATGGGAATGTCAGCTTCCCAGACATCAACTGGGAATATCATACTGCTGTGACAAGCAAGTCTGGGAAATTCCTGAAGTTTGTGGAAGATAGTATCTTGTCACAAGTACTCAGTGAGCCAACTAGGAAAGATGCCCTCCTAGACTTCTTTGTGAATAGAGAAGGACTCGTAGAAGATGTGATGGTAGGTGGTTGTCTTGGCCACAGTGATGACAAAATGGTTCAGTTTAAATTTTTTGGTGTAATGGAAAAAAGGTCAGCGGAGTTGCTACCCTGGATTTCAAGAGAGCAAACTTTAAGCTACTCAAGGAGCTACTTAGCAGTGTTCCCGGGGAATCTGCCTTTGAGTGCTTAGGGGTCCACGAGAGCTGGTCAGCTTTTAAGAACCACCTTTTAGAAGCACAGGAGCAGGGAATCCCATTGTGTCAGAAGTCAAGCAAGTGGGGCAGAAAATCAGCTTGGCTGAACACAGAACTCCTTGTGGCGCTCAGGTGGAATAATAAATTGTAAGATCTCTGAAAGTGAGATCAGGCTTTCAAGGAAGATTACAGCACTGTGGTTCGTATATGCAGGGAGAAGACATGAAAGGCCAAAGCTCAGCTACAGTTAAAACCAGCCAATGTTGGGTCAGACAACAAAAACGGCTTTTTTAAGTATGTGAATAGCAAGAGGAAGTCTAAGGAAAATATTCGACCAATACTTGATGAAGATGATCATCTGACTAATAGGGATGAAGAAAAAGCAGAGGCATTCAATGCTTTTTTTTTTGCCAGTCTTCAACGTTGATAGACTTTGGGCTGCTCAGTCCCCTGTGTTGGAAGACCACAACTGTGGGAACAGTGACTTTCCATTTGTGGACACTGAAATTGTAAGGGAGCAGCTGTACCATCTGAATGTTCACAAGTCCATGGGGCCTGATAGGATTTATCCCAGAGTACCGAAGGAGCTAGCGAATGTTATGGCAGGATGCCTCTTGATCATCTACCAAAGGTCCTGGGAATTTGGGGAGGTCCCTGTTGACTGGAAGCTAGCCAATGTTGAGGGAAAACCCAGGAAACTGCAGACTTCTTAGCCTAACCTCAGTTCCTGGAAAAATTATGGAGAAGATCATACTGGGTACTATAGAAAGGCATTTAAAGAATAATGCAGTCATCAGGCACAGTCAACACGGGTTCACAAAGGAAAAGTCCTGTTTAACTAATTTGATATCCTTCTGTGATAAGGTCACCTGCCTAGTGGATGAAGGGAAGGCAGTGGATGTAGTTTTCTGGATTTTAGTAAGACTTTTGATACTGTCCCTCACATTATCCTTCTGGACAAGTCACCCAACTGTAAGATGAACAGGTACACCGTGCACTCGTTGAAAAATTGGTTGAAGGGCAGAACTCAAAGGGCTGTAGTGAATGGGACTACATCTGGCTGGCAACCGGTCATCAGCGGTGTTCGTCAAGGGTTCAATTCTAGGGCCAGTTCTGTTCAATTAATTTATCAACGATCTGGATGCAGGAGTTGAATGCACCATTAGCAAGTTCGCTGATGATACCAAACTGGGAGGTGCTGTTGACTCTCTTGAGGGACAAGAGGCCTTGCAGAGGGATCTGGATAGAATGGAGCATTGGGCTATGATTAAGGGGATGAAATTTAACAAGTCCAAATGCTGGATTCTGCACCTAGGATAGAGTAATGCTGGGCACAAGTATAAACTGGGAGAGGAGTGGCTAGAGACCAGCCCCTCAGAAAGGGATCTGGGGGTGCTGGTCGACAGCAGGCTCAGTATGAGTTAGCAGTGTGTGCTGGCAGCCAAGAGGGTAAACCACATCCTGGGGTGCATCGAGCACAGCATAACCAGCTGGTCAAAAGAGGTGATTATCCCGCTGTGTTCAGCATTAGTGCAGCCTCACCTTGAGTACTGTGTGTAATTCTGGGCCCCACAATTTAAGAAGGATGTGAAGGTCCATTTAGATAATGCCCTTAATAACATGCTTTAACTTTTGGTCAGCCCTGAATTGGTCAGGCTGTTGGACTAAATGATCGTTCTAGGTCCCTTCCACCTGGAACTAAACTGTTCTGTTCTGTTCTGTTCTATTCTATTCTATTCTATTCTATTCTATTCTATTCTATTGTATATACTCCTGTAACACTTCTTCCCTTTAATTTGCATTGGTCCTCTCCTTTTTACTTTAGCAAAGCACATACACAATAAAGCATTTTGGCCAAATTGCCTCTGTTCGAAATAAGGTATTTTCAGCAGAAATCTTGTCTTTTATTTCATTTACAGACACATACTTTAGAATCACTGGAGATCTTATATTTTCATGCTCTGACTTAGACTAAGCAGCCTGACCATACTGAACCTGCAGACTGAGAAGACTGTGTGTGACTAAACTAGACTAAGAATGAAATGAGTGTCTAGTGGCAAACTGTTCCTTTTTAAATATGAGATCAAAATTCTTGGTGCAGGAATTGGTGAATGTTCAAATTTCCAGTCAATACGTTTGTTCCTATCTCTGGAGACAAGAAACTTTTGAAAAAATAATTTAAATGAGGCAAAAGTATTGCAGGGAGAAGGAATGTTTGTTCTACTCTTTGTCATCTGTCCACTCTTAGTAGAAAAGGGAGATGGTGATGAGCTTTCCATATTTTGGCTTTGTCTTCCTACCATTGAGTCCATTTGTAGGAAAAAAGTAACAGTGCTTCTGCTATTTTAAAAGACAATAGCAACTGCTCCTTTGTGGTGGGTTGACCCCAGCCAGCAATGAAGCAACCACCCAGACACTTGATCACACCCCTCCCAGTGGGCTGGGGTAGAAAAGCAGAAAAGCAAAAGCAAGAAAACTTGTGGGTTCAGATGAACTCTAATAAGTGAAGGAAAGAGAGAAAAAAACCCAACCCACAGACAAACAGATGAAACCAAAACAAGGGATGCAAAGGCAATCACTCACCACCTCGCACAAGCAGATCAATGACCAACCAGTTTTCAAGCAATGGCTGCTTTGGAAAGACGAAACCACTATTTTTTACGGCTGTGCATGTCACTATAAGGTGTGGAATATCCCTTTAGTCAATTTGGGTCAGCTGGGCTGGCTGTGTCCCTCTCTTTCTCTTGACCACCCCCAGCCTACTCACTGGTGTGGCAGAATGAGAACCAGAGAAAGCCTTGACACTGTGCAAGGACTACTTGGCAAAAGCTAAAACACTGGTGTGTTATCAACACTGTTTTAGCCACAAATCCAAAACACAGCACTATATGGGCTGCTATGAAGGGAGTTAACTCCATCCCAGCCAGATCCAGTACACCCTTGACTTTGTGCACAGCATTTTCTAGTATGCTATTATAATACCCTGTCTACATCAAGCCATAAAGAGAACTCCTATTTCCAGGATGCCTGTAGATCTTATGCCTGTTGCTTCTGAGTGAGCACAGAGGAAGAACTCTGGAGAGCTTTAATTTTAAGAAGAAAAAAAAAAGGAGATAGTCCACCTTTTCTTTCAAGAAAGAGGTCCCCATACTATTAGATTATAGCAGAGCAGGTGTTTTGAGGATCAAAATATTTATGAAGACTGAAGACACAGTAGGAAGTTACTAGCTAACGTGTTACTGCAGGCTGGTAGCAATAAACATACAATCCTATGGCAATCAGAAAATAAGCTGACGTAGCTTACCCCTTAATGAGAAAATAACAAGCCACCTCATATTTTCAATGAAAGCAAAAGTTAACAAACAGGCACTTGCCAGAGAACAGCTAATGTACAGGAACTTACAAGCAATTGCTTATGTGTGAATACATTCAAGTCTATATTTTCAGTACTAAAAATTAATCTCCACAGTGTCAGAGAAAGTAGCTTGGACTGAAGTAAATCATGATTAAATGCAAGCTTATGCAACATGCTTCGCTCAGTAATCTCATTTATACCCTACTTTGTGAACCCTTGAACAACTATGGTTGAAAAGCATGGAGATAGTGCTAATATTTGTTAGTCAACAAACATTTAACTTTTTGCTTCAGCACACATCTCAAAGGTGACTGCGAGGGTGCAGTGTGCTTGCTTTTGCATCCTTGAGGCAGGTCAGTGACTCCCAGGGCACACACCAGGCAGGGGACATGACCAGCTCAGCAGGGCCAGTGGCAGCTCCTGCAGTCTCTGGAGAGCAGCAGCTACTCCACGCTCCTGACTCCTACTGACCTAGGAGTGGGACATAGGAGTCACTGCCTCACACAGACACAAGAAACTACTAGCAACAGGTTTGCTCAGCTTCTTCTAGCTATGTCTAAATTGTGAAAGCACTTTGAAGAGTCTAGGGCTTGGCTTCATCCTATTCGCACTGGGTCAGGGTCAGGGTCAGGGTCAGCAAGGTGCATGGCTGGGCAGAGGCATACCTACAGCATAGCACAGCCAAGGATCAAAAGTAATGGCCTGAGCTTAAATGCAGCTCTGGAGTCCAAGCTTCTGAGCTTCAAGGCCCTGACAGCTAGCATGATAGCACGGAACAAGAGAGTGAGTCATACATTTTCTCCCTTAGTCCTAGCTGGGATGACTGAAGACCAGAGCTGCACAAGACATAAGGCATGACTGCAGAGGGCACTCTCCTTGCACAGGAGTCTCCACCATTACACAGCACTGGAGAGAAAAACATAATTTAGAACCCAAGCACATGAACTGCTAAGAGCCCTGAAAGGCAAAGCTAATACAAAATGTTATTTAAGGTAAGGATAATGAAAAAGGATGCTCAGCAGTTGGAACCTGGACATACAGGGTCTGACGAGATACCAGTTGGAGAGTGATGTTTTGTGCGTGTAGTTGTTGCCATGTGAGCACATGGGTGATGACTGTAGAGGATAAGAAAGGAGGACAGGATTATGGCACATAACAGACACCTGCAGTTAATGAGACTACTTTATACTGTGTCGCATTTCCAAAACACCTGAATAAAGAATGCAATTTGTCAAATGTAAGCTCTCCTTTCTTTAAGTGAACAGCAGACCCAGCAGGCAAATTAGTGATTAAAGCAAGTTTCTGCTTGCAAACAGGGTAAAATAGGGGCCACATAGGCACTTTCATTAATTCAGGCTTAAGTCCCTTTCTACATTTGTTTCAGTCATTATTTGTCACCTTGTATTTGTATACATGACAGTTCTCTTTAGTACAGAACAGAATCCAGCCCTGAGTCTGTTTGAAATAAACAGTGAAAGATTTTCATCCAATAATCTCTAATACAGCTGCCTTCACAAAAACAATTACTAGAAATGAAGAAGAAATTTGTGTAGACATTCCTTCTGGTATTTCCTGAAAACATTTCTGTCTGTCTCTCAGTGTATTTGACTTTCAAACATTTATTAAAATAAAAAACAAAACCAAAAACCTCCAAACCTTCATTTTGGTGCAAGGTAATAAAAAGTAAATTAGAGTTAATGTTGCCTCTTTTTTCCGTGGCATTAAGGCATCCCAGAGCAGACTAGGATAATATTCAGATAAGTGTATTGGGAAACAAGAGCAGAATGTTTTGGAAAATCCTGGCCCAGAATTTTTTTTCAGAAAGTGATGTTTTGGATATACCTGACGAGCTGCAGTTCAGCTTTTCTGATTAAATAGCAAGATCTTATGAATGTTACAAATGGGTGATTCTTTTCTAATCTGATGGCAATCAGAGAAACAGGTTCCTTGTTCAAAAACTCATGATTATGGATACAGAAGAGCTATCATCTCCATTATTTTATACTGTCTATTAATGGTGCTTCATTTAAAGAAAGTTTAATTGAAAGTAAGGCCAATTTAAAAGTATGGTTTTATTTCAAAGATAACATTCTGAATTCAGAAGCTTCATCTCTTCAGACCATTTGATAGTATAGATAAAAAAGAGAACTAATATCTACACATGAATCTTGCAGAGGGAAAAATGTCTCTTCTAGAAAAATACAGCTATATGAAAAGTATCTATCACAAATCAAGTGGGGAACTGAACTGAGCAAATATGTTTTGAGAAGCTGCTCTTGAAAAAAGTAATTTATGAAGCGTTGCCAACAGTAAATATGCTTTGAGGTTTGGTGTTAATACATATTTCAGTTATCACTATGGAAACTCAGAGTAACGACTTAGCTAAAGATCTATAAATACGTGAGTAAAAACAGAAACAGACTTCCAAGCAGCAGCTGAAGGCAGAAACAAATGTATCTGTCTTTGCTTATGGCAGTAACTGCCAGAGTAGAAGTACCAAAAGGTTTCCACTGGCATTTCTGGCTTTCAGTTCGTTTTCAAAACAGTAAATTTGCAATAATTCAGAACACTTCAGCACATCTTTCAACTAAATGTTTCAATGTACACACAAATGTCTAGCTCAGCTGGGGAGAGATACAGCCTTAGAAAAGTCTTAAAATGTTCGATTTCTACAATATAATTCAACTGATAACAGAGAAAAACAGGTAGATATTGACTCAGGTAATAGTTGAAGGAAACTAGATGATTCACTGCTTTAAAACTTTTGGTCAGATGCATACATATAAATATAAACTGGAAAACTTGGTTATTAAGCCGAGTTGTTTACCATCAATGTTTAACCTTCCTTCCCTCTGCCCAGCATTGCTTCAGAATTTGTTATAGTTTGGGATATCAACTGATAACATACACAGCCAGTGACAAAACATAGAGGTTAAGAGCTGTACTTTGATGTGCACTCTCTGAAAATTTCTGAAATTCCTTGATTTAAAAAATAATATTCCAAGTAAAGTACATCAGGAATGAAGTTATAGAGTACAAATCATATTAAGCCTTGAACGAAAAAAGGGTTTTTTGAATACCTGTCACTCAATTATGTCTACTTTAAAAAAAAACTTTGGGTATATTTTTTATAACACACACATTGATTTATTGTTTTTTAAGAGGTGTTGTGAAAACCTGATGGTTTTACAAGACAATTCTCCGACATACATATTCAAGGATGTTCAGACAAGATTGCTACAAAGATAAATCTGTAGGGAAAGGTAGCATCTTTTATTAAAACAGTGGATATAGCAGGGAAAAGCAGGTTGCTTTTGGACTTGCAGACCTTTTACAAAAGCCCCCTGTGTGTTAAATCCTTTATCTACCCTTTTTCCAGTTGGTTCAGTAGGAAAGATTAAATCTCCCTTTAAATTTTGCCTCTTGCACTTTGTTGTTATACTAGTTTAACACCACTACTTCTAAAATAATACACAGATGTGTTCTAGTAACATATTAAAAAAAAGATTGATTTTTTTTTCTATGTTACTCTTAACAATATACAGAGATTGTGAGCCTCACTTTATTTGCTTCTAAGAGCAGTAGGTACCCCACTTATTTCCCATCTGATTAATGTTTCATACTAGTGTTTTTAGTTCCTAACCCCTTTGGATTCTCTGACTTCATTTCCCTTCAGTTCCCATCTTTTTCTCCCACATCATCAGGGTGACAGCAGATGTCCTGACTTCTGTTCTCATTTCTAAGCTTGCTTCATAGTTTGTATTCTGAGGCTAACTTCTCTGCTGGTCATATTATTATGTGTAGTTAGATATTTGTTTGTAAACATTACAAATTATTTTAAGTTTAATGCACATTCAATAAAGCTCTAATTTTAAGTTTTAGAAACCTGAAATACAGTGCTGTAGAATCATAGGGGGTTTTAGAGGATTTTTACAGTTTTTGTTTCCTCCTTGCCATTCTTAAAATATCTGAATCACTCAAGTCGGCCTAGAAATAAGTGAATTGAACAATTCACTTTTTCAGATCTGCCAGAGCTTGAGGATGTTTCTATTTTAAGAGCATGCTGACCTTAAAATAGAAATCACGTGTCTGGCTTCAATGCTCATAAGAAATGCACATATTGACATTCTGATTTTCTCATAGCTACCAGCTATTCTAAGATCAGAAACTAAGAGCAGCTGAGGGTTAAGCTATTCATAGATCCAAAATGAAAGATGAAATGTATGAATTTAGAAGGGAAATCTTACTCTTGACAGTCTCTTCTGGGTAGGGCAAATTTAAGAAACAGAAACGTATATATACATACATGCATATATGCCTCTTCTGAGCACACAGAATATTTATTTAGTGGGTTTTTTTGCTGTTTAGTGGGTCCCTTTGCTATATGGCTTCTCAACAGCTTCTTTGCTGAGCCTGCAAAGAACTGAACTGCTTTGAAAATAAAATACTGACTCAGACTATAGAAAACAAGTAGGGCTGGTTCTAAAGGATGTCTGGATGTCTAAAAAGACTTCTTTTTTTTTAATGTAGGTATTTAAGTCTAAACCTGAAATCCAACCATCCTGGCAATGTTTAACAATTATTCCTGGCTCATTAGATGATCTTTCTGGTCCTGAATGGTATCGTCAGTTCTCTGTTTTCTGTGTGGTCATAAGTGATTTCACTGCTGCAGACAGTAGCAGTCTCGAAAGGATCTCTGTCAATGTTAGAGCTTCTGAACTAAGAAAGTTCTCACTATTCCTTTCCGTGATCAGAAGATCAGACTGATCTTTTACATTTTCCTTGTAGTGTCTTGTAGGTAGCCACTTTGCAGTTATATTCCAGAAAACCTAGTGGTTTGCCAGTGCCCACTTTGGCATTTGGTTCTTTCCTTTCTTTCCCTCACCTATTTCTCTAAGGAATGACTGGGCCTGTGACAGAATGCAATTATCACCAGTCACTGATACAAGGCAGTACTTCCATGCCTTTTTCCTTAATTTCCATGTAATAAAAAATATTTTAAAAGATTTTTTCTTCTACTTTTTCACACTTTAGTAATGGTAACTGATAATATCAGAAGCAAATGATATCTACAAGTAAATGCCATATGCATTCTGGCTGTTTTTCTGCTTCACTTGTTCTCTAAAGGACTTCTCATCTAGATTAATGTATTCAAAATCCCATTTCAATTATTTTTATTATGCCTGGCTTCAGCTTTCTGCCATTAAAAATGTGAGTGTACAGTTCATTTAAGGATTCAATATCCCTGTTAGACAGTAATTCATGTCAGCTTCCCCATTTACATTCCAGCAGTTCATGGGATTTAGTTGATTTATAGAAGTATTTGGAACTGGAACCCTGCCTCTGCCACTGAATACAGTTTTGTGTAGGGACTATTTTACACGCTAAAGCATAACAGTTAGTAATAAACCATTTCTGTTTTGGCCAGCTGCTCATGATATTGTGTTTTCTGAGCACCCAAAGGCAACTTTGTCTCTCTTTCACTTCCACTTTTTAAATATTGATTTAGGTACTGAACTGTCCGCTTCTTAATGCTGGAGATATTAGCTGCTTGGACAGTATTGGCATGACTCCCAAAAATTAGAAGTGAAAGAACTGAGACAGATACGGAGCTAAAAGTAATGTTTTTAGTGTTTATATAAAAACTCCTTTTGCAGCTCTGGTGAAATGTGTCTTTAGCTTTTAACATGCCAGTTTGATGAAGTGAAACATTTTCTGGAGCAGGGCAAGACAAAATCCTCATATGCCTGAATCGGAAGCTTTTACTCTAGATTGTATTAATACATGTATCCTAGTTTTGAGGAGCTGAATTGAGATTTAGAGGAAAAAAATAAGAACAAGACACAAATGGGTTTAGAAGTCAGTGCCGGGAGTGATTTCACCTAATGACCACTTGTGACTGAATGAAGCGGAGCAAGCAGTGCAAATGCAGGGCCAGAAGGCACTGGCTGCATAGTCATTAAATTCCATTAGATTCCTGCTGAATAATTTACATCATATTATCTTAGGGAAATAAGAGACTCTTCGTGACTAGGCATGAGCATGTACATTGGTGGGCCACACTTGGAGCTCGGAAGATTTCGTTGCCTCAGGATGTCTGTCATAATTTCTCTTTCACTGTTCCAAATAGTCACTCTTCTTTTCCCAGAGTGAAGCTTTCAAGGATGTACTGTATTACCTCTAATGGGCTTCCCTGAACCAAAGTATGGAGATGCTTGCAAGCAAATCAGTTGGGCAGACACCATTTATAAGAACTGCAGCATAATAAATCAAAACCAACCTGTACTTGTCCCTGCCACTCTTTAAATGTCTGTCTTACTCTTATCTCTATGAACCTTCTGATATCTGGAGAGTGATGTCTTGAAGTGACAGAGATAGAGGAACAGTAAAATGCAAACACAGTAAACTGAAACTTTTTGAACAGGTCATAATGTGGCTGGTTATCAGTACAATCTCTTTTGGAGTACCATGTTTTGAGGAGAAGAGCTCCCCATGATTCATAGCAGTGCTCTCAAAAAGATCTTGAAGCTTGGGCTTCTCTGAAAATACAAACAGTAATCAGACATAGGAAGGTGGATGAAAATTGTAATTTTTATATACCCTGACAGCATTAAAGGAAAGCTGATGGCATGAGTTGTTCATGGCATGAAGTTGCTCTGGCATACTGTGATTGTCTAACACTAACAAAGCTGAGATGAGACAATATGCTTAGCCACCAGAACACTTGTCAAATATGGTCTTGACATTTAGTGATGCATTGATATTAAACACTCTTTTGATTGTTTCAACCTATATACACTCAAGATCAGAAGACACATCTGCAACTGCAGGAAAATTTGTTGGTGGTGTTCCCAGTGCACAGGGTACACCTTGTTGAGAAAGACAAGCCTCCCAGCCTGGCAGGCTGAGGCATGCTGGATCATTTTGTTGCGTTAATCATATTTCAGCCTGAGTATAGTGATGAAGCTACTATTGCTTGCATGTACATATTTCTTTCTTCAGTCATCTTTCAATTTCTTGTTTTAGGCAGGGGGTATCTTGTCAGTGCATCTGCTGTGAAGTAGATACTGTAAAGGATGTGAGAGACTATCAAATACCTCCTAATACAAATTTAAATTTGTGACAATAACTGTCAAGACATATTGAAGATAAACTGGTACCAGTGGTTACAGACTACTTTGCTTAGTACTTCAAAGCTTGGGCTGAAATTTTAAGCTTGATGTTTTGGGGCTCTCAGTTTTCTCAGTCTGTGCAGTACTTTGGGAACAATTTATTTTCACACTTGAGATCTCAATGTGTCTCAGCTTCAGAATAAAACTTAATTCTTGCCTTACAGCTTCACAGTGAGTACTTAAGTGTTTATCTATACAATGCTTTCCCCTATAAATATCATCTTGAGCGGTAAACAGCCGGATAGTATTACAGGATTTTTTTTAGGGATTTTTTTCTAAAACATGTGAAGTTTTTTATTAGATGGTAGATCATGACATGGGGCAAGGTAGACCTGTATAGTTTCTCATCATAATGGTGATACCAAATACCATGTCAGCCTTGGTACAACTTGAAGTGGTTTAGAGCATAATATCTGCATTCCAAAGGCTCTGCTTCCCTATGACAACTAAAACCTTACAGCTGAGAAGTTTTTTCAATATTATTGACCTCACCTAGGTTGCCTGTGGGACATTTGCACCCTGGATGGATTTTCTGCATAAATGCCACACTTACGCTATCTGCTACACGTCTTTCTTAGTGGAAAATTAATCATGTGAATGCCTACTGTTGTTCAAATACAGATCATGCACTAACTCTACTTTGAAATCATCATTAACATTATTCTCCCTTTCAGATGGTTTGTGAAGTTCTTGTGGACTAGGAAAAATGGCCGTTCTTTCCTTAAAGGCAGTATCGCACCATAACTTATTTACTGTTGAGTGTGGGAGCTGCAGCACAGCTTATATTGCTTTCCTTGCTACTCTTGGCTTATCTGCCTATTGCTTTCTTGAGTACCAGACCACTGCTGAGCTTCAGTTTAAGTGTCATTCAGGAGGCTCCCTTATCCTAAATAATAACCTTCTATCATTAAACCTGTTTACGAAGCTATACAGTTGTACAAGATTGTGGAGGGCTATGCCAGTATTTTCTATGGATTCCTTCCTCATGAAATGATTAAAAACACCTTCCTCATAAATGAGATTTCAGAGGGAATTAAAGAACTATCAGATTTAGTCATGATGGCATTATATGATTTCTTGGGTTTTGTTTTTTTTAGTTGCATACCTGAAAAATGTTATGATTCTTTCAGACTACAGGCTTTTCAGGTACAGATCAATTTTTTTCCTCTTCTGGCTTACATTTTAGGTTAGGCAATGTGAAATAGGTCTGATAAGCTAAAACATATCTTCTCATCCACTCACCACCTGCACTGGAAGAAAATTTGTGTCTAAGGAAAGACAGTGGAGTAGTAAGGAAGTCAAATTTTGCTCACATCAGCAGCAGTGGGGGAAGCCACAGAGCTGAACAGTGACGAAGAATCAGATGGCCCTTGTACATGAATCAGTTGGGGAACATAAAAAGTAGATGATCTGTTAGAATGAGAAAGAGTAATGCTAAATAATCTATTCAAACTTCTGCTCTTCTACTGTCTGCAAAATGTTAGTAAGTAACAACAGTAATAAAAAAATTCCCATTCACCTTTTCAGGAGAATTCTTTGAAAAGATACCAATAATGTGAATTAACATAATATTTAAAAAATGCTAGTCACAAATAATATAAGTAAATGCTTACCATCCATACACATTGTTTCAGTTTGGAGTTTGATTTTCCTTTCTGTTGCTTCTGTGTTAAACTAGGAGGATTTTGCATGAAGTTAGTTAAATCACAAGGATGAAAACTGCAGTAAATGAGAGGAGAATTAGGTCCTACATTCATGTATTTTGACTGCTTAAGATTAACTGTTCATGGAAAGTGACCCCAGAAGAATCTCAAACAAGTTCTTGAAATTAGTTTTCAGACTCAAATGAATTTTGACAATTCACTATTACTTCAGCTCTCTTTCTAGCAACTAACTGATAGTGACATTTATATTAAGGTCACCTAACACTTCTCATTAAAATCTCTCATATCTTAGCTATCAGTGGCTTATATTTTTTGCAAAGCTTGCCACTCATGATAAAATATTCTGCCTTTTATCCCTGTCTCAAGCTGTTCTTTCTCCTCCCTGCCACTCCAAAAAAGTTTTGGTAGTAACAAATTAGTCTCTTTTGCTTGTTAAGTACAGAATACATGGGCAGACTCAACATCTTTGAATATAATTTTTTTTTAATTAGGTTAGGACTTTGGCAACAGATGGTGGATTATGGCAGAAGCAATCAGTGCCCTGTGAGAACATGAAATAGGGTCTCATCTTCTTTTGCAGTTTAGTTTGCTCCAAATTCAAAACAATAGGTTAATAGAAGAGCCTCCTGGGCAAAGGAAATGCTTAAAGCTAACATAGTGATAAAAACTTTCCTTCAACCTGAGAAGAGATTGTTGATTTATAATATTACCAAAGGCGAACTGCAGTCTACATCTTATTGAAGATCTACCTATCTGTAATTCTTCTTTTTTTTTAATGTGCATTAGACCACTGGGATTTCCAGTTCTAAAGAACTGAGTTTTGCATAACCACTTATATACACAAATTATTTGGAAATGTAAACATTTCCTTCATGTCAACTGAGATGCAATAACAGTGTAATTAGTAATCTATTATTGCAAAATTGTTTAAAGCAGCTGGAACAGTAGCATAGAAATAAACAGCTATTTATTTTTCAAATTAGTATGAAGTAATTCTGCTCAGCAATTCTAATTATATATGCTATAATGTAAGCGCTATATTCCTATTCTTTCTAAGAAGCATTTCCAAAATGCCACTGAAACTAGTATAATTTTCTTTCTGTTTTGTGTAGAAAATTTTTTTTTTTTCTTAATTGTATTGTGCAAGATAAGAAAAAAAATTTGGAACTAGGCTGAGTGAAAAAGATGTTGTTATATCTTTCAGTGATTTTATTGATTTAAACACCCCTACATAATGAAAGTAAGCTTATTTCTCTTGGTCATCCATTTCTTCATCGACTTTGTATGGTGGTCCATCATATTCCATTGATCTTTACATGTCATGCAACCACAGACTGAAAATAACAGCTTCATCACATATGAGCAAATACTCCCTATTCATTCTGCAGGAATGCGACACATTTAAATACTGTTGACTGATGCCTGCTACACAAAGGCTGGCTGTGTCGGCAAGGAAGAGCGCTTATGGGAGGGTTGGGCACTGGACAATACACTGCTTAATAGCTTGCTGTAATTTCTCCATTAAAGATGTACGTGGAACAGGTAAAGTGCTTAATAGCTTGCTGTAATTTCTCCATTAAAGATGTACGTGGAACAGGTAAAGTGCACAGATCATAGCTTTCACTCTGTGAGGGAAGTAAAAGCTTATAGTGGCAAGGTTACTTGATAATTACAGTTGAGCCACTATGTATTGACTTCTGAGGCTGAGAAGGATGGTGTCATGATTTAGTCCCAGCCGGCAACTAAGCACCACACAGCCGCTCGCTCACTCCCCCCCAGGTGGGATGGGGGAGAGAATCGGAAAAGTAGAAGTAAGAAAACTCGTGGGTTGAGATAAAGACAGTTTAATAGGTAAAGCAAAAGCTGCACACGCAAGCAAGGCAAAACAAGGAATTAATTCACCACTTCCCGTCGGCAGGCAGGTGTTCAGCCATCTCCAGGAAAGCAGGGCTCCATCACGCATAACGGTTGCTTGGGAAGACAAACGCCATCACTCTGAATGTCCCCCCCTTCCTTCTTCTTCCCCCAGCTTTATATGCTGAGCATGAAGTCATATGGTATGGAATATCCCTTTGGTCAGTTGGGGTCAGCTGTCCCGGCTGTGTCCCCTCCCAACTCCTTGTGCACCCCCAGCCTGCTCGCTGGTGGGGCAGTGTGAGGAGCAGAAAAGGCCTTGACTCTGTGCGAGCCCTGCTCCGCAGTAACTAAAACACCCCTGCTTGATCAACATTGTTTCCAGAACAAATCCAAAACACAGCCCCATACTAGCTGCTATGAAGAAAGTTAACTCTATCCCAGCCCAAACCAGCACATATGGTGATACAGGTAATAGCTTGTAATGCCCATCCGTGCTGCACCACAGGCATCTTTCAAGAATCATGATCTCTACATTTGTGTGTCCATTCTCTATTTTACAAAACTACTCAAGGATTTGTAATGTGTGAATGGTAGTGGTGCTGGGATACTGAGGTTTTCCAGATACAGAGCAGGCTATTTTGATTCACTGTCCTGTAACAGACAAAATAAATGGACAAGAGAGCCGTTTCATACAGGCTGAAAGCAGACTAGCTCTGTGAATTGCTAAAAGCAGGAAGAATACAAAGATTCCTGGGACATTCGAATGTGGTGGCTCCGATTCTGGCTCTGTACTGCATGCACAGCAAATGGGTACATGAGCTGGCTTTTCTGAGCCTCTTTATGTGATAAAACAGATCATCCTTGGCAGAATCTCTTTCTGTCAGGCTAAAAGTAACATAAAATAATTCCTATGGTGCACCATGCTACTACATGTAGCTTGGGTGTGTCTTCCCATCACATTCTGCAGAAGCAGCCCTCATTAATGAAATGGTACAGTAAGATATTACCTTTCATTTGCTTGAAAGTATAAAACCAACTTTTTAAGATGCAGAATAAGAAGAGTTTACTTATATCAAGCCAGATGAGCAATTATTTATGCTTTAGTTGTGACTTTCTAGAGTGATAAAACTCTTGGCAATAAAAGTTGTATTAAAGCTGTCCGCTACCTACAGATCTGATGCCTTCTTAACAAATGAAGGTTCATATTTGTTTTCAACTGTTTCTGATCAATCTCAGCTTTCCTAAGGCCGTGTAACACACCAGAGGCATACAAGCTTCAGAGGAAATTTCTGTTCTGATTTCAGAAGACTTATGATTTTGCCAGACTTCCAAAGTCCAAATGCAAAACTCTAAGTTAAATGAGTGCTAGAAAGAAAACATATTGAGTTGAAACCAGCATGAGGCTTATGAATCAGTTCTCAAATCCTATGCTCCTGTTTTACCCACAATAGCTACTTTCAGTACTTATTATTTCAATAAATAAAAATTATATTTTCTTACTGTACCCTCATTTAACATTTTAATGAGCCAAACAGTAAGCATTATAAGAGCATTTGAGAATCATATATGTATATTTTTCCTTTATTAGTGTCTGGTTGTAAAAAGCAAGTATGTACTGGGAATTATAGCCTCACAGTCTTGAACGAATTTGAATGCAGTAGGCTGCTATAGATATGAAATATTAATATGATATATTCTTTTTCTGTGAGAACAGGCATTTGTGAAGCTGGTAAGCAAGGAAATAACAGTCCATTTAATCCTTTCTGTCTAGTCCGAGTCTTCTTCAATCAGAAAACTGGGACATACATCTTAGGGTGAAAAACTTAACACTGAAGTCCTCTACCATTACAATTCCCAATTGGATTTGTTTACATCTGCAGGCTTATTTTAAATGTGGAGCTAACTTTCTAAAAAACAAGATAAGCCATTTGGAAAGTATGACTGGAAGCCAAGGTATTACATTTTGATTGAAATGTTGTCCCTTCATTTTAAGACCTAAAAAAGACAATGCAATAATAAAAATGATCAAATGTGGTCTCCAGTCTTCCTTTCTATCCCCAAACAGCCTACTGTTTTCTAAACTGGATGATCAGAAAAATTCCACTACACAGGAAAGTTGCTTCCCTTCTAATTTTCTTTCATATTAATTCATGACTTCTATTTTCTCTCTGAAACAGGCCAAATTCACAGAATCACAGGATGGTTGAGGTTGGAAGGGACCTCTGGAGGTGATCTTATCCAACCCCCCTGCTGAAGCAGGGCCACCTACAGGCAGTTGCCAAAGCCTAGGCTTTTGAATATCTCAAAGCGGGGAGACTCCACAACGTCTCTGGGCAACTTGTGCCAGTGCTCAGTCACCCTCACAGTGCAAAAAAGTGCTTCCTGATGTTCAGAGGAAACCTTCTCTGTTTCAGGGTGTGCCCATTGCCTCTTACCCTGTCACTGGGCACCACCAAAAAGAGCCTGGCTCCATCCTCTGTGTACCCTCCCTTCAGGTGTTTATATGCATTGATGAAATTCCCCTCTCAGCCTTCTGTCCCCCAGGCTGAACAGTCCCAGCTCTCTCAGCCTTTCCTCATAGGAAAGATTCTTCAGTCCCTTAATCATCTTCGTGGCCCTTTGCTGGACTCTCTCCAGTATGTCCCTGTCTTTGTCTTTTGTACAGAGGGGCCCAGAGTTGGACACAGTACTCCAGGTGTTGTCAGGATCACCTCCCTTGACCTGCTGGCAGCACTTTGTCTAATGCAGCCCAGGATACCATTAGCCTTCTTTGCAGCAAGGGCACACTGCTGGCTCATGTTCAACTTGGTGTCCACCAGGACCCCCACGGCACTTTTTACCAAGCTACTTTCCAGCTGGGTTGCCCCCAACATACGTTAGTGCATGGGGTTGTTCCTCCCCAGGTGCAGGACTCTGCATTTCCCCTTGTTGAACTTCATGAAGTTCCTGTTGGCCCCATTCTCCAGCCTGCCAAGGTCCCTCTGGATGGTAGTACAACCCTCTGGCATACCAACCACTCCTCCCAGTTTGGTGTCAGCAAACTTATTGGAGGTACACTGGGGTCCACAGCTAGTTATTGGGCTCAAACTAGAATTTGTGCCACTGATAATCACTTTCTGGGCCTGGCCATTCAGTCAGTTTTCAATCCACATCAGAATATAGCCCTGATACGGATAAAATGTGATCTCCCAGGCAGTGTGTTGCACTTATAACGCTAAAAATATAGATGGATTTAATTGCTTACTGTTTTCCAAGGTTCTCCCTTGAATAATTTATCATTTCCG
The DNA here is from genome assembly GCF_030936135.1 of Gavia stellata. Lineage (NCBI taxonomy): Eukaryota > Metazoa > Chordata > Aves > Gaviiformes > Gaviidae > Gavia > Gavia stellata. The sequence continues at coordinate 77,400,187 of NC_082594.1, forward strand.
TAAATTCAAAATTAATGGACATATCCATGTGCTTACTTAGGTATTTGCATATTTTTCTGAATATAGATTTCAAACTGGATATTGAAGTTTTAATTTGTCTCTTGTTTGTATTGATTTTACCTATCTAAAAGTTCTTGAAAGAGGATTAGGTCCTCAATATGGATAATTTTTTATCTGTAGAAAGAAATTATAAGAAAGTTATGTAGTACAAAGTTCCTAATCTACACATAGCTGTATTTCAAAAAGTCATCTTGTATATGTTGATTGTTTCTGTGATACTCATCTATATTCAGATCTGTACATTGCTTTAAACTAAAGTGGAAGTAGTAGAATAGCCTAATAAAAATTTTACTTAAAACGTTGAATCCCATAACTTTGTAACTTCAATTTCCAACATCCAGATTGTGAATGACATGACATTCAAGACGTCTTCTGACATTTCCAGAGAAATTTATAAACTTTAAATAGAGATCACAAGGAAAAGCAAAGCATCACGCTGGGCACAGCGTATTACTTAGTGTTCTTGCCCATGGGTCAGAGAACAATATCTTTTACTTTACTAACAGATGTCTTGCATAATAGCACCCAATCTTGATTTAAGACAACAAATGATAGCTTATCTACAGCTTCCTACAGTATTATTCCACAAACCTGTTCATCATAATTTCTTATTTGAAACTTTTCTCCTCATAGTCTCCCTCCCACCTCTGACTAGTTTTTAATCCCTTTCCCATTCCAAATTCCACTTCTGTTTCCTTCCACCCTTCTCCCTCCTTCTTTTCTGGAGCTCCTCTGCCTTACTTCCCTCACATCTTCTACTGTCCCAAGTCTTCACACTCAAGTCTTCATGAAAATCAATCTTCTCATTTTTCCTTCTGGCTCTCTTGCCCTGACATTAAATAGTTAAGAACAAGCTTTCTGACTCTTGGATGTGAGGCAATAGGAGAAGACAGCCTCTGCTTTCAGTGCTCTTTTTTCTTGAAAAAAAGCAGAATTTAACATGGTTGGTTAGCAGGGCATGTAGAAAAATATCATACTAAGAAAAGTGCTCATTGGGGTTTCTGTTTTTCACAACAAGCTGTTCAAAACCTGTGTAGTCAATGACTCAGTGAAAGAGTCTGGCTTGACAGAAGCATCTGTCAAAGATAAATAAACGATGTGAATAGAACAGCTACTTTTATGATAAACAAGTGTGTTTTCCCCAAGAATAATAAAAAAGTTGGGTGATATGATCTGATACTGTATCACATTGCGCTCAAATCTAGACAGTGGTCCCATGTGGCTGTCCCTCACACCAAACGCCTTTGTCACAGCAGTGAAATAGAAGGAAAGTTGAATGCTGGAGAATGACCTGTCTAAGCGATCTTTATAGCTTTGGACATCTTCACATATAAACAACAAATGCAATGCAGACTGCAAGATATCTGTTCACTCCAGGCTGAACGATAGCTAAAGACAGTTATCCATTTCCTTATACATATTATCAGCTATCACATATAAAATAAAGATTATAGCTGCAAATTGATAAGTCTTTGTCAAACATGTGCAAAAAACATTTTTTAAATAATTAAACCAGTCAAATTTAGGCAAAAATATATCGGACATAAATGACCTCTCTGCCATATTCCAAAGCCCAAAGCAAGCAACAGAAAATTACTTGGGGAAGGTCATTAACAGTTTGTTGTTTTACTGAATGTGGGCAAAAGTTTGTACTGCTCTCTAATCCCTTTTCTGAACACCTGAAATATTTCATTTACAGTATTCCTCTGATTTTATCTGGAATATGGAAACCCAGCATAAATAATCCTACTCTGAATGATGTAAACTTGATAAAAGCAATATTCAATTTAAAACAAGCTTTATATAGTATTATCTATATGACACACCCTTAAGTCGCTTTAATAACGTTTCCAGGCCAGGCTATTGCTGGCGTAGAATATAAAATTCCCATTAAAAGTAACTGGAATTTTAAACATGGATCAATGATGTGGCCCATGAAATCACAAATAACTTCAGTAGGAGTAAGAACTCTGAACTTGATTCTTATTGTCCAAAGGACAACTTAAAACCATCTTTACAACCTGAACTGAGAAAAATTCTATAAGCTAGTCTTGAAATTAAAACTACAGTAAACAATCATCACAGTAAACAGCACAGTATGAGTCACTTTTTTCTTGTGATAAAAATCTGAGAAAATATAGGATTTAGTAATTTTTGTTTCCTTTGTGTTTTAAAACTGCATTATGCTGACATTTTTGTCAAATGTTTACTGAGAAATCGGTGGAGTTCTAATCCTTTCATCTCACATAGATTTTCAGATTAGAAAGACTATTATCTTTGCATTTTCTATTATATGATACGTGTTTCTTAGCCTGTAAATGCCTTCTTTTGTTCAGCATGTAATTTTTCTTCCCACTTTGTTTATCTATTACTTATTTTCCTCCCTATTTGTAATATCTATGCATAGCCTCCCAGTATTTCAGGTAATTTCTGTGTTATGTTCTTAATAATAGTCCAAAATGGCAATATCAGAAATCAAGGACTATGATTTTTAGTATCAGTCTTGATCTTCTTAATAATAAGCATTGCTGCCAAGAGGTGGTTTCAGGATGAGAAAGTTCAAGTGCCAAGAGATAATGGCTTATGATACAAATGACCTCTCAGTTTAACAAGAATTTTATCAGATTGTAACAGTCTCTTTCACACTTGATTTCTTCTGTAATCAAAGTACCCTGAAGGAAACACCACATTTTGTTCTGCAATAACAAAGGAATGATAAGAAAAACAAAACAGAAAAGAAGGAAGCACAAAACAAACTTTGACTGATGCATTATTTTTAGAGATCTCTGTTTCAGTTTTTCAGATAATCTCCATTCATCTTCCTCAATTGCTCTGAAAAAGGGAAATTTATGATTTGCAGACTTTTGCTCCCATCTAGAACAGTCACAGAGTGTTGTAGTTTGGCGTGCTACCAGAAATGCACTCACCGGAGGAGGCTGGTGTTGCACTGCTGTAAGGTAAATGGATTCATGTTTGCAAAGATACAATGTACTGCCATAACTGTAAAAGATGATAAAAAATTAACTTTGAAAGAGGTAAATAGCATTGCACATTATCGTGTTTCTAATGGGAAGATTGCACAAAGATATCAGCACTTTAAAAGCATTTATCCTTAATGGACCATTGATATGCTGGATAGATTTCTGCTACAGACAACCCTTGTGCAATCCCATTTTGACTAATAGGGTTGCAATACTTTAACCTAAACCTAAATTTGAGGCAGTATGAAAGGAAGATTTCACTCTTTTCATTTAACAATATATCATGGTGATCAAATCTAGCTCCACCAGTTCCAGTGAAGTAGGTCCCAATTTTCACCAGTCTGATAAATGAAATGAAGGCAATCTGCATAACTGTCTTTCTGTGCAATTTTGTAATTTGAAAAGAACAATTTTTTTACAGAAATTATCAAGGAAGTATGTTTCTCCACTGAGTATCCTGTCTCTGAAATAGGTATTGGAACAATTCAGGTAATTAAACAACTTATTACCTTAACAAGTGGTTTTAAGCTCAGACATTTATAAGTTGAACTTAGTGACTTGTTTCAAACAAGTAAAAAAGGAGACAAACTTCAGAGTAGCTAATATTGTTTATTTAAAAATTTTTTTAAGAAGTGAGGCATTTTAAACCTAGCTCCTGAATACCCTGGGGATGCTAGAAACTCCCCAAAAAATAGAGTGAGAACTGATATATACCCACCTCATTTGTTATTGGGGCAGTATCCAAAACACAGACCTTTGCATTTACTAAATGTTCCAGGGGCAAAACAGTTAATTTTGGCTGAAATAGTTCTTCTGAACTTTTGTAGTACTGCCACTGATTTAAAAAAAAAATTAAAAAAAATTATTCTCATATTACTGAGAATCTCCAAAAGCAAGTTGAAATTGTATTAAAAATTATGAACAGATTGTCCATCGATGTCACCGTGTTTTGGGAGCACCATTTAGAAATGAACTACTATATAGCCAGTTAAAGCAACAAAATGACTGCTTTGGATCTTATGTTCAGAAGCCTGATCTGGAAATAACTGAATCTAAATCAAGTCACTGAAATTAAAATGATTAAACCAGTAGAAGTCTCGAGGTAGGCTCAGAGAGATTTACAGCCAGTTTTCCATAAATCAAGACAACATTTTGTATTTGCTTATAGTAATGGAGAATCTTTTTATCGAAAGTATACAATAATGACACGATATGCATGATATTCACAATGCATAACATCATTGAAATATATTTATATACAGTTTTAATACTCTTGTTTCCCTGGACACTTTGGGAGACTGTACAGGTCCAGGTTACTAACAGTGTACCTGAATACATGAGAGGGTTATATTTACAGCAGTAAATGAGAAGGCTTTCTGTAAATAACGATCAAAATCTGTGGTAGAAAAGCTTGTGTATCAGATGTAACACCCTTGTCATAAAGGAAACAAAGAGAATGCAACACTGTGCTAGGTACTAGCTATGAGGGTTTGGGGAATCTGCATAAGAGCCTGCAGAGTTCAATATGTTGATAGATGATGTGGAAGGAAGATTGAATAGAATGATGAAAAAAATCTAACAAAGGATACAATATTATTTAGGATTGTCAAGTTTAAAGCTGACTGAAGAATCTCGTGATATTGAGTGGCAAAATGAGAAGACAAAATTCATTAAGAAGTGTACTTGAATAAATGTATCCCAAGTAGATCTATACAGTGGTATGTTCTCAGTTATCATGTCATTGTCAGATCTCTGAGAACATTAGCTCAGTGTTGCATGGCAGTCAAAAAGGCAAATAGATTGTGAGATGTTATTAAAAAAGGAAAAGAGAAATAGGAAGTATCATGCTACTCCTGTGTAAACGCATGGTACACCGTTTCCTTTAACATTGTATGTGGTCTTTAAGAAGATACACCAAAATGTGAACAAGGATAAAAGAGGGAAATATGCTGCTCACAATCATAGCTACTGTGAGAACTGTAGAGCCCTTTTCAGCATAGAAAATAGGAGGAATGTTAAACCATCATGAATAGTATAACAGATACGATTAGTAAGATTTACATAAGATTGACTTGGTGGCGCACTGCACGATTCTCGGGTAGCAGATTCAATACAAACATGAAGCAATACTTTTTCATACAACTCAATTTAATTGTGGACTTTCTTGCAATAGTATTCTGTGGGGACCAAAACAGCTTCAAAAGAGGATTAGGTAAATTAGCAGATATGTAGTTATTAAGCAAGTGGTTTGAACAATCTCTGGCTTGGTCAGGATCTAAATTACTACCTGTGAGAAATTTTAAGAGGGGAGAGATCAGTCTGTTCATGAAATCCTCAGTGACTCACTGATGGTCAGAGAAAAGACATTTCAAGTCATCTGAAGCAGGGCTCCAGGTTATATAGACCAGTATTCTGCACATAGTAGATCAGCTTACATTGCTATGCCTGCATAAAAGATTAAGGGTTGTTTGGGTTTGTTTTGGGTTTTTTTTCTCTCTCTCTCTTTTTTTTTTTTTTTTTTTAATGTTGCCACCTGAATACAAAGTCAACATTTCTGACAGAGACCTAGACAGCAGTGTTGTAAAATTAGTGTTTGTTCTATTTAGGGAAGTTTGGGTGTTTGTGTGTTTGGTACAACTGAAACCCTACAGAAGGAGTTTTCTCTTATTTGTCTCCATTAAGTGGGTTTAGAATAATGGAAATTGCCATATACAGAAAGAAGAAATTCAGGCAGGAGGGAGTAATATCAGTCACTGAAGCCAACACGGCACAGTTTTGGGAAGAAAAAGGAAAGAAAGGACAATGTATTTTTCTGGAAGGGGAGGAGAAGACAATACCCATTAGTGTAGAACCAAACACAAAGAAAGTCAAAAGGTATGAGCTGAGCCAGAAAGTCTCCAGAACTGAGGAAGTAAGCCATGAGATTAATGAGCAAGCTTGATTAGGCTTGAAAGCTTAATTTCAGCTTTTAGGAAAGTAGTACAGAAACAACATTAAAACTAAGACAAAGAAATGTGTGCAGTGTTTGCTTATTTTTGTTCTAATCTCTGTGTCTCGAAGGTGAGATAGAGCATCTCCTTAGAATTCAGTGCAATGATAAAACTATGCATGCACAGGCCTGAGGGACTTGCCTCCAGCAGTGACATCAAGAATTGTGGAATGCTGCAAACTCAATGGTGACATCCAAGCTATTGGAGAGAGAGGATCCACACCTAAAGAATATGCCTACTGACATGATACCTCATTCTGTTCCTAGAGACCTATGATCTCAACATATACTGATCCCACTGGATTGACTAACATGGCAACTTGATGAGGTTATATACTGAGAACTTCGATGTGAGCATCTCTCTTTGTTAAGCAAATGCTGAACTTAATTAGTGTGACAAAGACCAAAGAAGTTTACCTGCAGTCTATTACATCAACTTAAAGACGTTTAGTTCTTCCAAATTATATAGATCCATTATTAAGTTATTAATTGTATCTGTGCTAAACAGAGGTATTATATATTATTACTATTCAGCTCCACTTCTGTTGCATTACTTAAAAAAAAAAACCAAAAAACAACCCCCAAACCAAAACCCAACCAACAAAAATATCCACTATACTGATATTAGGGGAAAAAGAGCAAATATGTCATCTGTTTTCCTCAGACACACACTTTGTAGCATCTTTTAACCCAGTTTTCCCAGTTTTTATATAGCCAGCATTGATCCATATACTATTACAGAACATGACCTCACCCATGTTTCAGCTCACTGGCTTACAATGAGCAAACCAAGTAATTGAACACATTCTCAGTGGCAAAACAGCATGAAGAACATTAGAAAAGCTGACCCCTTCTCTTCCCTATCACCTCAACAGTCTATAAAATTTATAGAAAAGCTCATCAGTTTCTGCAATGAATTCCTCAAGGAGCACGAGGGTTACTGAACTCTGTTTTTAGCCACTTGGTGAATTCTACAGCACTCTCCGTGAGAGCTCCTCTCTTCTGTCCTACTTGTTGAAGCATGCAACCTACCTTACTCTGCAGGGGTTTATGATGTTATTGAGCCACTGTTGTGTAGTGGAGCATTTTGAAGATCTAAAGTGCAGCATTAAAAGGAAAAAAAAAAAAGGCAAATAAAAAATCCCTTGATTCAGAAAGCTTTAGGCTAAATTGACTTACTCTTCCATGGCACATGTGGAATGCAGGCACATATACAATAAAAACTCCATATAGTCAATGTGGGAAGAAAAATGCTAGCACAAAGCACCTCCATTTTTTCTAAAGGAGTAATAAAAGTTAGCCAACCTAATTATTATTATTTCTTCATATCCCCTGTGCACAATGTCCCCATGCACATCTCTGTAATATTAACTAAGTTTCATTGTGATATTACAAAAGATTATCTATACTGGTGAACTACATGCATGGTATTTTAAACGTGATACTAAGTAAAATAATTGCATATAGTTATCTTTTCTTCTGCCAAGTTCTTGCTGGAACTGAAGAATCAAAAGGGGAAGAGAAAAGTCAGAAAACTTTAGGTTGGACCTGCTCTTCTGACAGTATTTATTTTGTTGTTGTCTCCAGTTTATAAGGATTCCCAGTGTCTTTGATGGGTGAGTGCAGGGAGACAGGGAGAAAGAAGGCTCTTGCTTTTTTTCCTTCAACAATAAGAGCAGCTTCTCTCAGCTCCACAGGGAATGATACACATGTATACATGAAGGAATATAACCTCCTCTGTTCCCCCCCCCATTTTATTCCCTATTGTCAGACTCCTATTCTAATACTCTAAAATCACTTCACTAGCCCCAAACACACACTTACATGCATTGCTATCAGACCTCTCTATACATGAGCTGTTCCTGCCCAGACTTGGAGCAGGATGAGGAGCTACTAGTATTTGTACATGGCAAAAAGTTACATCTAATCAGGTAATCATTGTTAACCAACCAGCAGACCTCTATGGTCAAGTGCTCTGGCCTGTGGCTTCACTACAAATGGATTATGAGAGGGTAGCCCTGTAAATGGTATGTATGTATTTGATGTTTATGGAAGGCTATATTTTCCTGTTTTCTCTGCCTGTGGTTTTCTGGGTTTCTTTGAGAAACAGCCAGGTAGGCTGAGCTGGTAATTAGTCTGAGAGACAAAGTCTAATTGCCCAATTATCCTAAGGAGGACAGCTGGGAAAGTTAGCATCCAGAGCCAATTGGAACAGGTTTGTGTTTAAGAACAGATTCCAGACTATTATGCTGGATAAATGCTCTTCCCTTGACAAAAGTTCTTTCAAGTTAGAATAAAATATCTCTTTTTCTAAAAAGAAAAAAAAAAAGAAAAACCAACAAAACCCAAAACCTCCACAAAACTAAAACCATTACATTTTGTATAGGTCAGTTATTCATCCTTCATGTGATGTTATTAAACCATTTCCTTAGCTATCTAACCAAAAGTGCACTTTTGAGGAATTCAAAGTGCATTTATATCAGTGTTTTAGTGAGAATTAAGAGTTTGCTTTTGAAATTAATGTCCTGATTGTTCCCCCTTATAACACTTCGTGGAGCACTCTCAGAGCATGTTGACTGGAGGTATTTCGGATTAAACTAAATTGAAAGATGAACTACAGGATTCTGTTTAATGCCCTCCAAATACTAACAGGCATTCAACCTACAAGACCAGACTAGAGATGCTGTGAAATAAAAACCTTATATGTGTACATACCATGAACAGCAGGTCTTCAGCACCAATTGTTTTGCTGCACAAATCTACTTGTATATGCAAGAGCAAATAGTGTTGCTATATGTTAATGTATGCATAACATCAGAGGCTTTGAATTGGTTTCCTGTCCTTAATTGTCCTCTAGCGTAATCTTTTATTTCTATTGAGAGTAGATACTACATGGGGAGATAAACCTTAGTAGGCTAAAATAAACCTTTGTGGATAATCCCATTGTTTTTTATTCTTAAAAATAAACGTCTACATTTTAAGAAAGTTTTATCTATTTTCATCATAATTTTCATCACCAAATTTTCTAATGCTGTTAATTATGCATTAATGCATTGTTGCATTAATATAGTGTTTATAAATATATATCTATTATATATATATCTCCAATATAGTATACATACTAGACTTATTTTAGATCATACAAGACTTTCAAGCTCTCTTGCACTTTTCAGCAAGAATATCCTGCACATTTTTTTCTGGTGACAAAGCAAGACATGCACAAAGTAAAAACAGGATGGTAGAAGATGTTTTCAGTAGTTGAGCCCTAAGATATTATTTTTTTGGTGGTAAGTTTAAAAACAGAAACTATGTTCACTAGCCTACTACACTTTCTTTTAATCAGGTTTGCAAGAACACACTACTAAATTTTATTAGATAGTTACTTTTTACATTTCCAGCAGGAGATCTTTATGAAATATTACAATAAAAATGTGTTTCTTCAAGAAGCGGTAATGTAATAAAATGCATCACTAGTTTTGATTGCATTGATAGCTTGTAGGAAGAAAAGTCCCTTTAGGGAGATGTGCTTTGTGTTCCTAAGGAATAGGAAAGACTCTATTTTGCAGTGCATTAAAACCATGGGAGCCATTAGCTTTGTATAATAAAAATCGTGTAAACACTGATAGTTTTATGGTTAGTCTTTTCAACAGCTGTTTTGTATAAGAAACTATGGATGCTTGAAGTCATAACACTTTTCAGAAGGACCATATTAGCTATTTATTAACTCAACCTATATTTTCACTCCCCTAACTTAGATAACCATGAATAGTGTTCCAATTTCAATCAATTGTAATAAAAAGTTATTTTCAATTTTGTGTAATAAGAAACAGTTTTGGAGGGTCCATTGACTTTAGAGCATGGATATTATTTTCTAGTGAGGATACAGAAACCAAGAGCTCTTCTGAGAGAAGCCTAAAGTGAAAAAAAAACTTTAAACAAGCAGAAAAAAATTCAGTGTCACCTGAAAGAAGCAAATATACATGATTACTGAAGACAGTGGGACAGATTACATACAGATGGATACAGTTAAAATAAATTGTGTCATAGTTGTGTTTAAAGTGTCTTACTGTCCATCTGCAGTAATTCCTATAAATCTATGGACTCAAGTTGAAGGACAGCAATCAGTTTATCTGGAAATAGTTACCTGATTTGGTTAGAAGGTCAAAGGCAGCTCACAGACCTCTTTTGTGTGATATTAATAGACTTTGAGGGTTTAAATGGTCAGAGGGATGGAATAAATGTATTGGAGAGAAGACAGAAATTTATGAAAAACTTGAATGGAAATCTAACTCAATGGGTTTAGTTAATCCAGTCAAGGGTAAAACTCCACAGTGGGACTGAAAGGACATAGCTGTAGGAATGTTTACATTTTCATATTTTTAACAATGATTGATAATTTTAAGAGTTTTATTCTTTTCTTCCTGCTGTCCACAGAATAAAATTTAAAAGTAAAACCATTAAAGAAAAAGAAAATGCTTCCTATTCTTCAACAGCAAAGATGGATCAGTATTAATTAAATGGAATAGTTGGGACTGAAGTTTCCCTGTAGAGAAGAACTGCAATTTGAGTCTATGTTAACTCCCATTAGCCGATGAATGTGTGAGTTATGTAGTCATAAACATGTTTCCTTTCCTAACTTCCCCCAGGGTAAACATTCATTTAGTTTAATGTTTTTACTCATTCCACCTAGACCTTCCTTGGTCCTTGTGCATTGACTAGGTACAATGAACAATCTCATCTCTCTACTACATGCAACAATATGCTAGTTTTTCCTCAAAAAAAAAAAAAAAAAAACCAAAAACAAAAAACCCCAAAGAAAAGAGAGGTTTTTGTATGGTGACTAGGAAGTTCTCCAAGAGAAAAACAGATCCAGGTACTGAGGATGCTTAATGAAAAGCATTTGTAAAACTTCTGTCTAAGCTTTAGCAGTTGATCCTGCTGGTGTCTGCTCAAGTTCTAATGCTGATGGTAACCAAGTCCTGATACACCAGATTTCCTTCTTTTTCCTTTTTCATCAACAACCACCACAAAACCAAAGAAATTTTCTTTCCCTGCTTTTTAAAAAAATTTCATAGAAACAACCAAACAAAAAGTAAATGAAACTCCTATACCAACGTTTAAAAGAAAGGACAAAAAGAGAAGGGAGCTGTATCAAAATATTTCAAAGTCTGTTTACTAATAAGGTTTTTACTTTGGAATTCTAGTAAAGAAACAAAAAGGCTTCAGTGAGGAGGCCAGTAAGTTGTATTTTGAGTAAAAGGCCTGTGCTTACAGACTTGGTGTTGAAAGACAACATAGGAAAATTCATGTTGGGGAAGAAGCTGTCTGGGGATTGAACCTTTTCTCCTAGGTGCTGAGAAAACCTCTGCTTAGTATCTCAGCTACCATTATGGCCAATGAAGGCCCTTATCCAAATGAATGCTTTTGAATGCCCCTAGAGGGAGATATTCACCTACGTTTCAAACTCAAACTAGATGAACACACAGAAACTCCTTCTGGAGGTGTTAAAAAGCACCAGATTGTTCTCATCACCTGTACAGGTATTACAATACTCTAGAAGAAAACCCAAATCCTTCACTGGACACCAAGACTGTAGGTCTAGGTTGACACTTCAGCAAACATGAACTTGAATAATGAATTTTACCTGAAAAATTATCAGTGATATACATTCTTGTAGCTTAGATTTTACTGTTGTAGGTAAAAATAATTTAAAAATATGTGAGATCATCAAATGTAAAATCACGGTTTTATTACAGCTACTTTCCTTCCCCCTCCCCCCCCTTTCATCTACCTCCCTATTTCTTTAAGTCTGTACTAATTAACTCCTGTTGAAGATTAAATGTTGTTTTTCACCATTTTAAACCTTACATTCTAATACCACTAAAAGGAGACTTCATGAAGCAAGCCCCCAAATAAAAGGTTCACTCTATTTGCTGGTGTTTCAAGCATTAAATTAATATTCTTGAAGTTCATTCATTAAGTCCCTAACCTGTAATTAGGATTCAGGCCATGCTGCTGATTAGACAGGAAAAAGAAACCAGCCCACAGAGAAAGGCAGCTTTTCATTTGAATCCAATCAGGGAGAGCAAACACACTCCAAAAAGGGTTTCTGTGGTATATAGATATAGTTATTATGAAGGAAAAGGGAAAAAGAACTTGGAACCTTAATGAGCATGAAATAGGGTGTTTTTGCTGCAGGGAGTTCTCAAGGCTATGTTACTTTTCTTAGTATCATTCCTATTGACCAAAATTTGGCAATAGACGACAAAAAAGTTTTTCCATAATTTATCTAGTGTGCTTCATTATATTCTAAAATGTCTGAGCTGATTTATTACAGCTGGTAGATCCATGCAAATGAAGGGCAAGATGGTATTTGCTACCAACACACAAGCAAGCAACAAGATCACGGCAGCCATATTAGAAACAAAACAAACCCAAAACAGCAAACCAACCCTTTAAAGTATTATAGGGATGAAGAACATTATTAGAATGGCAGCCACTAGCACCCTTGGAGGTAAGATAATCCAAATATTTCCAATATACAACATGGTAAAACAAAAACTTGTATTTGCTGCAGGGAATGCAATTAAACTAAGTTACATCTGAATAGGTTGAATCCTGCTCTTCGTTAACATTCCTGAAGTTCTGTGAGCTCTACTGATATCTGATGGTTGTTCAAGTTTTTTTCTAAATCAGATCACTTAGATACTACATAGTTTTAGCGATCTAATTTTAGACTTCTGGAAATCTTGGTTAGAATATAATAGTGAAGTTTGCTCTGCTGCTGTTAGCTTATGAATTGCTTTTTATCAATAAAAAGCAGGGTTGTGTTAATTTTAACAGGAGAAGGGGACGTGCAAAACTAAATCTTCATGGTAGTGACTAATCCAAATAGCTAAGTCTTGCTTAACTGATCTTAAAAATATATATTGGCAGTTTCTCTTAGCTAGTTGGTTTATTAGCTGAAGTAGTAATTTTTGTGTCTTGTATATTGTAAACCAGAACTGAATACCACAGATCCTGCAGAACAATTAGTTTACTCAACCATGTTGCCCTTAGGGATTCACCTTTTCTGCCTTTTCCAGGGAACTCTACACAGGTTCCCCCTTAAATCCATCTACCACCCTGCTCAGTGTGACTATAGACATTCAACTGATAAGGATATTATCCTTTCTGAGAAGAACCCACAATAGAGCTAAAATAAAAGAAATTTATCTCAGCACTTTATCGACTTTTAGATCTACAGGCCATTATGGTAAATTGTTATTGCCTAATACTGAAACAACAACAAAAGGGCCAACTCTAATGTTTGCAAAAAGCAAAGGTATTCAAATGTAGTCTATATAATTTTTTCCAGAACTTCCCATAAATACTCATGAATAATTTTGTTGGGTTTATATAGCTCAATTTTCAGAAGAAGTTAAGGTTAAGAAGCAGATCTGTAAAATTTATAGCCAACACTAACGTATTTCTAGTTCTGGCCAGTGCCTGTATTAGGAAGCTGTGGACCAGTAAATAAGCTTTTGCCATCACTAGTAAAGGCCACAGACTTTCTGTTGACCTCACTGTCAGGGGTCTCACGACTTGTCTAAGCTTGCCATAGCCTGAACTGGTCTTAGCTTATTCTACCAGTCATCTAATAGTAGTCACATAACTATTGCCTAACCTGTTTTGGCTCAAGTAGATTAACAAAAATGAAAACCTGCCCCTACTGAAGTTACTGGGAATTTTACCATCAGTATCAGTATGACTGAAAAACAGTAAGGACAGAAGAAAAGCAGTGCGACTATCTGGTCCAATATGTAGTATATAATATAGGTAACATAAAAAATATAACATAAGCATAATGTAACATCCTGTACTGCCCTAGTCAATTACAGTCTCATGTTTTGGTTATTATGGCATGACCCTGAGTCCTTCCAACACATGAAATTCCTGTAAGCATCCAAAGGAATTCTGAAAGTCAAAGGATCTCTATCTAATCTGCCTAAGCAGACAATTTTCTTCCAGATCTGTATGAAAATGTATCCCAGAAAAAAAGAAAAAAACACAAAAGTAATGAAACTGACTGGAAGAGTTGAGTTTAGGCATGCACTAAATCAAAAAAAGTGTAAAATTTACAGAACATAGTAAGGTGGGAACTTGGTATAAATTATACAGTAATGTTCTTTTGTTTCTTCCTTGGGATCATAGACACACCAGAGACATGGTCTATTTATGAATTTCAACATGGAGTCATTATCTGGCCATAAAAGAAAAAGGGGTTCCTTTGTTCTATCCTAGTTTTTTTAATTTTTTTGTATGTGTTTAGAAGAAAAATTTTTCTAAAAGCTTAACATTTGTCTAAGAAAGCTTAGATGGGTTTTGTTTCTATCACTGTTAACATACAAGCAATTTCAGAAACAAACAAAAATAGAAAAAGCTGTGTTTGTAACTTGCTTCTCTTGAAGAAAGAAACACAGATAAATAAATTATTGGTTTTTCAATTAGTAAAGATGCCTGACTATTTTCTTTCTAAAAATACTGGTTTGGTTAATAATTTCTTCAAGGTTTATCATTTGTGACTCATATCTTATAAAGCTAGAGTATTTGCCTTATAAGCACATATTCCTTTCTGGAAGCTACTGTGGTAAAACTATAAAGACAACTCCTAATGGAGTTTCACTGATCCTTTGAGAGAACAGACAATCCTTTGAGAGGCAAGGACACTGACAAACTAGAAAATAAATAAAAAAAGTATTAATAATTTGAGGTGATCGAGAGATCAGTGCTAAATTTTGTAAAATTTGTCTAAATTATGACAGGTAGAACAACATGTAGTAGCAATTTGATATCATAGAAGGGTATAAATAGCAAAGAGAAATTATTTAAAGGGAAAGGGAAGAGTAAGTATGAGAAATGGAAGGCAATTACAAAAGATGATTTATAATTTCAGAAATCACTTCTGGACCGGGATCTGTTAAACACGTTGCTGGGTGATGAAACAAAGGATCCATAGCCTGTGATATTTATGAGACCAGAAAAACTCCTAGGGAGTACTGCTTTGGATGAGTGGGGCAAATTAGAAAGTAAGTAGCAGAATTCTAGAGATTGGAAATAGGAAAGTTCTGTGATTAATTGCTTTATTTCATTCCCACCTAAATTCTACTCAAAGCTGAATGATGCAGATATTTTAGAATAGCACAACACATTTTGTGGGAAAGAGGGGACATTTACATAAGTAGGTCAAAATTTGTATTGCCATGAATTATTGAGTCCATGACTTCTCTTTAGATTGACAGTGGTCTCCGAGTTCTTGATAGTGATTACAAGTTACAATCCTATTGTCATAGGTTTTACCTGAACCACTGAACTGGGTGGTGTTGAGGAGCTCTGCGTTTTACTGTAAGTATCCATAGGCACCAAAATATCATTTTAAGTTTTCTGTGTTCATGATAGAGACATTGGTACTGAAGTAATCAAGATACAATTTTTTTAAAACCTTAATGAAAAAATGATTTCTTTCCTGAGGAGGAAAATCATTACATGAAAAATATCTTAGAGACGGTATCCTGAAGAGTTAGACCTTGTATTGGTGTCCGTGCAGAGACCCAGCTGACCAGGATACTATTGAAATAAAGGCCTGGTGATGTGTAGAATCCATTGCCCAGAATAATCAAGAGGAAAAACAGAAAAACAAACAACCCAAAAGTGGCCAGACTTGAAAAGTAAAGAATCATTTATGTGTCAAAGTTTGGTATGTTGTTTCTTTTATTGAGGTTTACAACAGCCTCTTGTAGACATGCTTTGATATAGCAATACCTTTTAGTAGTTCTTTAACCTTTCCAGCAGTCTCCATTTCCAGTGTCTTATCCCTTTATTTCAGTTGGGCCTTCAATTCTTTACCTGAAGTCTTAAACAAAAAAAAATTTTAAAAGTTTTGAAAATAAGGCTTTTTTGGCTTTAAGCATGTATTTGATCAGGCTGAACCTGACAGTGCAAATTTAGCATTCCAGAAAGGCAACAGGTTGCAATTATTTACAGGATATATTTAGCAGATATATTTGAAGTTCATAGCTTTAGTGGTAAAAGCAATGAACTATAATAATAAAAATCCAACTTGTTTTCAGATGCGAGTATGATTGTAACTGTGTTTAAGAGAGTTATAGGTGGTCTTCATATAGGCTGTACCAGCAGGCTCTTGCACCTTGATCTTCGTAGGCAAGCTAAAAACTGGTGATCTATAGAGGAGAGGTTGAAAGGCTGACTTTGACAGCAGAGTTAAAGGAAGAATTCACAGTCCCAGAGTCCCCCATCAGCATTACAAAGTGCCTCCTTCTCCTTTTTGGTTCCCTTTTCCAACAGTAGGAATGCACAGGTTTTCTGCAATCATGGATATGCACTTGAAGCTGTAATTCTGGCAGCTACTGGCCTAAGGAGTTTATATTGGGAACCCTTAGAAATGCAACATATATATAGGACTGTGGTTTCTCTAAGGGCTTATTGCACAAAGTGACAGTAGTATGAAGGGGCCTAGTAACTCACGTGGTTTCAGATTTTGAGAGAAGGCTATTGAGCATCCTGATACTACTGAAAGTCATATGAAGTAGAATTAAATCTTAAGCAGTTAATATCAATAGTATGAGAGTTTCTTCTATGTAGTTAGAACTTAAGTTAAAAATTAATCGATAACTGTACTTAGAATATATCACTTTTTGGTATAATATAATGTTCTTCATAAAAAGCTGTTCAGAGCATTCACTTCATATCTCATTGGGATGTTCTCTTCATCTCCTTATTTCCCTTTAAATCACATCACACATGACTTTTCATTTAGTGAAATTGGTCAGCTTGAAATAAAAGTATGAGGCTCAGAAAGCCAAGATATTTTTAAACTACTTTTTAAGTGCATAGATTTGAATGTTGCAGCCTCTTCACAGAATCACTAAGGTTGGAAAAGACCTGTAAGATCATCAAGTCCAACCATCAACCAACACCACCATGCCCACTAAACCATGTCCCACAATGCCTCGTCCACACGTTCCTTGAACACCTCTGGGGAGGGTGACTCCACCACTTCCCTGGGAAGCCTGTTCCAGTGTGTCACCACTCTCTCAGTAAAGAAATTTTTCCTAATATGCAGCCTGAACCTCCCCTGGCGCAACTTGAGGCCATTTCCTCTTGTCCTGTCGCTAGTCACTTGGGAGAAGAGACCAAAACCCACCTCTCTGCAACCCCCTTTCAGGTAATTGTAGAGAGCGATGAGGTCTCCCCTCAGCCTCCTCTTCTGCAGACTGAACAACTCCAGTTCCCTCAGCCACTCCTGATAAGGCTTGTGCTCCAGACCCCTCACCAGCTTCGCTGCCCTTCTCTGGACACGCTCCAGCACCTCAGTGTCCTTCTTGTAGTGAGGTAGCCCAAAACTGAACACAGTATTCGAGGTGTGGCCTCACCAGCAGCGAGTACAGGGGCACGATCACCTCCCTGCTCCTGCTGGCCACACTATTTCTGATACAGGCCAGGATGCCGTTGGCCTTCTTGGCCACCTGGGCACACTGCTGGCCCATATTCAGCTGGCTCTTCTTCATCCCTGGCTCCTTCATATGCAAGACATGCAGGATTGTCAACAAGTGCAGCTGCAATGCTAGCACACTTTATAATTTTGAACACCTATTGTTTGTTGCTGGAGAGAAGCACCAAAATTTTATTTGGTTTTCTACCTCCACCTTCCAGCTTAAGTAACCTTTCTTCAAAAGACTGTTGTAGGCTTGCACCACAAAAAAAAAAAAAAAAAAAAAAAAAAAAAAAAAAAGAGATTGGTTTTCTTCCTTTGATCTTCTTTTCCCTTCTAATTCTTGGGTAAATTTAGCTGCTCTTTGCACCTTTGTTTCAAACAACAGATTTGCTTTTATACTTGGTACTTAATTTATTCCTTTATCTTTTTTTCATGCTCACTCTTGGACACACATTAATAGATTAGAGATTAAAATAAAAGAAAAACAAATGAACCCTGTCTGGGTGCAGAAGAGATGTGTAATGTGTTCTGTTACACCCTCAGTGCATCAAACAGCCATCATATGAAGGCACTTCAAAGAGGGCATATTAGGTTTCAAAGAATATGGAGATTTTTCAGAAAGAAGAAGCTGGAAAGACTGAGTGTGGAAAAAGAAACAACTTATCACCTGTGTTATAAGGAAAATGATTAGGCAGGTGAGATTAGTGAGCAAGTATGGATTATTTATTATTATTTCAAAGTTTCCACTCTTGGTTTTCATCCTTTTTCAGCTGCAACAGAGTTAACAATAAATTAATGACCTTATTTTCCCTTAATCAGTCATAGGGATAATTTGATTGATCATTCCTTTGTTGAACAAGATGTAGTGCATCCGTAATAGGTAAAGAACTGTGCTGCAGTGGCGCATATTTATTCCATACCAAAAATAAGTCCCTATGTTGAAATAACAGAACATTCAGAAGTTAACAATGGTCTGTTATGCTATAATTTGACCCTTTTGTTTCTGTAATACAAACTTTATTTATAGGATCTCATGCTAATTCTTTTGCTGTTCTATACACCATAGATGCAGAGAAAGAGGGAGATATCTTTCTCCTGCACCTTATACTATGTGTGCTGCCAGCAATTGGCATGTTTTACTCATATATTTTTTGGAGTTCACAAGTCAACTGATTAGGGACCTATCACAAAGTATTTTTATGATCTCGGTTAGCCTCTACCAAAAAAACCATACTGGAGACCCCAGCACAGGACCCAGCACTCCAGATGCATCTCACCAGGGTTCAGTAGCGAGGAAAGACCACTTCCCTTTATCCGCTGTCAATGCTCTGCCTAATGCAACCCAGGAGGCTGTTAGCCCCCTCTGTCATGAGGGTGCATTGCTAGCTTATAGTCAGCTTGTTGTCCATAGGGACTTCCAGGTCCTTGTCTGCAGAGCTGCTTTCTAGCCAGTCAGCCGCCAAGCCTCTGCTGGTGCATGGGGTTATTTCTTCCCAGATGCAAGACTTGGCATTTACCTTTGGTGAACTACATGAGGTTCCTGTTTAACCATTTCTCTAGCCTGTCAAAGTACCTCTGAATAGCAGCACAGTCAACTGGCATATCAGTACTCCTTCTAGTTTTGTGTCATCTGCAAACTTGCTGAGAGTGCACTTGCTCCCATCATCCAGGTCATCAGTGAAGACATTAAACAATATTGGCCCTAGTATCTATCCTTGGAGTACAGCACTAGGTGCTGGCTTCCAGCTGGACTTTGTGCTGCTGATCACAACACTTTGAGCCCAGCAACTCTCCAACTTATCTAACCCATACTTCATCAGCTTATCTATAACAATGTTATGAGAGACAGTGTCAAAAGCCTTGCTTAAGTCAAGATAAACAATATCCACTGCTCTTCCCTCATCCACTCTCCTTTTCATCATCTCAGATGCCACGCAGTTTGCTGACAACCTCCCAGATCTCCTTTTCTTGACAACAGAGTGTCCCCCAGTGCGCACCTCTTGCAGGTGAGGAGCCAACCTGCTCCATGCCAGCCTCAGCAAGGGGCACCAGGCACCCCCACAGCCCCGGACATGCATCCTCCCTTGGGAGCTTACTCCGAGTGGAGGCCTGTGATGGGCCGGGGCAGTTTCTTCTCGGTTGGTGCTGGGGACTGTGCACTGTGATGTGTCACCACTGTTGCCCAGCCTGTGGCACTGCTGTCAACAGAGTTTCTGGCCCCCTTCTGCACTGTATGTGTTGGCTGCCTCTGTTAGCTGCACCCCCAGTGTGACAGACCCATATCACTGCCAGTATCCTGGGATACTGCAATAGCAGAATACTTGTTAGATGCCCTTCCCAGAGATCCTAGGCATTAGATCACAACCCTGCTGCAGAGAATATGCTATTCTACTGCTTGGGGTACATAGGAAGAAAACTCCTTCCCACTTCTAGTTCTGAAGACAAGATAAATTCCGAATACAAAAAGCTTTCCTATTCAGAAGGGCTCTATCCCCTAAATAACTTCTGAAGCATTACCACATGCTGCAGCTTCTAATTAAAACACTCAGAAGCCAAGTTTCATGTAAAGCTGAAAAAAAATTGTTTTCCTGGTTCCCCAAAGAAGCTTAAGATTAAAACAATACAGATAAAGCACAAGCAGAATCAACCATTTTCCTTTACAGTGCCTCTGGAGAGATATTACAGCATTCATCCAAGGATTCTTGTCACAAACTTCTCCTTTTTATGAGTACTATTTCTAGGACTTCTCTTGACTATTCCTTAGGCTGATGAAACTCTACTGTAAAGCAGCTTAGATCTTCAAGGTATAGTATTAATAAAAATAATTAAAAAAAAAAAAAACCAAAACCATGCAAAACAATATAAAAACAGGGTACTTACCTCAGCATTTCCCCAAAAGTTTGAATTTCAGGACTGGTTTAGAAGATATGCCTCTATCTTTACTTGAAGAATTACATTGTTACCCTCATTTTTACATAGAAGTCACACATGTACCTGACTGATGCTGTATGAGTATAGGCAAAGCTAGAAGTACCTCACTATCAACTGTAGAGTTTTTTTGTGGTTTTGTGGGTTTTTTTTTTTTCCTCACTGAAAATTTTAGCCAAAACATTTCACCTGTTTTACAAGAAGAGATGATAACACAAAGGCAAGGAAAGCAGCTTGCCAAAGGTCACCTCATCAGCAGCGATATTGGTCTAGAGACCACTTTATTACTTCTTCTTCTTAAGAAATAGCTGTTGCTTAAACCAAACAGGTGGTTGCTAATTACACACCCTTCATTTTCCTGATACTTAATTTAAGGTGTTAGGGTCTACTTTGCAGAAATGCTAAATATTTACAGCTGCTTCTGAGGTCAGTGGCATCTGAGCTTTGATCATGTAAGATACCATAGAATGTTTAAGTATTTCATTTTAGATATTTGTAAATACTTTTGATTTGATCCCAGCTATAGTGTTTTGTTTTGTTTTTTTTTTTCCCCTTTACGAAATGAAATAACCTTATTTCCCCTGTAATTTGGTAGGTACATTGTGAAGCTGATGCCTGAGAATCCTTTCAGTGTTAGGGTGGAGAGTACTACTAAAAAACTTGAAAGGAAATTAATTACTTCTTTTTCAAAGATGAATGTGACTAGTATAAAATCTTTAGGAGCCACACTTCACTGTGCTACAAAAACCAAATAGTAACTCAGTACATGAACACTGTTTAGTGAGGACAATGGATGATACAAATAAATCTGAACAGAAAAAATTATCTGTGATGCTGTAATTAAAAACATACTTACAAAACAGGTGAACTTAAAACATGTTGATTTTGATAATTTCCAAGTTTTTAATGTTTGACTTGCAGCTTGCTAAGTTTTTTTTATTATTTTTCAAATATTTTCCCATATTTAATAGCTATTTTTACAAGCATTCCATGACATATGGCATAATGCTAATATAAAGTTTTAAAAAATGATGAGTCAGATTCCATAACACTATGTAACTCACTCAAAAATAAGAGATAAACAAAACCAACATCTTATTTCCTTTTTAGCTTTTAATCTTTCTGGTTTGTTGGGATCATGATTTACAATTCTGCCTTTAATTGAAGGTTATACCCTGACACTTATTAAATAATAAAATTTCTTGTAACATGCAGCAAATCTGGAAGGGTGAGGGTGAGTGCCTGCATTCAGGAAACAAGTGCCAGTATCTTAAAGTGTACGTTTGCTGCTGCGTACAGGTTTAGTAATTTTTGCTCTTGACATATGTTGGGGGTTATTTCAGATTTAGTGTTGTTTTTTCTTTTGTACATAATAACGGAATACATGATTGTAACATATCTTAACAGAATTTCATTTTTTGTTTTTTTACGTGCTTTTCTTCACAGTGAAGGTAAGTAGTGGGGGTGGCTGGTTTTGCTCCCTTGGACCAGCAGTGCTAGCAGATTCCTTTGTCAGACTTTTCAGTCTTTACCACAGTACAATGCAGGGCAACATATACATATGAATACCAGGAGGATGTGGTCTCAACAGTTCTACTGTTGGTGTATGAGGATTTAAAAAAAAATAAATTGGTCAGAATACATTGTATATGCCTACTTAAATACAAATTTATAACCTGTTTAACTCTGACTTCTTATCTCTATAATATAAAAAATGTACTCAGTTGTAAACCCAAAGCATTGATTTCCTTCAGAAACTTTAGGCCAACTCCTTCCTTTCTTTCCTGTCTGGCAGCCATTTCTCATTGAGTTTAATTGTGTGAGATCAGGTTGCTATAAAAGTTTCAGCTTTCTCCAGGTTTTGCTGGCTTATTTTCATTTTATTTCTTTCCATCTTTGACCTGTTCCATTTTTTACTCTTTTAGATTAATTAGATACGGATTTTGGGGTAGATTAGGAATTGTAGAAGGAAATCCATTGAGTAAAAATGAGTTACTTTTAGATATTCTACACAAAAGGGATCTTTTGCAAAGATTCTGAATGTACCTTAGAATACAATAACAATTTTTTTCTCTTGGGGTAGTATATGAAGATGATATTTCTTAAAATAAAATTTAAAAATGAAAAATTATTTGGAAATCTGTCATCTTGGTGACACTTGCAATGGAAATTACAAATTGTTTTTACTTCATCTGAAATTTTTTTTAATTAGCCTTGAAAAGATTTTTAAACACTGTATTTTTCTTTCCTTTTCCATCTCCCCTGACATGTGCTTAAACTGTAAAACAATGAGGAATTCTGCTTTTCCTCAAACTCTGCTATAGTATTTCCTTGCCACTCTGGAGCACTTCACTATGAGCACAGCGTGCTACATACTGACATTAAATAGTCAGCAACAAAACGAAAGACAGAAGAAGAATTTTGAATAGGTAGATTATTCTTTTTCTTTCCTTGAGTTGTTATTTTTCTTCTTTCTTTTTTTTTTTTTTTTTTGTTTCTTATGACACTAGTATCTGTCTAGATAGAACTGGCATTTCTAACTGAGAAAAAAAAACAAATACACTTCCTTTGTCTTTTGGGGAGAATAAAATGAGATGGCTTTATTTTTCATAAAGTGAAAAGATGTATGTGAGAGTTCTCTGACTTTTCAGTAAGGCTACTTGTAGCAGAATTTGCAGAACTCAAAAGTGCCATTTGTCTCAGGAGTACAGGAGCTACTTGCTGTAGCTTTCTAAACTGTATCTTGTACATTCAGCTACTCTGCTGCAAGTACTGGGCAGCTGGTTCCATTTGCAAAGCCAAATTTTTCCTGTTACCATACCACATCCATACACTGGGAATTTAACTTTAACTTCAAACTAAAAGGAAGATGCTGCTGCCTTTTTTTTTTTTAAAACAAATACAAGACTATGAATTTTGTACAAATTAGGCAATGCCATGTTTTATGGAACTGTGAATAATGTGAAATAAATACTTTCAAGGGAGAAAGATGGCCATCTTTACTTAAGTAGGATAACAATTCCGAAATGTTTGGTGTCGTAAGCTATTAGAAACTTTGCCTTTAAATGCAGACAAATTTATATGACAGAAGTTTGTGCACATGAAAATGTAAAAAGAATATTATATCTCTCAAATCTCTCTAGACCATATATTGTGAAATTTCTCTTCTCTTGCTTTAATTTATACATGTGTCTGAAGTCAGGATACACTTCAAGTAATGTCAGTTGGGAATTGGTATTTGCCATCATTGAAGATCAGAATGAACAAGTCCCCTTCTTTAAAACCAAAGTGAAGCATGTTTCCTATTTTTTTGTGAACGCACACAAATTTACACAAAATGGAAAGAAAATAATGTTGCACAAAGAAAAATACCCTCTAGGGGCTTGAACTCTTGGTATTTATTAATTTGGTGATTTCACCCCCACCTAGCCAAGACACTCATAAATAGCCCCAACTGAGTGCCAAGCCACTGACTTGTGCTGAATAGGGTAGGTAGAACTAACTAAACTGGGAGATGATATTTTTAATAGGATGACTGTATTGGTTACATTGAAATGGAAATGGTGACAACCACATGAATAAATATGAAACATATTACTAATTATGAAAAGATAAGTGTGTTTCAGCAGCTGGTTGTTGGTAGCTTCAGTTGTTGGTAGCTTCAGACTGCTGGAACGGGCAACACTGTAGGCCAGCAGCCTCTGGAGTACTTTGTTGTCAGGAGTATGATGGGTGTTGCAGTTGCTGTTTTCTTCTTTATCCCTCTAGCTTCTACCTGGGGTTACTTTTATGTTTCCTAACACGCTTTTACACCTCTCTATTCCTTCATCGGTCTATAGCTCCAAGCTATATAAGAATTTACTATATATAGTGCCTTTTGTGTATGTTAGATACTATTTTTTCTTTGTTACCCTGAGAGCTGTTTTTGTCCACTTCTGGGTCTTCTTTTTTTAAAAAAACACAAAACCAAAAAGACCCCAAACAACCCCACCTCCATCATTAGTAAATGGCTTATAGCTGTGAGCACAAGCCAGTACCTCATCTCTTAAGATCCCATGTCCATACCCCTCTCCCATGCACACTGTGTCTCTACTTTTCAGGGTCTCCACTATGGCACATGACCTGTATTTCTCTGTCCTACATCATTATGTTAGTCATAAAACCATGTTGGTACCATACAAAGATTTTTCCGAAAAATTAAAATGCATGAGCTACGGGACCTAGTCAACTAGAGAAATGGCTGTCAGAGCTAAATCAGGTAAAAGGACACTGAGGCAAGTCAAGAGCAGGTGAGGCAGAGGGGGCCTGTCAGGCCTCCCCCCGCAGGCCTTGTGCACCCAGCAAAACGCTCCTGCTGTGGCAGCACCACGTTACAGGGCTACGCGACTGCAGAGCAAAGGCTGAAATGGGCATTGCCTGGAAGTGGAAGGGTGACAAGCCCTTGGGGAGCCTGCTGAGCTGGGGCTCAGGCAACAGGCTGGCTATGGTGCAGCCGCACGTCCTTGCTGCCAGCTGTGGGTCTCTGAGGCACATGTTGTGCAGCTCCTGTTACAGCAGACTCAGAGGGTGGAGAAGAAAATATTGCTGGGTAGTCAGCTTAAGCTCCTGCAAGTCCATTCATCTTTCAGAGACAAATGCTCCCTCAAGGAAGCTCTTTGTGATCCTGCTGTGTCTGGTCATCATACTGGTACCAAAGCAGTTGCTGAGATGATAATATGGGAAAACTTCCACCAGATGCTCCCGTATAGCTCTGATGAAGCCCTTTATGGGATCAAACACATAGAGAAAGCTCACAAAGCAGTGGCAGTTGACACATTATTGATAGCTGATTAACTTCTTGGGTACCATGATATCGCTCTTAGAAGGATGTACTTGCAGAAAGTGCCTGAAGTAATACAGGAATTGAGACTATTCTCCACTTTCCATATTGCTACAGAAGAATGGCAGACGTCTTTCGGTACCCATTTCCAGGCCTTCGTGATCAGACAGATGAATCTGAGGCAAAAAAAGAAAGAGCATAAACCACTTGTCTGGTATTAAAGAGCAGCTGAAAACAATTATTAAAAGAAATTATTTTCTATGGTTTGCAGCAATATGCGTTTGAAGTCAAAACCAAGTGTAATAAAAACCCCTATGTGTCTGCTCTTAAACACTTCACATTTGAGCAGAAAACCAGCATCTTCCTACAAGTTCTGTAGGCATCCTTTTCATTATGAAGATTTCTGTACTCACTTTAAATAATTTGCTCATAAATTATGAATTTGTTCATGTAAAGATTACTTGAGAATGTCGTTTTGAACAACAGTGAATGGTATAGTAAGCAAGTTGCAATATCCACGCTACAAAAGATGTAAGTGGGAACATTTAAGAGCAAGTACTAGATGAATGTGGGGAAGCAGAAAGGATATCTGACTTCTTGCTGAATCCGAACATTATTTCACTTAAAAATCTGTAATTGAATTATGGAGAAAAATACTTTCAGTGATGGAGAGATTAAAGATTTAGTCTAATGGGTAACATTTTTCTCATTGTCACACTGGGAGCATAATTGTATTCTATATTACCTACCTTCTATAAATCTAGATTCAGACTTTGATATAGGGATTTTGAACAAATGACTGTAGCAGGGTCATTGGGGTCTTTGAAAAAATGTCCTGATAGCCTTGTAAAGTATTGCCCTCTGTTCAGGGGAAAATACAAATTCTAGTTTGCCGAGAAAAGAAGGAAAATTAAGGATGTTTCACATGCTTTCTTTTTAGCTCCATTAACACACAGACTTATTAAGACATCATAGACAATAACACACAGCTGAAAGCATATTTTCTTACAAGATTCCTGACAAACTTGTGCTTGGTTGAATCCCCTGACCTAGAATATCCAAGCTGAGACTAGATCAGTGTGGTTCTGCTGCTGCAAGACTCCTTAGCTACTGGTGACACACGTTTTCTGGTTTTACCTCTGACTGCCATCTCTACCTTCCACTAATTTCCTCTTCTTTTCCAAAATTTCTCTATTGTTTCCCTGTATGTCTCCTCTTTACATTTCTTAGGCATTCAATTCTCTTCTGGAACCAAGAAGAATGTAACACTCTACTGACATACAGTGAAAAATAGCTGGATGGGAGGTGGAAGGCTTTTCCTCTTTTTTTGTGTCTTCTTTTCGTGATTGATTGCTCAGGTATGCAGAAAACTGGTTATGCTAGCTAATCTTATTCCCTTTCAGGGAAAGTATGTACATAAACTTTTGCAATCCTAGTATTGATTTTGCTGCTTTAGTTGTTTGGCAGTAAAGAAGGAGTCACACATGATACTTAGCTTTATAGATCTGTAGTGGGAAAACTTAGAGTATTTCTTTCAATATTCAATAGTAACAGCAAAGTCCAGACTAAAGAAACTGCAAAGCTCCTCTGGAGAATGGACAGCTGACTGAATTTTTGTTAAGGCTATTTGTTATTCTCAAATTACTAATGCAATGCTGCAGCTTCTTTGTCCTTACACATTAAATTGTTCATGTTACCAGAATCCTTTTGTTCAGCCAGGTGATGAGAAACTGCGTGAATAAATAAAGCAAAAGGGCTCTATCAGATGTTTTAATTCAGATATAACAGGAGAATGCTGAGCAGCTGTTGTTATTTGTCAGGCTGTGCACAGAGTTTTTCGGGCCTTAATCTTGCAGCAACTAACCTCCTCCATAAAGGGGTTTGTGCTCTGAAAATACAGAGATTGGGTGAGAGAAAATGGAATAATGTACCAGCAAAGTGAGAAGGGTAGGGATGAACTTCCAGAAAATTCTAAGATGTTCCCTTAAGACCTGTTTGCAATTGCTGTCTGCAATCTCAGTTTGAGAGAGCTAACATGCGCTGATGCTCTCATTTAACAGTTCACCAAATGGATGGTTCAAAGAGAAGATACTGCATTTTCTGATCAGCAGAATTTAAGTTTTGTGAGTATGCTAGCTACTTTCCCGATTTCACCTGAATTTGAAACTGAAGCTTGGTATCCTCTCAGTTAAATTTATTTAAATCTAGAAATTAGATGAAGTTAAACATTTATGCAAAATCTGGTTATACCAGGTATTGCAGAGAACTGATCCAGTCTTGCTGTTTCTTCATTCTGTGCAGAAACCCACATAAGCTACCACTTCTAATTACTCAGTTGCTACTCACTATGAGTAGCACTTCTCTTAAAGCCAGAAGACTGAATGCTACTTTCATAATTATTTCAGTAAAATCCTCATTTGAATGTCTTCAAATATTATGTTTATTAATAAAAACTACTTAGTCTGTCTAAAATGAAACTATCCTTTTAATGAGGAAATGCCATTTTAAGTTTCAGCCAAGGTTTATATTTGCAAAACCAGCATTTCTAATAAAATTCTTTGAGTAAGTTTATACCTCTTTGTTACAGTATTGGGACAATTTTATCTCATCTCAGAGAGCAGTTTAGTTTTCTTGACATGATGCTTGTTTATTGACAGATATTGAGGTCAAGAAAAGCCAGTCGTTTCAAATTGGAATAACTGGAATGGGTGATGTTTTCAGAAACAGTATTGTGATGAGTTCCCCTAAAACAGATGCAGAGGAAGATCAATCCTTCTAAGGACCTCATTCCCAATCTCACAATCTGTTGCTTCTTTTTTTCATCTTTGCATGACCTAATAGCAACAATAATGAAATGAGTCAGGTGATTATAAAACTATAAGAATGTCAAGGAATGTAAAGTTTTATTATTGTGGGCTTCAAGAAAATGAATGCTCAAGTTTGTCTACCTATCAAAAGTGTTTGTCTCAGAAGAAATTCCTTCCTAGGGAAAGGAAGCATATTACTTAAAATCACAATTTATTATGTGAAGCATTGCCACCAATTGTGAAAGATGGTAAGTTTTACAAACAATCAGTAAAGCAAAAAAAAATGGAAATTCCTATGAAGGGAAGAAGCAAATAGGTAATGCTCTCATCACTGCACTCTGCTCCAGAAGGGATATCCATCTTTTAATAATGTGTGAAAAATAGTTTTCTGTATTCTCTGAATCAGTCAGTCCTGGGTGGAGGTGGGGAAGCTTAGTGCCAGTCTCACAGGCTAGATAAGGTACAGAACTTAATACACGCATCTACAACCCAGAAATTAGAGCAGCTTGCATTTCTCTGGCAGAACAATCAAAGATTATGTTTGACTTTATGAATAGTATTTGATTAATGCCTAGACTGAGGTATTGTACTTAAGCAATAAATAGAAAGTGAAATCAGGTTATTTTTTGTTCCCCATGTCTCAAACGTAACTAATATCGTCTCCTTCCATTCACCAGCTTTCAGAGACACCTAAAGCTGGTTATTGGAATGAGATGCACCCTGGTTAAAAAGACATTTTGGGAGTTTATATTCTGGCTACAGGCAAAAGAAAGGCCTGTCTGCAAACCTGTACTATTAATAACAAGACAATCTGGAAATATCCCTAGAATTAGCCAAGACGACTGCTATACTCCTGTATACTTTGAAGATTTAAGACACATAGTTCTCAAATTGTAATGTAGAAAATCTAGGTAGCTGTTGTAACCATAGAAGCCTAAGCAGAAACAAATCACATTGTGATAAGCACTGGGAAAAATGAACTCATTATAATCTTCACATTTTACAGAAAGGCTTTCCAAGTGTTTCAGGGAAGAAAGATGACAGTCTAATACCTCTTTTAAAGAAAGAAAAGGAAAATGGCACAACTTCTGAACACCAGTGTGGGACTAATATTCTAACTTGAAGACAAGCAATGATCACATCAGCAATGGAGTGTTTGCATGACGAGATATTAGGTGCGATTCCAGTATTTCCGATATACAGACAATATAGATCACCATAAGGAACTACAAGAAAACAGATGCGCTGTTCTGTTACAGAGCTAGACTTTGTACACAAGTCATCCTTGAGTACAAGTCAAGTTATTAGGGCTTGTGAGAATTCCATAAGGAACTACAAGAAAACAGATGCGCTATTCTGTTACAGAGCTAGACTTTGTACACAAGTCATCCTTGAGTACAACTCAAGTTATTAGGGCTTGTGAGAATTGAATTGTTTACTCTACAATGTGTTTGCAAAATGAGAGTGTGGTCAATCTGTTTGAGCTCTTCCTGTTTTCCCCTCTGTAATCAATCCTACTTCTCTCATCTATTCAGCCTAACTCAAAGTAATTCTTTGTTTCACCACATCAGACTCTTGACTATCTTGCTTCCTCTTCCTGTATTCCAATCCTCATTTCATTTCTGCAGGGACTGCATGTTGAATTATCCTCCTTACCCAACAGTAAACCTGAAATCTGGTTGCAGGTTTAAAGCTCTCCATCCCTCCTTTTCCTATGCTCCACCATCTGCAATTCTCAGCTTCTATCTCCTCTCAACATCTAGTTCTGGGATTTTTCTTTTGTTCTTGTGCTAATGCATCATCAGGAAAGCTGTATTCTAGTTACCGTGTGCTCTTGTACATAGGCTGTGATATAACAAGAACTCTCTTATGTATCCTCACTCTACATAAACTGCAAACTGAATGCTGTTTCAAGGTTGCCGTTATATGTCAAAGACTGCATACTTTTTTGATGAAGTCACAGCCATGTGCTGCATCGCAATGTAAACACAGAATCACAGAATCACTAAGGTTGGAAAAGACCTGTAAGATCATCAAGTCCAACCATCAGCTAACACCACCATGCCCATTAAACCATGTCCCACACTGTCTTGTCCACATGTTCCTTGAACACAGTGCATAATATAATTTTGCTAGCCTAGTTTATGGCAGGGCATATGTAGTTTTTCTGAAACAATTGTATTTATGATGAAGATTTTTGCTTATGCTGATTGTGCTTCAAACATCTTCATTCCATGGTTGACAGGGTTTCACTTGTGAAACTTGCTAGTGGATAATTGATCTCATTCAGCTGACGATGAAGAGAAAGGAGGAACTTTCAGTTTCTGTAGAGTATTGATTTGGAAAATGCGGATAGGAACAAAACTGAATCTTTATCAAGGACTTGTTTTGCTCTTTGAAAATAACTTTGCTTGCATTTTAAGCAGCTTGAGCAGCATTGGCTGAAGGTTATGATGTACAATTTAAGTGTTTGCCACCTACTTTCTTGCATCTGTTTCTCTGCTCTGGCAATTTTCTGTAGCTTCTTAAATACTTTCTAAATCATTATGCTTTTTCAAGTCAAGATGGGTTGTAGGCTGCTTTCTGTTTACAGACTAGTAACAACATTAGTTGCAAGGTCATTTTAAAGGTCATTTTCAAGGCTTTTTTTAAAAGATAGGTGTTAGCTTGCTATGAGCTTTTCACAAGATCTAGAATTATAATAGGTAAGATGGGGGTAGCAAGAAGATGAAACTTGTAGCTCATTTTTCATTAGATTTTGAGAAGCCTGTCACACAAATGTTATTTTAAGCGGATATAACATTGAGTTTGATCTTACAAAGATTTCAAATCTAATTTGTTTTTAAGACTTCTAGGCTTCTGCTGCATCATCTGTCTTTCGAACTAGTCTCTGTGGAGAGCATTGCTGCTAAATCATTTTGCTGCAGCAATTTGCTGTAATGTTAAGGAGCCACAACATGGAGAGGGGATGGTCTCTGTGCTGCTTGTACTTGTGAAAGGTAGTATGTCAAAACACTTGTAGGTGTTTGGCAAAAGCAGAGCTGCAGGTCTTTTGCTTGTTATTAAGTGGGCAAGAGATGACTGAATTTTTCACTGCAAGAAGAACAGCATGCACATATCAGGGCATTTTTGGAAGATGTTGAACTCTGATTGCACTAGTTGCTAGCGTTGTGCAAATATTATTGGATGATCAAAGTCTGTCCTGTAGCATGTTGTGCTGGTTTTGTCTGGGATAGAGTTAACTTATTTCATAGCAGCTAGTATGGGGGTATGTTTTGGATTTGGGCTGGAAACAGTGTTGATAAAGCAGGGATGTTTTAGTTACTGCGGAGCAGGGCTCGCACAGAGTCAAGGCCTTCTCTGCTTCTCACCCCACACCACCAGCGAGTGGGCTGGGGGTGCACGGGAAGTTGGGAGGGGACACAGCCGGGACAGCTGACCCCAACTGACCAAAGGGATATTCCATACCATATGATGTCATGCTCAGCATGTAAAGCTGGGGGAGGAAGAAGGAAAGTGGGGACATTCGGAGTAATGGCGTTTGTCTTCCCGAGCAACCGTTACGCATGATGGAGCCCTGCTTCCCTGCAGATAGCTGAACACCTGCCTGCCGATGGGAAGTGGTGAATAAATTCCTCCTTTCGCTTTGCTTCTTTGCGCGGCTTTTGCTCTACATATTAAACTGTCTTTATCTCAACCCACGAGTTTTCTTACTTCTACTTTTCCGATTCTCTCCTCCATCCCACCTGGGGGGAGTGAGCGAGCGGCTGTGTGGTGCTTAGTTGCCGGCTGGAACTAAACCACGACACACGTTCAGGAACCACGCTCTACTCTTTGTGTTCTGATATGCAGGGAACAGTCAGTTCATGCAGGTGGTATTTTCTGTTCTCAACAGATTTCCATAAGGGGTCACCTTCAACTATTTTTGTGCATGTCAGCAATTAGGCGGGGACTAGAGCGGTGTCGGCCTAACCCCCTCGTGTACAAGAGCAGCCCCCAGGGAGCGCGAGCGACCCGGAGCGCGGCGAACAGGGCGGGCAAACAGGACATGGCACGTCAGAAGGGCGTGGTGCGTCAGTTTGTGTGGCAGTTCGCACAGGCAGGGCGTGCAGGGAAGGTGTGTGGGCAGGGCACAGTCCTCCCCGCCTGGCTCTAGAGGGTCTCTTGACGAGTGGCCATCGGCCTCCCAGAAGAGGCCCAGCTATGGTCTCCACTTGGCCGAAAGCCATCGCCAGAAGGAATGTGGTAACCCAGACGGAGCTCCCGCCCAGGCACATGGCTGTCCAGGTCTCCGGCTGCCAGGAGTGCCTGAGCCTGTCGCTGGTACCGGAGGCCGGGAGAGACAATGCCTGTGTGCGGTGTGACCAGGTGAATGATCTGCTCAGCCTGGGGGCAGAGCGGAAGGAGGAAGTGGAGAGACTGAGGAGTATCAGGGG
This sequence comes from Gavia stellata, assembly GCF_030936135.1. Taxonomy (NCBI): domain Eukaryota; kingdom Metazoa; phylum Chordata; class Aves; order Gaviiformes; family Gaviidae; genus Gavia; species Gavia stellata. Next base: position 77,432,701 of record NC_082594.1, read on the forward strand.
GTGTGAGAGGGAGATAGACTGGTGGAACCATGCCCTACCGTCCCTGAGGCAAAGGCAGAGGATGGAGGCTCCACGAGAAACAGAGGACCACTTACCCTCTTGCCAGCGGGCAGAAGGAGGGGACCTAAAAGGTGAAGGGGAATGGAAAAAGGTCCCTGCTCGGGGCAGCAGGCGAATCCCCTCGCGGCCTCCCTCACCTTCCCAGCTGCCCCTACACAACAGATATGGGGCTCTGGAACTTGAGGGCCAGGATAACAAGGATATGGATGAAAGTCCATCCACGGGGTTGCCTAGGGTGAGACAGTCTGCCCCACGCATCAGAACCACCTCTACTAAGACAAAAAGGAGGGTAATTGTTGTAGGCGATTCCCTCCTGAGGGGAACAGAGGGCCCAATATGCTGACCAGACCCAACCCACAGGGAAGTCTGCTGCCTCCCTGGGGCCCGGGTGAGAGAGGGCACTAGGAAACTCCCTGGTCTGGTACAGCCCACTGATTACTACACACTGTTGGTTTTGCAGGTTGGCAGTGATGAGATTGAGCAAAGAAGCCTGAAAGGGATCAAGAAGGACTTTAAAGCACTGGGGAGACTGGTTGAGGGATCGGGAGCACAGGTGGTGTTTTCCTCAATCCCTTCAGTGGCAGGAAGGAACACTGATAGGAACAGGAAAGCGAACCTGGTCAACGTGTGGCTCAGAGACTGGTGCCATTGGAGGAATTTTGTTTCTTTGACCATGGGGCGGTCTACACGGCACCGGGCCTGCTGGCTGCAGACGGTGTTCAACTACCCTCAAGGGGGAAAAGGATCCTCGCTCATGAGTTGGCAATCCTCATTGAGAGGGCTTTAAAATAGATTTGAAGGGGTTAGGGGATGAAGCCAGGCTGCCTAGGGGTGAGCCTAGGGGTGGCATGCCGATGTCAGGGGCAAGATCGATAGCGCAGCTCAAGTGCATCTATTCCAATGCACGCAGCATGGGTAGCAAACAGGAGGAGCTGGAAGCCATTGTGCAGCAGGACAGCTATGATGTAGTTACCATCACAGAAACATGGTGGGATGACTCGCATGACTGGAGTGCTGCGATGGATGGCTATAAACTCTTCAGGAGGGATAGGCAAGGAAGGAGAGGTGGTGGGGTGGCTCTGTACGTCAAGGAGTGTTTTGATTGTACAGAGCTCGATGATTTTGATGACAGGGTTGAATGCTTATGGGTAAGGATGAGGGGGAAGGCTAACAAGGTGGATATCCTGCTGGGGGTCTGTTACAGACCACCCAACCAGGTTGAAGAAGCCGATGAAGCATTCTACAAACAACTGACAGAAGTCTCACAGTCGCAAGCCCTTGTTCTTGTGGGGGACTTCAGCTTACCAGATGTCTGCTGGAAATATAACACAGCAGATAGGAAACAGTCCCGGAGGTTCCTGGAGTGTGTGGAAGATAACTTCCTGATGCAGCTTGTAAGCGAGCCTACCAGGGGAGGTGCCCTGCTTGACCTGCTGTTTACAAACAGAGAGGGTCTGGTGGGGGAAGTGATGGTCGGAGGCCGTCTTGGGCTTAGCGACCATGAAATGATAGAATCCTCAGTTCTTGGCCAAGTAAGGAGGCGGGTCAGCAAAACCACTACCATGGACTTCCAGAGGGCAGACTTCGGCCTGTTCAGGACACTGATTGAGAGGGTCCCTTGGGAGACAGTCCTGAAGGGCAAAGGGGTCCAGGAAGGCTGGATCTTCTTCAAGAAGGAAATCTTAAAGGCGCAGGAACAGGCAGTCCCCATGTACTGTAAGAAGAGCCGGCGGGGAAGATGACTGGCCTGGCTGAACAGGGAGCTTTTGCTGAGACTCAGGAAAAAAAGGAGAGTTTATCACCTTTGGAAGAAGGGGCAGGCAACTGAAGAAGAGTACAAGGACCTCATTAGGTCATGAAGAGAGGGAATGAGGAAGGCAAAAGCCCAACTAGAGCTCAATCTGGCCACGGATAACAAAAAATGTTTCTATAAATACATGAACAACAAAAAGAGAGCCAAGGAGAATCTCCATCCTTTATTGGATGAGGGAGGGAACATCGTCACCAAGGATGAGGAAAAGGCTGAGGTACTTAATGCCTTCTTTGCCTCAGTCTTTAACAGCCACACCAGGTATCCTCAGGGTATTCAGTCCCCTGAGCTGCAAGACAAAGATGGAGAGCAAAAGAAACTCCCCATGATCCAGGAGGAAGCAGTTAACGACCTGCTATGCCTCCTGGACACTCACAAGTCTATGGGGCCTGATGGCATCCACCCAAGGGTGCTGAGGGAGCTGGCGGAGGAGCTTGCCAAGCCACTCTCCATCATTTATCAATGGTCCTGGTTAACAGGGGAGGTCCCAGATGACTGGAGGCTTGCCAACGTGACGCCCAGCTACAAGAAGTGCTGGAAGGAGGATCCGGGGAACTACAGGCCTGTCAGCCTGACCTCAGTGCCGGGGAAGATTATGAAGAGGTTCATCTTGAGGGCGCTCAAAGGGCACGTGCAGGCTAACCAGGGGATCAGGCCCAGCCAGTTCATGAAAGGCAGGTCCTGCTTGACCAACCTGATCTCCTTCTATGACCAGGTGACCCGCCTAGTGGATGAGGGGAAGGCTGTTGACGTTGTCTACCTGGACTTCAGTAAAGCCTTCGACACTGTCCCCCACAGTATTCTCCTGGAGAAGCTGGCGACTCGTGGCTTTGACAGGTGCACTCTTCACTGGGTAAAAAACTGGCTGGATGGTCGAGCCCAGAGAGTTGTGGTGAATGGAGCGAAATCCAGCTGGCGGCTGGTCACAAGCGGAGTCCCCCAGGGCTCAGTTTTGGGATCAGTCTTGTTTAATATCTTTATCGATGATCTGGATGAGGGGATTGAGTGCACCCTCAGCAAGTTAGCAAATGACACCAAGTTGGGAGGGAGTGTTGATCTGCTCGAGGGTAGGAGGGCTCTTCAGAGGGACTTGGACAGGCTGGATTGATGGGCCGAGGCCAATTGTATGCGGTTCAGTACTCGACTGTACTGACAGGTTCAACAAGGTTGAGGTTCAAAAACGCCAAGTGCCGGGTCCTGCACTTGGGTCACAACAACCCCATGCAATTCTACAGGCTTGGGGAAGAGTGGCTGGAAAGCTGCCCTGCAGAAAAGGACCTGGGGGTGTTGGTTGACAGCCGGCTGAATATGAGCCAGCAGTGTGCCCAGGTGGCCAAGAAGGCCAACGGCATCCTGGCCTGTATCAGAAATAGAGTGGCCAGCAGGAGCAGGGAGGTGATCATGCCTCTGTACTCGGCGCTGGTGCGGCTGCACCTCAACTACTGTGTTCAGTTTTGGGCCCCTCACTACAAGAAGGACATTGAGGTGCTGGAGCGTGTCCAGAGAAGGGCGATGAAGCTGGTGAGGGGTCTGGAGCACAAGTCTTATGAGGAGCGGCTGAGGGAACTGGGGTTGTTCAGTCTGGAGAAGAGGAGGCTGAAGGGAGACCTCATCGCTCTCTACAATTACCTGAAAGGGGGTTGCAGAGAGGAGGGTGTTGGTCTCTTCTCCCAAGTGACTAGCGACAGGACTAGAGGAAATAGCCTCAAGTTGCACCAGGGGAGATTCAGACTCGATAGTAGGAAAAATTTCTTTACTGAGAGTGTGGTAACACAATGGAATAGACTGCCCAGGGAAGTGGTGGAGTCACCCTCACTGGAGGTATTCAAGAGGTGTGTGGACGTGGCATTGTGGGACGTGGCTTGATGGGCATGGGGTGGGGTTGTGTGGTGTGGGTTTTTTGTTGTTGTTGTTGTTGTTGTAATGGTTGGACTTGATGATCTTACAGGTCTTTTCCAACCTTGGTGATTCTGTGATTCTGTGATTCTGTGATTAATGAATGGTAAGCTTTGGTGATCTGAGTGACTTCACGGAATCTGTTTTTGCAGTTCTGTTAGTCATGCAAATTAAGTTACTGAGGTTTTCTGATTCTTTCAAAATATGTAGCACATGGTTATTCTTCTGTTCTCATCCCAGTGGTGTTTTGGGGACTGCTTGAAGATTCTACAGTAACTTGAGCACGTCCTTCTGAAGGGGGCTCATGAGGAAAGGAATAACTTCCCTGATTGTTCTGCTTTGAAGTCTTGTATTTCTGTGGTGGTATTTGCTGACAGTAAAACTGAGAGAGTCTCTGATGTTTTCTTAGGTATGGTGAAGAGGAGGCACACTTGGGAATGCTGCTTTTGCTGATTGTTTCTCAGCAAAGGAGATATTTCTGAATATGATTCAATAGAGAATTAAGTTTCACCAAAGCAGAAGAAATATTTTAATGAAACATTATCAGCTGTGTTATCTACCCTGCATTTTAGGAATTTTAAATCGTGGCCAAAGGCTTGATGAGTGAATTAAGAAACATAATGTGTATTGGCTGGCTCTCTATTTTTGTACAGTGCTTAGGCTTTAATGTACTAACCATCTTAACACATATTTTAAGACAAGTTTTTGTTGTCTTTCATCCACTACTGTCTATTTCAGAGTAACCAGATGTGGGATAATGAACCTAAGTACAGTCATACACACTTACTGGCTTTTGTTTCTCACTTCATGGCTGTCCATGAGAATTCTCCACTAGCTGGATATCTACTGAAGCTTTTGCAACATGACAAGACTTCCACTTTTTATGAAGAATGGGGATGGAAACCCTCTGATTGTGGGTAAAGAAATATTAACTCAACCTGGTATTCTCCTAGCGAGGCACTCATATTTCATATTCTGTAGTGACAGACAGTAAAGAGGACTACATATCTTGGCGATGAATGAGGCTCTTATGCTCTCTGTTGCCCATATGGCCTAGAAGTAGTTTACATGTGCTCAGCTTAATAGTGATATCATTATACAGCCCTTTAATTCAGATCAGATCTCTGTTCACTCACTTGTGACCGTATATAGAACTGTATCTCTGTTCTGTCTTCCCCCGCCCTTACTTTCTCTAGTAATTAATCTACACTATAAGTTCTTTAATGCCTACTGTTTAAAACGACACAGTTGTGTTAGTCCTTAATCACTGCGTAAAGCAAATCGAACTTAGGTAGCAAACTGGAATAGGGGTGGAAAATGCCTTTTTTAGAATTAATGAAATTGGAAGAGGTCCCCAGAAGTATGACTCTTCACCAAAAGCTTGTGTGATGGTGCTAAAGAAGCAACTGCATTTTATTTCTAACCTTAAAAAACTGAGGGGAAATCCATGAAAGTGATTTTTTGTTGTGCTATTTTCTTCCATGATAATCACAAACATGCATCCATCACTAAAATTAGGTGGAATATTAAAAAAATCAAAGCATGAACTTGGCAAAATGCCAATTTGAGAATTTTCTTCTGCTCTATTGTCACAGTTCATTGACACAGAGTGCACTATAATGCTGTAAGGTAATATATTCCAAGGCTTAAATAGATTTGATGTTAAATAATGACTAGTGTACAATATACCTGAAAATATATTAAATTCTAGGGCTTGTTTTTAAAAAGCCATATTTAACAAACTTTAATTGAAACTTTTAACAAATTAAGAACTCTTTAAAAGATGGATCAGCTTCTTTTAAGCCTACAAATTAGTTGTATTATTCAGTTTCCAAGAGTGACAAGCAAAATCTTTCTGCAATTCATGTAACTGCCCACAACAGTATTAACAACCATAACATAAAAACAGAATTGCTTATTATGGGAAAGCTCTGTGACACTAGTATTATGAGGTGATCTGCAGTAAGCCAGTTGCCTATAATTTTGTATGCTTTTGTGCTTTTTGCTGTGCAATCATTTCTGATGTAAATTTCCATCCAAATATGAGGTGGGCTGCTTGTTTTTAAACCCACTCCAATCAAAGACTAGAGCTGCTAGTTTTAATGCTGAAAAGTCTATCAGCAAAATATAAGGGTTTTTTTGACTTCTTAATTTGAACCTCAGTGTGTGTGTAAATGAACATTGTTAAAAACCCTTTGCAGTTCGAAGTCAAACATATTAATTTCGTGTGTTCTTTGTTTGTCTGTTGTTTTGTTCCCATTTAAATGATCCTACACGTAGAATACAAGCACACAAATAGATGTGATGTTCCAATTTCAGTTTGTGTCTTGCTCCAGAGTAATGATTATAAATTACACTTGGCACTATTAAACCAATTTTTTGGCAATTGGCTTATTTTTTAATTTCCTAGTCTAAAAATTCTTGTTAGATAAATTTTTCAAAACTATGTTTTGCTGAATCTTAGAAATTTATGCTTGTTATAGAAACAAGCTAACACTGAATTTTAGGTCTGGCTGTCCATTTTCAGCATTAGCTCATTCCAAATATATTTTACTAGGCAGACATACTTCTTAGGGAGCTTTTTTTACATGTTCAGGAATGTATGATTAATATGGCTGTTGAGATAAAGAAGATAGAATTGGAAATATTAATAAACAAAAGGAAATCACTACTCAAATTTTGAGACTTACTAATTTCCTTGATAATTATGTTTATATTGATATATATTTTTAAAAGAATGCTAGCAGTGCAATATTAATCACCTAACCCACTATAAGAAGCCACATCATGCACAAAAATAAGAGGTGAAACTGATTTCAGCTACATTAGTGTTTTGGTTTAGATTAGAACTGCATTTTTGCAGCAAATCTGATTCTGTCTGCTGACTGAGTTTGGCTAAATCATATTAAAATCTTAAAGTGAGCAAAACGGATTGCTTTCAGATGAAACTGAACCAGAAGATGTACTCAAAGAATTAACATGGTGTTAATGGGTTTTTAGTCCACAGGACCAGATTGCAGCCAGTCTGAAGTAACCTGCCTGAAATGCAGGTAGTGTGGACATCAGGTCATCGGCATCAACTGTTTTGCTCTACAGAACTGCTTTGATTGCCCCGAAATATTTACTAATGTAGCTATAGCTGCTTATCTATGGCATAATTTTACTTTCAGGATGACCTTTTATATATACATGCATTCACAAAATAATGCAAAATAGCGAATGGTAGGAATCATAGAATCATAGAATGCTTTGGGTTGGAAGGGACCTTAAAGATCATCTATCTTCAACCACCCTGCCATGGGCAGGGACACCTTCCACTAGACCAGGTTGCTCAAATCCCTGTCCAACCTGGCCTTGAATACTTCCAGAGTTGAGGCATCCACAGCTTCTCTGGGCAACCTGTTCCACTGCCTCACCACCCTCATGGTAAAGAATTTCTTTCTAACATCTAATCTAAATCTACCCTCTTTCAGCTTAAAGCCATTACCCCTTCTCCTATCACTACTTGCCCTTTTAAAAAGTCCCCCCTGTCTTTGTTTTAGGCCCCCTTCAGGTACTGAAATGCTGCTCTAAGGTCTCCCCGGAGCCTTCTCTTCTCCAGGCTGAACAACGCCAACTCTCTCAGCCTGTCTTCATAGAAAAGTAGATCCAGCCTTGGATCATCTTTGTGGCCCTCCTCTGGACTCGCTCCAACAGGTCCACGTCCTTCTTATGTTGGGGCCCCCAGAGCTGAATGCAGTACTCCAGGTGGGGTCTCACAAGAGTGGAGTAGCGGGGGAGAATCATCTCCCTTGACCTGCTGGACACACTTCTTTTGATGCAGCCCAGGATATGATTGGCTTTCTGGGCTACAAGCATGCAGTGCCATCTCCTGTTGAGCTTCTCATCAACCAACACCCCCAAGCCCTTCTCCTCAGGGCTGCTCCCAATCCATTCTCCACCCAGCCTGTATTTGTGCTTGGGATTGCCCCAACCCACGTGCAGGACCTTGCATTTGGCCTTGTTGAACTTCATGAGGTTCGCACGGACCCACCACTCAAGCCTGTCAAGGTCCCTCTGGATGGTATCCCTTCCCTCCAGCATGTCGACCTCACCACACAGCTTGGTGTCATCAGCAAACTTGTTGAGGGTGCATTCAATCCCACTGTACATGTTGCTGACAAAGATGTTAAACGGTGCCAGTCCCAATACCGATCCCTGCAGAACGCCACTTGTCACTGGTTGCCACTTGGACATCGAGCCGCTCACTGCAACTCTTTAAGTGCGACCATCCAGCCAATTCCTTATCCACTGAGTGGTCCAGCTGTCAAATCCATGTCTCTTCAATTTAGAGACAAGGATGTCATGCAGGACAGTATCAAATGCTTTGCACAAGTCCAGGTAGATGATGTCAGTTCCTCTTCCCACATCCACCAGTGCTATAACCCCATCATAGAAGGCCACCAAATTTGTCAGGCACAATTTGCCCTTAGTGAAGCCATGTTGGCTGTCACCAATCACCTCCTCATTTTCCAAGTGCTTTAGCATGGTTTCCAGGAGTATCTGCACCATGATCTTGCCGGGCATAGAGGTGGGACTGACTGGCCTGTAGTTCCCCAGGTCTTTCTTTTCTCCCTTTTTAAAAATGGGGGTTATGTTTCCCCTTTTCCAGTCAGTGGGAACTTCACTGGACTGCCATGACTTCTCAAATATAATGGATAGTGCCTTAGCAACTTCATCTGCCAGTTCCCTCAGGACCCACGGATACATCTCATCAGGACCCATGGACTTGTACACTTTCAGGTTCCTTAGATGGTCTCAAACCTGATCTTTGATATTCTCCTACAGTGGGTGGTTCTTCATTTTCCCAGTCCCTGCCTTTGCCTTCTGTGATTTGGCCGGTGTGGATTGAGCACTTACAGGTGAAGACTGAGGCAAAAAAGTACTTGAGTGCTTCAGCCTTCTCTATATCCTGGGTAACCAGGTCTCCCGTTTCCTTCCAGAGAGGGCCCACATTTTCCCTAGTCTTCCTTTTATCAACGACGTACCTATAGAAGCTATTCTTGTTGCCCTTGATGTCCCTAGTCGGATTCAATTCTATCAGGGCTTTAGCTTTCCTTTCCTGATCCCTGACTGCATGGACAATTTCTCTGTATTTCTCCCAAGATACCTGTCCTTGCTTCCACCCTCTGTAGGCTTTCTTTCTGTGTTTGAGTTTGTCCAGGAGCTCCTTGTTCGTCCATGCAGGCCTCCTGGCGGTTTTGCTTGGCTTCCTCTTTGTTGGAATGCATCGCTCCTGAGCTTGAAGGAGGTAATCCTCGAACATTAACCAGTTTTCTTGGGCCTCACTTCCCTCCAGGGCTTTATCCCATGATACTCTGCCAAGCAGATCCCTGAAGAGGTCAAAGTCTGCTCTCCTGAAGTCCAGGGTAGTGAGCTTGTTGTGCGCTCTCCTTGCTGCCCTAAGGATCTCAAATTCTGCCATTTCATGGTCACTGCAGGCAAGGCTGCCCTTGAGCTTCACATTCCCCACTAGCCCCTCCTTGCTGATGAGAACGTCTAGCACAGCACCTCTCCTCATTGGCTCCTCTGTCGCTTGGAGAAGGAAGTTGTCACCAACACATTCCAGGAACCTCCTGGATTGCTTATGCCCTGCTGTGTTGTCTCTCCAACAGATATCGGAGTGGTTGAAGTCCTGCATGAGGACCAGGGCTTGTGAACGTGAGGCTGCTCCTATCTGTCTGTAGAAGGCCTCATCTATTCAGTCTTCCTGATTGGGTGGCCTGTAGCAGACCCCCACTGTAATGTCACCTGTCCCTGCCCTCCCTTTAATCCTGACCCATAAGCTCTCAGTCAACTCCTCATCCACCCCCAGGTGGAGCTCCATGCACTCCAGCTGGTCATTGACATAGAGGGTGACACCCCCTCCTCATCTCCCCTGCATGTCCTACCTAAAGAGCCTGTATCCTTCCATTCCAACACTCCAGTCATAGGAGCCATCCCATCACGTCTCTGTGATGCAGGTATGCGTACGTCTCTAACTCCTCTTCCTTATTCCCCATGCTACGTGCTTTTGCATCAAGGCATTTAAGTTGGGGCCCCAAGAAAGCTGACTGGAGTGGCTGGAATTCCTTTGTGCTGCTCTTCAGGTGCTCTCCTGCTGACCTGAGATCCTTCTCCAGGCTCTGGGCATCTATTGCTGGCGCTGGCATCAAACTGGTAGGAGTGGGATGGATTGAGGTTCCCTTCCCCTGGCAACTTTAAAGCCCTCTTCACCAGCTTGGCAAGCCTGTGACCGAAGACGGTCTTCCCCTTCTCTGACAGATGGAACCCATCAGCCCCTAGTAGACCAGGTTTCTCAAAGCAAGTCCCATGGTCTAAGTAGCTGAACCCCTGGCTGTGGCATCGGTCCTGTAACCATTTGTTGACTTGCCAGATTCGACTGGCCCTTTCAAACATCTTCCCTTTGACTTGGAGGATTGATGAATCCCTTATCACCGCTCCCAGTGCTCTGTAATCCTCCTTGATACTCATGAGACTGCTCCTGGCTGTCACTTGTGCCCACATGAAACAACAACAGCAGATAATAGTCAGTGGACTGTATGAGGCTTGGTAGTATGTTGGTGACATCCCTGATATGAGCCCCCAGTAAGCAGCACACACCTCTAGAGAGTGGGTCAGGTCGGCAAATGGGTGCCTCCGTACCTCTCAGAAGAGAGTAGCCTACTGCTATTACCCTTCGCCTTTTTTTTTTTAGTTGTGCTGGTTTTTATACAGGGAGCAGATGGAGCTGCCTTACTCAGCTCCAGCATCTCTGCTGGTGTGATGGGTATTTCCTCTTCAGTCTGCAGAGTGGTGAAGTGGTTCTGCAAGGGCACCTCAGGCTTCAGGGGAAGTCTCTTCCTCCTATTGGTCCGTGCTATTGCAACTGTCCATTCTTCTGCATTATTGGCCCCCCTCCTTTCGGTGTGAGCCGATGGGGAAGTTTTTGGCTGTTTAGCCATGGGCTGCGGGTCCACTGCAAACTGTGCTTGGAACCAGCTATCTAACTCCTTTTCATCCTCCCTGATGTTATGCAGCCTTCTCACCACCTCCTGCAGCTCAGCCACCTGCTGCAGGAGGTTCTCCACCTGGGCACATCTTTTGCAGGCAGCTCTGCTGCCTGTCCCTGCCCCAGGAGAAAGGTCTAGGCACTTCCTGCAGTCAAATGTCTTCACTGCAACCTCTTCCTTCAGCAGCTCTGTCTGGGTGGATAGTTTAAGAAGCTACATAGCAGACAATTGAGTGATTTGGGAATATGGTAATGAAATATGGACTCTTCCACTTTAAGCTTAGCAGAAGGTTTCAACTTGCTGGCACTTCAGTGAATTTTATGAATAGAATTTTATGGCCCCCATGAATATGTTGTATTCATCTCTGCAATAAAGAAATTGCAAATAACTTTGATACTAACTAGGGTGTTGAGGGGAAAAAGTCAAAGGGTGAATAAGAATGGAAAGTGAAATTACTTGCCTTTATCATCACAAACATCAATCCAGGAATATACCGAAAAACAAAGCACTTGATTTTTTTGGACTTGTCTTTTTTCCTGTCTTTGAGTGAGCATGGACAGTGCTGAGACTTCAGAAAGCTGCAACCCAGCTAACACATGCATTTTGCTTTCTTTCTTTGTCTCAGACAGAAGAATTCATACAGACTTAATATGACTGGTTAAGGTAAGACACTGAGTGAAAGGAAATGTGTCATGAAGGGTCACATGTTGAGAAGAGGCATGAAGAATGGCTACAGGAAGAAAAAAAAAACCACGAAAGAAAAAGTAAAAAGGTGTGGTCTTTTATTTAGTTCTAATTTTTAATTTTATTTTGATAGATTAATCCTGTTTGACATTAGCAGCCTTTTCTTCCCATATAACTGCCAGATTGGTGTCAATTCAAAGAAAAAAATAACAGTAACACTATTTAAACCCATATAAATGTTAAAATAAATAAAATGCTTTTGGAGCTAGGTAGTTTTGGAATTTACACATACTTTATACATATGCAATTACATGCAATTTTGCATTGTTCATCTTCTCCACAGTCTTCTCAGATCATGTTTACAAATGCTTGACCATTTAGTAAGGAGCTTGCCTTACTTTGTCCGCATTCTATAGGGGTTTTATGGCTACAGAGAAAATCAGCATCAAGAGAAATTAGTGTTATCTTTCATTCATGAACACCCACTTTTCATTTAAGATGTATTGCTCTTAGTATTACACGGAAGTATGTGCAGCATTTTAAAGTACAAGTTTATTTACTCACTGTAGCTTTAAATGTTAGGCACTCCCTGTTTAACGCTAGGTTTCCTGTGGAGAGTTTGAAAGGCATGGTCTTGGACTGAGAAATCTGCTGGACCATAACTTCCACATTACCAAAGCTGAACTCATATTTCAGCTTCAGTGGCATTACTCCTGTAAACAAGGCTAGTGAAATCCAGTTATAAGCTGAAAGAGATAAGAAATTTTTATTCTCCTTCATTTATCCTTTTCTGTGAAGTTGAAAACAGATGTGAGAATCACAGCCTTACTACCCATGACACTAAATGAGCCAGTGTTTCTGGCTAGATCCTGTGTAGAGAAGAAATCCTATCTATCAGTGTATAGGAAAGAATCAGAAGCCTGGTTTGCTATTACTATAAAGAATAAAGATATTAGGATTTTTTTAATTTTTATTTTTAAATTTTCTAGATAGCAGGACGAGAGAAGATTATTACTGAATACATTGTGAAAAGGAAGTTTAGGTGATGAGTTATGCAGTGCCTACATGATCCTTCTGGACCTTATCTGGGCAGGTCTTTTTAGAAATTTTTACTCATCCAGCTCTTTATTATTAAGTAAGTACAACCTCTCTCAACAGAAGTAACTCTGTTTCCAGTTCTAACTACAGTTGAGAGGCACTGGGGAAAGATTAAAAAAGACAAAAAAGTATTAATTATAAAGCAAATAAATAATTAAAGTCCAGAAAGTTTCCAGCATTCAATAATCTTTTATAAAAGATAAAGTAGGTTTTCCTGTCATTTTCACTGAATAGTAGAAATCAGCAAATAACAATTTTATTTTTTTTTAACTACCAAATGAATGACGTAGCATCTAGCCTTATGTGGTCAAACAGAACTCAGTACTAGTGCTTATGTTAATGAAGTCAGTTTCACTGTACTTGTAAATTTATAACTTCATAGTCATGAAATATTGTTGAGTTTTTTACACTGCCAAATTAGGAAAATGCATTGCTTTATATTTTGTCTGTTGTTCTCCCTTTTCGTAAAAGCACATTTTCCTATTTGTGGAACAGAGTACTTAACCTTGAGATTTCTTCAAAACCACAGTTGAGCAAAGTGTTGGCTTCTTCTGCGGGGTTAAATCCTGACTCAGTGGAAGTCAGATTTAAACCTTTCATTGACCTTGGTAGTATTAGGATTTCAAAGTTTTGAAATTTCGTAGGCTGGTCTTTCCAGGCTAAATACAGGCTGAACAAAAGAAATGTATGTGCACTTGTTCACCAACGTAGACAGTCAAGAAATACATTAGACTTGCAGAGTTTGAGCACAATCTTTTAAAACATTTTCTTCATACTGGTGCTATGGAGAGGTGTAAGACACAACAGTATGGAGCTCTTTCCCTAGTGTATCACACTGAGAGCATGAGCTGGGGTAATGGAGGATGAGGTTCAAATCCAGCTTCTGCTTGAGGCATTCTTTCACCTTCCCATGGAGAGTTTTAACTTTCAGATCATCCTGCTGTCTGCGCTGTTAGAGAGAACTGCAAAGATTTCAAAACAGGATTCTCTCATCACTGGGGTTGCACCAAAGCTAATTACACTGAACAGCATAATTAATTAAATTGTATTTTTTTCAGGGCTGCTTGGAAATCCCTAATGTGGCTTTGTGCAAGGAAGCATGAACATCCTCTACATCATACTTCAAGGTGCCTTAATTTTGTGGGGGATACTCTGTCATTAATTTTAGCAGAAATACATCCCCCTTCTGTTCCTCCTTGTGGCTGACAAAACAAATGACAGTGTTGTGCTTGTACCTGTTTGCTATTCTGTCCATTGAACGTTTTGCTTCTTCCAGATGGACTTTCCCAGTTAAATGCCACAGTCCAAAATGACTTGCAGTAAAACATCCTTCTGGATGACATGGGCTCAGACTGCTCCAGGCAGGAAGGATTCAAATCTGAGTTGCCACACTTCAATTTAGAAATTTTACTCAAAACCCTACAGGTCTGCAAGCATCACTTTTTCCTGTTCTGTGAGATGTGAAGGAAAGTATTGACCTAACTGACCTTATTCATCAGATATTTCATGCCTCAACCCTCTTACACCCCAGGGCCTTTTAGTATGTGTCTAGATGGTTCCGTACAGCACTGAACACAGAGAAATATACTACCATTCGTAGAAGAAGCAATACAGCTCTATTGATGTGCCTACTTCTGTCCAAGCTATTTTTAAAACACCACTGTCAAAGAAGAAAACTTTAAGCATAGTTATTCCTGGTTATACTGAGGTATCAAAGAAGAAGCTTTTATCTAAAACAACATAACCAAGGTGAAAATATTGACCTTCCTGTCTTTGAGGAGCTCACTTTCCTTGTAGTATGAATTCAGAAAATAGTCTCATAGTCCAGGTTTTTCTTAAAAACACTTGAATGCCCACAGTGACCAATAATATTCTCTGTTCAGGATTGGATAAGACCAATTGGTTAACACAGTCCAGATTTCTTCAATAAGAAGTAAAATTGAAATATGAGATTTAATCTGGAATTGCCCATAAATCTTCTATTCTCAAATAGTCCAAGAGAGTAGACCAAATACTGTGTTGCAGACAAAAACCTCACCAACAAGCATCAGACAAATATCCTTCAGTCTCTCCTAAAGGAAAATGTCTGTTAGCTTTGAATCTAGTATTGGATTAATTCAGAGTAGCAAGGGGTTAGCAAGTCATAGCAAAAGGTTTTTTGTCAGGAATAATTTCTGATTTTTTTTTTTAATATATCTTTAAATCACATTGTAGTTGCACAGTAAAACGGTTTATGTAGGTGTATAGAATATCTTGCAGCAGTACTAAGCAGTGCAGAGCCTAAGCGATGGCCATCTCCTGATAAAAGAGAACTATGATGAAAGTGATTTCTTTTCAGAAGTTTTGTTTTGTGTACATGATGGGTACCTTATAAGGGGACAAGGTACATGAGGAGGAAAGTACACCTTAAATCTAACAATGCAAAGTTCTTCAAGCTGTTAATTGTTTTGGGTTTTTTTTTCTTTGTTGTGATGAAATTTTGAAATATCACCTTCATACAAAAGGCACTGAATATTTTGATAGCCAGAACCTTTTGCCTATCATTTCTCCACTCTTCTCCTGCATTTCATGGAACCTACATAAGTGGAGAAATTGTGAAGTGTAATGAATGCTCCATTTTTCAGGTATTGACTTGTGAAAAACTTTACTAGTTTTTACAAGAATTTAGTGTTTCATAACAGAAACTGCAGTCTGCTGCCATCCCTGGGAAGAGTTAAGAAACTTCTTTACTTGTTAACACGGGGAGATGCAGACCACCCCACAAGTATCTTTGTCACAAATATTCTACACTCTATTATGCGCCATTCTTTCCTTGCTTAATTACTAAAATATCTTGAAATGATAGGTTCAGTTTCCACTATAGATGTTTCCAGTAAGCTCATTATTGTGGGTTGACTGGTTGCAGTGCTGATGGATATGGAGCTTGTTGGCTCTGGTGCAGGACAAGAGGCGTGTTGTTAGCCCAAACCTGACTGTGATGTGTTGTTTCCAGGGCAGAAACACTGATTGGGAGATTGTTTTGAATTGTTTTATTATGATGTTGTCTTTCTCAAGGAATTAATTATACGCAAGTAGAACAATGATAATATGTGACAGCCGTGGCTGCTGCTATGCTGCTCCATTACATCTTGTTTACAGCAATGAACATGAATTGTGTTCATGCTAGTTGTTCTGTGAGGCATGAAACATTGGCTTTGGCAATGGGAATAGTCTGCATTTTTTTAAATAAAACTCAATAGTTTTGAGTGTCCTGAAGTTTCAAAGTTTTCTGGGGAGAAGAGAGCAGAAATGAAAGATTTTCTTACTGATAGCTATAGGAAATCTCTGCTGAGCCAGGGTGCCCTAAGGCAGCAGATAAGACACATATGTTTACAGAATGTGAATTAACCTAAGGAAGACAAATGGCCTTGTGAACTGGACATCTGGCTCAGATTTAAGAGATCTGGGTTCAGTTCTGCCATGGATTTCCTTGAGCAAATTGTTTAATCTCTGTACTTTGGTACCTCATCTGTTAAACAAGGTAGAACAATCCTTTTGCCTGTCGCAGCTAATAGCTATTTAGGCCTGAGATTGATCCTTGCTCTCTGTTCCTACAACACTAAGCACAATAAGACCCTGGTCCTGGTGGGCCCCATCAGGTTCTGCTACAATACAAATGAGTGCTAATTTTAAAGCTATGCAGAATATAGAGATACTTAATTGGTATCTTTTTTACTTTTTTTTTTTTTTTACATTTATTTAGCAGAGTGTACTGCACTTTAGAAAAGGGAAGTATGTGGCTGTGAGTAATTTATTAGAGAGGATAAAGGGGAAAAGACTAGCAGAAAAAGTGGAGATAGAGTATGCAGTCTTTTATACTGAAGTTATTTGAGAATTGAAATTCAGTGGGTTTTTTAATGGTGCAGTAAGGATATCTGAAATTTGGAGCTGATTAGGGCCCTGGACCTGGGATCCCTGCCCAAAGGAATAAAGAGCCAGCTATGACAGAAAAACAGAGGCAGGGAAGCTGGATAGAGAAGAATTGAGTATTGCACACTGTTATCCCTGCTGGATAGATCATGTGCCTGCTGGCAGACTCAACTGAGAAACTGTTAAAAACAAACAAAAAAAACCAACACTTAAGAGCAGGGGAACTGTTTGTCTTACAGGGAGAAGCTTTGATGCAGTGTTTATCGAGAGGTAAAAGGCTTGGAAGAATCTCGAGGCATAATTTGCTGCTTTTTTGGCCTTTTTTTTTAGGACGATTTCTAAGAATTGTTGTTTATAAACTGCCACAACAAAACATTAGGATTCAATTTCAGAGGGCTTTATTGAAATTAGGAAGTCAACACAGAATAAGGAAATTTGCTTAAAAGCAAATTTTCTTGAAACTTTTGTGGGTTAAACTTCACAAAGTCTCATTTTCATTTACCAAGTAATGAAAACATTGAGGGGAAAAAAAATAAAGAAGGCAAAAAATGGCAGGGCCACCTCTGTATATGATAGAAATCAGTGCTGAACCATTAGAATTGGGGGAGTACTGCTGGTTTTAAGAGAGCTGATGATGCAATCTGAAGTGAAAAATATGTCTGCATTTTGACTTTTTCTGTACTCTTAGGGCAAATCCAGGCAATGCAGACTAATGGGATGTGGTAACCACCAGTAAAACTAAAGGAGCAAACTGATTTGTCACAGTCTTGGAGATGCAGAACAACTGTAATAAGGTTTTGTCTCTGTAACCATCCATCTTTCAAGTAGAACACTGAAACCATAGGTAGTTTTTTAAGAAAATGTTGTTATAGTACAAATGAAGATGGGTGGATCCACTTTGCCACCTTTTACTTCGCCTTGTGTAATATCAGCTTCTAGCTTTTGTTTGGTTAGAGAGAAGAATCAAGGTTTTTTAAATTTAATAATTAACTTTTTCCTGCCTTTTCTGCTTCAATTTAATTAACTATGTATTGAGCAGAAGCAATACAGGAAGAGTACTTGGTTAACACAAAAGGAGAAGATGCATGTTTCTTTCAGACACTTCCATGCAAAAAGAAAGATTTCTTCAGTTACTAATAAAGGAACAGGGGTGTAGGGGAGAAGGTCTGGGGTTGGTTTGTTTTAATATTTTAATAAGTTTTCACTATTTTTAATTTTAAGTATCTCAGCAGCAGAAGAACAACTCCATCTGTCAATCTGGAATCACAAAGAAAGAGAGAGAAAAGTTAAAAAAGAGTCTTTAAAACCTAAGCAGTACAAGGCATTGCTGACTTTCTAGCTCTCCCTGTTCTAGAAGATACAAAAGTTAAGATTTAAAGTTTGTTCAGGAAGATTATACCATTAGAAACCATTTTCACATACAGCAGTTCAGAGAAGAGAGGGGCATGGATGACTTCAGCGTAGTGAATCAATTAGGCCAATATCTCTGAAAAGCCACCAAATATTTTGAATATGTAAGCAGACAGGAACAGAAAATACATGTATCCAATATATACATAACATATTATGCCTCAGGAGAGCTTTTATCCTCAGGCTGTATTTTAGCTAACATAGATAACATGAATGTATAGTTGGAGTGGTCTACCACTGGGTTGAAATGACTGCCCACACATACCTTGTTACTCTATTAGCTAAACAGGGTGCAGTATTTCATAAAAAAGTTTTTGGAGTATAGGCTAAGCCTGAAGTGCCAATTTCTTACTAATGCACAATAAATCCTGCTCTTTATCTTTTTTGTAATTCTAGTGAGAAATATTGCTAATATTTGTGAGATTTAAAAACTTCTCTGAAACCCTCTGTGGTGTAAATCTGAGTTTCTCTGCGTGCCCACGTTCAGGGTAAGAAAGTCTGAACAGGTTTTGAGGTATCAGACCTAGCAAATGCAGGTAGGCAATTCTACCTGCCCATGGGGCTAAATACAACCCTGGGAAACCCATCTAATTGGGGATTTGGGCTCTCAGTTCAAGATTCAGACAGTAATCAAGAGCATCTACTTCTAACACTGTCTAGGTCTCTAGTTCCTTGAGACAGAAATTGCCTGAGCTCTCAAACATGGATTTAGCTGCTGAGGAGATAATGTTCGTTTTCCAGCTGAGTTCTCTTGCTATATGACTTTAGACAGATAGCTGCCCAATTCTGCTTAAATCCCTAAAGAAGTCTACAATGCTGGTCATTGCGCTGATCCACACAGACAGATGCATCAGACAGTGGGTGGTAGAAAGCAGCAGAACAAAGTGACTTTTACGAATACCCCAGGGACATTTTTCCCCAGCAGACCTTCTTGCTGTGAATGAATTTGACTCCCATATACCAGGAGAAAGGCTTCAGCATCAGGATTGTGAGATACCAGAGACATGTAAATTCACAGTCCTCGTGGTGAAGTGACACTGTCATACATTGAAGAAAGTGGGTCCCAAGTAAGGAGGGCTAGCCGAAGAGATGCGGATGTAAGATACAACCAGGACTGAGGTCTGGGGCTGAGTTCTCTCTTCCAGGAGAAAAGCAAATTGTTTGCCCACTTGCCTTCTTTCCCTGTGACTTTTAAATTCCCAGCTGCAATTTTGCTCAGATTCAGAGATGAAGAGTCTTCTCCATCTTTTCCTGCATGTGTTATAGCCTTGTACTAAGGGCATGCAGGACATGTAAGGTCAAATCACCTCCTGGGTGAGGAAAGCCCACGATCCAATTCTCCTTCAATATTTTTCCAGTATAGCAGTGGATTAAATATAGGAAGAGATCTTATTTGGAGGGAATGACCCTGCTTAATGTCTGACCTAGCCATATTTACTTCAAATAAGTCCAGAGAATCTTTTTAAACTTTCAGGTAAGTCAACCAAAAAAAAAAAAAAAAAAAGTAGAGAAACCATTTCAAATGCAATGACAAGCAAAAGGAGCTGTCCTTAATAAAATGCTGCATTATACCTTCCAGAAAAAATACCTTACTGATCCGTCATCACAGCACAGCAACATGGCATTTATTTCCTCTCTCTAAAGTGTCAGGGACAGAGCATCAGCTGTGAATATCAAAATCAGTGGAAGTGTATCAGTTTAAAACTCATCTAAGAGTCTGGCCCTTTATTAGAAGTATTATTAGAGCTCTCTTTTTTGCAGTTATCTTTCAGAAAACCTGGCAACTTGGGGTTATCATTTTCCAGATCCCACCATCTTTCTTTGCAGAAGCAGCCTGACTTGCTGTACAAATGTCATGAGTTCCACAGGGAGCTTCAGACCTTTGAATGTCGCAGAACGGTCTATTATTTAGTACTGCTATAAGATAATCTTTTCAACTGCTGTTTTCTAGTGAGAATTCTCAAAAGACGAACCTATAAAGAACAGATGCCAGTTTTCAGTCACTCAGGAATTTTGTCAGTTAAGTGACTTTTACCTTTATCCACTGGGACTTTGATTTTCGGACACAGATATCAAGCTAACAGAACATGCTATCACTGACAGGTCTCATAAAGGTTTGTTCCTTTTTCCTTTTCTTTCCATATTTTTACAATTCAAAGAACACCCAGTACCTTCATCTGTCTATTGTTTCTGGGAAGAGTGCTACCAAGAACAGTTTTAAATACATTCTTAACGCAGAGCTGTAAGTAATTAAATACGTAAGAGGGTAGAAGACAGGATTTTGAAGTATAGTCACATTTCCTTTTCTCCTTAAATAATGCCATCTATGTGTGAGAGCAGTAAGGTACATTCTGTCTGCAGCAAATGCTCTCTCTGCAGGATGTGAGTTATAATAACTTGCTGAGCTGAAGTTGCCTTTTTCAGACAAAAAACCCTGGACATATGCATGCATGTTTTCTTCAGAGAAGTTCGCCAAAAGGCATATCAAAGCAAAAAATAATGAATAATATTACTAAGGTATGGTTTGTAAGGTTCTTCCAGGTGTAACTGGTTTGGGTGCAAGAGAAGTGAGAAGCAGAGTGGAACATGACAGCTCAGACGTACGTGGGTCTTTTTCCTGATGCTGGGTTGAACAGAGGATGTCCTGTCTCCAAGCACTTTTGTTTTAAAGTTACTGGCTACATGAGAGCTTAGAGTGGGTCAATATGCACATTGTATCATATTGTCATCTCTCTAGCTGCCATGATTTAGTGTTGCCGCTGCCCGTAACACATTCCATCAGTGTCCAATATTCTCAGTGGAGTCGAAGAGGCAGCAGGGAAACCAAGAGCAGAAGTGGACTGTGCACTGTATTCTCATCACTTCTCATATCAGCATGACTTCTCATAGCAATATGGATATTTACAGGAGTTAGTTGTCAAGGGATACCATACATGTAATCTTCTCTACTGAGGGCTGGGAAACCATGTTTTCTCCAGTGAAGATCTTTTTTTCTATTCCAAATGGGAGTTTTAATAAATGGTCAAGCAAAGAAAGTACAGGAAAACGCTACGCATGTTATTAAGCTCAGTGTTTTCAACAGGGTGCAGCCTCCCTCAGTATGACTTGCATTAAATGATTGCATTTTTCTGAAGAGTCTTAAAATTTGCCAAGTAGGAAGTTACAAGGCTTATTTAAGAGACCGTGAACCTACACAGAAAGATCTTCTACAAAAAATTATAATTTCAAATAGCCAGGCCAGGTTATGCTCCATCCTATTGGTTTCATTATTTTTATCTCTGTGTGATCTTGTTATTATAAGTGGAAAAGCATCTCAGTTCAAAATCTTTATTGCATTTGGGAAAACCAGAAGTCAATGCTTAATGCAGTTCATAAATCAAAAATGCTGTTAGTAATATATTCCCTTTTAAAGCTAAGTATTGAAAAGTCCAGTTACTATTTTAAAAACAGAAGAAAAATATTACTCCAATATTTCAATGATCTCATAATGAAAGTTAAAAAACAATGTACACTGATTCATTTTTATTATTTTCCTTAAGGAATTTATGAGAATTATGGCAATTATTCCAGTCAAATACAGGAACTATTTGTTTTGTTTGTTTGTTTAACTATGACAAAACAATTTTGCCAGCTTAATTTCTGTAGTATGTTTCCAGGAAAAAGAAATAGTTGTATATTTTACTTTAAGCTCTCGAATGGCATTCTGCTGCATTGGGAAGTAGCTTTTCTGATGTTATGTTGAATACGTCAAATGAACCAATAATAAACCACTGACCCTATAATTTGGCAAAACTACAATGTTCACTTTAAGTAAATTTATTTTCATACAAAGATGGGTTTCTTCACTTGAGATATCAGTAGATATATTGCTATACGAATCTCTGCTTCTCCACTTCGAAAATCACTTTGTTTCTACTGCTTTACATAGTGCCAATCAAAAAGCAATGCCACCTCAAATGCAAAAATGCCATGACAATGCATCACAAATTTAATCTGATTCAGTGATGATACATTTATCCTGCTCATAGTCAAAATACACTTGCTGGAGTCACTAGTTTCCACAAGTGGACACACTTAAAATAACATGTAAAGTTTGAATAAGCCTCTTAATATCTAGGCTCTGGCAGTTTTGATGTATTCACTGAGCAGTGTGGACAGGGAGTGAATTATGCCATCACACTAGATTCTCTAGTAGGTTTACAGTGTCCTGGAAAAGTATATATTGTTTTACGGGGGAAAAAAAAATGGGAAGAGGAAATTTTCTTCCTTACAGTTGCTAATACAAAATTGCCTTAACTACTTTTTTGGGCATTTTTTATCACACAGCTTACACCCAGATACATTTCTTATGTCTACTTGAAGATAAAGTTTCTTTAGAGATAATAGGTCATGTTCAACTGTATGAAAATCAGAAAAAATAAGAGTTAATGTGTGTCAGTTCACAGCGTTGTGGTTTTTGTGGTGCATTCGGCAGTCTTGAAACACAAGTTGTGTTTTATTCATCATGAAACAGCAATCAATTTGAATGACAATGAAAACTCAGTGAAAACTTGTTGCCACTCATGAAGTATCAGTTTGACTTTAACTTCTCCAGGACATAATATGTTCAGTTGCTATTCTCATATTTTACAAAATGTGTTCCTAAATTATTCTGCCTCAGATTACTTTTCACAGATGTCTGTAGAAGTAATTGTCTCATATAGAAAGAGGCTTAGTTAATCAGACAGGCTGGTTCTGTTCGAGTTTTACTATTAAATTCATTCAACTATCTATGTGTTTTGAAATTCTGAGGTACACAAAAACTGCTACATGTTATAAAGGCTAAATATATATTAGAACTGAGATTAAATTTAAAAAGAAAAAAAAGAAAAAAACAGAAAAATATTTCCTAAAACCCTATAAATAGAAAGCAAATTTCTGTATCACAGAAGTCCTTAATTTTGCCAAATTTTCTCTTTGGAGTAAGCTAGGGAGATTTATCTCATGAACTAGTCTTTCTGATTTACAATAAATTTGCTTTAATTTACCACCATACCTGGAGCCAAGAGGAGGTAGGTGGTGTGTTCCAAATACAGAAACAGAAAAGCATTCTCAAAGAAGGAATAGCAAAGTCATTTGAATAAATCAAAACTCTTGTATCTAATACTCTCGAGAGAGGGACTCCATACTTCAGTGTTCTTGTTCTGCGTTCTTGGATGTACAGGTTGTCCAAAAATCACTACCTTCCACTTTAAAGTTTTCTTTCCCAAAAGAAATATTTTGTAATGGAATTTTGTAATGTGTATTTGGTAATGATTTTTAAGGTAACTGTTTATTTTCCATATTTTTTTTTCCTATAAAAATGTCCTGTGAATCTAGCCAGTTTTGAATAAATATCTAGAATGAAAGATTTTGTTTAAAAGCCTTCCAAGGCATTTTGAGTTTAAAAGGCACAATAACTTGGTACATATTCTGAAAAAAATGATACTCAAAGTTCAGGAAGCCAATGTTTTCTAGTGTCAGTCGAGGTGAGAATCCTTTCTGAAGCTCTATAGGCTCAGTTGTAGAATAATAGAATCATAGAATCATAGAAGAGTTGAGGTTGGAAAACACCTTTAAGATCACGTCCAACCATAAACCTAAACCTAAACCTGCTAAGTCCACCACTAAACCATGTTTCTAAGCACCTCATCTACATGACTTTTAAATACCTCCAGGGATGGGGACTCAACCACCTCCCTGGGCAGCGTGTTCCAATGTCTGACAACCCTTTCAGTGACGAAGTTTTTCCTAATATCCAATCTAAACCTCCCCTGACACAACTTGAGGCCATTTTCTCTTGTCCTATCACTTGTCACTGGGGAGAAGAGACCAACATCAACCTCGCTACAACCTCCTTTCAGGTAGTTGTAGAGAGAAATAAGGTCTCCCCTCAGCCTCCTCTTCTCCAGACTGAACAACCCCAGTTCCCTCAGCCGCTCCTCATAAGACTTGTGCTCCAGACCCCTCACCAGCTTCGTCGCCCTTCTCTGGACACGCTCCAGCACCTCAATGTCCTTCTTGTAGTGAGGGGCCCAAAACTGAACACAGTGTTCAAGGTGCGGCCTCACCAGCGCCTTATCAGACAAAGTCAGAATATTCTGGTTTACTGTTCCAAGAGAAGTTGGAAACGGTAAAACAAAAGGCCCGCTTCCAAATGTGCTGCTTTTGGCTGGGGTAGAGTTAATTTTCTTCATAGTAGCTAGTATGGGGCTGTGTTTTGGATTTGTGCTGGAAACATTGTTGATAAAGCAGGGATGTTTTAGTTACTGCTGAGCAGGGATATTCCATACCATATGACGTCATGCTCAGCATATAAAGCTGGGGGAAGAAGAAGGAAGGGGGGGACATTCAGAGAGATGGTGTTTGTCTTCCCGAGCAACCGTTACACGTGATGGAGCCCTGCTTTCCTGGAGATGGCTGAACACCTGCCTGCCGATGGGAAGTGGTGAATGAATTCCTTGCTTTGCTTTGCTTGCCTGCGTGGCTTTTGCTTTACCTATTAAACTGTCTTTATCTCAACCCATGAGTTTTCTCACTTTTACTCTTCTGATTCTCTCCCCCATCCCACCTGGGGGGAGTGAGCGAGTGGCTGTGTGGTGCTTAGTTGCCAGCTGGGCTTAAACCATGACACCTACCAAACCGGACCCATAAAGGACTGACAGCAACACTAAGTGTCTCAGGCTCCGCATCTTCTTTCTCACCATCCTTGTTGCCACTGTCTATGCAACTGCCCATGAGGGCTCCATTCAGTTATCTCATGACCTCAGCAATGTGACGTCACTCAACTTTCATGTGAAAAACAGAACCCACCCAACTAACAAACAAAACCCCATGGTCTTAATAGTGAATACGCTGTTACATCCCTTTTCTTCCAATAATAATTCAATTAAATTCTGTAATATGTCTATTAATTGTCTTCCAGGCTATGTTTGTTTCTTCTTTCCCACTTTTGTCCCACTAAGTAAGCCTTCTTGTCCATTGTATTTTAAAGCTAGTTTAAGTATACCTATTCTAAACTGGATTCTGCAATGAAAACCTTTATCTTCTATATCACCTAACCCACAAGCATCTTTCTCCTCATCTGCATCAGTACCTATTTCCAGAATTAAGCATATGATGGTTCATTTATAGCTCTCACACCCTTGAGATATAAACAGGGGAAAGTATAATTGGCAGTGAGAATTTTGAAGTACCTTTATAATTTAGGAACATGAGTCCAACTGAGCTTCAGGGACACTTTGGTTTCTTTAGTCACGGAGGCATTTATAAATCAAAGTAATTTATGTGTTTGTAAGCTTGTAAACCAAATAAGATTAAATGGTTCCTGCAGTAGCAAGGGACTTGGTCTGATGAACCAGGAAGACTTTTTCAGTCCTATGTTCCTAAAATATAGAGACATAAATGAAGAAGTGAACATGATTACATTAAGAGTCTCCACATCTTATATTGAAATAAAGCCACTTGTGTTCTCAAGAATCTCTTCCAGACCCATTCTCCATAAGAAAGCAACACATTTCTCTGGGATCTCTTGGTAATGGGAAAAAAAATCACATATAAGTCCTTGAAGAATATACAAGACCAGTTTAAAAATAAATGGAATATAAATAAAGATAATAAAGCAATAAAGAAACCTACAACAGCTACAGAAATAGAGTTGAAAAAACTACAAACAACAAAAATAAAATCTAAGTGTGCACCTGTAATAATCCTGACTGGAAGACCATTGTGTTCAGAGGAGGTAGTGATTCACCTAATTGGTAACCTGAGCAGGTGCAGGAATCCTGTGCTGTGCTGTGCCACACTGTGCTGCACGACACTGTGCTGCACATACAGCACGGCCTTCAGACCCATGTTGTGCCTCACACATCACTCCGTCACAGGATGAACTTGACTGGTTAATGGTAACAGAGGAGCCCGCATGCAGCTCCCACCTGCTACTGGTGATTATGTCACCTGTGGGGTCTTGCCTTTGTCTAAAAGTGCAGCAACAAGTTCTTACGTGAACATTCTTTCTGTTTGACAGTAGAAATGATGAGCATCTCAAATGACCAAAATGGGAGAACCTCTTTCTTCCATGGATGGGGTCTGCACAGTATGCTGCATGGATTGAAGGTCTGCTTAATGCTGCACAGCTTGGCATTCCCAGTATCTAAAGGATTGTAAGAGTCTCTATATTATTCTCTCTTTCTTCATAGTATTAGCTCTAAAAAATAGCATTTAAAATGATACTTTGTGGAATATGGAAACTTTTCTCACTGGAATCATAATGGACCAGCACTTCCCAGTGCAAAACAACATCCCATGCAGTATCTCAGAGGTGGTCGTGCTTACAGACAGTAAATACAAAGGATTATATTCCCAACCAGGTGAAATAGCACTTCCTTGCCATGCCAATATCTAGTGTGCAGGCTTTCCATTATGTTTCTGAACATGAAGAAAGACAAAAAAGAAATTAATAAGAGTAACTATGTCCATACAAGGAAGTATCTTACATGTCATGTAGGGATTATGCATTTTGTAATAGACAGGACAAATACTTTTACATTATTGATAAAAAGGTATCATTGAATATGGTGAGGTGAATGCCTCATGGAAGTTCCTTAACAACTTCCTGATAAGCAGTTTTCTACTGTATAGGACTAGAAAACTTAGTAGGTTGATCTGATGAGTCAGCTAATATATAAAAGTTTCGTCCTGTAATGGAAAAAAAGAATAAATATGGATTCTTGAAGATTATTCACGATGTGAAAAGGTTTCTTAGGTAGCCACAGGATACAGACATAGGGGTGCTGAAGAACTAGAGTGCCTTCAGTTAATGAGAAAAGTCCTCTGACCAAGTGAGTAACATGGAGACACAGGATATTTTTCAGAAAATAAAAAGCTGTGACATCTACGGAATGGAAACTGTTGGATCACCTTTACTGAAATGATAACATGGCAGATCTTTGGGGGGATTTTTTTAGTTCTCCAAATATAAAATTAGGAAGCATTGTACTCATAGATATTGCTGTTCCAAATTGAGGACTAGAGATACAGATCACAGTACCCCAAAATTTTTGAAGTCTTTAGGAAGACCAGATGAAGTGAAAGTGAGAAAGGGCAAACATAAATTTATCATTCACTGCAAAGTTACGTGAATTCCACTAAATCTTAGAGTACTGTCTACCCAACATGCAGACATAAAAAAAAAAATTCCTCTTGTAGAAGCCGTGTGTATAGAATCATAGAATCATAGAACCATAAAATCATAGAATTATTTAGGTTGAAAAAGACCCCCAAGATCATCGAGTCCAACCATTAACCTAACACTGCCGAGTCCACCACTAAACCATGTCCCTAAGCGTCACATCTACACCTCTTTGAAATAGCTCCAGGCATGGTGACTCAACCACTTCCCTAGGCAGCCTGTCCAATGCTTGACAAGCCTTTCAGTGAATAATTTTTTCTTACTATCCAGTCTAAACCTCCCCTGGCACAACTTGAGGCCATTTCCTCTCGTCCTATCACTTGCTACTTGGGAAAAATATATAACAGTTCCTCTAGTTTTCTAGCGTGACCAAAAGTAGTCATCTTCTGACCTCCTACTTAGAGATGCTCTTTTCTGTTTGGCACTGTGATCCATCTTCTGTGGTGATAACTCAGGCAAAGCCATTTAGACATTGTGGTCATGCTGGCACAGTCACAAAATGGTATAAATGGAAGCCTTGCAAGCTTTAAGCAGAAAAGTAAATCAAGTTATCAATAACGAGATGACAGATGATGTACCAGCACATGGAATATTGATTAGAGATTGGTGTGTTTGAAGACACCTATGGCAGAAATTGAAAGGTCAAGGGGAAGGCAATTAAAATGGTTAGAAATACCTTGCTTTCAAAGGGGTGCCAGCCTACAAGACTGTGATGCTTGTAATACTCTCAGGCTTGCTTGGGGCTAGAGATCACACAAACTGATCTGTAAAAGAACAGGTGAATGACTGGTAACTAGCTAGCATTAATTTTCATGACATCGCAAGCAATCTTCAGTCAGGAGCTGATCTAGTTTCATTCCTCTTATATAAGACCCCTGAGCCCAGAGTTTCACAGCCCCAAAGCAGCCGTAGGCATCTATACATACACATGCAGAAAAAAATGTGTGTTTCAGATGACTGAAGTTGGAAATTTTCAGTTCTAATCAAACAGGGTTATTATTTTTATGAACAAAGGACACGAAGGAATCACAGAGATTAAATGATACAAGTAACAATTTATTCTGTCCAAACAAGTAGTGTTACATGTGGGAAATATTCATAAATCAGTATTCATTACGGTTCTGCTTCTGACTAATTAGCTTTACACACTTTCAGCTAAAATGTCATAAGTGTAACAGATAAAAGTGCCCTGCAGGAATTCAGGAATAACCCTTACTTTATTATGTTTCCTGTCCAATGATAATTTCTTCCTTTGGAGAAGTGAACTCTACTGCCTCAAGTGACAAAGCAACATTATCACACTCCATTTTGTAGCACACAGACCATTGTTCAAATGGAATTATTTGAATGGAGAAAAAACATCAATATTACTAAACATTAAAATATTACTGAAGTGCCCAGGTGTGAAGAGCAGAGTAATGGGAAAAAATGAAAAGCAGGAAACCTTTACTCATAGTGAACTGTGCCTGACCCAGCACATTTATGATGAGTGTCTTTGGTTAGGGATGGAGATTGATTTAAGATATCTAGCTGAATGAAACATTTATCTTTCTCTTAGTTTTGAGGTAAGGCTTTAGTGTCTTTACTGTCCCATCTATGATTTGCTAGTTCACTTAATTAACTCTGACTGCTCTAGACTAGTCTTTCTAGTTACCCTTTGAACTTGAGTGTTTGTTTTTCATGGAAAAAATATGTATGTATTGATGTATTTGAGGCACAAATCTTAGAATCCCTTAAGGGAATAACTCTTTTTTTTTTTATAGGGATGAGGAACTTGTCACTATGATGAAGAGAGAAGGACTCTATCACTGTTACCAAAAAGGCAAAATTGCAGGCTAGAAGAAAGGAAGAGGGTAAATTACCGGGACAGGTAAAGAAAGAAAAGAGAAAGGATAGGTAATACACAGCAGATTCATTAAATGATAGAGAATAAAAAGTCACAGTTCAGCTGGCAGCTAGCTGAAGTAACTCTAATAGATAAACTAGGGAGGCCACAAAAAGGTGTGTAGTTAGAAACAGTTAAGGCAAAGTGCTTACCTTGCATTTAATGAGATGAATAGTCTGAACTTAAAATACCTATGAGCATTGTAAAATAACTTAGAATGAAAACTGTAAACAGAAAAGTATGAATGAAAACTGGTAAATTTTTAAGATGGGAGGACAGTTTCCTCTGTTCAGTGCTATTCGATGGATTCTAAAAATAACTTGGCTGAGAGTTTGTAAAGGGACAGGCTTTGTTTTCATGATTCAAATGAGATAATTTATCTAGATTATCTACTTCAAATATCAAAGCAAGACCAAAAGAAAAATGTTGGTTTTAAACATGAAAAAACAGTCACTGTAGGACATACAGGAAAAGACTTGGACCATCTTCACAGTTAACAAGTTAGTGTGATCTGCTCGTGTGATGTCATGGCAAAAATGTCTGACATTATGTATAGATTTAGTGATGCAAAGTCATGAAGTCAGAACTGCCTGTTACCTTAGAGTGTCAGATAACAAGATGAAGGGGGGGGCTGGATGTTGAAGTTAGCAAGCACAAATGGGAAAATATCATACAATTTTAACAAATATTGACTTCAATAAGTGAAGCACTTTATCAAATAGTGTGGTAAAGACCATCGCCTTGCCCCCTGCTTCCCCCCTGCCTTTCCCTTCTTGAAGTTGTTAAATTGAGAAATTGTGTCTCTCTGAACACACCGTTTATTTCAGCTGCAGTTCTTAGGTCATATGCAGGAATCACTGGATGAATTTTATGCCTTGTGACAGAATCAGTCACACAGATGTAGGTTCAATAGGTGTTCATATAGCCAATGCACTGAAAATACTTTTTTTGCAGTTGGGAAATAATAGTTCAATTTAATGAGAGATGCTTAAAGTGATTGTTTAAAAATATTTGATCCAAATGGTGCAGTTTTCACAAAGACTGAAGCCTAAGGAAAACCAACAGCTGTCACTGAGACTGCATTTTCCCAGTGTCTTGTGAAAAGCATCCTTCAGACAACCAGTCATTCAGAAGAGTTATACTGTTCCATAATTGTAAACTGTGGAAGCTATCACAACGTAGTCTCCGTAATAGTTACAGTGGTTAACAACTAGTGGTTAGCAATCAGGAGAGAGGATATACTTTTCTTTGTACTTATTGTTTATTTAGATTAAAGCATTACATACTGTGATGGAGAGAAAGAGACTTCACTGTAAGGTTCAAATTAACAATTTGTTTGAACTTCACTCACAGGTCCAATATGCCACTATTGCAGGTTTTTATAGATACAATGGAGGAATGCACTATTGCAATGAAATACACTACTACAACCTACAAGTGATTTCCAGAATGTACTAACACAAACCACAAGCGCGCTAGATATTAATACGTTAAAAGAGTGCACTAATCACGATCTTAAAGCATGCCAAATACTATACGTGTGTTTCTTAATCACTTACCCTCTCTCTCAGGTAAGGCCCCTTAATCCCTAGGAAGTTACCTTGTACAGCGTCCTGGACAAGGGGGGAAGAATCTCCTACGGGCCAGCTGTGTCGTTGGAAAAAGACTTCTTCCTTTTCTGCCCAAACCTTCCGGTTTTTATTCCCTGACTTGATGGGTGGGGGCAGGATTATGCTTGAATATTTATCATCTCTGGTGCCATGATGGCTCCTTAGTCTGTATGGCTAATTTAGTGATGTTTAGCACACAAAGTTACTGAATCGTGGTGGAATGGTACTCGGGGCATTTTGTTTTTATGGGATCATTCACGGCTCCATTCGGGTTTTGGCAGTGTTCAGGCAACCCCAGGCTGAGCCGTCTCCGCAGCTCCCCCCAACTAATCTCTGCATAGGTAAGGATCTGTCAAGGTGAGACAAAGCTGACTCGAATCACAGCTCCCTGCATCTCACCTTTGTGCTCTGAAACTGGTTTAGCCGGGTGATCCCATACACATACCCATTAATTAAAGAATAAAATATTATTAAAGGTGATGCTACTTTCTTCATCCTCACCTTTGATAGTATCTATTTTAAAAATGTAACACCTCTACTTGTAATCTCTGTAGACCAAATCTGTATTTATAAAGGAAAAATACATAATATTTTTCTCAATTCTAGATAGGTAAAAAGAATTTGATATGTCAGACGTCATATTGTCACTTCCCATAGAATATTCCTGGTCAATGTTTCGTTATCTGGATCACTGACAAAACCAGGTTCCTCAATTAAACAAAGGTATTTAGTCATAAATTTTTTTTTAGTCATAAATTCTTATTTATTCTCCTAACTCATCTTCTTTTCACCAGAGTACCTCATTAAGGTACTGTTATTACTAAGGCTCTGTTAAGGTGCTGTTATTATTAAGGTTCTGTTCTTATTAAACACAGAAGTTCTGTGGTTAATAATTTTATGGATATAGACTAAAACAACCAGTTGAAGGTTATTTTAGGTTACTTTCAGTGGTTGTCACAGAAAGTTTTTAATTCCTTTGGGAAAAATTGAGCCATTACTTTCCTCCCCTCTTGTGTACTTCATTATGCTACTCTGACACTATAGGAGAAACATTCAATATTTCATATTAAATACTCTTGAGAAGAGATGGGTTGAATTTTTGCAGCAAGTGAACAGTACCAAAAATATAAAGTTGTTTTTATCTTACTTTGAAAGGTTAGTCCAGTTTAGCAATTTTCAGTAATATTGTGTGACTTCATGTGAAAGAAAGCCCTAATCTCTTTGGAAGATGAAAAGTTTTTCCTATTTCGTCTCTTTCATTCATGATCATTGGACTCTCTCTTGACAGTTAGAAAATTATAGTTTTTCACTAACCAATAGTTTCAGAACAATTGCATTTCATATCTTAGAGATGGTCTGTCTGGAATCATGCCATAATAAGAATGATATCCACCATCAAGAAAACACTATTCCACCCCCCCCCACCCCCCCCCCACCCCCCCAATAAAACCATCTGTTTCAAAATCCTGTTTGAGTTTCACTGCATATAAATTTTAATATATGAGAATAACAGTTAAGAGTATTAACTAATATTTTTTTAGTTTTTGCTTTCTTGAGAATCCGTATACCATTGCAGTACGGTATTGATCTCTGCCTAAAGCAAAATCAAGCAAATTGGTTTCACAAACCACAAAACCTATCATAATCTTAATATATTACTAACAGAAGAAGTGGTTAAATAAATGAACCTCACAGTAAACATGAGAGCTCAATACACTTAAAACCTAAAGGTCTGGCAAAAGACTTTACACCAGCAAATTTAGTTTTAATACAGGGACTGCATTATCCATATATGAGCTAGCTCAGTGTAAAGAACACAGAGTTGTCTCAATGTCAAAAATGCTCTTCCACAAAGTGAGTGGAAATATGCGGAGTATTGTGCTGATGTTCCTGAAGTTTTGTCAGAAAAAGCTGGAAACAGGTGACAGGGTCTATAAAATCCTACCAGCTTCTCAGATTACATGTAGAGATGCAAACTTTCTTTCCACATAACTCGTCTTTGCCACCAGGTCTTGAGACCTCTCTTTCCTGAGCGCTGACCCTTCTTATACCAATATCCAAGTAGAAATTGCCTTCCTACTTACTCATACCAATATCCAAGTAGAAATTGCCTTCCCTCCACCCCAGTTGATCCCACGAAATGAATATCATGGTAATCAACATCAAAAAATGTTTGATACAGAATGATGGTTTTACAGATTTTTTTTCCCTTGTTCTAATCCAATATATTCCCTTGAGAACTTCTTCTGAAGACCCCCACACTTTCTGTTCTGCCACATGCCAATATGTTAACTTACCTAATACTTGATAGGTATTGACAAGGTATCAGAATCTGAGTAGGTTCTCACAGATGCTTTAACAAAAAAATGGGTAAACTAACATGTAAACCCTGTGATGGAGGAGGAGTAACTTGTGTGTCTTTCCTGGACTCATTGTCTGCATGCTAATTCTGTCACTTGGGCAAAAAATCAGGAAGTTTGTTTTTAAAGATCCTGTAACTTTCATTTGTGCCTTCAGTAGCAGTGAAGAAGTTGACAGATTGCTGATTCCTATTTGTAGTCAGCACAACTCCTTTTATGTCTCATTCTCTGCCAGAAAAGAAAAGGAAGCTAGTCAGTCAAGAAGATATAGTACTCCACTCTGGAAAGCAGAAAAAGAAGTTGGAGACAAAGGGAGCTGATTGCAGGAGTTCATTACTCCCAAGGAAGTGAGTACAGGCAGAAGTTCGAGCTCAGAATAGTCAGGGCATGTGAAGGAGAATCACAAAAAGCACTACTTACATTGATAAAAAAACCTTTGAAAGTCATGTCAATTTCACTTGCTGCAAAAGTGGATCTATTTTTGTCTTATAAGTACTGTGTGATTTTTTAAATCAAACTCTCATTTAAATTTTTAAATTTCTTTCTCTTTTTTTCCATTTTACTACCAAAAGAAAAAAAATATCTGGTAGCATCACTTTCATGCCTTCCTAACTTTTTCCATTTGTCTTTCCTTTATGTGCCCCATAACTTCTCAAATATCTTCCCTAACCTTGGAAGCATTAGGTACTGTCAAAATTACAGCTCTTCACTAGATTCTCTGTCACAGAAATACAATAGGGAACTTCAGTCCTTGTTTAACAAAACCTCTGTTTCTATTCAGGACATAAATTGGCAAGGAACAGTCTTCACATCCTAAGGAACCTTGGACAGATGTAGGAAGGTCCCTGCTAAATCTAGGAGGTGACATTGAAGTTGTTTGTAGAACTAAAGAGAAGAGAAGAAACACAAGCAAAGTGAGGTTAAAGGAATTTATGCACTTGTGTGTGTGGACCAACACTTGTATTAGGAAAAACTTCTTCACTGAAAGGGTTGTCAGGCATTGGAATAGGCTGTCCAGGGAGGCGGTTGAGTCACCATCCCTGGAGGTATTTAAAAGTCATGTAGACATGGCTTTTAAGGACATGGTTTAGCGGTGGAGTTGGCAGTGTTAGGTTTATGGTTGGACTCGATGATCTTAAGGGCCTTTTCCAACCTAAATGATTCTATGATTCTATGATTCTATTCCCTGTCTCCTTGTGTGCACTGCTTGCTTCACTGAGATCTCTACTGAAGTGACCTTGCCAATTAAAAGGCGTAAAATTTCTGTAAGTGGCCAAGCCACTACATGACAGCAGCTTTGCCTCTTCAGCTCTTGCTCTAGCTAATTACCTCAGTCTCCTTGAGAGATTGTCATAGCCAGGTAACCCAAATCTATTTATGTACCATTTTCTTCTTCCGTTCTCTCCTCCCCCTTCCATAGGTCTCAAACTTTTTTTGATGTATCTTGAACATTAGATACATTCCTGAATATAACACACATGTTATTACTGTGACTGAATTTCATGACATGTATGTAATTTCCAGAGAAAATAAGCCAAGTCTGAAACATTTGTAGATTAATACTGTTATCAGTGTAACTTGTGCTATAATCTGTCTTCTGCTCATATATAGGTAGATCTATTGTCTTTCTTTTATATGCATGCTAGTATTTAGGGGTTTATAATATAGATGAAATAATACAAAATAAAGATTTAAAAAATTGAGCTGTTTAGGCTAAAATAGAGAAGATTCAGAAGGTATATACAACAAAATCTCCAAATGTATAAAAGGCTTTTTAAAGAAGGAATGTCTGTTCACTGAATCTGTGGAAGACAGAACAAACAGTAAGCTGTTTAAATTGCATTAAGTAAGATTTGGTTTATATATCAGAGAACCTTTTTATATTTGTAAGATTAGGGAAGCAATGGAATAGGCTGCCTGGGGAAGTTGTGAAATCTTACAAGAGTCTTCAGAAACTGCATCTTAAGCATCTGTTAGAAATGACATAGATATAGTTGTTCATTCCTTGAGGCAAACAGTGCACTAACTGACCTCCTGAATTCCCTTCCAGTTCTGTGTTATTCATGTCCTATTTGGGGGGGTGCGGGGGAGAGGGGAGGAGGGCTACAGAGGTAGCTTCTGTAAGAACCTGTTAGAAGCTTCTCCATGTCCAATAGAGCCAATGCCAGCCAGCTCCAAGATGGACCTGCTGCTGGCCAAGGCTGAGCCCATCAATGATGTTGGTAGCACCTCTGCGATAACATATTTAAGAAAGGATGAAAATGCTGCACAACAGCAGCAGGAGAAGAGAGGAGTGAGAATATGTGAGAGAAACAGCCCTGCAGACACCAAGGTCAGGGAAGAAGGAGGGGGAGGAGGTGCTCCAGGTGCTGGAGCAGAGATTCCCCTGCAGCCCATGGTGAAGACCAT
Organism: Gavia stellata; assembly: GCF_030936135.1. Classification (NCBI taxonomy): domain Eukaryota; kingdom Metazoa; phylum Chordata; class Aves; order Gaviiformes; family Gaviidae; genus Gavia; species Gavia stellata. The sequence goes on from NC_082594.1 coordinate 77,468,071, forward strand.
GGTGATCCAGGTTGTCCCCTTGCAGCCCATAGAGGACTATGCAGATATCTACCCTGCAGGCTGTGGAGGACCCCATGCCTTATCAGGTGCATTTACCTTGAAGGCAGCTACAGCCTGGGGAGAGCCCACGCCAGAGCAAGGCTGCTGACAGGACCTGTGACCTTATGAAGAAGAGCCCATGTAGGAGCAGGTTTTTTGACAGGACCTGCCTTAAGTATGAGTTTCAGAATCTCAGACTAGCTTTAAAATGTTAGGCAATATTTCCACTTACTCTGCCCTTAAGATAGGAAGTAACAGGAAAGGTGTATAGCAGGATGTTATTTGAGGATTTAGGAGGAGTTGGAATATGCGGCTCCATGTACAAGAATAAATTGAAGAAAGCTTTGCCTCAAATATCTGTCAGGCTGAATGACATTAAGTCATGACATAATGCAAGGAAATTTTCTGTAAAAAAATATAGAAGCATGTTTTCCTATGAAATTTACTAGGTCACCAGCATTTTACAGCTACTACAGGATAGATAAAGTCTACTTGACATACTGTGGGGCAGAGCAATTTGGTGTGTGTGGGGAATTGGAGTCTTGGAGGACACATTTTTTGCCAGATTGATAAAACCTCCAAAACTGGCTGAATAATGCTGCTCATCTTTAGCCATATTAAAAATATGCTCAGTGTGATGAATTAGTCATCATGTAAGACAATCAAAATTGCAATTTTTCACTTCAATGGTACCAACACAAATGTCAGGGGTGCTTAGCTAGCCATGAGGAATAAACATTTATGAATGAAATCTATTCACTAGAAACAAGGCAGTATAGACATTCCCTGTGAATGAACTGAACTGCGTCCAAGGAATATCTGGCTCTTTTGGCATGAGTTTCTCTTTCCAGCAGATACAACCCAGCAAAGCTCCTAGTAACATTGTTAACTAATTGCTTAGTTTTCTATTATCAATATTAGCTAATTGCTTTGGCCAACAGCCGATAGTAGTTGTTTCTTTTATTCTTTACAGTGTTGTGAATTGAGTCGTACTCTTTCAAAACTGCCTATCATATCAAAATCTCATGAGAAGAGCAATGCAATGGTTTTCATTATCCTGCTCAGCTTCACTTTGGAAACACATATATTTTGTCTGTGTGCTTGTAACAGTGTAAGAGTGTGTATCTATGAAATGGTGTCAAAGCTGTGCATATGACAGCTATTTTTGTTATTTTCAGTTGAAGCACCTGCCACATATCACTTGTCTCTGGTTTTTGTATTGACTATATGCCTCTTCCAGGCCACCTAGGATACCAAACAATAAATATCTTTGAATGATCTTATAAATTCTTTTCATAATTCTGATGTGCTGTATAGCTGGAGGAATTCCAAACACCTTTCAGTTTCAAAATGAGATCTTCTTCCAACTTTGAAAGGAAGAGGAATTTCATATCTTAGTGTAATTTCTTGCATGATTGAAAAGTTGAATACATCTCTTCTTGTTTTATTGTCAGCTAAAGTATCCAAGTATCCTAAAGTATCCAAAACATTCTATCAATCTTCTGTAGTAGATTTAGTATAATGTAATACTAAGTTTAATGCAGGCAGTTTTCAACAACTTACTGATAATATTTAATTTAAAAATTATTTTCTGTTATTTTGAGATTTTGAGGGAAAACTCAAGTATGATCTTTTTCTTAATGTGCATTGGTTACATTTTTGGTGATCTTTTCCTATATGGATAAACTTGGCTATGTAAACCCTATCATGGACAAATTCTAACAAAGTTTAGCATTAAAAGTTTAATGACACAACTGCTTAAGCCATTTTGTCTTTTCTCCACACATGGGTCTCTCATATACATTTATTTTACGTATTTTGGCTGCGTAAATTTTTACTTAGATTTTTTTTGACGAAGAGTAGCTTCTTTCTTATTCCAACATTCTTTCACACTTCATATAGTCACTATTTTTAATATTGTTGGTCAAATATCAGCAGAGTATCAGTAGAAGTAAAACAGAGTTGCTTATTAGCATGAAGCACTGGTAAACCTGATGACATATTATCTGGAAATACTAGCCTGGACAATTCCTCAATGACAGAAATTTATTGACTTATCTTCGTCTGATTTAAACATGCCAGTCCTGTTGGTTTCCTTGGTTCGATTTGGTATAGTGCTACCTACTTAATATTTTTGTTGCTTTATATACATGAAATATCTTTTTTTCCTGGTTTTTTTATATAAATATTTAAATTTAAGTATTTATATAAAGCAACAGCAACAAGAAAAAATATTGAGAGATGTTCCCAGTTCAATGATTTCCTTCCAATACCTGAACTGGAGCTCTTGTGAACTTTTGTATCACATCTTAGTGAAAGTCTGAAATGGACAGACGTGGTTTTTTTTCCTTTCCAGGTCTTCCTTTCAGCATTTAAGGTAAGATTCATTCCTCATAGTATTAAATATTTAATATACAGATGTCTACTTCCAAGCAAATCAGTCTGAATTCACTTTGTAGTCCAAGAGACAATTAAGTTGTCTTAGGTAATGTTTCCTCTGGTCTGCTGTAAGCATCTTCAATAAGGTGAGACAATACATGCTCTACCAGTCTTCATCTCTCTCCATTGACTGAAGAGGAACCTCTGGTTCATTAATTGAACAAATCCTTCTTCTAACATTCCTTTTTGGTCTTTCTAAGCCAGTGAATTCCTGCCTGAAAAATATGACAAACACCTGAAACAAAGTTTCACAAACTTTCTTTATCATCTTTAAAATCTATAAAGATGATCCAAATTCTATCAATAATCCAAGTTCTTGCACTTGACCATTATTAGTTTATTAAATAATTTCTTCAAATGTAATATGATTGCAATTTTTTTGTGAGGTCACAGAAACAAGGGATGTATTTGAATTTAAATGGCCTGCTAATGAAACACTGCTCCACACAGGAACCTGGAAATACAGGAAAAAATAAACTAAATGTTAAATAGTGCTTAGTGAGCTAATTTTTCCCACACAAATGCCAACCAGTTAAGGTAACAATATTTTATTAAAAGCAAAAAAAAAGAAAACTGGACAAAATAGATGTATCAGGCAGTACAAAACAGTTCCCTTACCACTCTCTGCACTAGTGAGGTAACTACTGGCAAACTGCTTGCTTCCTCTCCTTGCAATGATACCCCTCTTAGCCAGGGACTGTACGATCTTTCAAGGCAACAAAGCCTGATCCAGACCAACAGTGCTGCTGAGACAGGAACTGCTTCCTCTCGTCTGCTTCTCCTCTGCTTGCTCCACCAGACCCTCCCATGACCTCATCGTCAACCCTGTCTGCGTCCACCTTGGCTAGATGCTTGGCACTTGCTGCATTCCCACTAGCAGCTGTAGCTAACTGCTGCAATGTTCCTAGCCATCTTTCTTGTGCTTTTTCTTAGGTTACAATAAATGTATTATTTATGACTAACACAGTTTCTTGGAAACAGAAGAGTCTTAGCAGACTTGACTGTCTTGTAGCTCAAAGGAAACTAGATGCCACTCCCTCTTCAGAGCTCACCAAGACCTCCAAAAGAAATCTCTGATCTGTTTTCTTTCTGCTCCAGACTCTCACTTCTCTACTCCTCAGAAGCTATTGCTTTATATATATCAGATATAAATACCTGCCCAGACTTTCACACACTAAAACAATTACAGATTTTTTATACTTTTTGATATGCTTCCCTTTTTAATAGAAATGCCTCCAAACGTAATGAAAACAACATATGTAAAACAGTATTTCATCCCTACGCATTGGCCTCTTTCAGTTTATTTGCCTTTCTCTCCACTGGATATCAGCAGAGCTGAATTTTCTTGGATGTAAGGAAGAGCAGGAAAGGGGCATATGGGCAATCTGCTTTGTCTTCTGGGCTTTCATCACAGGACTTACATTTTCTCACTACTTTCCTCGAGGTTAAAACAAAAATTCCTAGAATAATCTCTAGGTCGGTGGTAATAATTTCAACCAAAAGTTATGGATCAGTAAATTTTCTTTCTTCCCCCACCCCCCACCACTACTGCTGTTGCACAATGGCAGGAAATACAACCTTCCCATTCAGCACAGATTAATATTTTCAGTGATCCTTGAAAAATAGCTGTTACATTGGCTGAGACTGGGTGCATGTCTAAAACTACCAATGTGCAAACAGCTATTAACCTTTTAAAATTGTGTTCCACACATAATGACATTTCTGTTTGAATCAGATTATATCTTTAGAGGCTAAAGTCAGAATCTAAAAAAAGTAATGAAAAATGGAACCTTTATAGACCCAATTTAAAAAAACCCAACAAATAAACAAACACAAGATTCTGTAGTTTAGAGGCTATAGCAGGTGCCTGTTCTTTTTTACATGGTTTAACCACTGGAGAAGGGGTCAAAATAATAGTAACCATAGGTTATATTAAATCTATATTTAGAATATATTTGGCTATATTTTACAGAGCAGAAGAGGCACGTGTTTTATGTCCCCTATGATCAGCCTTGTCTTTAATGACATTTACATGCCAGAATCAGGAAACTTTATAGAATCCACCAATGTTATATTTTCAGATTGGTTGACATCTTTTGCCCAGAAGTTGAGTTCTGCCTGCAGATAAAACTTTGTATGCATGTATAGTGAAAAAAATTTTGAGTTGTATTTTCTTTCCAAATGTAGCACTCTGAAAATGCACAGTAATAAACATGGAAATACAAACATGAAGTAATAATTAGACATGTTTTTGTTGTATCTTTTATCCTGTGCTACCAAGCTGTGGAAGGTAGCCTTTAAGACCTCTAAGTGCAGTGAGTAAGATCTTACATTCCACAGAATCTTACCTTCATTTGAAATCAACAAATCTATTTTGACTGCCCTATATTTTTCTTCAGGCTAATGCTATTTTTCTTCAACAGCATAGCAGTCACTGCTGCATTGAATCAGTGCAACCGTAGGAAAACCAGTCACATTTGGGTTGTAAAATAGCTAAATCAGACCTGATTGAGATATTGAATTAGCTGAAGATTGCTCTGGACGGTAAGAGAATAGTCTATCTTACAGAAAAAGAAAGCTTTATTTCTTTGCATCTCTGGGATCCTATGCTGAGGGGAGAGTCACTGGTCACTTTGTGGGAGAAAAAATATTCAGTGTTCAAGGACAGTTTACTTTTACCAGACAGGAGCTGGCAGAATGACTCACAAATTACAGTCATGATGATGCTTGCTGTCAACATATTTGACACTGCAGAGGACTAGACAGTGATTCTTTGAGAAAGATATGTCACCCAAGTGAATTTTCCTGAAGTGAAGGCACTTACATACATTTATATTTATGTATCTATGCCTGTGTATGTCTTTTTTTTAAATATTATTCCTTCTTGGAAAGCAGAGATGAATAAGAATAAAAGATAAAGGGAATAATTTTTTCCTCCCCCCTGACATTTTACTTAGCCCTTGAAAGCATCCTCAGTTAGGTTCCAGAGGCCATGCTGAAACTTGAGAAATACCAAATTTTTGTTGAAGTATTGTTTCTCTATTACAGCTAATTACAGACAAGCAATGATCTAGTGATCTTTCAGAACAGTCGTCTTGTGCTGGTTTACTAAAACATTTTCTATTAGCTTTGTAAAATAACTGCTCATTACAGCTACTTTTCCCAAAAATACAGTGAGAAAAATCTAACCTCGGAAGAGTTATAGTAAGCCCTAATTTTTTATTGACTTTCAATCTTCAAACCCAGATCTAGAAATACAAGGAGGACGCATTTCCACTTTAACCGCCCCCCCCCCTCCGAGCTTAACATATTTTCCTGTTTGGAAGACACTACCCTGTTCTGATGTACAAAATGCTGGGGATCTACATTACGTTCTTCCTAAACAGAATTATTAATTTTTACTTCATATTAAGTTCTAAATCTTAGTAGTGTTTGAGAACATATATTGTGCCCTCCTCTTTTCCTCTCCTCAAAAAGAAAAAGCTATGCATGATACCAGAAGCCGTTCAAGGAGTACACTAAAGGGTTTATTTGGGATCCCAGTTTCTGAGGTGAAAGAACTTGTACAAATATTGCTGGAAAAATAGGTAAGGTGAAAAACACAGGACAAATATATATGCTATTACTGCAAAAACCACGGTAATTCTACAATAAGCATAATCACAGTTAGCATAAATTAATAAGTATAATTGCATAAGAAAAGGAAAAATAGTGGTCAGTTCTGACACTGGCAGAGTTTGGTTGAAATCAGCCTTTTGTACTGATTTACACAGAAGGTGGTTTTTGATCAGAGTACCTTACAAGGCTTAGCAAATACCCCATGATCCTATTTCTTCCCTTGCTCTTCCCTCTGCCCCTTCCTTTATTTTATTGTTGAATAGTCTACATTTCCCAGTCATTGCAAAGGGATACAGTGGTCATTTGAAATAGAAACGTATTTGTGCTAACTTGTTGGCTACCAATTTCAATATTGGTTTAATCTTATAATTAGCACATTTTTTTCTTAAGGGCTTGTTTAATATGCTCCCTTGGAAACAGGTAAACATGGTTAAAGCTACAGCAGGTGGACAAAATTGATTATTTCTGATATTTTAATGGATTGGCATAGTGAAAAACTGCATTATATAAATTCATATGTTTTTCGTCTCCCTCAGACTTTAAACATATTTCTTTTACAGTGTTTAAAATTCTGCCCACGCCTCTCTTTGACAGTCAGAGTCTATCAAAGCCATTCCAAAAGGCACACATGGGCAAAAGCAGAACAAAAACCCCAAAATGATTTGTGACAGACAAGAGGAGGACACAAACCCAGTCTTTTTTGACTTTATTCAACATTTGTAGTGTGGTCAAAATGATACAAAGAAAATGCTGCTAATGAAAAATGCTTCACAAAACTGCCAAGAGTGTTCTTGGTTTTTTGTCCCAAGCTGCTTTTTTATAGAAGATATGGGGTACGTGGGGTAGTTTATAACATGTGTTAGCTTTTATTTTCAAATTTTATCTTGCACATATGAGGTATCAAATATTTGGTATATTTAAATGTGTGGGTTTTGATGATATTGCAGTAATTGTTTCTATGAAAATGATGGAATGAATGAACCATTCACAGCTAAGTCATAGCTAACTCAGCTGAGGCCGGTGGAGTGTCTGCATTACCCTAGTATTTGTGCCATTGCTCTTATATTTCTGCATATAATTGTCCATTTAGATTGGGATGACATGAATGTCCCAGTTTTCCTGAAATCTGTTACTTCAGAATACTTCAGTATTGTGATAAAATGAGTACTACATACCTCATTTCTACTTTTTTTTTTTTTTTAATCTTTCGTACTGGGAAGGAGTATGTCTAAAATATGTTGCCCTCCATAGCTGATGCTTGACATTGTGAGAGGCTGGGAACATGAGAAGGACGGACAGTGAATTTAAACTCCTCCTTGTCAGAGAAGGACTACCCTTGTCATCAAAGTATTACCAGAAGAAACACCATAGAAGATAGATCAGGTTGAGACAACTGTTAATCATTTTGCTGGCCTCTACAGAGTTCTCTTAACTCTCAAAATATTTAATTCCCTCTAAGCACTGTCAATTTGATATAGTATCAACTACTCTAGGATTGCTGAGAGGGTAAAATCTAACAAAGTTTTTCTAAGAAAATAATCTTGTAGTAGTGAGTCAACCCAATGGAATTCTTATTAAAAAAGCAAGTAAGCAATTTGTATTTGTGGAGGGTGAATATGTAATCATCAGAAAGGCAAGCTGTGTGTCTCCCTGTCCTTGTCATAGTCCAGAAAAGAAGAGAGGTGGATATAGTGACATACAAGAACAGCTTTTAGGTAAAGGCAGTCCAATCATATTTTTTGTTATACTAATCACTTCAGTTAAAAAACCAAACATGATATTTGCAGATGGTGTCCTTTAGAGAAGAATATTTTAGTAAAACCTTTCAGAATAATATTCCAGGAAGCACTGTCTACAAGAAAAGAAGAATATTTCTTTTTCAAGGGAACTTTAGAGAATCCACATTCTTTTTCAATATCACAGCACTCCCCTGAAGGCTTCTGACATATTAAGGAATCATGCTCCATTCTTTCTTAGGCTTTTATTCCTGGGCCTAATTCATAGCTTGCTTACTCCCTGAGTGACTGTCATCAAATCCTCCTGTGATCACTACAGCCTTACACAGGATTCGGTCTGTCTACCTAGACTGCTTTCCAAACAGTGCTCTAACAGCAACCTCAAGACTTGGTTCACTATGCATTCATGGAACAACCCTAGAAGCATGTCCCTGGGCATAGGTAGAGGCTAAAGTGTCTGCCTAGACAGACTAGCAGGCATGGTATGCATTATTTAATTCATTAGTATGGCACGAGGCAGTTTGAAAAATTAAGTAAAATAAAATAACAAGAACATGTTCTGAAACAGCCATTATTTTTCTTATGCTGTCTTCAAGTGATACTTTTAAGTAAAAGAAATTTGTAGTGAATGAATTTTTTTTATTTCGGAAAAAGCCTTATCGTTTTCTTGGTTTTTGGGTTTTTTTGGGGGGGTGTTTGTTAGTTTTGGTTTGTTGGTTGGTTGGGATTTTTTTCATTTTCTCTTTCTCTATGTTTAACCAGAATATTCCTTGACCTCAATGACCTGTTGGAAAATTTATCAAACCTGCTAAATCACCACAACCTTTTCTAATGAAATAACATGTTTGGTCAGATATGTTCCAGCAAAATGGTTTTAACGACGTGATATTTAAAAACTGTTCACCCAAGAAACCCCTATCAAATGGAAAAAGAACATCATTATCTTCTCGCTCACTCACCCCTTTTCTACCTTTGGCCATGTCATGATTGCTATCATTGCATTGCTATCTGGTTCTGCTCTCAATGGCTCACTCTGCAACCTGACATCAGTCAGTACTGTTTTGAGACTGGGAACTTCTGCTAGCTCCTTTTACAAGAAAGAACTAAATCAGATGTCTGTTAGCAGTCTGAATCTATGGTCTAGCTGTCATAATTCACCTACACTTGTGTATGAGACTCTAGAAGAAGTTTTATGCAAAGGCTATGACAAACTACTTCAGTGGACCATAGCTCCCCAGCTAAACTGGAAAAGAAGTTAGGCTCCGAAATATAATCAATTCTAGAATAATGAATGTGTGGGAATGCAATTGGTGTTCAAGTCAAATATGGAAGAATTGTTTCTTTTGGTGAATGTTCGGTTCAATCTTCATAGCTTATTCCAACCTTGGTCTTCTGAGATGAGACTTTCTTCAGAGGTGCCAAATGAGATGGAAATGACTTGCAATTTATTTAGAAGGTAACAAGTACCATTGACTTGGGTTGGATTTGAACTGGAGCAGAGACACTGAAAATAGATATGAAGATGTTCTAGTAACAGCAATTTCCCGAAACAAAAGTACCTGCACTTGTTATATGTATATTATGCATATGTATATGGATATGAAATGTATTTATTTATCTATTTGCTCTTGGGAGTACAGAAAAAGGTTATATATACTTCTGGGATTTTTGAAGTAAATTGTAATGCATAATATTCAAATCTCAGCGAAATATTGAGCTGGGCTTTTTGCAGCAGAACTATATATTTTATGCTGACTAGTATCAGCTGTAATAAAATAAATCCCACTGAATGAAATCTAGTAGGTTCTAAATTACGTCTGTTTTTCTAAACAGTTTGAGCAGTGGTGTCATGAAGTCTATTAACTGCAAACCCCTTGTTTTACCATGTCATTATCCCTCAGAAAAAAAGCAAAAGCAAAGCCAATCAACCTTCTCTTTTTCTGGGAGTCCACCAACATTGATGTCTTCCAGATCAATAGCTTCCCTTACTGGAAAAATGTAACAGAAAAGAAAATTGGCAAGCAGCTACCTCTTTTGACTGAGCAACTCAATGAGCAGACTGTTAGGCATGCTTCCTTGAAAACCTATGTAGCCTTTATCCTGCAATTGGTTCTGCATGGATGGGTTTCACTTCTGTGTAGTGCTTTGCTGGAATTTCTGTTGCTTTCTAGGATTTTAGAGATAATGGACTCAGCCAAAGCCCATAAGCCTGCTACCAGAATTGTAATTGCAAGATTGGGGCTTTTATTGCTCTTTCTTTCAGCATCTATTTCTACACGTACATAAACCTGCTTGAAACAGTTGTAAGCTAGGAAGCTTATCTGCTGTGCTTTAGCAGTACAGCACAGACATTACTACAAGAAGCAAGCTTCAAAAATGGTAAGAATAACTTGGAAAACTAAGACACAGTAAAACCTGTGTTTCCATGTCCATAGCATTAGTTGTGTCTGAGATGACAGTTAGCTACAAATTTGCTGGGACATTTTCCCATTAACTTTTTTTTTTTCTTGAAATAAATATTTCATGTTTAAACAAATCCAAGGATGAAAAATCCAGAAATCTTTCAAGAAGTGATAATACATACCAAGCAGCGACAGTGCAGTGAAGGCTCATTTTGAGTTTTAAATACTCAGTAAATAGCTCTCTAACAGATTTCCATTAAAAGATGTCTTTAAAAAGCTGATTGTGTTAAATATATGATGGATAATATTCTCTAGCTAAATAATTATTTTACAGATTATTTCCTCCCAATTGATTTTCATAAGGAAGACTCTACACCTATCCCTTCACAGGAGAAAGAATTAGGTATGGATTTACAAAAGACAGAAAAAAGTTGTTTGCCATGCCTTTAATGATTTAGTTTCAGTTTCATCAAAAGCATAACAGAAATATTTTCAGTAGTGGAATTATAGAGCAGGGAATCATTACTTCAGGTCATAGTACTAGCCAGAGCTCAGGAACTCAAAACCTTTCACCTGCTTTTCTGCTTCTTTTTGTCCTTGCTTTGAAAAGGCTCAGGCTGTAGTAAGGACATATCTTTCATTCTGATTCCATCTTGCTTTCTGGTTTATATTTCATTGCAGAGCACATCCAAAGAAGAGTTGCAATAATGTAAAAAAAAAGTGGTACCATGTTTTTGAATGACTTTTAGGGTTACACAAATGTTAGTACTTATAGTATGCACAGCTCTTGTGCATTTACAGTTAGTGCCCTCAGCCAATGACTCCAACAATGCATTTTAGCAGCCACAAACTAGTGAAAAACAGGGAATTCAGAATTACAACCTTTTCCACATGTGCATCTTCTATGCCAAAAGGATATGGTGAGGCAAATACATTACTATGGCAGCTCTCCATCATCAAAGAATCCCCCTTGACTGAAATAATCCTACAGTGACTGTTAAAATGGCTTTATGCCTTTAATATACTGGAGAATTAAGACCAATGTGAGTCTGGAGATTTGGAACAGTAAAACCTTTCCAGATGGAAAAGCTTCCATGATTTATCAGCTTCTCTCAGGCAACCAACACTACTTTTTCAAGAAAAAAACCCACAAGTAAGGGAAAAGAACAGCAAAAGGGAAAGAAAAAACACTTTGTGTTTTGATTTTTCATTTAAATCTTCATTTCACATTTTCGTTTTGGGTATGTGATTTAAAGCTTCAGTTCAGTACAAGAGGTCATTAGGGAGAAGGGCTTTTCTCAGAGATGCTCAGAATGGTTTGATCATTGTTCAAATACTGATGAACTAAGAGTGTTTGCTTGCCCACAAAGAGAATATTTTGGCATTCACCCTGCTCTTAAAAAAAAAAAAAAAAAATAGAACCCTTTGAACATAGGAATGAGTGCAGCAAGGATAGCAAACAAGATGCTAGTTTGCATAGAAGTAGCTAATTTAGATGAGACGCATCTTTGAATTGTTTTGAATACACTGAAATTTGAATTTCGAATTTGAAACTTGAAATTTCTTTTAATTTCTTCCATGGGATAAGCTTACACTCCTTTGAGGAGTGCAAAACTGAAACGTACCCACTTACATCCAAAGTTAGAAATTAAATTTAGCAGGAGTCAGTCCTGTGCGAATCATACATGTTACAGCATATATGCATGCATTTGTGTGTGTCTGTAAAACCTTACATTTCTATTTTGCACTGGGATTCTGTTGTGAATCAATGCCTGTTAAAGATTATATGTTTTGATGGATGCTTTGGACAAATGTTGAATTCAACTCATCTAGCAGACTAAAGTTAAAAATATTGTTCTGTAGACAAAGAAAGAAATTCCACCATGTGTTCCTCTTTATTATTTAGTACAGAGTTTCAAAATTATTGGACTAAAAACTTATTTACAATAATTTTAACGGATTTAAGCAGTGCCGTGATTTGTGTCAGTAAGAACTAATACTGCAAACCTAAAGTACATTTCAAGTCACCAAAAGAATAGAAAGGAACTAAGCCCCTCTCATATTGCTAGTTGTGGGTGAGTCACCATATGGGCAAGTTGTTGCTCATCTTCCCTACTGCTTCCGTAAAGCTTCATTTTATAATGCGTTGTCAGATTCCATCACTGTTTGGACCACACTGCACTGCACACAGCCTGTGTAGCTCTTATCAAGACAGCTTTAGTTCAGACAGCAGTCACACTACAGAAGCAACCATCACAGTAAAGACTGAGCCTTCAAACACATCACAAGCCTCCAAACAAATCACCACACAACCTCAGGATCTTAGGCAAGTATTCAGTGGTTGCTGAAATTTTACTGCTATTCACACCCTAACTGCAAGATTTGAGTTAACAGAGGCAGCAGGTCAGTAAATGTCGGTGTCCTGAATTACTCATATCTGACTATATTTTTGAAACAAAGAAATACTGAACCGCTTGGAGCCAAAAAGAGCCTAAGAACATACATACATATGTTACATATGTTCATATGGCCACACCTTGAATACTGTGTTCAGTTTTGAGCCTCTCACTACAAGAAGAACATTGAGTTGCTGGAGCATGTCCAGAGAAGGGCGACAAAGCTGGTGAGGGGTCTGGAGCACAAGTCTTATGAGGCGCGGCTGAGGGAACTGGGGTTGTTCAGTCTGGAGGAGAGGAGGCTGAGGGGAGACCTCATCGCTCTCTACAATTACCTGAAAGGGGGTTGCAGAGAGGTGGGTGTTGGTCTCTTCTCCCAAGTGACTAGCGACAGGACAAGAGGAAATGGCCTCAAGTTGCGCCAGGGGAGGTTCAGGCTAGATATTAGGAAAAATTTCTTTACTGAGAGAGTGGTGAGACACTGGAATAAACTGCCCAGGGAAGTGGTGGAGTCACCATCACTGGAGGTGTTCAAGGAACGTGTGGACGAGGCACTGTGGAACATGGTTTAGTGTGCATGGTGGTGTTTGCTGGTTGATGGTTGGACTTGATGATCTTACAGGTCTTTTCCAACCTTAGTGATTCTGTGATTCTGTGATTATAAGACTTTCTCTTTCCATGATGTACTTACAGTTTAAATGGAGGCTAATGCCAGAAGAGAGTAATCTTCAAACCGACAACTCCCATATTCTCTTTACAGGGAATGTTATTTTACCTTGCTACAGTACTACATGCACTTACAAGTAATCAGCTAGTAATGCATATATAACTTCATCACTTTCCACTCATGTTTAGACCACTGCTACAGTTACTGCTGTGGGTTGATTATGATGGAAGGGTAACTTAGATGTATCTGTGATAACTTTGCACTAAAAGCTTGCTAAGCACTCAAATAACAAATCTGCAGTCATTTTAAAAATCACTGAAACTAGAGTAGGTATTTTAACAGTGGCTTGGATACATTGACACAATGCTTCAGACACAGTGGTGTAGGCACGTCCTCTATACATAGCTCATGATCACAACCACTCTTATTGATCTGATGAAAATGAGCTGAAAGCCTTGGGAAGAAGGAGCTGAATGTTTCCAAATGAAATATGACCCCGTTACAAAATTATGGATTAAAAGTGTTAAGTTTAAAGGGCTTTTAAATATTTATTACGGGAGAAAGTACATACAGAAACAGTAGAAAAATCAGAGAAATTAGCTATGTTATTTAGGTTATTAAAAAGGGGCTCATAGGAGTCATAGAATATAAAAATATACTGCAAATCTTACCAGTAGGCTGAAATAACCTATAAAAAACATGACTATAGCTATTCGTATTTCCCTACTGTAGTGTTAACAAATACAGATTGATGCATTCTATTTCTTGTGATAAAACCAACTATAGTGGATGCAATGGTCCATTGTTAAAGGCACCATTCATCAGGTTTGAATTCTAAGGGCCAGCTGCCTTTATATGTGACAGAGAGATTCTGCAGCTTTGGGAGAGAAATGAGGAGGCAGTCAGCAGGAGGAACCGCAGAATCGGAGGGGAGGTTGGCAGCCGACGGAAGTAAAATACACTTGCAGGCTGTGGTAGCTGCTGTCCAGAAAGAGCAGTGGCAGCCTACTGGAGGTAAGCGAGAGGAAAAAATGAGATGCAGTGGCTGCAAAAAGCCTGAGCTGTGGACAGTCTGACAGGCATTTTGTTTTCAGATTCATTCTTTTTCAAGGGAGAGAAAAAGGAGGAAAAGTGAAATGAAATTTCAAATGTCTCTCTTAAAGGAAATTTGGATGTAGCAACATTTGTTTTCCTCACAAATGAGTGTTGCCAGAGGGAAAGAAAGGGGCAGAAGGAAAAGGACAGAAAACTGGGAGTATTAGTGGCATCATCCATTCCTGTATGGTGGAAGTATATCAATGGAGAAATGCAATCTTCTCAGTGGAGCAGTGGAATTTCAATGTGATTACAGGGCAGGCAAAATGTAGTTAATAACTATGCCAGATGGAGCTTCATCTGCTGGGGATTCACTTTAGAAATGGAGAAATTATTGGTAAATATGGGCTGTGTCTTTTTAAATTTAAGATCTTGGGAAATACTGACAACCAGTTTTGATGTTTAGCCAGGAGAAACAGTTATCTTGAGGGATAAAGGTGATAGGAATGTTAATTTGAGCAGAGACATCAAGAGCTATTTGCATGTTAATCAAGTCAGCATCAGCAAAGCCTGCAAATGCAATGTACATCAGCTGAAGTTCTCACATAAACAAGAAGTGGTTTCTGCCTCGTGAATGCTTGAGTGCAGAGCCATACAAAACTGAATCTTTTTGAAAGATAATCTTGAGTTATGGCATTGACAAACAAGAGAGACATGAGTTGTTGAGTAAAAGATGGATCCTATCCTTAAATATGATTGTGTTTCTGGGAGCAGGAACACTTTCAAAAACAATGTACAAAGCAAAATGAGAGAAATTACTAAAATTAGCTTTTCTTGACAATACATATAGCAATCGATATTAGTAGGTTGACAGACACAGGCACCAAAAAAAGGGAAAAAAACCCAAAAGTCATTAAACATCCAAGGGGGTTGGATTGTTTGCTAGTTTCATACAGTCCCAAGAGTCATAAATCTACCAGTGACTTCCACTCAACAGGCCTGGGAGGAGCTGTGGAGCAGGGGAGGTTTACACTGGATATTAGGAAAAATTTCTTCACTGAAAGGAAGTGAATTGGAATAGGATTGGAATAGGCTGCCCAGGGAGGTGGTTGAGACCACATCCCTGGAGGTATTTAAAAGATATGTGGATGTGGCGCTTAGGGATTGGTTTAGTGGACTTGGCAGTGTTATGTTTATGGTTGGACTCGATGATCTTACAGGTGTTTTCCAACCTAAATGATTCTATGATTCTAATTTGGTTGGTTTAATACACATACCAATAGAACTGGAGCATATACATCCTTTCCTGCAGATATTGTCATAAAAGTAGACCTACACTGTTAGGCTGGTGGGGACCCTTGCATCCTTGCTGTTGTCAACACTGTGCAAATGTCCCCCTGTTCCCAGGTTCTCCTGGAAACAAAACTCAGTGCAGCCCTTGGGGTGGTTCACTCCCATGGTGCCACAGGCAATTGCTACAACCACCCCATGCAACGACATATGATCTGAAATTTACTTGGCATGACAGGTATATTGTGTGGGTAGTGATTCCAGTTCTAAAAACCACAAATGTATGCCCAAGTCAGAGCCCAGCCCAAGCAGTTCAAACTGGAACAAGGTGGACCCAGGTGAACAGGGCACTCGCTGCAACCTGTTGACTTGTCAGGTCTGCACCTGACAGGTCGGCCATTATGTGCAACAGCTTCTCCTTGGGCTGTAGCTTCTACAAAGCGCTCAACATTATGTTTAGTGGCCTTAAAGGAGGGGCTGTTGTTTTAACTCTTCATTGTTTTCTTTATTAATTTGTCAGAACAAGTCACATGTATTCATAAGTCACAAAGCCTCAAGTCAATCAGCGCTACTGTGGTTTTCATCACCTTCTGGCCCCTGTCAAAAATTCTACAAAAAAGAATATGTTACTCTCGTTATCCAGCTCATTCCAGCTTAATCTGGGCAGTCTGAGATGCACAGATGAAGCCAGGTATCACCTATCTGGGTGATTCCCCCAGGCAGGCTATAGCCAGTGACAAATGACCACAAAGAGACTGCAGCAAATACTGCTTCCTCATCTAATAACCTATCAATCTCTCAGCAGGCCTGTACCTTCAAATAGTCACAAACATCTTCATCCTACATCCCAGACCATGCAAAGTACACCCTCATTTCCGTGCCATATGCAATATGACACTAGTGGTCTTCAGCTAAACTTCACATTATTTCAGAAACTTCAGAAAAGTGCATGCAAAGCAGTAATTTTGTCATAAAGTCACAGGGGTTACCATGCAGGGCAATGATGTGCAGTGTGGATGCAGCCAGTCTGACTGAAGCAGCCATGAAACACAAGCCACTTTCTACCTCTCAGCCTCTAGACCAAGGTGCTCTCCTTGTGGCAGATAAGATTAGGGATGCAAACATGGTTTACCATTTGTAAGCAACTGTATCACAAAAAAGTGATTACTTACCCATGCAGAATAGTCCCAATAATTTTCCATTCTTTGCTTTAGCAGATCATGTTTTTCTTTTTACTGAACACTGCAAAAAGGGAAATTACTTGGTGGTGCCTAAACATTGATAACCTTAGCAATTTAGCAATTTAGCTAAAGATAATTCAAATTCCTCTGAGCGTGGTTCTAGATGTAAACATGAGGAGAAATATCTGGAAGGAGAGTTTCTTCAGGATGAAAACAATAACTAAAACCAGGCCTATGATTTCTTTTTTATACATGTTTCAAATACTGTTATTTTCCTATGAATGATCTTGGGAACTATGATAGCTCAGGTGTTTTGAAAGGTACTGCTGATAGTATGAGACTTCTACATGGCTT
Source organism: Gavia stellata (assembly GCF_030936135.1). Taxonomy (NCBI): domain Eukaryota; kingdom Metazoa; phylum Chordata; class Aves; order Gaviiformes; family Gaviidae; genus Gavia; species Gavia stellata. Next base: position 77,485,228 of record NC_082594.1, read on the forward strand.
CACTGGTTTGAAAAACCGAGGAAGATATTAGGTCTATTCCTTTTACTAAGACAAGTACCTAATTTTTTCATAAATACAAAGAGATATTAGGACAAATGAGAATCTTTGCAAGTTGGTTCATGCGTTAGTTATTAAATATTTACAGTCATATTGAGGCTTCAATACTTTGTACATGAACAGAAATTCAGTCAAGATATAGAGGTTAATAACAAATTTTTGCATAGTTCAAAAGATTTTTGATTAGTTATTGATAGCTATTGGTGAGAGCCTAAAGGGAATATACGATGCATCAAAACATGCCTACTCTGTCTCACCATGATAAAGTTTAGTCCTTTAGAAAATATATGAATGCAATTTGGCTAAAGCATAATAAAGTGCAAATGTTCCCATACTTTAAGAATATATAATGGTGGTCTATAAGTTAGTATTCAGAAACATTAAATATATATTTTAAGACAAATAGAGTTAATAGTAAAGAAAAAAGGTTCTTATTGACTGCGATAAATAATGCATGCTCCTATATCTTTCTTAATTTCTTTTTGATTTCCTATTTCTCCCTGTACGTAACCCAAAAATAGATTCTGTATCTTTTTGAAATATCCCAAACTTGTTAGAAAGGGAGCCAAGAGAATTGATGATACACATGTCCGTAGGGAAGCATAATAAGGGTCTATTCTGGGGTACTGAGAGAAGTGGATATAGATGCCTTCAGGAAAAAAGTATGAAGAAGAAGTTACAAATCTGAATGCTGCTAGTTTGCCGATTTAGGATGTTTTCAGTAAAAAAACCCTTATAAACTAATTTTTCCCTTGCAAGAAAAAAGGAGTTCAGATACCACTGGGATTTTGAGCCAGACTGTGACATAACCAGAGGTGCCAAGTATATTGCAAAATCTAGGCCATATGCCAAATTTTACTTATTTACTTATTCACCAAAAAGTAGAAAGTGTCTCTTCTTAAGCATTTCTTAATTCTCAATGCTTCATGTAAAATGGCTTGTCAATATCTGCTATAGCGTACCTCAGGTCTTGGGTATGAGCCAATGAGATTGGAGGTTTTTTATGTTCCCAGCCTGTGTCCAGACAACGTTGTCAAAAGGCATCTGTGTATAAGAAAGAAATATCTTCAATATCCTCCTTCCCTTGTCTGTCCATAATATAGGTATATATATTTTATTTAAATCTCTTGAAATGACACAGAATATAAACAGGAAACTGGAAAGATTAAGCAGAAAACTAGGGAGGATGACATGCATGTGAAGCACTTTTGTGAGAACAGATGGATCTGTGTATAGTGACATAGATGCCAGCTGATGTTAGGCTGCGTTGTGATGTTTTGTATCCTCACCCCAGATGTTTCCCAACTGACTATAGAAATATACCACTGACATTCACTCCCTGTCTTAACAGAGCTGGATGAACGGTGCTAAACCCAGCTTTCTAAACTTTTTGAAGGTTTGCAAGTGGATAGCTCCCCTCCAGTGATCAGTTATTTCAAGCCATTCTGTTTTTTCTGAGAGTGGTGAATTCACTTAGAAGAGCTCTTAAGTGCATGAAGATCACACATTTCAAGAAGCGTGTGTGTCACATCTGCCCACTCCCTCACATCAGAGGAAGGAAATGAAAAGGGCTTATATTCAAAGATACAGGAAAAAAAAAAAAAAAGTGTTTACTCATACCTTTAAATTTTCTACCTGTAATAAGATACACAGATCAGGTCTATAAAAGTGTTATGCATATTGTATGTGAATTAAACTAGAACAGATATATTGGAAGAGACAAAAGTTTCACAGGTGTGAGTTGCTTTTCCCCTTTTCTCATTCCAATTTCTAATTTCTGATGCTAATTTTCTAAGCCCCATTTTTCATAGTTCCATGGGCTGGCTTTTATCTTTGCATTTCATGAAAACTTCTAAGAGTTAGTTTATATTTTCAGCATGTGGAAAGCCTTGAAAAAGGTAGAATATTGTAGCTAGCATTTCTGAGCGTATGGTACTGCTGACTCCCTCTTCAGATCAGGCATTCACAGAAACAAGTCTTGTATCTTTTTCCCAAAGTAATACGTACTGTGTTCTTAAAATATAATGCCCAGGGCATATGTATTTGCTGATCTCATATCAGTAGCATCCAATTCATAGGTTAAAAGGAATGGAAGTCTTTGACAGAGCAAGTGGTTCTGCCTTGTGACAGAATCAGTCACACAGATGTAGGTTCAATAGGTGTTCATATAGCCAATGCACTGAAAATACTTTTTTTGCAGTTGGGAAATAATAGTTCAATTTAATGAGAGATGCTTAAAGTGATTGTTTAAAAATATTTGATCCAAATGGTGCAGTTTTCACAAAGACTGTAGTCTAAGGAAAGCCAACAGCTGTCACTTGATGGGTGGGGGCAGGATTATGCTTGAATGTTTATCATCTCTGGTGCCATGATGGCTCCTTAGTCTGTATGGCTAATTTAGTGATGTTTAGCACACAAAGTTACTGAATCGTGGTGGAATGGTACTCGGGGCATTTTATTTGTTATGGGATCATTCACAGCTCTGTTCGGGTTTTGGCAGTGTTCAGGCAACCCCGGGCTGAGCCGTTTCCGCAGCTCCCCCCAACTAATCTCTGCATAGGTAAGGATCTGTCAAGGTGAGACAAAGCTGAGTTGAATAACAGCTCCTTGCATCTCGCCTTTGTGCTCTGAAACTGGTTTAGCCGGGTGATCCCATACAGTATGATAATATTTGGATGAGAAAGAAGAGACCAACAGCTGATTACTTCATTTGTTTATGAGTTTTACATGTCAGTGCTAGCCATGCCTTTTGAATGTGAACTGCCCTAGGAAAGAAAGAGTTTTTGAGCCCACACCTGCAAGAAGCAGCGTTTCACTGTGTTTGGATGCGTGCTACCCCAGCACAGGCTCCACTGTTGAAGAGCCAGATGCTTGCCAGTAAGATGCAGGTCACCTCGCTCAGCCTTTCACCACTTCATAAGTCCTTTTGAGCCTTATGAGCACTAAAGCAGGTCTCATACAGATAACAAGGGTTAAGGCAATCATCTCTTTCCCTTTGCAGATAAGGACTTGAAAACCACCTTTGCAGTCTCTCTTCTGTGCCACACAGAAAGATTTCTTCAGCCTCTGATTTCTCTTCTTAAACAGTATCTATCAAATGGAAACACACATAAGGTAAGTAAACATTTGCTGCACTTTGAAGAAGAGCCTGCTTCCCTTTTGTTTTCATGCTGGTATTCCTTAACAGAAGTACTTTTAAAATACACATAGGAACAGCAACATGATAAAGGAGCTTAATCATTTCAGCTCCCATTGAACTGTAAAACAAATGAATTCTTAATCATACTGCTTTATGCTTACTTGTAGTCCCTACTGAGAGAAGAATGGAACAGCCTTCATTTGAACAGTGCTGTATTATTCTTAATAACTCTTTACACATACTGAGATTGTAAAATCCCTTTGGGAATAGCTTTTAAAAAATTAGGAAAATCTAAGTAAATCTCCAAAGAAGAGTAAACTCGATCCCAACTGACTTTGGCATATTTAACTTAAACTTTGCAAACCACCCATGTTTGACAAAAGTGGTTTTTGTAATGTGATGTGTATGACTGTTCAAGAGTTTTTCCCACAATTTGTGATAAGACTTGTGATACTATGCTTTTATTCTTCTCTGACTTTCCCTCCAGCACATTGTTCTTTTCTTTCTTCCCCTCCTGAAACATAGGTTATTTTTAGAACTTCACCACGAGCACCGAGCACCAAGCACCAAGCTCCAGTTAAAATATAAGGAATAAACCAAGTAAATAACAAGGACAAATAATTTCACCTGTATTAACCTTAAATATGAAGGACCAGATCCCATTTTTTCAACTGACTAAGTTCCACTGAAATGAACTACAGTGTTTTAAATTATTACTGTATGTATGACAAAAGTGTGTGTTAATCACTGTTCCTTTATTCACCTCAAATAGTGGTTGAATGCTACTTTGTAAACATTGCAAAGTTAGCAGTGTCTACTGCTTTTTGGACACTTCATCTCTAATTCATCTTGCTCTAAACCTTAGTCTTCCTTGCAAGCTTTGGAAAATCCTATCCTGTACAGTTAGACAGAAAATCAAGAGTGATTTGAAGGAAGATGGATTGGATATTAGATTATACCAATTTTGTCCAAGCCGGTAAAGAGTCAGCCTAATTTATTTAAGATGGTAGAATTTTTTCCAGCATGCCAATTTTAGTACATTTTTATGTACTGAAATCAAAGGATCCCTAACTAACACTCTGCTTAAGAAGGACTGCAGGAAATTAGTATTCCTTTTGCAGAATTTATTTATGCATTGTGTTAAAGTGAAAAATGGAAAGGACTGTCTAATTTTCTCTGGTACACTTTAGAAGTCAGCCAATAGTCACATCTACTTAGTACCACTTTTTGAGCTCCTTAGTCAGTTTTAATTTAGTCAAAGGTATAATTGGGTAAGCATTTACTTGAGTTAAGACTGCAGGTGGGGGTATCTGACTGAATGCAGCCAAGTTGCACAGGACTTCATAGCTTTCTCCACTTATATCTAACTACATAGCTGATGATAAGCCTACTCTTATGTTACTCTGATTATGAAGTACGACAAAACGAGAGACCAAACCTGAATAAAAACCAATACAGTGAACAAAATACTTTTCTGTAAATGTAGCCACACTCACAAAAAACTAGGACAAGACAATTCAACATTTTTTTTAAATTAGCATTCAGAAATTTGATTTAAACTACATCAGCGAAATAACTCTTTTCCCATTATAATTTCAGACTCCACAGGAAAGAGGTAGCTCTATGCTATTGCTATACTGATAAAGATTCTTAAATGTAGGTAAAGCTTATGTGAAAAGCAATAAAGTACCTTGTCTTTTTTCATTACCTTGTACATACATGCATACAAACCTACAAACCGTTCGCTTAATTTATTTGCCAAGATGGTTTTGGTAACAGCAGAGTGAGTCAGGCAGGAAATAAACTTTAGGAATCTATTTTTAATAGGAAAGTCTAATACAGTAGTGCATATTGGTCTAGGTATATATTGTCAGCTATGTGAAACAGACATTGGAATAAAAATACAAAGTATTTCAGAATCTCACCATGTACATTTGAGATGAATCTTTCTATTTTGGATCATTTCTATTTTGAGGTCTTCTTTGATTATTTCTGTTGCTTGATTTTCTACTGTCTGTAGTTGCCAGTGATTTGAGTCTTAAGTCAAATGAGTCTTCAAGCCAGCATTCTGTATTGCCTGAAAAATTAAGACAAATATTATTTCACAGAATCACTAAGGTTGGAAAAGACCTGTAAGATCATCAAGTCCAACCATCAACTAACACCACCATGCCCATTAAACCATGTCCCACAATGCCTCATCCACAAGTTCCTTGAATGTTCCTTCGATTGCGAAATAGCCATTTATTTCTTCCTGACCTGATAGCACCAGCCTTTTCAATGGCAATGTTCTTCCATATTTGTCACATTGCTCCCTCTGCTTCTCCTTTGTGTTTTAGGGAATTCAGTGTCATAGTACTTGCAATAAACAATAGAAACCTGTGAAAGTATTTTCTTTTTTTTACTGTGAGGGTGGTCAAATACTGGAACAGGTCACCTGGAAGCATTATGGAATCTTCATCCTTGTAAATATTAAAAACTTGAGTCCCAGAGCAGGCCTTGAGCAACCTGCTCTAGCTGACCCTGCTCTGAGCAGGTGGTGGGACAAGACAATCTGCAGAGGTGCCTTCCAGCTTCAGTCATCTCCTGATTCTGTGATTCTGTAGGTGAATCAGGTAATTACAGGCCACCCATCCTGCAAACCAGCTCTAGCCAAAATAATGGGAATACTGATAGAGGATTCAAGGAAGTGTTAAAAGACGAGAATATAATTGGTGTCAATGCAGCTTTCTGCCAGCAATCAAGTGGCAGAGACATAGAATAGATTTTAACTGAAAGACATCACTATAAAAAAATTAGTTGGAGACCCCTACCCATGAACCTGAGAAAATTAAAACAAATTTTCTTGTACTAAATGAACTAAAGTTTTATGCCTCACAAGTATTAATTGAAAGGTTACCAAAGAATATTTTCAATAAAGCAGAAGAAAAGTCTAGGAAGGTATAAGACAGAGTGATACCTGATTCTCAGAGTATAACCACATCTATAACAATGTACAGTCTCTTTCACTGGGAATGCAATGTTGAAGCTGACTAGCTGTTTTAACCCCTTCCACAGAGACCTCCATTCACTATTGGCAAATTTTATGTTTTATTGAGCAGGGACGCCCAGCATTTACTAAGCTGGCCTGTTGTTCTGACTTGTTGCCAGCTTCTCATTTCCCTAACTAACCTCAGAGCACAGCAATTATGTCTCACCCTGCTCCTTATATTGCTAACCAATCCTACTGCCATCCCTTGCACTGTGCCATCTCACAGTACTTTTTTTACTTCAGTAACATAAAGAACTAAACTGACCCCTTCAGTCACAGAAACTTACCTGAATTCCCTTCTCACTCAAATCATAAAAAACTCTTAAATAGCTTCTCATTTTGTCATACGCCTCAAATACTTTCACACAACACCTTCTTTCCTGCTCCTGCTCTTTCATGGTTTTAACCCTTGCTAGTCGGAGGAAGGAGGAACCACACAGTTGGTGTGTTAACTGTTGTCAGTCTTTAAGAGCAATAAGGAAGATGAAAATGTCTGTCCTCATGTACATAGTCTTCCCCTTGGGTAAGCAGAAAATTGATGTTAATTCAGCTTTCCCTGCAAGATTTTAATGCCAACCTTCTTTTCCTCTTGCTCATTATACCACCAGCGCTGTCTGGTTTTAAGATAAACATTGAGATGGGATAAGGAAGAGAGGTGAGAACGTGTTCCTTGTAGAATACCTTATACTTAGGCTGAGGAAAGTAATAAAAACATGTCCAACTTCAGTCCAGACAGTGTTTCCTGGAGTCATGAGACCAGACTCACATAGCTTTAAGTTCATTTTATCTAGAGTGTCATGTTGAATTTTATCATAACTTAAGACAATAATCAATCTATAGTTGATACTATGAGATAATAATTTTATTTACATTACAGTTTCTTAATTTTAAAGTACAGCAAATCAAAATAGAATATACAATGAGTGCAATAATACTGCTACTTGGAAATAATTTGCAACGGTTTTAATTTGCAAACAAATTAAAATCCATAATGCAAAACCTAAATCTAAGTTCTGTGTTATAGTAGCCCTACGAACACTAGCTGCTATTAGGAGTAGATTGTACTAAATACTGTACACATACTGTCACAAATCAAGATTAGAAAATAAAGAGAAATGGGATCCCAAAATAATGTATATTGATGCACACATAGCAGTAAGTAGAAAATAAAACCACTAATATTCTTTGCAAGATTTAAAATATGCTCTCTCAGTTCAGAAAAAGGATGGAATGTTATTATGAATAGCTCAGGAAAGATTTCCCTTTATTATGCAGCTGTGGTCCAAAAATAAACCTAGAATTATATTACAGAGACAATAAGCTGAAAACTACTGTATGAATATTTTATATAAAAAAACAGGGATGCCTCATTCAGAATATTTTACACCCATAACATAATACCCTTGTCTCAGAAGCAAGTTGCTTAGAGAAAATGCAAAGGTCTGGAGAAAGAAGCAACTTACTTACATATAAAAAGAGACTGAAAAGCCTATGATAATTTACCTTAGAAATGAGATAATTAATAGGAATAATACTAAAGTAAATAAAATAGTGAAAAATCTACCCAGGAGTTTCTGTTTTACAAAACTAGAAAGGAGTGATTCAATTTAACTAAAAGTAGTCAACTTAAAATTAAGGCAAGTACACAATTTTATTCATATTATTGTGTTACAGTTGCAGAACACCTCCCCACCAATATTTGAGGAGATTCAGAGAGACAGGATGTTTCTACTGAAACCAAAACTATCAATTCCTATTATAACTAATCATAACATTGGAAAGGTTACTGCTTCAGAGCTGAAGGCTGTCCATGGGAAATAGAGACCTGGATGTGATCTAAGTGTTGGATTACTCTACATTTACATAGCCACGGGCTTTAACAGTTTGTCTGAACCTTCTAGTGATGGTGGCTGTTAGAAATAGGATGAGTGAGTGCTAGCTGCGATGGGTGTCCTCCAGGTAGCGCACAGCTGCAAGGTCAGTATGCAGCCAAGACAAGAGCCCACTAATGATAACTCAGAGCATCAGCCACAATCTGTCTTCTCCCAAAACACCTTGCCTGTTCACAAAGTGCCTCCTTTATTAACACAATCTCCACTTCCCCACCCGCCGCCCGAAGCTTCTGATGGAGACTCACAGAGTTGTCTTTTAACTCTGCAGAAGGATTTCTGCCCAGGATAAGTGAACCAATCTACAGGAAAAGGCAGCTTCACATTTTCAAACCCTTTGTTCAGCCTCAGAATAAACTCATTACAGAAAATCTTTCAAAATCTTTTTTGGGGAAAAAAGGAGATTTCAGCTACCACTTTGTACATGAAAGAAGTACAGTGAGACTGTAAGAAGGATGAAAAAGTTTCATTTTTGAAAACTGCTAACTGACTGGGACAGGGACTCGCTCCAAATACATACACAAAGCTTTTGTTAATGGCAACCATATCTGCCACTATAATCATAATAAATCATAAAGCAAAACACATACATTGAGCAAAGGAATATTATTCTCATTTAAATACTGGTGACATTTATATAAAATGTAATAATATCTTTGTTATCGATAAGAATACTGCCATACAATCTCGTAAGACATTCAGCTATCTCTTCCTAAAACTGTTTTTAAGACTGTTATTTAGCTTTGTTAAGGATTTTATTTCTGGGTCAACTCTACTCTAGTGTATTTCACTATTTACAGGAATAGTCCCTGAAATAAACAAGTAGAGATCCTAGTCCTCATCTCGTGTGCATTTGCTTGGGGGGGAGAAATAAAAATTCTGAAATTTTATTAAACACAGAATCACAGATTCACTACAGTTGGAAAAGACCTGTAAGATCATCAAGTCCAACCATCAACCCAACACCACCATGCCCACTAAACCATGTCCACAATGCCACGTCCACACGTTCCTTGAACACCTCCAGTGAGGGTGACTCCAGCACTTCCCTTGGGCATCCTGTTGCAGTGTTTCACCACTCTCTCAGTAAAGAAATTTTTCCTAAAACCCAGCCTAAACCTCCCCTGGCGCAACTTGAGGTTATTTCCTCTTGTCCTGTGCTACTGTTTTGATATCTTTCATGGAAATGTAATTAACTTCTGGGACAATATAAATAAATAAATAAATAGTATATTAATTTTACCTTAAGGAAGCACGCTACTTCATCTCTGAACTTTTTCCCCCTGCTCCAATTCCTAGCAAATCTCAAAAATACAACATCTTGTGATCTTCCATTTACTCCCTAAAGTCAATTTTTGAAGTTGCCATCAGGGATCTTTCTGCACATGCATACAGAGTGGCTTTAAATAGTACAAGAAATTAAATATTATGTTGGGAGTTCTTTTATCCTCAACATTACCATGCAAAAGAGCTCAGGTCTGAACATAGTCATATCCACCTTAATTGGATTGAGCAGCAAAACTTTCTTCCTGGATACGACAAACAATATGGGGGAAAACAAACAATTGCCCCTATTTCCAAACAGCCTAGACAGACCACCTGTATTTCTTCCGTGTTTGCTGTGAACACAACAAACCTGGCAATCGACATTGTCAGACTGAATGGGTGTCACCACGGTTCCTGTGATTCTTTCAGTTTAAAAATTCTTTAAGTTCTTTGAAATTAAAAGGAAATTCTTTGAGTATAAAACATAGAACAATGTGTGTTATGAAGTACCATATAGCACAAAGATTATCTCTTTAATCTTTTCATCCTGCTTAGTTAGACTTGCATGATGGAGTTAGGAGCTAATGTAAGCTCCTTGTCAAAGATCTATACTTAGTGCTTATGAGAAATATTGATATTTAAATATTCCTTTGTATAAACAATAAGGCTTCAATAAAAAGAAATTTTAATTAAATAAATAATAAAAGAAAGGCTGTAATGTTTTACCAAAATAAGCAAAGTTTTTACCATTCAGTTCTGTGGGACTAGGCTTTCATCTAACTATTATGAATCCACATATACTGAAACCCAAAAGAAATGTGTGCATAAATCCCTGTATACAGAATTTTACCTAAGCAATATTTATTTTATAAACTTAATTTGTTATTTTTTTGGAGGGCATTTATATCTAACTAGCAGTGTACAGGAAGTCTGCAATTCAATAACAAAACAGGTTTCTCTTCTATCAAATTGATTAAAAAGCCCTGCCTACATGACTGGTACCCATTTATGGAAAATCAAGTGTCGTTCTGTGATGCATTTTAATAGGGAGATTATATCACTGCCTGTCTTGCTGAAGTTATAGTAGATGTCGTCTATCCTCTTGCTGCCTCTCCAATCTCTGAAACACATAAGGAATTTCTTCTGGGAAATAAATAGTTTATTAAACTAATATTTTTAGTGTGAAGTAGTAGATTGTAGCAGGAAGGATAGTCAGCATCATCTGACCAGCCAGACTACAGATCACAATTGTTAACTAAGAATTTACCTTGTGATGAAGCAGAGAGAAAAAGTACATAATTTTTAAGCCCTATAAACAAGTAATGTCATCCAAGCTCTTTGATTCAGACACACACTGATTTCTAGTTTCTGTCAGAGAACTATGTGTAGCTGGATTAATTATTTCAGCACTGTAATATTCGTGTTGCTTATGTAATGTCTGAGAATCCTATTTAATAATAAAAGCTAATAGTTAGATCTGATTTAAAGTTGTGTAATTCTGTCGTAATAGGTCTTGTTAATGTCAATCTTAACATATTCTTGTGATAATTTCTTATGATAATTTCATAGTAAATCCAAATATTACATCATATACAAAATAGTATGAATAAGAAAAAGAAAATTAAAATATTAAAATATTAAAATATAATATGCTTTAGGATTCTCCCTTGTAATTTCTCAGAAGAAATAACTGATATGATATTTTTTTTTTCCCAAATAATTGTTCATTCCAAAGCATATAGAGTCTTAAAGGCATGTAGTGCATTACAACGCAAAGACCCTAAACAGATGCAAATGCAAAACAGAAATCCAAATACTGTAGAAACCTTTTTTTGCTGTGATTAGCATGTGCAGGTTTTACATTGTCAATATTTGTCAGTCAGCTACCTCTCTATAATGTCTGTAGCTACCTCTCTATAATGTCTGTAGGTTAAAAAAAAGAACTTGATGTATGACCTATCTTGGTACTGACCTTGTTGCCACTGAAATCAGCTTTGGTTTGGTCTTAACATATTTTAAAAAGTTGTCAGTGCTGTCTTTGCAATCCAAACTCAAAATCAGTCCGCAACGTTTTGGAGAAAATTAACTGTACATGACAAAAGAAATAAACAAACAAACAAACAAACAAGAAACAAGCAAGTATAGGGGTTTTTTTAGTTGTTTTATTCATCTATACAAAGAATAACTAAATAACCCAATCACTGTGTTATTGAGCTTGCCAATTATTTTTATTTTTTCTTTGGCTTTATCTTGGGAGAGAGATAGAAATATCAATATAGCCAGGTATGAACAGTTGGACTGTTATGTTGTCATATATAAAAGCCTGACTACGTTGAACACATAAGTTAGATTTTATTGTTTATTTACAGAGCACAAATATCTTTCCAAGATCCTTTTTCTTTCATTTCTAAAGATCTAGATTATATGTTAGTGCTTACATAGCTAAAACCTTTATCACTATGTATTTCCTTTAGATCATGTAATGAACTGAGTAGCATTTAACCATTTCAGGAACAGTGAAATGCAAAGTTGTTGCAGCAAATACTGCAGAGAAACTGTGTGCTAAAAACAATTAGTCATGTCTTAATGCATAGAGTAACAAAAGGTTGGGTTTGTTACTAAAAGTAATTTCTTATATAGTAGCTGTGTTAAAAACTCCAAAATGTAGACTGTAGGAGAAGAAACTTCATGAATTTCCTTACTAATTCCCTTCCCAGTCATTCTGTTACAGGAATGACCTGCCAAGGCCATCTTCCAACACTGCCAGTCCAAGGATATGCATGTACCCTACACAGCCACCTGCAGGCTGGAAGCCTCAAAGGAACAGCAATATCCACAGCTCTGTGCAAAACAGACGTTAATAGGTCTATTTGATATATTGAAAATACCATCTAATAACAAACTACATTCTCATATATATAGTAGGCAAGTCTCACATATTTAGAGGAGTGACAAATAAATGAGTGTCACAAAGGAATTCAGTGTTGGAGGCTGCCCCTTTCGTATCTCACAGTGCTTTCATGCAGATGTTACCACCACTTAGAAATATAAGCCTCCAAGATTTAAGACCCCTCTCAGGGACTGAGGTTGCTTCAGCTGAGGTCCACTCAAAATGTTACTTATCTCCCCAGCATCTCCCTCTTTGTGTCTTGGGCACTCACTTCCATCTTAGCTCTGGTGGTTGTCTGGGTAGCAGTCATCCTGCATAGTCTTGATCTTCCGCATGAAGGGAATTAACACACGTGCTAGTTATGAAGTGTTTCCTGGGTCTTGTGGTGAGCTCTTTTCAAATCAGACTCTTTCCTCATACAGATACCATACAGTCTTGGAGCTACTACATTTTAATTGTGGTTTACTTTTTAGTATGTTCGGATATTGATGAGTGAGAGTCTAAAATGATGATTTTCTTTTTAATAGAAACAAAGTCTCATTACTAAAGTATTCAAAAGACTTGTGCTATAACATTACTGCCTTCTCTCAGGGATAGTGATTTGCTACATGATGTATAAAGAAGTACTAGAAAGGCATGAGAGAGTTCCACTGACTCACTGACACCACAGGTTTTATCTCTGTTGTTGGCTTATCCAGATTGCTCTTTTTTGGCCTGTGGAGCATACATAGAGGTTATATGCACAGAGGCACCAAACAGGACCATTGAGTGAACACAAGTCTGGCCTGGGTTAGTCTATGCAGTTCTGTGCAGTTAGCTTTAACGCTGGGATGTTTTTAGTGGATGCCAAAAAGCTCTTTCCAGATCAATTCTGTAATAGAGGAAGTGATTCCCAACTGTTTAAATGTAACATTTATTAAACAGTGCAGATATAGCAGCGCAGAGCTCTTTATTTTTTGATATTCTGATGCAGGAAACATCTATATCTCAGGTCCTGTGCTGGAGTTCCTGGTTGACACATTTGACCACACTATGAATGATGGGCTGCAGGACCTCATGCATTCTTTTGGAAGGCATTGACTTCAGTAGGACTGGGATTTCACCTTGGATTTTATGTTTGTCAATACTTACAGCTCAAATTATTTTAGTGGTGAGACACTGGAACAGGCTGCCCAGGGAAGTGGTGGAGTCACCCTCACTGGAGGTGTTCAAGGAACGTGTGGACGAGGCATTGTGGGACATGGTTTAATGGGCATGGTGGTGTTAGTTGATGGTTGGACTTGATGATCTTACAAGTCTTTTCCAACCTTAGTGATTCTGTGATTAAAAAAAAAAAAGAAACTTCTGTCACCTAGAAATTATTTAAATCAGAGAAAAAATAAAAACATTTTAAACTTTGCATTTTTTATTTTTAAATGGAATATGAAGTTGCTTTGATATCGGCACATAAGACTAGCAAGAATTCATACAGGATTCTTTTAAAATTTAATAGAAAAGACATACAGCGACTTAAAAGATTTTTATTCCCATTAAAAATCTGTATTTAATGCAGAAAAAATTATCTGGAAAAAACCCCAAAAAGTAAAATACATGTCTGTTGTAAATTTCCACAGGAAAAGATTATAAAGTGTTCCTGGTACATTTGCTTGTATAATAATGATTGATCAGCCAAAGATGAGAAAAAGCAGACTATGTCCTGATCTTAACTTCATTGTCCATACCACTAAATTGTTTATTTATCTGCTGTCCTGGGATTATTTTGATGATAGATTTTTCCCTGTAAATAGCCCATTAATGCCTGGTATTTTAGACGGAATGAATGTTTATCTCCTTACTACGGAATAATCTTCTGGCTCTGTGTCGAAGTGGTAAGCAGATGTGCTTATATTTGTCATATAGATGACATTACTCACAAAGATCAATACAAGCAAAAGTATGTTGTTGCTCTGTTGTTTTTTTCTTTTACCCAGATTGCAATATCCCCAGTCTAGGCTTTAATTATGAGAAAATTACATTCTATATTGTTGGAAAATGCAACTGAATGTAAAATTAATCAGACATAGACAGAATGATACCACCAGCTTTGTAATAAAGTTCTAGCAAAAAGCATGTAAAAACTGCAAATAACAGGAAGATGTAGTAAGGTAAGCAGTTTGTTTCAATTGACTATGTGCAAACTGTAAATCAGAATTATTTAATGAAATATTTTAGGGTTGGGTCCCTTTACTGAACATAACATTTTCTTATACTCATTCAAAAAGTCTTAAAATTTTAAAAGTCTTATGGTATACTCTTTTCTGTTTTCTTTTTTTTTTTTTTCCCAGCAGAGCAGTACTAAGGTATTGTCGTGGTTTAAGCCCAGCTGGCAACCAAGCACCACACAGCCGCTCGCTCACTCCCCCCAGGTGGGATGGGGGAGAGAATCGGAAGAGTAAAAGTGAGAAAACTCATGGGTTGAGATAAAGACAGTTTAATAGGTAAAGCAAAAGCCGCACACGCAAGCAAAGCAAAACAAGGAATTAATTCACCACTTCCCATCGGCAGGCAGGTGTTCAGCCATCTCCAGGAAAGCAGGGCTCCATCACGCGTAACGGTTACTTGGGAAGACAAACGCCATTACTCCAAATGTCCCCCCCTTCCTTCTTCCCCCAGCTTTATATGCTGAGCATGAAGTCATATGTTATGGAATATCCCTTTGGTCAGTTGGGGTCAGCTGTCCCGGCTGTGTCCCCTCCCAACTTCTTGTGCACCCCCAGCCTACTCGCTGGTGGTGAGAAGCAGAAAAGGCCTTGACTCTGTGTAAGCACTGCTCAGCAGTAACTAAAACATCCCTGCTTTATCAACACTGTTTCCAGCACAAATCCAAAACACAGCCCCATACTAGCTGCTATGAAGAAAGTTAACTCTACCCCAGCCAAAACCAGCACAGGTATACTCTGCCATTATGATATGACTATAATCTCAAAAAGGAAAACTATCATATAAGTTCTTAATAAAAGAATCAGTTTAATGTCTGCCCAGATATGTATCAGTCTATTCAAAACTTACAGGAAATTTGTTAATCCTGCAGACAATTTCCTTCCCTAGGATGTTGGCTATTTATTTTTGTGCTGTATTAAAAAAAAATATTAAATTGTTAGCAAGTGGAACTTGCTTATTTTCTTCAACATCATGTGTATCCTGAAGCGCCTCTACTTTCTTAGATCCCTCAGTTGTCACAAATTTTATTTCTTTCATGTAGTCCCAGAGCTTCAGTATGGGAAATCAATTGTAAATGGATACACTTTAGACAATGGATTTATCACCAGTGCCAACATCTACTAGGTCTTTTTCTACTTTTGAAATAAAGTCTAGAATTCTGTAGATAGCCTTTTTCTACAGGATATGGTGTTTAATAAATGAAACAGAATGATATTCTTAAAGCATCCCTGCAGAGAATTAGCAAAAGCTACACATTATTTTAACAAATAAAAGAACCTTAGGTAAAACCATTAAGACATATTTTTAAAAGATTTTTGTCTTGATGCCTTTTGAATGAGACACTAAAGACCTGCCAAACTTGCTAGAAGTCAATAATATTTGTGTTTAGTAACACCTTTTCCAGTGACTGCAGTGGAGGAAGCAAACACTCCTGCAGGACAAGAACTTATGACAGCTGAAAACACAGAGTACCAAACTGTACTTTCCCTGTTTGTTTACTTAGCATGATGATGAAATTAACCATCAGGCATGTAGGTGCGAACACCAAACATTCCTGTCCTAGTTAAACTACATGCTTCATATAGGCCAAAAAAACCCCCTTGCAAACAGACAAGCTCCTGTTTTCCAGGAGCAGGACTGTTCCGAAACTGCCGTGAAAAAGAAATGGAGAGCGAAGCCACGATTATGTGAATGAGTTCATGTGAAATGACAGCATGTACATGGCATTGTGCATACCCACCTAATATTCCCTCATTCTGGGGATCGCTCTGGTGAGACTCCACCTGGAGTACTGCATCCAGCTCTGGAGTCCTCAGTATAAGAAGGACATGGACGTGTTGAAGTAGATCCAGAGGAGGGTTACAAAAATGATCGGGGGGACAGAACACCTCTCCTATGAGGAAAGGCTGGGAGAGTTGGGGTTGTTCAGCCTGGAGGAGAGGAGGCTCTGAGGAGACCTTATTGCAGCCTTTCAATACTTCAAGGGGTCTTATAAGAAAGATGGGGACAGACTTTTTAGTAGGGCCTGTAGAGATAGGACAAGGGGTAATGGTTTTAAACTAAAAGAAGGTAGATTCAGACTAGATATAAGGAAGAAATTTTTTACAAAGAGGGTGGTGAAACACTGAAACAGGTTGCCCAGAGAGCTGGTAGATGCCCCATCCCTGGAAACATTCAAGATCAGGTTGGACAGGGCTCTGAGCAACCTGATCTACTTGAAGATATCCCTGCTCATTGCAGGGGGGGTTGGACTAGATGACCTTTAAAGATCTCTTCCAACCCAAACTATTCTATGATTCTATGAATCTTGCAAAACCCCCACCGTGCCCCAAAAAAAGAAAACCAAGATCAAAACCTGTTATAAGCCAAAGAAAGAAAGTCTGTGGAAAGCAATAATGAAATTCTGTAAAACTTCCTTTTTCCTTGATTCTTAGACATTTCATCCTATCTCTGGTATTTATTTTATCTCTAGGATAAAGAAAAAGAAAATCTTTACAGGGAAAGGCCATAAATCTTATGGATAAATAAACACCACCAGAAAGACATTAGAAGTAAACACAGGTGTTAGTATACTAATAGAGGGACTAATAAACAAAAAAAATCGTATCTTCTAACATAAGCTTAAAATAAGAACTGCCAAGTGGCAGGTTGAGTTAGATCTTGGAAGGAAAGTTAACAGAAAAAATAAGGATACACTATTTGAATAAAAAGCAGTGGCTAGAATATGTGGGTTGGAGTCAATAAAGATAAAAATATGTCTGAAAAACAACATAGTAGTTTATCACATTTTTTACTAAAGAGATTAATGAAGTTATAAAACACAGGCTGAAAGGGTCTGGAAGAAGTCCCCTACTTAATCCAAAGTAAGGTCAGCAATAACTACATCTGGGTCATTGTTGACATGCAATTGTACATCCTTTTATCAAAAACAAAACAAAACAAAACAAGCAACCAGAAAAGTCTCTATGATGACAGACATTCCACGACCTTTTAATGAATACTCTTTAAGCAATTAACAACTCCTACAAGACTGCATTTCTTGATGTATTTTTAGCCAAGTACTTCATCTCCTATCTATAGTAGACTGGGAGAATAATTTATTTTCATTTTGGATCTGCTTGATATATGAAGTATTCATAATAGTTACATGGTTTAGACCTATGAAGGCTTTTATCATGTATCCTTCCACTTTTTATTCTGCTGACTTATCTTCCCAATTCTTTTCTCTTTTATTAAAGTTCATTTTACCATCTCCTTGTAGTTCTCAGTGAAGTACTCTTTGAAATGATGCATATCTTTCTTGCTGAGAATGCTTAAAATTGAACCCAGCAGTCCTGCTGTACATGCTTCCAGCATTGTCTAGATATTTGCAAGAGCTCTATCTCAATTCGTGTTATGGGCCTCAAAGGTGGTGTGTATGTGCTTTACATGCCTGTCCACACATCCCTCCCCCCCCACCCCCGCCCCCCACCCCCCCCCATTTTGAGCAAACCATGCCTTTGTTTCTTAATTTTCCTGCCACATGAGTTTACCGTGTCTTTTAACCCGATAAGTAATAGTTTTGATTCTCTTATTCCCTATTTGTTTGGCATTGTGTTACTGTTCTACACAGAAGCACAGGAAGGATGGAGATTGAGAATGAGGTCATTACCACATTTGAGGGAAAACCTGCAATGAAAAGAGCTAAAAATGGTTCAAATCCTTGGTTCTGGCTAATCTTCACAGCATTTTGAAAAAAAGGAACGCCTGAAGCAGAGGTCCTATAGCAAGAACTGACTGTGTAAAGGATGGCATCTTACCAGTGGAGACCAAACTTGTGTGTATGCTCCAGAAAGAAAAAAAGAACAGCTTAGGCAACAGAGATCCATAAATTTGACATAAAGCATATGTACTTAAACAAATAAATTTTGATGGATGATTTTAGACCTAGAGGTGAACTGAAAATAGGAAAAAAGGCAAAAGGCCTAATTATAGTTGCTTATAGTAGCAATACCATTGGGCTCAAAGTGTCCTGCTATCTTCAACTTTATTATAGGGGGAACAGTGTGACCCCATGTAAATTTTTAGAAACACACAGTTTTTAGAAAAAATAAAAAGCATGGTTAATTTTATAAATATTGCTCAAGAGAAAAATTAACTCAGATGAATATTGAACTGAAGATAGTGTGCATGGGTACTGTAGAAGTAAGGTTAAATTAGCTGTTGTTACTCTTACTCTTAAAATTGAATGTAATGAGAATACATTATTAATATACAAGCTCTTCAGAAATTTATTCAGTGTTTTTGCTTTCAAATTTTTCAAAATCATCCTTATGTATGGAGAAAATGCAATCATCTCATGGAAGTAAATCCAGTGAGGAAAAGAACATTTACTATTGCCCCAGTTAATTGTTCCTCTATGACTGAGATATTTGTTAGATGTACGTGTAAGCATCTCTTCTGCACCGCATAAATGTTGGGTTGTTTCATTTGTATAAGTGATTATTGCCTTCTTCATTTCCCCCATACTCTTAAGAGCAAAACTGCTTAATTCTTTTTATGGTGATTGACTTGAAGTTCCTACTTATAAACATTCAACCAGTACAGTGAAGAATCAGTTTGTGACACCTGTCAAGTTCACTGTCTTAGAAGAGGACTTCTGGTTTATTTAGTACCCTGTCATTTCTTTTAACTTTTAACCCTAGAGAATGTTTAACTCACCGATAGTCTCATGAAAACATAACTCTGTTTTGCAAGATCTGATCACATTTTATCATTTTATCTGATCACGTTTATCAAAGTGAAAAATTAATAAAATCTATTCCTAAACTAATAAAATTGATAAACTGAGAGTATCCTACAAAAGATGGCAGGAACAAATATACTGTGAATTTTTTTAATACTTGCCATAAATTGCAACAAGAGTGCAGTGATTAGAAAATTAATCATAATGGAGAAGATCTTAAGCTAAGGTAAAGTTTGACAACTCCAGCACAGTCAGGAGTGTGTAAGTCTCGTAAAACCAGTGTATTTTTAATTATGAAATGTACCCTATCTGTCTATATAAGGAAAAAAAGAAAAAAGGAGGGCAGAATTGATTAGAATTTCTACTAGCTAAATGTCCGTGCCCGTACGTTTTTCTTGGACATGTAATTTATGATTTTGCTATATAGGACTATGTGAGTAAGCTTATGAATTCACTCTTTTCAGCCAACTATACGATTTTCTTCTGAAATCCACTTCTATTCTTTGAACAACATTTTTTATTTCTACTTCAGTAACTTCTTGAAAACCATATGCTATGACTTTTGTACAGATAAAGCTGAATAAACACAGAACAGAATCACAGAATCACTGAGGTTGGAAAAGACCTTTAAGATCATCAAGTCCAACCGTCAACTAACACCACCATGCCCATTAAACCATGTCCCACAATGCCACATCCACACGTTCCTTGAACACCTCCAGTGATGGTGACTCCACCACTTCCCTGGGCAGCCTGTTCCAGTGTTTCATCACTTTCTTAGTAAAGAAATTTTCCCTAATATGCAGCCTGAACCTCCACTGGCACAACTTGAGGCCATTTCCTCTTGTCCTATCACTTGTCGCTTGGGAGAAGAGACCAACACCCACCTCTCTGCAACCCCCTTTCAGGTAATTGTAGAGAGCGAAATGTTTCATTAAAAATAATAACATGCCCCCTCTGTTTATCCCCTGCTTTCTTTTCTGGTTTTTTGACTGTCAGAAGATAATCTGTTGTGTGTTTAAATCTACTCTGTAGGATTTCACCTCATTGTTCCACCTTTTCTGTGAATTAAGGTAAATACTAATTTAGTTTATGTTTACTGTCAGATTTTCATCTGTAGCACAACCTAACTGCATAATAATCCACTTTTCTTGTTCTCTTTTGTTTATCAACTGGGAAAACAAACAAGCGAACACAAATACCATGCTAGATCTGCCTACCAAACCTTAATTTGCTGAAATGTCCTTTTAAGCCTTCCTTCGTGCTTTCTCCTACTGACCGATTTGAAACGGTTCTTCCTTGTTCCAGCTCTGAAGCCTTATTTGGCAGATTTTAAACTTCAGTGTAAGATTCGTATTTGTCACTTCTGGATAAGGAAGTAATAAATCTTATATATATCATCCTTGAGAGCTCTAATCTAGCTTCCATTGTTTCTTAAAGGTGACCTTTTTGGAATTGCAAATGTTTATTACAGGCCTATTTTTATCATCTTAAATCTGAAAAGAACCATCCTGAGATTTCTCCAGCCATGATTATTTTTCACAGACAGATCTTCCATAACGTCTTCACCATCTACCAGAAACAACACTAAAATAGATTTTCCCTTGCATATATTAAAGTATTGTGGAAAGAACAAAAAAGAAATAAAAAAGAAGCAACTATCTTATCTCAAAATATCTAGACAATGGAACTAGGAATGGTGATGCTTGATTTTTTTTTTTTTGAGGATCACCTCTGAATAATTTAAAGGAATTGACTCATGTGACCAAAATACCCTGCATATTAGTTCAAGAAAAATTTTCAGAGAACTTGATAAATTCAGTGGCTAAGTTTCTGAGGATGATATTCAACTTCACATTCAGTGTTGATTTGGTTATCATAAAGTAGACTGCAATATTTAGACAGATAATTTGCCCTCTATATCCCAGTGACTACCCTGACAAAGGTGAAATGCAGTTATTTTGTCATAATGACCTGATGCTGTTTGAGATGCTTTGGAGTACCCTGCCTGGTTTTTATCTTCTATTTCAGAAGTCTTTAGGACTTGGGAATTATTTGTCAGCCTATTTTAGATGTTTCGGATATGTTAGGGCATCTCAAATAGCACTAAATGCGTGTATTTAGGAAAATACTTCCCATCTCTGATCTCTATTGAGGATAATGGGAGAACCTAACCCACACGTTGATACTTTATTCAAAGACATAAAGATAAACAGAATATAGGCTGAAATAAACTATGATTTTACCAAAAGTAAAAGACAAATGTGTCTTCAGTAAGGCAGAAGATTTTCTCTTGGAATATAGAATACCTGATCTATCTGACCTTCAGGTACAGTTGGTGGTCTTGTAACAGCTGGCAATTTTGTAGTTAAACTGGGAAAGACAGAGAACTAATAAAAGATGAAAGCAATTTGTTCTGAGAAGAAAGTTCTTGGGTTTTGAGGAGGTTCAAAAAGAGTTTCTGATTTTTGTTTTTAGGGCCAATCTTATTTACTACTTTCTTCACTGACCTTGGGAAAAAAACAAAGTTTGTCCTAATGACACCACCTGTGGTACATTTTGCTATTAAATTTCTCCCTCATTCTATCACACATGATATGAAGACAATTAAGTTTTTTTATGCATAAGATTATGAATGTATGGGTTTACAGAGGGGATTTCTGATAATATGTGGGAGCTCTTCAGGTGGAAACAAATGCCAGATGAGTGCAAATTATCTCAGAGTGATTGAGCCATCATTGTGTGCTGATCACAGACTATGCTGTCCTTGGAAAAGTAATTCATTAGAAAATGGATGCTAGTGCTGTCATTGTAAAAGGCAGTAGAAAATCTTTATTTCATAGCTTTCCACTCACCTTCACTTGAGAAAGATACATGCAAATTTGAAGTCGCACAGAAGGAGACTTAAAGCAATGCAGAAAAGAAGGAATTTTTTTATAAAACAGACAGAACAGCACCTTATAGAAATGACACTTTTTATCCCAGAAGATGGCCATTTGTTTAGCATGCTATCCTGGGTTAATTAGTAGCTGATATAGCTATAAAGAAATAGCTAATTCTGCCCTGTAAAGAAAAGATACATCTTGAAAGATCTTGGTTTGTTTAGCCTAGCAAACCGGAACTGAAAAAGGACATGATTGCAGTATTTGACTATATATTTAACAACAATAAAAGAAAACAGTCATTTAAGCAAACAGCTATTATTGATACAGGAATAAATTAAATAAGCTTGTCAGGAATACATTTAATTTGGAAATTGAAAGGATGTCTGACCAACAGGATTGTAAAATTCTAAATATCCTCTCTATGGTGTCATGCAGGTGGTGGGGACCAAGCAAGGCAAAAACACCTATGAAGTTTTAGGATAAAATCTCATGAGTTTTAAAAACAAAAATACTGAATTCAGTCAGCTCGTGGCTGCATCTGGTGATCTAGAAAGTCTCTTCTATTTTTTTAAATTCCTCAGTGGCTTAGTAATTACATCTGATCAATTTAGATAAAGCAGGGTGTGTGTGTGTTTTTTCTTCCCTAAATTTGTGCTTAATGAAATATTCCAAATTTGAATTATTGTTTACATAAACTCAATTTATCTTGGCTTACTACAAAGGGAAAAGAAGCTGCAGAATCTCTGGAGTCAGGTAACTACGTAACTTCATTAAACAAATGCAATTGTCCAAAGTAATCTTTTTTCCTCTAAGGCAATTTCACATAATGTCATTCCACAGTAATGAATCCTTTTTTCACAGACTGTTACAACGATATACAGCTTTTCATACAGAAAATCAAGATGCATATTAAAAATGTTTGCCAGTTAAAAAAATGGACTGATCTTTCATTAGTCAGTAGTAAGGTTGAGGGGATTGTATGTGTCTTTAATTAAAATACTATTTCTTTTACTCTGGAACTACAGATCCTAAACTGCCCTAATAAGCTCACTTGTCAGGATGCTGTCTGGAGGTAAAAACACTTGCACAGATAAAGCAATGTCCTTAACATTCAGCTTCACAATAATCATGTATTATCAATGTAGTTTACCTTAGATTATCTTCTTTTAGTCTATGTGAAGACCTAACTATTTCCAGAGAAAACTATTCATTTTTTGGGGAATAACCCCATGCTGAAGAAATAACTATATAGTTTGTGTGAAAGATTAAATCCTTTAGGCTAAGACCCCAAGGTGCTTGAAGGCCCAGCAGCAAGTTTAGCTTCCCAAGTCAGCATTCTTTCGCAGTTTCCACATATTAATTTAGAAAGTCCCAAACTGGCAAAGTCCACATTTCTGCTAGAAATAAGACATACCATTGATTAAATTTCCTAATGCATGAGCTTCCTAGAGCAAAAGATTAATTATTATTATTATTATTATTATTATTATTATTATTATTATTATTTTAACAACTGAGTTAAATTGCTAAATTCTCTCTGGCTTTAACATATGTTGGGAAAATCTCATTCCTTAACTATTGTACCAATTAGTTTTTATAGTATGAAATCATATGAACTTTCTTAACAATAAGAAATTGTATTAACTTTCTTAAGATATATATAATTTACATTGTAGACTGCATAGTCATGGCTTAGTAAACATGACTCCAGCTCATTGCAAAGAGGAGAAGGACAGCCCCTATCCTGAAGATAAGGACCTTTGTTTCTCAGAATCTTAAAGCCGTCCATGAAGATTAAAGGATGCCCCTGGACTACCATGATAATGTCAGCATCCTAGCTTCTCCAACACCTCTGTGAAACCCTCCCATTATCTGCCATCATAGAGAAGTAACTGTAGCAAGACCAACTTCAGGGACATCTGGATTCAGAAAGAAGCAGGTGGATGATGATGCCATAGAATTATAGTTGCTTTTCAAAACAGCAGTATGCATGTGTTAAGTGATTGGTCAAATCCTGTTGTACCTGAACACTTGAAAGGTATAAGAACCATGTGTAAAACCGCATTTGGTGTGTCCCAATTTGAATGAGACACCTCACGTTCACGAATAACAAATTACTCTTATAATTCTATACTTTGCATCCTAGACTCTGTCCTTAGTCTGCAGGGGCCAGTTGTGAAATTTTTGTGAAACCTAGCTCTTGGGACTTTGAAGTGGTCTTCTCTAGGCAATTTATGAGTTTTATGCTTGTTGGTGAATAGAGGAAATGAAGGAATAATCCAGGCATGAGGGACCAAAACCACAAGCTTTCTCATGCTTGCATGAGTGATCATACTGTTAGGTTCCTTTCTGGTCTTCTTAGGTCCTATTTTGCACATAGTTTCTGTGGTTTCACTGGAGAGGGTGAGGAAGAAGAGAAAAACAAAAGGAATCAGTCCCAAATCCAAATCGAAGTTGCGACATGATTCTGTGATATAGAAGATAAATGTTGATATAGAAAATCAAATCCCTTTAGGTTGCAAAAGTTTATAAACATAAGTTCATAGCTTCCTGGGCAAGTATTTTAATTAGTATTATTACCAGTTTTAATTGGTTTGTAATTATGCAAGACATTGGCAATGCCATCTCCTTAAAACACAGTCGCAAAAGAAGAAAGTCTCTCATTGTTGGATACATAACTAAACACCTAATCCCAGGAAAGGGTCCAAATAAAAGCTCAACATTCCCTTGCAAGAGGTTGCAAAAACACTGTACACCACCTCCTTTAGTGTCTCCTGTTGAACTACTTGGATGTCATAGCCTTCAGACTGACTCATGTGAATTCAATGTAGATGCCTACTTGGCTCATTTCTGGGGGAATACAGAATATAGATAATTAAATCTATCTTTGAATTATTGTTTTCAAGTCAGGTACCTGAATATCACAATAAACACTTTCCCTTATGGATATGGTCCAAAGAGCTGGCCTGAACACAGTTTCACTACCTGCAGTCCCAACATAAACTAGCTTGTGTTGAACATAAGTTATGACATTATTTCAAAAGAAATTGAAAAAATTGTCATTTTTAAGAATACAGATTAGTATTAGGTACCACAATCTGGAAAAGCTAAAAGCTTGAAGAAACAGTGGACTGTACAAACTCAGAAGGCATGGGGACAAAGTGGTCTGCAGCTGAAGCATGTGAAGGGTTTTAATGTGAGAACATCAAAAGTGAGGCCAGGTAGGGAGTAGGAACAAGAAAAACCATGACTAAAACTGCAACAAATTGCTATGGGTAGAAAAAAAGCACAATTTTGAGTCTTTCTTATTAAGCTGTGTAGGAGAAATTACTACTCTAATTTTTGGTTAAATTGTAAGCCAGACAGATTTATTTATTGTGTCCTTGAAGAAAGCGAGTGCAACTCGACACACACCTCCCACACTTGTGAGAACCTGACAGTAGTCAGTGGATAGTCTTAAATCAAGTTTCAATATTTAGTACATTATATAATATTTAGAAGCCCAAATCACTTTCAAACAACATTCTATTTGATTTATTAGTTTGAATGACCGAGATTAAAAGTTCCTATGTCACTGTATGCAAATTGTATCTAAGATCTATAGGCGTTTACCTGAAAAAATCCATTTTGAATAATTACTTTAAAACCCAAACTGAATCAAAACAAAACCAACCAACCAAAACAACAAAAAAAAGAGACAAAACCTTGCACGTTCTCATAAAACAGTTTCAGAGCATCAAGAACACCTTGCTAAATGAAATTTCCATGCATAAGCAGCATGTTCATTTTTCATACCTCAGAATTTAATTACTCTGTGATAATGGTGCAAACAATGGGAGGGGATAACAGTACTTTCCGCAAGACAAAGACAGCATTTTTCATTAAAAAGAAAATGTCCATTCTGCACAGGAAAATGCTTTTTGTTTAACATACAGATTTACTTAGAACACCACTAACAATTTTTAACATTGGTCATAAGTGCATCTAACAGTTGGTTTATAGAACATGGAATGACTCATTAAAATGAGCAAGATGCTCCTGCAAATCTGTTAATTTAAGTTTTTAGACTTATCACCCTTTTCCTGTTGCTTCTTTAGTTTTTAACAGTACTGAGCATGATATTTTATCTGCTTTGCCACTGGCACTTACTTAGAGCGGGAATAGAATCCAAACAGCCTCATCTTCCTATTGCTGGCACTAACAACATGTGTTTACCTAACATCAGATCTTCAACAATAACACTAATATTACATTTATTTTATATTCAGAGCTTGCCTGCCTTCCTGGTTCTTCAGTTGAAAGTTTATTTCTTCATTCTGTGTCTTTAATTTTATAGCCAGTCATTTTCATGTCTGCAGATTATTTTTTTTCTTCAGCATTTTTGGCTGATGAGTGTTATGATGTTGTGCAATTTACTTCTTTTTTATTGCTTGTATTGCATCCCTTAGAACCTCTCACCTTATCTCTATGGTTATGGCACCCTACTGTGTTTGCAACACTTCGGTATTTAAAATACACTGGCTGATGCCTGGTACTGTGTCTGAAAACTTTCCTTACTTGGAACAAGTTGCAAGACCAACTTTATTGTAACAGTAAAATTTGTTTATTTTTCTTTTAATTACAATATATGCTTTTCTCTCTGAACATATATGTTGAATATAATTAAAATAAAGAGCAATCTAACTCCAAGCAAACTGAAA
Source organism: Gavia stellata (assembly GCF_030936135.1). Taxonomy (NCBI): domain Eukaryota; kingdom Metazoa; phylum Chordata; class Aves; order Gaviiformes; family Gaviidae; genus Gavia; species Gavia stellata. Next base: position 77,512,010 of record NC_082594.1, read on the forward strand.
GCTCATTTGTAGTTTAGTGTTTTTTGCTGTTTCTTTGAAGGGAGTGGGGGAAGGAAAAAAGAAGCAGGGCAATAAGAAGGAAGGATTGAGAGGAATAACTGACTAAGATATAAAAGACAATGAAGGCAACTAAGTTTTTAACAACAAATCACCGGCCTATTAACCTACAAGGTCTATTTCTCCAGTACTTACTATTTAAAAACAAAAACCCAAACCAAAACAAACAACTGAACAAAACCCCCCAGCAGACTGGTTTTATTGAACCTGACTTCAAAAACAATAAGAGCTACAGGATCAGAGAATGTGGTATTAAAATATATTCCATAAAATGTTAAAAACAGAGATCTGATGTCTTTGACAGGATCAGAGGGCAGTGGCAGTGGGAGCAGATAGAAGGGATCAAGAGGCAAAGGATAGGTCTGAAAGGGGCTGGCGTGTCCTTCTGTGAGAGTGGTGGTGGCTCCATGTGTGGACCTCAGCAAATGAGAAGAGGATGCTGCCTGCCAAGCTGTGGACAGGCAGCTCCTCTCAGATGAGAGCTGGAAAAGGGTGTGGGGACCAGATTTCTCTCAAGGCACATAGTAATTTGTGGTTCAGGAAATCGATATGATTTCTCCAACCAGTTTGACGGAACTGCCCCCATTCTAACTCCTCTGCTCAGGTAACCTTTCTTTATGCAGTATATTCTTTGTGGCAATGACAGAGAAACTCTACTGCTATAGTGAAGTTCTTCATTCAGCATAAGGAGATGTGGACTGCTTGATGCCCCTTAGCAGCACATAATTGAAATCCAAAATACATAGATAATACAGGGGAAAACACTAAACTACTTCGTTAACAGGAATTTGTCCCTTGACTGTAAATAATGCATCTGTCTCATCTAACCTCTGAATGGCTTTGAAGAAGTACATAGTAAGGCACTTTTTCACTGACCATGGCAAATGCCTGTAAAAGTGCAGTTTCTTTTCTGTTTAAAAGACAATGGGACACAGATGTACAGATTATGGTATCTCCCCAGGGACATCGTTAAGGACATATAGACTTGCTATGAGGAGCACACTGCTGGCTCTTGTTCGGCCTACTGTATGCTAGGACCCCCATGCCCTTTTCAGTAGATCTGTGCCCCAGCTTGTCAGTCATGTACATGTATCATGTATAGTTATAATTTATAAGTATATAAATTGGTTATTGTGAGACAAAAGGGTGCTAAAGAATAACTTTTTTGGATTGTGTTCCAAGGTGACATTGCATCTTGCCAGCTTTCATCTTGTTTCTGATGTAGTTATTTTGAGCTTCGAACCTGTCCTTGTGAGAACTAATCTGTAGTGCTTTTAATAGAGAGCTATAACTCATCATTTGTTGAGTTCTGTTCAAAAGAAGTCTGTATAATAGCTTTGATAATAAAATCAAAACTAAAGACAAAGCAAATGTCACTAAACAGATAGAAACTGGTGAGGTAGTCATGAGTGTGTTTTGATCTAAGCCAAAACCCTTACAACATTGTCTTTCCTAGACAATTTTTTCTTCCTGACTTACTGGTTCGTTTACGTGCATTTGAAAATTGAGAATTGTGGGTAGGGATGTTTTAATACACATTGTTTATATTTATTGAGATTTTATTTTAGTTATTTAGCATTTGTATTACATGACTAAATGTGTTTGGGTTTGGATTACAAGGTTTAGACAGTTTCCTCTTGGACTCTACTGCAGCTATTCGTGACCTGCTTTTCTTGTTACATTGCTCACTGAGATTTGAAGTTTTTTTCTTTTCTTATGATAGGGAATGAAATAAGTTTTTACCTTCACATCATTTCTGAGATAGACTTCCACTTTTGCAGTGGAACAGAGTTGTGGTTTTGGTGGGGATTTTTTGTACGACTGAACATAGGTTTTCCTATGCTCTACTCTAACTTCCTCTATTGTGTCTTCCCAGACCATATCATTCAGTTGTTACTGCTTTGGGATTTGTGAAAACCTTGCAGTGGAAGCACTGCAATCACTTTGTTGATTGTCATATCAATGCCAACAACTACAACAACCAAGGCTTTACACCATTGAGACACGAGGAAATATGTTTGCCATGTGCTTGAAGTACAGCAGTAGAGCACAAAGCCTTTGGAAAGCACAGCCTGGCAAAGCAGTGCATGTTAATCGGCCACATTACTTTGAATCACAAACCGCATCACCAATTCTTGCAAGCACATAGTAACCAGAAACAGTTGGCTGAACTATAGGAAAAGGACCATACATTTTAAGCTTACTCCCAAAACTATTGCATTTTCACCAAATGAATCAGTTCATAAAATTTGTTTGTTTTAACATGATTTATCTAACTTATGTGAAAGTTACAAAATATTTTGCCATTCTGCAGAGTGCAGCATGTTGCCTGAGGCTACCTCACTGAAACATGCTCTCCTCTCACTCCAAAAATTTACAGATGCCAAAAGTTCACCCACAGGGGAGTTACCTGATTTGCAGTCTCCAATACAGCATGGTGAAACTGAGATAGTGGTTACTCACCAAATGGTCATAATAGAGCAAACTCAGCAGTGAGAGGCAGTGTATTCTGCTGCAAACAGAGACACTATTTTGAGACACTCAGCACATTTCAAGTCACTTCAACATTCATTACCAATCTCTGCTGTAATGTGATCCTTACATGATGCTTGTACGACTCATATAGCTTGTTAAGGTGCTGTTGGCAACCTAGACACCCTTGTCAGATGACACTAGCATTTCCTAGCTGATAGGCAAAGACCCATCACATCTGTAGTCTTAGCATCCTTTTCCTCACTCCTTTAAAGACATTTCCTCATCATAGAATAATTTCTCTGATTACAGTACTCAGAGGATGAGTCTTACTCATCAGCTTCACTCCTTTAACAGAATTGTTAAGCCTCCAGTTGCATTTATGACTGGTATCCAGATTTTAGATGTTCAAACTAAAGTGCAGAGTCTATGAAGAAAAATGATCTGATAGCTGTACAAGTGGTACTTGTTAAAACCTTATCCCAGTTTTCATGTTATTGTTGATACTGATGGTTTGATTAACTTGCTTCATTTGACAGTTCATCAGCATTTGCTGAGTTCTTACCCTGCTGTTTTACACCAGGGGCTTTAAAAGCCCCTTGTAAAGACATTGAAAAAAATGTAGCACCCAGCTATCAGCCATTGGTTATAGCAATAGATGTGGAATTTCAAGTAATGATATGCCTAGGGCTCCTGGAAATTCTGGGTATATTAACTTATTTGTTAACAACTCTCCTCACAAAAGGGAAAAGGAAGAACTACTCCTGAGTGTCTTGATTAAGTACTTGACTTCCTTTTTACATTGAAGAGGCAGTGGCATCATAAAATTTACGGTTCTCTTCCCCTTAAGAATCAGAAATTGAGAGCCCTTGCTGCAGAAGTACTATCAACATGTAAAAGGAAGTTTACTACTCTCCTAGCTCTTTAATCCTAACAGATGCTCAAGTAATCTGAATCAGACAAAAGCATTACTGCAGAGAATAAGGGCACTTTAGTGAGTAATTGTGCACAGCGATACCATCAACAAAATAAGCTTTGCAATTTTCCACAGAAGCTTATGTTCCCTAAGCACTGGTGGTCTCCTAGAGAACAACACCAATCCATCACGCCAATATCTCTGCAAGTGCAGCTTTGGATTTTCTCTCTCATGGTCACTTTGAATTTACGTCCCTGCTCCTGAGATGCTACAACAGCTCCAAAACTACACAGTATAAAACCAACGTAGAAGAAATGCAGCTGACTTGGGATACCCAGCATGTGTTCAGTGTTCATGCAGGATGCTTATAGGTAACCACCAAAGAGAGAAGGAGTATGAAAGGATGTGCTGGTTTTGGCTGGGATGGGGTTAACTTTCTTCATAGCAGCTAGCATGGGGCTGTGTTTTGGATTGTATGGGGCTGTGTTTTGGATTTGGGCTGGAAACAATGTTGATAAAGCAGGAATGTTTTAGTTACTGCTGAGCAGGGCTCACACAGCACCAAGGCCTTTTCTGCTCCTCACCCCACCCCACCAGCGAGTGGGCTGGGGGTGCACGGGAAGTTGGGAGGGGACACAGCCGGGACAGCTGACCCCAACTGACCAAAGGGATATTCCATACCATATGACATCATGCTCAGTATATAAAGCCGGGGGAGGAAGAAGGAAGGTGGGGACATTCGGAGGAATGGCGTTTGTCTTCCCGAGCAACCGCTACGCGTGATAGAGCCCTGCTTCCCTGCAGATAGCTGAACACCTGCCTGCCGACGGGAAGTGGTGAATTAATTCCTTCTTTCGCTTTGCTTCTCCGCGCGGTGTTTTTTTTGCTCTACCTATTAAACTGTTTTTATCTCAGCCCACGAGTTTTCTCACTTTTACTCTTCTGGTTCTCTCCCCCACCCCACCTGGGGGGAGTGAGCGAGCGGCTGTGTGGTGCTTAGTTGCCAGCTGGGCTTAAACCACGACAAAGGAGGAGACATAGCTGTGAAACATGTTGGGGCAGGCAGTGGGATGTCAGCAGGAAGCATGCACTGTCACGGTGCTGCTGTGTATGACCAGTGGTGTTTACAAAGAAGGGGGGTGCCCTGGGTCATTACGGGGTATTCAGGGTAAGAAATGAAGGCAAGAAGAGATCAAGGTGGTTTGGTGAGGAACAAGTGTGAGAAAACAAAGGGAAAGGGGATAAAACGGGCCGGTGGGGGGTGAGCAGGGGCAGGTCAGTCCATCTGCCTGGCCATGCCTGTGCCAGCAAACGCAGCCTCTCCTGTCTCCTCATCAAACTCCATTTTGCATGGTTTTCCTGGGCAAGGGCTTCCTGGCCCATGTGCTTGGGTGTGGGAGTTTGAGTGCCCACCCTGCCACGGAGCCGGGGCTGTGGGACAGGGGCCTGCACCAGAGAGACCCGGGACATGCAGGGTGTGGGTGCATGTGTGGGGGTGCACTTTTGTGTCTTGTGTGTGTAAGGGGGGTTGTGCAGCAGCTGGAGTGGGACTGCAGCTGGGGAAGCTTGTATGTGCAGGTGCCAGTAACTTGGGATACCAGGGCCTGCTACTGGATAGACTGAGTGTCTTAAGTCCAGCTACTGGAGACACCCATATTGTTTATATGTAAATACATGTATTTATTTTCTGCTAACAGACCTTCATCCTGATCAGCCAGCAAGGGGAACAGGAAGAGACCTTCGGTGTGTTCATGTCCGTGTCAGCGTGCCTGCCTGTATTGCTGTGTGTGGCTGGCCGTGCATCCATGTATATGTGCTGCGTAATGTGTGCGCTTGTGCCTGCTGGCAATACATAACTGTGGGACCCTGGGTGCTGGCAATACATGCTCAGCCCCACTGCTGGTGGGACCCAGGGGCATGGACATGTGGCAGCCTCACCTCTGTCATGCTACCTGATTTGGTAACTTGTAACAAAAATAATTTGAGAGTGTTTGTCAGTCACTAACCAATTGGTTTCACAGTTTAACCAATAGGAAAAGCAGGCAGTTCATGGTGTTTTACAGCTGATGACTGAAAATTGAACCAAGTCACACCTACATGTGTTATAGCCATGGTTAAGATGCCTGATCTAAATACGGTTTTAGATCTCATAGTTGAGTGATTTTCACCCCTACACACAAGCAATGATTTTTTTCTCCATTCATCTGGCTGAAGGTGCTAGAAAAATTATATCTCTGCTTCCTTGAGTACATATTTTACTTGTTTACCCAGGGTATTTCTGAGTATTTCTTCCATTTCCATTGTCAAATGAAACAAGCATAAAAGAAATTGCCAAAATTCATGAGGCTTAGCTGTAGAAGTAAAAAAGGACAAGTTAGAGATTTTAAAAACTCTTACCAGGGTCACCAAAACAAACAGGCCTCAAGTATAATTCAGCAAAAGTGCATCTGATAGTGAATGGGTTTTTTTGGTACACCAGCTTGTAAAGGTGGTCAGAACATCAATCCTGTAAAAGATAAATGTATTGGTGGTTGAGTGTAAAAAATAATGTACTGGTGGTTAAATGAGAGTTGTTCCACCATGCTTTCATGGAGAAACAACTCTCATTCAACCACCAGTATGTTATTTTTGGATGTTAATAGGTACTGTCAAGAATTAATTCCCAATGGCACTGCTGCAGTGGAACCTCTGCACTGGTCACAGGAAAAGCAGATTAAATGGCTAGGGAGGGAGAGGCACACAAATGCTCTAAGTGACTTCAGCTGCAGGTACAGGCTGGGACAGTCGTTGTTTGATGATCATCAAACATTTTGCATTTCTGACTGATCCAAACAAGACTGTGTAGCATAACACCCACACAGCCATGCAGTTTTTGCTATGAAATAAAAGATGGAGAAGAGTGAACTGGTACTTTGAATCACTACTCACACACAGCTGTGCCTGAAGACTAATGTTTTATAATGGCTTAAGTTATTGCATTCAAGAAAAGATGTACTGGATTTGTCAGCCCCACAATTTCACCCACACATCTGGAAGCACTTGAAGCATGTGTTACTCAGCTGTCCCATGCTCAGCTCACCGTAGAATTGCCTTCCATCACCTGCACTTGAATATTTTCATAGCAGTTGAATGCTTATTTTGGTTTCAGATTGTGCTTGGATATGCAGTTCACTCACACAATTCTTGTCAACACAGGATGCTCATGAGTACACTTCTGATGAGTCACTTCTATACATTTATTCTGGTGTTGCAGTTTATTTGTGACCTTACTAAACTGAAGAAACATTCCATGATGAAAGAGTTAAAAGCTCATGGTACTGTATTCTACTTAATATAGATGACAGATCAGCAGGTAAAACAAGGGTTTGGGAAAACTTTAAACAAAAATTTGAAATCCATAGAAGAGGCTGTATTTTTAGAAACTCTCATGAAGGAACCGCATGAAAGTTAAACACCTAATTTAAAGACTGGGAAAAAGACAAAATAATTGAAACATCTCGTATGTTTGAAGAAACCGAGGTAAAGATGCTCCTTAGGTAAAATACAAACAACGTTTGAGTTACTCTTGTTTGAAGGAAGTAAGATCCCTGTATAGATAGTATCAGCTCAGTTTAGAAAGGAAATGTGGTATTATGCTGATGACACCTTCACTGGAGGGCATCTAGAAAAATACTTTTCAAAAGCTTTCTCTCTTGTGCTTTTGTCTTGAAAGTGTATGTGCAAAGGTATGACTGAATGGTTCTCCAAGTAAACCATCAAGTTAAAAAAAAAAGTCCCCTCAGGTTCTCAGAGATATGAAGGCTGACAGAATGCTTTCAAATTTATTTTGTGGGTCCATTGGTAGAAAACCCTAAAGGAAATGAATTTTGACTTGTAATTGTACGTTCCCTTCCTCAGTACTCTGAAAGAAGGTAGAAACATTTCTTTTGCAGCGGGCTGCTGAGCAAGCCACAGCTGCAGTCATGGTGGAAAAGGCTTTTTTTCTCTCTAGACAGTCCCAACTAAGATTGAATCTGACAGCTGTTGTAAGAATATTCAAAGATGTTAAGAGTCCAACAACAAAAAAATATACTTTTATGAACTCAGCCATCAGGCATAGTAGAACAAATGAAACAGATGATTAAAACAATACTGCGGAAGTTACCAGATGACAAAGGAATAATTGGGATTTGATAATGCCCTTAGTTCCAACAGTCCTTCAAACCTCCCTAGCTGCTAACAGAGACTCCCTTTGAGCTAACGATAGGCTGCAGTATAGACATGCTGGAACATCTGATGTGGAATACTAGTGCTCTCAGATACAGGGGGTACATCATTATGCAAACATCATGTAAATTTCTGAATCAGGTACATTTGTAAGTAGCTACTAAGCTACAGAAATCCAAAACTAGAGCAAAAGCTTGTTTTGACAAATTTCAGAAAGAATACCTGGGAGGGTGGAGATCTGGGAATGCAATTAGCCTATGCAAATCCTGAACGTAGGCTCTGTCACAAATGCAATGGGCTGTAACCAAACTACAGGCAAGGTCAACTCTTTTGCAAATTAAAGTTACTGGAGAGAAGAAAGCAATAGATAAATTTTACCATTGAAGTCAGCTGAAATTGTGCAAGGAAGGAAATTTTTCAGAACTGTGCAGACCCATCTCTGGTGTATTCATGCAAAGATGGAACTGGGAAGAAAGGTTAATTTTTGCCTCTTCCATCTCAGTGATTTTTAGAGAGCTGATTTTATCTCCATAGCAGTTCTTGCAAAAATGGAGAGTAAAATTTAGAATTACTGCAATGATTGCCATAAGAAGAAAAAGAACAAAAGTTTTTAATTCATAATGATACTATTTTGGGAGTGCACTCCTTAATTAAATTTATAGCATTAAAGGCTTAAGTCCCATTATAAAGATCGTTTAAAGTAAGAAACCCATGTTGACCCCAAGATATGAGCTGAGAACAAACGAAGGCCAAATCCTCAATCCAGAGAAACCGAAGTACTCCAGAGAATTGACTTTAAAATAACTTTACTGAAAATATCAGTCATAGAGTTCTAGGAATTATTCAGAGTGATTGTCATAAAAAATTACAGAAGTAGTATAACCTTGTAAACATAATAGAAACAAAAAAGTCTGAAAACTGACATTATCTTAGTTTTCATTAATAAGTGGCTGGCCTCTTAGGGCTAACTGTCCTCAAGATTCAGCTGCTGAGTTGGAAGGGTGTGAATGTCTTGTTGCCACTGCAGCTGGGAAACTCAGTCTGAGTTCAGTGCCAGAATACTTTTCCAGGGCAGAGTTCATCTCTTACTGTGTATATGCTAACAAAAACCTGAATTAATAGCTATACTACAAGTGGATGCACTTAATTTATCACCATGTTTCCGAGAAGTCCAGGGTTAACCCTTACTCTAATTTACAGGTTTTGTTGTTACTTAAGCCACTCTGATCTTCTTCTGTGGTCAGCTATCACTATCTTTTCTTCTGCTGTTTCTTGCCTACAACCTGATCCTTGATTCCTCTTCTATGCAATCTCTTCAGTTTGGATCATAAGCAGAAAGAAAACTTATCCTGAATAATAAAAATCAGAATTTCCAACAGCTGAATATATACATGGGACTAGGAGACATTAATCATGTTCTTCTGTAGTACTCTCTATGATTGAAGGAATTACAGGGCCAACTACAAAAACAGTTTACAATGTTATGGTATCCTCTTCAAAGAGGCACTTGAACCTGTAAATGTAATTTTCTGGATGACAAAAGCACTGTCTCCTGGAACAGCCCAATTTGCATTTGAAGTGATAGTGCCTACCTGTGGTCTGCAAGAAGACAAGGGCAGGAGAAAACCAAAGAATCTCTGCCATCATCACTTGTAATGTCCCCCACAAAAATAAGGGCATTACTTCAATAGGAAGAGTAATATGTAATGGAAACAAACAGTGTTTGCTGGTTACTAAAGTTTTTGTAATTTTTTAAAGGTTGAGCTCTGTCTCACATCCCTTCTAGTTTTCAACTTGTTTGCTATAAACTTAACAAAGAGAAAAGGACGAGCTTAAAATGGAAAAATGCTAGCTTAAATAGAAAAAGCTTAGTTCTTCTGGAAAGAAAAAAAAAAATGTTAAATTAGCCTTAAAGCAGTCCATTAACTGGAATAGGACAAGAAATCCTGGAAAGTTGCAAGCCTGAAATGTGGTACAAAACAGTGTTTATTTTGACTGGACAAAATTAAATCATAAGCATAAACATAAAACGTTGGCATTAGACTTTAGCTTAACTATGAAAATGTTAATAAAATTATAATGAGTAATAACATAGTATTGTGTGAGCACCCTAATCATTCAATGAGTTAATAAAAAAATCCAGTATTTTAAGCTGAAAGAGTGTTAAAGAATAGCTTTTTATAACAGTTTCCAAAGGTGACGTTGACTCCTGCTTACTGCACACCTTGTTTCTAACAGGTGATCTGATCACTGTTGCAGTGATCACTTGAAGTACAATAACTCATAGTTTGACTTTTCCAAAACACTTCAAAAAACATTTTAACTTTGATAACTTTGCCTGTGAATGTTTAGAGACATGAATCTAACAATAAACAAGCCGAGAAAGAAATAACTTTATTAAATGGGAAAGCTACAGGGATTTGTCTCCATGAGATGTACTTTCCAAACTTCTAAGTAGTCTCTTCTCTCTTTTTGGATTCTCCCTGGGTGATCACAATTCTCCTAAACGTGTTGAAATGAGACAAGGGCTTAGATTTTCCATTTATGGGGACACCAGCACAAACTCAGCAGTAAGTAACCTCAATTTTTCCCCAGTAGTCTCTCTTGTGCTTATGTGCATGGAGTTATCCATCATGCAGCCCAAAGCCCTGTTCAGAGTCACTGCTCCCCAAATGATCTCCTCCAAGCTCTAAGCACACTCTACTCTTTCACTGAAGATATACAACTTTTTTTTGCCTGTATTAGAGCAAATACTGTTTACTTGTAACCCACTTACCAAATGATCTGTGTCCTTCCTTGAGAGGAATATTTGACCTGCTACACTCACTTAAAATCTACCTTCTGCAAAATGAGTTGCATTTAATCATGATGCCAACAAGCAGTAGGAAACTGATGACACACTTTGTTTCCTACGATCTTGTGCAGCTGGATAGAAGTTCAATCAAAGTCAACAAGCCTTGAATAAAAAGGATGAGAAATTCTTCATTTAAATGAACTCAACTTCATATTCACTTGGCTTTTTGGTCTTTGTGAACTCCTGAGCCTCAAGAATAATGCTGTAAACCTGTGTGCACTTCGTATTATTACCACTCCAGAACTATAGGCATGTTCTTCACATATTCCCCTTAGCCTTCCCACAATTGCAAAAATGGTTGTCAGTCAGCTCCTGATCAAAGCTAATTGAAGAGAAAAAAAATTCATAAAATTTTAAAATGTTTAATTTCAAAGATAACTGCACATTTTTCAGATGAGAGAGAAGCCTTTGACTGCAGAGTAATTTGTTTATTTAGTTAAGCCAGCATTGTTATGTGGGTGCATTTGATGGGGTATAACTACAGCAGTCCTGTGTCTTGAGTCTATATTTTAGCACTCCATGCACATCTCTTTCTGCTTGAGAGTCATGCAGTGTCTGCTTAGATGAAGGAGGTGCTCACTGTTCCATGTTCCTTTCTTCTTTTTGGCAGTGAGGTCCTTCTTGAAACCTCTATGTTCTTGTGGGTTTTTTTGTTGTTTTGGTTTTGGTTTATTTTGTTGCTTTGCTTTTTTTTCTCTATAGTTCTTAAGGCCTGGAAACATGCTTTATCAATTGACAATAAAACTAAATAAATTGGTTTCTTCCTTTGATGTGGCAATAAAGGACTAACCCAAGCTCAATATATTGGAGTGACATCTTTGTTCTTGGGTAGCATAGAAGTGCAGTGTATTTCTTTTTTACACAAGTAATCAGCTAGATAAGGTGAATTTCACACAATACAGTTCCCCATTCCATCTTGGTTTGAGACAAATTCCTGTTTCTTTTCTTATTGTAGTGGTCAAAGGAAGCATTATGTATATACAATGATATAAAATAATCATGGAAGGAATCAAAACCCATTATTTTTCACAAAATCAAAAAGCAGAGGAAACACAGAAATAACAGATGCCAGAAAGCAACTTGTCTGTGCAGTCTGCATTCAGCTCTCTTTATTGCATCCGTGTCTTATTTGCACAGTCACATTTACACAGGACCTGCCTCATGGAGGGCCTGGAAAGGGTAGTGCTCACTAATGAGCAGCTGTTCACATTCCTGTTTCTTCCTGATTGTTCAATGTGTTTTCTCAAGTCTTAGTTATTGTTTACTATTAAAACCTGTATAAAATTAGCCCTTGGCCCTTTGCTTAAGACCTTTGTCTTATAGTGCCCAAAACTAGTATATTTAATTGTTTCACAGAATGAGTTTTTATTGTATAAAGTGATAGAACAATATACAATACATTCTGTATTCAAACCATTAATTAATTCTAATTTCCTTTGTTTGCACACAAACTTTTTGCCTTAGTAAAACTGGGTGTCCAAGCTGAGATAGGATACATGTCAAATATTGATGATAGGTTCCATTTAACATGTTCTAGAGTATCTTGACTGGTCTTCAAATGCTGTTTCACAGTGGGAGCAAGTCTCACATAGGTCCTATGGCCTGTCTACTAGCCCACTGTGGATTTCTTGGATACCTTATGGCACCTCAGATGCCATAGACACCAATGTTTAAGCAATGCTGTCAATCACCTAGCCAATATATTCACTTCAGTCTTAAAACTATTCAGTGTACCCCGATGTTGACACTGGCACAAATATCTTCTTTCCAGAAGTAAGCGTTTTTGTACCAAGCCTATATAACACACTAGAGAAGCTCTATCAATGAATTAAATTCAGTGCTGGACTCACACAGAAATGTCATGTCATCATGTGATAGAATTGTTGGAAATTTCCATGTCCTTTTTTGCCCCATAGGTGATTCCTTCTGTTCCTTCCAGTCTATGTGGGTGCAACTTCATCTTCTCCATTACAACTTCCAACCTCATTATCATCATATGATTAGTTTTGCTTTCCGTTTCTCACACTTTTTTAACTCAGTCCTTGGCTCTTTGCCTGTCCTGTACTAGTCTCCTATAATTGACACATCATTCCTAATCCAGTGTCTGTCTCTGATGTCATTCCCATTTTCTCAGTTCTCTTCCCACTCAAATCCATTTTCTCTCCTTTGGTGTTCCACTTGATCTTACCTCCAAATATCCTTTTTTCTCACTACCTTCTAGTCTTAGACTAATTTCTAGATTCCTCTTCAATCTCTCTGTCTTTCTTTAGATTTCCACAAGTTTTTTTATTAAATCCTGTCCTCAGTTATTGCCAGTTCTGCTGTTACCTTTTCTTTGTTCTTCATCATCTCTAACTCTATCCTCTTTCAAATTACCTTTGCTTTTATCTGCCGATTCCCAGTGTTTTCATTCAGCCTTTCCTAATCTCTTCCCAGTACCTATGTTGTTTCCTCAAGAAACTTATGATCAACCTGCCTCCATTCAGCTATATGTTCTTTGTCCAACTGCTCTCAGCATTTCAGCAGCCTCTTTGATATTTTCACACCGAGCACTGTCTCCACTTTTCTGTTGGTTTATTTGGTTTCTGACCTGCATCTTGGCATCTTGTTATTCAAATCAATACCCTATCCTTCCTCATATGCTGATGACAGAATGATGGCTGATGTGAAAACATGGTAGGAACATTACTTTAGTCTGCCTAAACATTAGTTTAGTCTGCCAACTCTCTTAAGACCGGAGCAAAAAATGTCATATTTTTACTTAGAAAAAAAGTGAAACCTACACAGTGTGAAAGAACTGTTTCAAATGTATGAATGAGATTAAGCAAACCTTTATTAAGCACAAAATTTGATTTTTCAAGACTTTGTAAATTAGCCAGATTTGTGTAGAGTTCCATAGATTTACAGTAACATAAATTAAGTCCCCTGACAAAAGTCAAGCTCTTTTTCTGAAGACAAGGAACTTGAGAACAGGAGTTTCCTGCATAATATAATTTCTCTGCAGCATAATTTGAGGACTGGTTAACGGTTGGACTTGATGACCTTAAAGGTCTTTTCCAACGATTCTGTGATTCTGTGATTTTATGCCTACAGATTTGTATAAAAGCAAGTTCACCAGACTAACTCAGACTATACTGTATAAAGTTGAAAATATAAACATTTTCTACACCTGAGACTTTGTGCAATACAGTAAGCCTGATGCAGGATGCAGATAGCTAACACCATTCAGAATGCAGCAGAATCTTTCAGACTCTCATTAAACACTATGGCTCGACACTGTTTCAGTTATCACTTATTTCACATGTTACAAACACAATGGAAAATTTAAACTTGGTCACAGTTCAGATGGCAGAATATCAAGGAGAATTCTTAATCAATGGGAAGAGTTGTGGTGACTAGGCTGATCAAAATTTTATTTGTATGCCCTTATCCAAACTTCATTGACTTTGTTAAGAGTCTATTGACTTCTGTGCCCTTTAAAAGGTGTTTAAGTGCCTTTCTGAGAGATTACTACAGGATATTGAGATCCTTCATGGTAAACTGTTTGATCTTTCCTTGAAGAAAGCATTGTTCTGTTTGATATATAACATTTCAACTTAAAATGAAAATCTCAAACACCTAAAACATAGCAGCATTATTTTAAAGCAAAAGCATTATTCAGATTAATTCATTAATGCAAAAACTAAATTTTAATTTGCGCATGGACATTTTGAAAGAACTTGATCAATGTTAATATCTGTCAATTTCAGCTAGATAAATCATTTCTGAATTCCAGATTTTCACCTGGGAGCTTTTTAATTATTGTTATATTACATTGGAGAGCTCGTTTCAAGATGAACTGATTACATTTCTATTTAACTATTATGTTCAAGACTCTATAACTCAGCTAGCTGAAATAAATTTCTATGCATAGGGCTATATACAAATTCTATATAAACATTCTTCATAAGTGGTTTTGTATATTGGCAAGAAGAAGATAACTATACTTGAGCTAATAGGATAATTTGCCATAGCTCCTATTGGCCTTCTGACCTTAAGATACAGCTGAGTTAAGAGGCCCTAGCTACTGCCACTCCTCTTCATCTATATCCCTTACGTGAACAAAATAGATACATATAGTCAAAGAGCTCCTACACCACTGACTGAATATGAAGTATTCTTTTTGTGGTTCTGTGTGATAGACTAAAAGCCAAATCCACCATGAAAAAAAACAGTTGAAACACTAAAAAAAGGGCCACAAGCTATAAACATAGACATTTAATAACCATATAAAACATTTTTGTAAATTAAATTCAAAACATCTGTGTCCTCTGACTTCTCCTTTTTATTTTTATCTTTGCACTTTCAGTAGGCAAGTCAATGAAGAACTGATCTTAAAGACAGGGTAGATAGCGTGCACTACAATAAACAATTTTTCAGGTTGATTAGATACCTGAGAGATAATACTGAGACATTTGGTAATAACAAGTTTCATTCTTCTTATTCTATGATTATAATTTTCTTATTGTATGATACATGATAGAATGTTAATATTTTGAAGTACTGTAGTTCCCAAGAAGCATTTATATATAAAAACAACAAAATTTTTCAGCCTTGATTGAAAATCATCCTTCAGCCCATGGAATCATAGAGTCATTTAGGTTGGAAAAGACCTTTAAGATCATCAAATCCAACCGTAAACCTAACCCTGCTAAATCCACCACTAAACCATTTCTCTAAGCACCTCATCCACACGTCTTTTAAATACCTCCAGGGATGGTGACCCAGAAATGGAAGATTCTTGAAACTAAATACACACATCTACATGCTTTCTTCACATTGTGTAACGTAATAGCAAAATTGGCATTTACATAATTCTGATCTTATTTTGGCATGAATGGATGGACTGTTGGGTATTGCGCTATATGGAATTTTTTCTGAACTGGTGTTGTCATCATGATGTTGAAAGACTGAAGTTGCTACAGCCTTTCAAAAAGAACATGCAGGGTGACATGTGTGAGACGCCCATGAATTGAGGGTAATACGTGAATTAGAGAGGCTTGAGCTGGTGAGGCACAAAGGAATGTATGTGTAACATCCAGCACACTTGAGAGCAATTCCTCCAAAATGCAGGGCTGACCTAAAGTCCTGCAGGGTGAGATTTCAGCAAGAAGTGAACACGTGCTGTTCAGAAGCTCTGGTGTGCACTCAAGTAGCACTACTGCTGACATACAGACATAGCATGCTGGCTGAGAAAGTATTTTCTGCTGTTTGGCATACTAAGCTGGGTTCACCAGTTTAGGCGTAATGCTCAGCTGGTGAGCTATGCTGCATCTGGTTCTTGAGAAACTTTGTCACATGTAACTCCTTGCAGAAATGATCATTTTTATATGACAATAGTATAAAATTATTTTAAATGCATAAAAATAATGTTGAAGAAGTTTATTTTCCATCAGAAAGGCAAAGTGGATCATTCTGAACTAGCATAATGTAACACTTGGTGTGCTTAGAAACTGGAGAAATAGGAAACTTCAGCAGCATCTAGGTAAATTAGCTTACAATTCCAAGCTAATCAGTCTTAAACATGAGCTTTCTGAATGTGGAGGCTGAAATGAATTTTTCAGTGTTAACCTTGCATGGGTTTTCTTTTTTAATACAGAAAAAAGACCATAACTTCTGGGGTTGCTAAATAACCCTGACAGTCTTTTTTACCTTTTTCCCCAGAGTCTTAATATATTTTAGCTATATCAACCTTTAGTATTTCAATTAAAATGTGAAAAGCAGCTAGGTTGCAAGTGTAAGTAAATAAATTATGCAGAAATTAAAAAATGCTACTCATACAATGTTCACCTACCTAAGCAAAAGTGCAAAAAAACTAAGAGCCTGAAAATTTATGTATGTATTCAGAAACATTTCCTCTCTAAAGCATAAATGATAATATTTTTCTAGCTCATTTTTAAACGTATTTTTCACAACTAGCACTGTCTTCTATCTATGCACATACAGAGGAATACCTGCACGGAGCCTGACTATGTTAGACCTTATGAGCACTTCTGATAACTGTGCTGTCACTGACATGCTGGTGAAGGTTTCTAAGTTTGCACACACATTGGAACCATAACATATCAGTCCTGGGTTTTGGCCCATCTGGTAGTAATTTGGCAATTTGCATGTATTTCCATGTAGCTCAAAGGAGTTCACTGAGCAATAATTAATTTTCTCAACTACAACTTGTGCAGAGCCTATGTTTGGCAGTTTCAGTTCCTAACTGTCTGACAGTTATATGTCCATGTTCCCATGTTTAAGAAGAGCAACAACGGTCTTAAACAGGTAAAGGCTTACAAGACGAAGAGAAAAAGCTGAAGATAAAAACCCATGAAATATAGAAAGACACAAATAAAATGAGCTTCTGTGAAGAACCTAGTTAAACTGGGTCCCCGTTTTTCATGCAGGGATTTTATTCTCTTAGATCAAAAGATCTTCTGTCAGGAACAACTTTTTTGTTATTCTGTTATGGGCTTGTTCTGTGACTATGGCCAATTCTTTTGGCCTTACTGACAGTCTCCTCATCAGTACAGTGGCAATAATGTAGCTATCTAGCAGAAATATCCTAAGGTTTCATTAATCTATTGCACAATGCATAGATATAAGAAATGATACCTGGTTGCTAAATATTACCCACATCACATTTAATCTCCATTTGATTGCAACAGTGAACATCTAAGTACTATACTTGGAAGTACACTACTCTTTCCTTCCTCATTTAAGTGAGATGGTATAGTGAAGGTAAAAGTTCACTGTCTAAGTGGTGTATTAGTTTTGCACAGAGGTAAACAAGAAGTCTGACCTCCTCAACTGTGATCCAGTTGTGATAAAAAGTTAATGTCAGATACACTCTGGAAAAGGGCTGAGAAGCACATGTAGTTAACTGTTTCCAACTGGGTTATGGAGGGCTGGCATAACTGAAACAAAGTTCAACGTAAATGCATCACAGGAGGATATGCACAGTTTCACATCACCCACGTGAAGCATGATGTACCATGACAATATTCAAACCATAAAATGCTCGGTATAGCGTCTGAGATGTATGATTGGTACACGTAGTGACTGCAAGGCATTAATAAAGACATTTCAGGGTGTGCCTAGTACCTGGGCAAGGTAATTAAGCACTTGAGAAAGCCGTTCTAGACACTGAGAAGAGTCTGTGTGCAGAATTTTAAAACAAGTGGTGTTTTACAGGTTCAAGACGAACATGGAAAATACAGGCAGGGACACAAAAAAACTTTACTAATGAGCACATATCATATAGAAACACAGCAAAACATCAAGACTTAAGCAGATTGACACATCACTTGATGATTAGTATGCTTGCTCACTGACGCACCTGAATGGAGCAAGTCACCGTTCAAGTGCTTTCCTCCTCAGTAGCAGAGGAGAAATTTGATACTTGGTCTTCTTGGTCCTCTCACTCTTCTTAAAGTGTGTGTCTGGGTAAAAAAACGTCCCATTTACTTGTTTACTCTCCTGAACTTCCAAATGGCCAATGTGTGACAGGCAAGACATTGAAATAATCTTAATTTCAGGTTACCTTCTCCTGGTTTTAAATCAAAGCTTTTCATATCAACAGCAGTTTCAGTTTAATATGAATAATATAAGAAATTAATGTAGCAAAATTCAGTGTGAGATCTTACAGTAGGGGAAGATGGTATTTATTTACAAAATCAAGTGAGTTGATTTCACCCAATCACAGTCATTGTCACATAAATTTTGTTCATTCACATTTTCATACCTACATACTCATGAGCATCAAGATGTGCATGTCCAAGTGTTCTGGCCAGGATCACTTATGTGCATTAAAGAGGGTTGTCTTGGGATCTTCTTGATTGACAACAATGAACTATTTTTTTGACAGAAGTTTATATACTCTTTAAAAGTCAACAGGTGTTATGAGGTGCTCCTTTTCTTCAGTATGTTACTTACTCCAGCCTCCAAAAACCTTAAGCAAGGTTTTTGTTCAGAGGGTTTGTTGGGTTTTTTTCTTTTTCTTTTTGAATATAAGTTTGGAATATACACATATATATGGCAATGATAGCTTGTTTTCCTGGTAGGCTAAGAGGAAAGCATGAGACACATGATGTGCTGTAACCTTCCTTTCATCTTTCTGTTGTTTAGGGTGCATGATTTTCTGCTGATGAGTCATTTGTAGCATGGTCTATTCAAAAAGCAGACCTTCTGACCTTGATGGAAAAAAAAATGTTTTGCTTAGTTTTATTGCTTCTGATGTCATTGCTTAGAACAGCATTAGAGTGGCTGCTGCCTGTGGAAGTCTAAGTAGATCTATGGCAAGGTTTTGGCAGTGTTACAGCTGGTTCTGGCAATGTATGTAGATTGGATAAAAGGGGAATTATATTAATATATTTTTATTTTTTCAGCTGAATTAATTAGACTCTTCTATTAGTGATTGTGATTTATAAGAAAAACTGGATTCTATTAATAATAAAAGCTTAATAAATAGAATTTGTTCTAAGAAATATTGGTTGTGACCAGTGTCTTTCCCAGCTTGATCACCAAGGAAAATGGAATTTACAACAGCAGCCCTTTGTGGACAGTTGAAAATGACTGTGTCTTGAACTGCCCCAATTGACCTAATTCTCTAATTGTTTTTTGAATTACAGTAGTCATGAAATCTGATTGCAGTCTGTGCTACAGAGCAGCTAGCGGCTAATGGGAGAAGAAAGCTCTGGAAAAAGCAGCCAGCAGCTCATTCCTCTGCTAACTTTCTTTTGCAAAAATTGACTTTGAGGTCTTTTTTCAACAAATCTTTTTCTCTATCAAACTTCAAGTGTAAAGCCACAACTTATATATAAATTCAAACCAGCAAGTCTGGACCAGTTCCATACCAGAGCACTGGGAACTGTCTGGAAAGGTCTGGAAGGTCTTGGACAATATTGGAGATAAACTGATACAAAATTTAAACCATAATGAATTAAACGGTGAGAATATAATTATTGGTGGTCAACATGATTTACTGGAATATAAATCTTGTCAAGCAAATCTGATTTCACTGTCAGCCTTGATAAGATTATGGATTTGATAAATAGAGCTGAAATTACATAACGTATTTGACTTAATATCATATGACGTTCTAATCAAAGGATTGAATCACACAACAAGTAGATCAGGAGTTGCAAAATGGACAGGTGAGTTATTACGGAATTTTCTTTTATATGGTGATCCACAGAGATCCGTATTGGGCATGGTTCTGTTCAACATTTTCATGGATGACTTGATAATAAACATAAATCACTACTGATAAAATGCACTGGAAGGAAGGTGCACAAACCATACCTGTGGAATGATTGAAAAAGCACAACTGACTGAACTTAAAAAGATGTCTCAGGGCAAAATAGTAGCAAAAAGTAAAAATTGTACTAGTAAATGTGTAAACAGTAGCAGTGGAATAGTAAATACAGCTGCGGGATATTAGTTTAGATTTGTGTGATTAGGATTGTAATTTTATAAGATAAAGCCCTAAACTTTTTTTGGGAGGAAAGGTAATCTTTTAATTGAACATGTGATACATTTGAAAAAAAATCCCTAACAATAATGACCCTGAAACATAGTATTCAGTTTTGCTGTCTTTAAAACAGTGTTGAACTGGGCCAAGAAAAGCCACAGACACTGCGTCTGCATTAATGTTTAGTTTGCATTAGGAGAGCAGTTTTAAAGTAAATTTCTCAATTCTGCCCTGTCACTGGGCTTTGGTTCACACCATAAGGCCATTTCAGAGTGCATGGACAGGGCTGTGTGCAAATGTAGGGGAAGATGTGTGCTGGGAGTGCAGCAAGTGTGCCAGATGCTGATGGGCACACATCCAGCTTAGAGCTTACTCAGAGTAAAACTCCCACAAATACTTGTAGAGCAGATGTTGTACCCTTAAGCAACAGTTTATCTACAAATCTAATCCTATGGTCTGTCATAATGCTAATGCAGCCATAGTTCGAAACTACTCAAGGGCTTGTATTTTATCAGATCTCATTTTCCTCCCCCAAAACCAAAACACACTGAAAAACCTTCCCTCAAAATGGTCTATTCCCCCAAATTTCAAAGCTTTTATTTTCCTACCAAAGCAAAAAAAAAAAAAAAAAATCCATTGTGTCAAGGGACGAGTATCATTGATAGTGATTAGTTGCTGGAATGAAATGTAGAGTGGAATGTGGAATGCTAAATTTTCTCCCTGTAGAAATGACCGCCTTTTTGGAAGATACACTTTAGAGTTGTGCTTTAGCCATTTACAAATTCTTTGGCTCAGTGTTGGTAAAACAGGTAAAGTAGTATATATATGATTCCAAAGTTTCTGGATAAATGGATGGTTGTCTTGTAGAAAAATAAAAATGTTACTGCTGGAGTTGTTTTTGTGGAGATCAACCACTATTTAAGGCTAAGGAGCTTCAAGGTTACACTTTTTGCTGGATATTGCTACCCTGCAATATGACTTTTTAACCACCATAGTTACTTTAAACTTCTACATGTTTAGTGTAACCTGTTTGAAAATGTGTACTTAACTGAAATCCAGACCCCACTTTTTTTTTTTAATCTCTTGCCATTACAAGTAGACTACTATAAAAATGTATTTTTTAAAAGGAATTAATAGGTTTGTTTCAGTTTTTCTTTGGTTAGGATCTCTCATGACATTTGAATATAAGCTTATAGAATGCTAAAGCAGGGGAAAAACCGCCACCTTTGCTAAAGCTATTTAATGTTCTGGACAGTAAGTGGTGCTGCTGCACATAGAATAAAGAGTGATTAAAAAACAAAGAGAAGGAAAAAAATCCATACTTAGAAATTATTGTCCTCTGTCTCAGGTAGAATGCATGTCTGAAACATAGTTATAGTGATATATATCTAGAACACCAGTAGAATAGCAGCATGTAAACTCCTTGTATATCAAGCACTTAGAGGTATTAAGGAAACTCTGACTGAAAAAAAAGTAATCCACAACTGATCTGTTAAGTTTTAGTGTTTCTTATGTTAATCTATAATACATGTAAAATCTTAAGCAGCAACTGGGAGATCTTAATTAAAATCACCAGCTTACAGTTTCATTTGGCAGAAAACCTGCTTCAATGGTGAAAATTTATTATTATTATTATTATTAATAATAATACGTATTTAAAAACATAGCTAGACTTTAGTAGTAATAGTTCAAACTATTACTTGTACTTGACTGCTTTTAATATTGGGGTTTTTTTCTGGTACTTGCATAAATGATTGATTAAGATCTGAAACAGCTTTGTATTCTCTTTTATTGTATGCTAATTTCTTA
Source organism: Gavia stellata (assembly GCF_030936135.1). NCBI lineage: Eukaryota > Metazoa > Chordata > Aves > Gaviiformes > Gaviidae > Gavia > Gavia stellata. Next base: position 77,533,820 of record NC_082594.1, read on the forward strand.
CAGCCATAGAACATCAGATCAATAATTAAATATGTATATATATACTGAGTTACCCAGGGGAACTGCTTCAGTGGCATCAAAAATATTTTCATACAAAAATATATCCTATTTATCATCCACAATATTTTGGTGTCTTGCTATTCCATACATTTACATAGCAAGATATCAAGTACCTGCCTGCAAGAGTTGTTATTTGTCTGTTATTTCATATGGATACAGCTAAAAGGAAACCACACCTTTTTTTGGTTATACTGCCCAGCCAAATAATGAACTGGAGGATGTCATTCCCAGCTATCTAAAAATGGCATTTCTGCACATTCACATATCTTTTGATCTATGTTATTTCTGTACAATAAGTTTTGTGGTTTTTTAATCTACTTTTTTTTTAAATCTACCAAAAATATCAAATTATCTGGGGAATGGAACATGGAGCATAGACAAAAGCTGTGCGTCTTACATTTTAGTAATCTCTTCAGATCCATGTTGTCTGCTGTGTAAGGCCATCATAATGAATATTTTACCTCTGAAAGTTTTTACAGATGGAGTCCTTTCAAAAACAATGGTGAAAGAAGTGCGAATAGGATTTCAATTTTTTATGGAGAGTTGATTCAGAGCCATCAGGCACTGAAAGTTCAAATGGAAAACATAACAGTGAAATTTCAGGGGAGATTACATCCTAAAAATGCGGGAATCTTCCTGGTTTCTTTTCCATTGGACTGGGCACTGGTTACCAGAGCAGCAGCTAGGAGAAGCTGTATGGTACCAGTTTCCAAGCCAGAGATCATAATGCTTATACAACTCTCAGACTTGTAAGTAGGAGTGGAAAAAAGATTACTGTCTTTGAACTGTGACCAGAGATGCATAGAAAAGTGTAATACTGAACCTGTAAGAGCAGAAAATATCAGGAATCACATCTGTAAAGCCTGTAAATTAGCCTCTAGATCTGCTCTTCTGCACTATACCTTTGCATAGCAAAACTGTTTATTAACTGAAGTTGTGTGTTTTCCTTGTGTGGTGCAGAGCACATATAGAAGAAGCTGTCCATGTTCATATGACTACCCAAAGGATGCTCCCATAACTTAGACTGTGGCACCCCTGAGAATCATGAACAGCTTATTTTTTCCCCCTTTAAAAGGAATATATATAGGATGTATCACTCAGGCTTAGGTCAAAGAACCTAATTAGCTTCTTCCCTCTTCACCTCCCTTCTTCCACTGCCCCTCTTACCCAAAGATATATGGATACCTATATATTTTTGGCTATTCCTGCCACTAGCCTAAGGATCAGGCTGGGTAGATTTGCCTAACCTTTCTTAAATGATGTTTGGAAGAGACAGAGTATTGAATAAAGGCATAATTGTCTTTGCAAGGTCAACAAACAGTCATAGTGATAGATTGCAGTAGTTTACAGGATAAGGAGAAAGCTAAAATGCAATTTAAATCAAATTCTTTAATCTCACCCCTCAAAGGAAAAAGAGAAAAAGAGTGAAAGAAAGCACTAATATTACCCTAACTTGGGAGTAAAACTTGTTAAATAAAGGGAAAAGAAAATGGGGTGAAAATAGGAGAGACTAACAGAAACTGAGCCAGACTTCCACGAGAAGAAAGATAAAATAATATATTCGATTGTTGGTTTAGCTTATTGAAAGACTGCTATCCATAACCATTTTGTGTATCTGTTGTGAAGATATCTGTCCTACTGACTTACAGGATTAATGCTTCTCAAATCTCTCCACTCTTATCTTTTGAGTGGTGTGGATTTTAACAACATAGAAATTGCAAGCAGAATGATGCTGTCTCCTCAGAAAGTATTGAGTTGTGAGTGACTACTAACATGTTCTAGTCTAAGGTAGCCACAAGTTACATCCCTTAGTGCAGTTTGTTTGAGTAGTCACATAGATCTTGACCACAGATGCAATATTCATTATAGTTAAATTCCAAAAAAACCCCTGAAGATGAAAGAGGGCACTTGATCACCTAACCTGAGCACCTGCACGATACAGACTACGGAATTTCACTCAAAAGTTTAGGAATCAGGTTCATTATTTCTGGTGTAGCTAATGTGAACCATATGATTTGCCCTGGAGATCTGAAGGAGTGGAGAAGTGAGTGAACCTTTTGATAAAATATTCTGTGTTAAAGGTACTTCCACTATTTACCATTTCAGCTTCATTTCAAAATTAAAAAAGAGTCACTGTTTGATGACAGATGGAAATAATAGTATTTATTATTGTTGTTGTTTGTTTGCTTGTTTGTTTTTAGCCTCTGGCTCTCAAACAGATCTTTGAGAAAATGCTGAGGACTCTGAGGGCCAGTCTGACAGCTGAAGGACAGGCCTCCTTAATAAATACTGAAGAAGTGTTATAGATCAGTTCTGACCACTATTATTTCTGTCTAACCTTATTTTGAGTTGTGCCTCAACTTTCTTTTGAGTCTGTACATAACATAGGGGTTTCCATAATTACAGGTATTTTTCATATTACATTTTTATATTGCAGTAGGACCTTGATGTTTCAGCTAGCATAAGACTCAGTATGGTAGGTGCTATACAAACATACAGTGCTATAAATATTAACATCTACATCAACGATCCCTGAGAGGTCTGCTTTGATGGACAAAAAATCCATTATTTCAGAAATATGGCTATCATTAATTATTTCACATTGTTCTTTATAATTGAGCAACTTCAGTAGTGCACTGTTTTCTGAACTAACAATGGATTGTAATGAAAGGAGTTCTTTTAAGGTCACCTATTATATGAAGTCCGTCCTAAATATTAAAGACTTCGAAAAATGTTGTAGATGCACAATTCTGTGTAACAAATTCCAGCCCTGTCTTGTTTTATAAACCTGTCTAAAGCAATTACTGGGTGTAAAAGGTCGTCAGCAAAAGAAGCCTTAATTTGTGATTTTTGTCATGTTTGCTTTAGTTTCTATGTATAAACATGAGAGTTGAGAGCGAAACCCATATTTCGCCTCTCTAACTTTCAGATCCAATCTGAAATCTGATTTATAAAAATTAAGGTGGACTTATTTTCCCTTTGCAACTGCAAGTAATCTTGAACAACAATCATATAAATACAGAAAATGCTTAAGGTCTTAATTCCAGATACCTCATGTCCTGAGATTCAGAGATATTTCTAATGCTCTTTAGTTTCATGCTCATGCATATATGCAATACAGTATTTGTGCACAAGCTCACAGAATTTTATAATAGGCAAACTTTCTTCCAGTGCACACTAAGTAAGCACTTATTTGTTCAGTGTACTTCCCTGAACTAGAAATGCTTTAAGAGTAATCAAATGGGGGGTCCGGGTTCAACTTTAGTATTAGACAGGGCTTGCAGTGTTTGGGTAGTGGGGGGTGCAGAATGCTCAGTGCAGGAGGACAGCATGACCTGTCCTTTTGTCAGTTGCAGCCAAGTCCATCCAGCTCTGACACCAGTGCGAACGCCCCAGCGCACGCCAAAGTTCCAGCCCATCATGGGAGCACCCATGGTGCAGCCCCAGGACCATGTGGCACGCGGCCGGAACCACACTGCTGCATTCACTTGCCCAACTTCTCTCCTGGACTGCGTGGTCTCCTCAGTGAGATGGAAATTGTACAGCTCATAAAATTACAATATGTTCATGATTAAAGTGTTCTGGAATCTGAGTCCATTCAGTCTCTGCTCTACCGATTTGGGTTTTAATTGCAACATCTTCAGATGCTGAGCCTTGATTCAGTGGTTTCAATACAGGTAGCCAATGCTATTTAAGATACTTTTTAGTATCCTGTTGGCCATCAGCTCCTGCTTTAGCAGCTGCCACAGTTATCTTGAAAGACTGCACAGGATAGCTCTGCTTCTGTGAATATACCAAGTCCTGGTATCTTTGGTGTCTAAGGACAAGCAAGTTGTCAAATCTTCTGTTACAGTCATTGAAAATTGAATCAAGGCAGTCAGCAGAGTCTAGACAGCTCTTCAATTTATTCTGAAGTAGGTGCAGAGTGCTTGATTCAGTTTCCTAATACAGGCTACCGGCACTATTCTGTGATACTACAGACATAGATGCTCATGGGGCTGGCAGATATGACAGAGAGCACAAGAAACCTGTAGCCGTCTAGACCAACAATGAGAAGCCAGAATGGCACTGGAGGAGTCTGTTTAGGAAACTGCATCAAATCCCTACAATTTGTCTGAATCCCTCTTTGGATATGTTGACTAAGTTCACTAGATCTCTATTGATCATAATGGGAGGATGTACATCTTTCTCATAAGCAGGCATCTATATGTAAACACTTGTTTTTAGGTGTTTGAATCTAGAATAAAATGGTAAGTAAGAGAATGTCTCTGATACTGTAATTTACTATATTTTTATATTTCATGTGAATGAACAAACACATCAAGAGTAGGTTCGTTGCTGATTGTATATTTTTAACTTTTCATAAAATGCATTAAGATTTCAATAAAAATTAAGTTCATGTAGGTAAAGTTGTGTCTGGATTTAGCAAATCGTTACAAGTAAATATTCAGGTTGGTATCTTAGAATACTTTGAAAAACACAACTGCACTGCTTCTTTGAGTCGCTTCTATATTTTGACTATATCTGCTCTGCTTTTATACTGTTATTATGTTTTATATTTCTTAAATAGATTTAATACCACCCCCCCACCCCCCCGAAAATAATCTGGTATTTACAAGCCTGCCTATGTCCATTTAGTTAGCAGAAGATGCTCCGTACTCTGGGGCTAAGGCTGGAGTGCAGCTGGAAGGGATCAAGCCTTTAGTAACTTGGAACCTTGGAATTATCCATTTTTTTTGGTGCCAGTATCCTAACTGTTTAACCTTATGCATCTGAATGAGCTGTGGTTGATTCTAATTATGCCTCTCAAATTAAAATTTGACACTGAAATGTCTCTTTTGGAAAACAGAATGGCTATAGATGAAAAGTTATCACACATAGATCAGCAAAGATCATGATGCTGCTGGGCTTCCCTATTAGCACAATGTGGCACTCAGTTTATCCTAGAACCCGTAAATTTCTGGAGATCCTGAGCATCTCATCTTGCTTCAGGATATCCCCTGAATCATTACTTTGAACATAATAGCATGTTGGATATCCCTATATTTTGATTCAATTTTATCTAAGTATTTTTTACTTTGTAACTTGGTTGATACTTGCTCAGAACTTGATACAGCTTTCTGGGTACTAGTAAGCTGTAGAATTCATTAAAAAACCCACAAAAATGATCAAACAAGTATGCCTTGCTTACACACAATGCAGAAATAACAGTAACACCACCATTAACACCAGCAATAAAGAGAAGACATGGAATTTTGAAATGCACATACATGTGCTCACTCCATAGACGTGTATAAAGTCAAGTTTTCTAACTGATTTTTTTCCTCATTCCCAAGGAAACAGAGTGAAAGGAGGTGACAGACCTCTCCTTAAACTTCATCTCCTGGTTTCCTACTCTGCCACAGTCAACTGCATGATTTGTGCTTGTGGTGCACTATCTTAACTTCTTTCCAAGTCTCTGAAATAAAAAAAGATGTGGTGCTGTGCAGCCATTGACAAGTATGCCTACCTTTCCAGCTCCAGTCCTTTTTTGTATTGCTGCCCTTGCCAATAAGCCCATGTCAGACAATTGGTCTGACACAAGACTATTGGGGAGAGGACAAAGTGGAGAGAAGAAGAAGCTGCACAACACCTCAGGCACATCAAAGTTGTTCTTGCAGACAGGTTTGGTCTATGCCCACAACATTCATAAATATCAGCTCAAGAGATCTGAACATCATGGTGCACAGAAAAGCTAATTTATATTTTTTTCTTGGAGGCTTATAACTGTGGATAAATTTTGTGTAAGGCAGACTAGTTTTACAGATGACTGTATTCAGAGAACAGCACCAATAACACTTCTAAAAACTCTCTGAACATTTTTATAATAGCCTTACTTTGTAACATGTGGAATCTTTTCTACAGAATATGCAGTTCTTCAGTACAAAGATTTTATTGCTGCAGGTTTGGTATGAACTGTATAACTCACAGCTTTACTATTCGTGCTGAATTTACTGACCTCTCTGCACAGCCTAGGAAATGTTCGGGGTTGAAAGATGCCTTAAAAACAAATGCTGTGAATTCTACTTGATCCTATAAATCAAAAAGATAGCAGGTAAAACAAAAATTACTGAAGATTTGCCTTTTGCAGGGTTCTGACCAGTGCAGAAACGCTTCATGACAAATAGCTTGGAATAAAGGGTTCAGTTCTGTTGTTTCAAAGAAGAAACAAAGAAAGAAACAAAAAATAATCAAAGGGAGGTTGTTCAGTAGAGGTGAAGGAGACAGCCATCTTTATGATGTATCCCAAACATCTGGTAACCATATAAATCTCTAGATATGTACTTTTTAGACAAGTAGGGTAAATATTTATCTTCTGCTACCATTCATATTGGTTTATACACACATTTTTTATATGTACAAGTGTAGGAGGCATGGAGTTTTCAGATATAGGTCTTACAAGTGATCCATGCCCTTCTGGGCAGCAGTTGGAGGGTGGCAAGGTGGTGTAGGGCATCGAAAATGGCATGAAATACAGTTGAGGCAACTGAATTGAAGCATGTATCTCCATTGACAAGAATTTGAGGTTGGACAGCTAGTTCACATGTACATGCATTTGTGTTTTCACCTTAAAACACAGGTTAGGATTCTTAATCTAAATCTGAGATTCTACCAAAACTGCAGATGGAATCTGGGGGTGGTGGTGGAGGTAGTGTTAATCAGTTTACTTTAATTTATGCTAATTTCCCTATATTGTTAAAGTCATTCAAGATTAATCAGGACATTTCAGCAACATCACTGCTTGGACCCAGGGGTTACATTACATACTGAAATTAGTGGTATTTCTAGTGGGAATGCTCAGTTCTCATACATTCAAGATTTTGATTAACCACCGCATTACCACAACACTCTCACCAGCTACATTTTAGCTGGGGCATTGGACAGAATATCCCTTTTTAATGTAATCTTGAAGGACATGCAGAAACAAACACCAAAGACACAGAGAACTGCTTCTTGTACTTACATGTGCCAGTAACAAGAAGCATGCATCATTGAAAATGTTGACTCATTGATGTCTGGCATAAAACTGCCAGAATACTGATGACAAAAATATTGGAAATACTCACTGAGGCTGCAGACTTTCTAAGTTTAGAAAGTGTAGTCTACACCATTCCTCCTCACCATGGAGAGTGGAATACATGCATTGTTTTTACTTTGTTCCATAGGGCATATTCCAAAGGTTTGGAATAGACAGCAGTGGAACAGAACACAGGAACTTCTGGCATTCTTATTCTCTGCTCCTTAGTGATTCTCCTTAACAATGGAAGATGTCTTATAGTACAACCTGACTGTTGTGATGTGATCATATGATGATGTGCAACTCCACAAAAAAAGGCCAAAACAGTTCTCTTGGAATATAGAATTGGACTCACACCAGTTCTTGTTGCAGGTTATTACAATTCGAAACATGAAACGCTATTCAAAGAATATTCATGGAAGTTTAATTTTAGATTTTACTTTATAAAATCTTCTGCATTATTTCTGTAGGAATATATCTCAAAGGACCTATTCCAAGCTCCCTTGCATTTTTCTCACCCCATGTATAGCCCTTGTCCTATTTCATTTCATACTGTTCAGATATTAAATACAGAATTAATAATTACCTCATGGACTTCTCTATTGTGATGTCACTATGTGATGCCACTATATTGTTTCACAGCTTCATAGCCATTTACTAAAGTCGCTTTCACAATGAGTATGGAGACAAAATTAATGAAAAATAAAGATCCAAAAATATTAACACCGAAGCTTTTCACTAAGTTTAAATGTCCAGCTTCTGATTTGTAGCTGCTTCTTATAGCACTTTGCCTTCTCAAAGTACAGCCCTACTACATGGCAGTTGTAGCTACTAAGCGTTCAGCATGTCTGCTAATTTGGTCTTCATTTCTCGGTGGTATTCAGAACATGAGAAATACACAGTTAGTGTGCATCTGAAAAAACGCTCATTTACATGACTTGCCCGACATCACAGAGACAGACCTGAACTGAATTCACCAGAATGCTGTTCATCTGCACCATCTGGGCAAAGATACTTTTCCCTTCTGCAATGTCCCAACTCATTCACTGCACAAAATCCAACTTCTGCAGAGGTTGAGGCAAAGATCCTGATTTGCTTCACAGTCCTGTTTTGTTTTTGTAGCAACTAATTTATGCATAACAAAGCCATGGTCTGTGTAAAAATACCACGTCACGAGGTAATTAAATGCTGAATCTGAATGCATATACAAAGGGTGCTAAATTAGATTGTCACCTTTTGTTACCAGTATGGATGGATTCAAACTACAACCTTTGCTTTCCTCTTCACTGTTTGGATGCCATCAAGTATCATGACACAGAAAATTACAACCTGTATTGTTAAATTGTAGTCAAATTACAGTAAGCTGCAATGTGCTATGTTAAACTAAAAGTGAAAGGCCCACAACTGCCACCTGGAATACTAGAGATGCTCTAAGAACACAAAATAAAAGGATTTTTACCCCACAATTTGTCTCCCTCAAATAAAATCTGACCATATACATCTACTGCGTTTTAGTTCACATTTCGGAACGTGTTTCATCTCGCTACCTGGAGAAACCACTATTCACTTTTCATTCTGATGTTGCCCTGTTTTGCCTGACAGTCTTTATTCCTATATCAATTCTATGAAATTTTTGCATAGAGTGCGTTTATCTGGGATCTGAGGTGCCAGCTTCCTGTGGTGGTGTGTACCTTTAGGAACACACCCGGGATTAGTGAATTAATGCTATCTTAAGACTCAGAAATTTGGATTCTATTTTTAGAACTCTTTTTTTTTTTTTTTTTTTTTAACCTAGAAAAGAAGGGGTTGTACTTATCTTCTAAAGTACTTGCAGGTATCCTGACAAAAAATACTATGGCAGACCGAGGCATGTTTTTAAAATATTGCTTATGTATAGATACTGCTAAAACATTTGCATGTGACATCATTCAAATGTACATGCTAAAGAATCAGCTCCTTTTCTAAGGTGCTCTATCTCAAGTTAGACAAGCTGAAAGATTAAATAGCTGTTATTTTTGTCCTGGAGCTATACGTGTAAGCACATATATGTGTATGCATGTATGTATTTAATTGGAATACAAATTCATTGAGGTATATAAGTATGTAAGCACACTGAAGAATATACCTGACTTTAAATCCATCCAGAAAGGTCAGTATACTTATTATTCATTTTACTACTAAATGTTTATAATGATACTTTGGGGACATCTCCATTTGATTAGCACATAATTAATGACTTCGTTGTTGTACCTCTTGCCTAGCCAGGTCCATCTTCTTCTTTCTGTTTGCTTGCTTGTTTGTTTTCTTTTATTCTATAGTTTAGACTTTAGAAATTCCCTACAAACAATCTACAAAACATTTTTCTACTGTTTATGAAGGAATGCATATGCATGCATAAGTGTACTTCTATCATTTTAAAAGTGAGAGAAAGAAATGCTAACTCTTCATGAAGAAGTTCAGTATAGATGTGCCTTTATAAGATAAAATTCCCTATTGTGTGCCTTTTTTTCTTTCTTCTTTCTTTAACGGAGAATCTATAAGTAAATTCTGCCTACTTAACCAAAACACATTTTTTCTACAATTGTATATAAATTACAGTTAGTTAATTGAAAGAAAGTTTCTAATATCAGCAAAAACAAAATGAAATGACCATCATTGTAGATTGGAGATAGCATAGACTAAGGAATAATTGGCCATTAAACTCATATAGTTTCATTGGGAGGAGGTAATAGAAAGAAGATTTCTAGGTTTTAGTATCCGAGAGTTTTCTTAATAGCCAGAATCCCTGAGGTTGAAATGTATAAGTATTATTTGGTGTATCTGGGTGCTTGTTCACCACTGATTGTTGTCTCCTTGCTACCGTGGTCTTCCTTGTTCAAGCTAGGTCCTTCCAAGCTCACAGAAATGCATTCTGTTAGGCCTGTTTCACAATTCCTTGCTGTTGTCAGCTGTAGGAAAATAGCGCTTGACTTTTGCATTTTCCTGGGGTTTACATGATATACAGCACTAGTTCTTCTCATGAAAAGAACAGACCTCACTCTTTTCTGCAATCTAAAGGTATGGAGGTCTTTTGTTTCACAAGATTTCTCTGTTTCCAGTGAGCTGTTCTCACTCATAGGTCCATGGATGTCTTTTTTGATCTCTACTCTCCAAATTGCTTAGAGGGCACAGAGATAGTAAATTTGGGGTAAATTCTTCTTTAGCCAAATGAATGGTGAGGTGCTTTTGCAGAGTACACTATGCTTGAGGGGAAGCTCCTGTTTTTATATGTTATTTTCTAGGAAAATATGTTACAGTCACGTGTTAATATCTTCCACTGCAGTTCTGCCTTGCAGGCGTCCACTGGAGACCAACAAAATCTTGTATATGGCTCTATTAACTCATTTTATAGAAGATCCACTGTGGCACTAAAGAAAGATTTATTCTTCAAAGAGAAAGAAGAATCTTGAAAAAGCTGTAGTTTAGTGAGACACAGACAATGTACATTGCATTGCTCTGCTCTCTGGCATAAACAGCAAATGTACACACATATTGCCAATTTGTGGTTACACTGGTCATAGGGAGCAAAGTTATTGCTTACGTCAATAAATCAACTTGTAAAAAAGTACCGGGCAGAGAAGCAGATGAGCCAGCATTTATTCAGTGCATAGGGTATCATTATGCATTATTAAGTATTTAATATGCTTTGATGTTGCTACAAGGGAGTCCTGTGGAAAGGCAGGTTTATTTTCTATTACTAGTTCAAATTTTTAAGTTTGAATCTGTTGACCTTTTCCACTTTTGTATTTTTGGTGAATTTAGCAAAGGCCTATATTTCTCAAATCACCCCTGGGATGGTCATAAATAAATAATTTGTACAGGTTTTATATTTTTAAATTGTGTTTAACAGGGCGTTTTTCACTGCACTACGAAAGGCAATATGTTCTATAATAGTCACTATACACTTTTGAACAGGTAAGTTTTGAAGAGGGGCGGTGGTGTTCTCCTGAGATATAACAGTAACAAACTGAGTGGAAGTGATCTGAAGATAATAGGACAACTCTTTAACTCATCTGAGTCATCTCTAAGCATTGCCTCACCATTATTCCTTTAAGGAGAGTTATGTCTTTCTTGGCAGAAGTAGCAGAAAAATACTAGATCCTTCTCTTTGTGTTATTAGCCTGCTTGCTCTGTCTCTTGCCTCTCTCTCACTATCTGTCTCGCTGTCTCTCCTTCTCTACCCCCCTCCCCATATACATAAATATATATCTCTCTTTTTAATGTGTCTTTTTGAGATGGTGCACCTGCTGTAGAAGGAAGCCCAGAACATGTAACTTGGGTTGAAAATCAATTTAGTGTGAAAGAGGGGCGTTTGATTTATTTGAGTGCATATAAAGTCAACAGAAAAAAAGAAAAAAAAAAAGCAGATTCTTATACTGCATACAGAGCATTATGTTTCCCAACAGCTTGCTAACCCAGTCACTGCCAGTTATTGACATTTCTACACTGCCCGATGGAGCATGATGAAGAGACAGGTCTGACGTCTGTGAGCAAGTTTGCTGAAGAACCCTAAGTAATAGCTCTCCATCAGCACAGAAAACTTAATTAGGTTTCTCTAGAGCAGAGGTTATTGTCCCCAACAGAGCTCCTTGACCTAGTTTTTAAAGTGCTGTGTTATAGATTCCAGACATGATCGATAACTTTCACACATTTTCAGTTCCCCTGGCAAGAGTCTCAGGTTTAGATGATCAGCAGTTGCAAAACTTGCCTACATGCTAATTATATTGCTTCTACTGGAATTGCTATGCATTGCAAAACCTTTCCATGAATGAAAACGTTGCATAGAACTGTATGGAGCTTTACCCTTGAATTAGGATAATGTGAGACTCTGAAATGTTTTCTGTTTGCCTTTTCCTTTATATAAAGGAGGAGAGTGAACAGAGAAGCCTGCAGTTAGAAATGTCGAGTGGAATATGTACTTCCTTTTGTCTAATGGCTTCTTGGGTGCCTAGACTACTTATAATGCAATGAGTATTTTAAAAATCAAGAAGCAAGTCTGCAGTTTTAAGAAATACAGTGCATTAGGGGATTTTTTTAAGGCCAATGGACTAAGTATAATATCAATGCATTTAAGTCTTATTGGCAAGGAGTCATATCCACTTCAGTGAATGGATGAACAATTAAATTAAACAGTTTAGCCTCTGAGATTGATTCATTTTAAAGATGTGCTTAGAATTCCTTTGGAGGAAGAAGACAAGAGAAGAAACTAGAAAGCATAGAAAGAAACTAGAAACTTGGTAGGTTTTTGAGCATTGTGAAATTCAAGTTAAACAGAAGATTGCTGCTCTGCTCAAGAGATGATACAAATGGGAGAAAGCATAGAGAGCAGAATGAGAAGGCTGATTAAAAAAAAGGCTGAGCCATGAGAACATGACCAGCAGTGTGGTAATTACCCTTTAAGACTAGCACAAAATGGTCTGGACTTCAACAGTATGGCTGATGATATCCTGATACATCAAGTAAAAGAGTAGTGGTTTTTTACAGCATTTTATAATTTCATTCTTAAGTCTATAACCCAATATGCACCCAAAATCTCCACCTTGCAGAGTGAGAAAATAGAGATGTACTGAAATCAAAGAGAGTACATGCATCACTTACGTATCAGGATGGGATTCTGAGGACAAGTTTAATAATCCTCACCACTGCCAACATTATTTTCCCTCTCTAAAAGCATACACTGAAAAATTAAACACTTCATATTACCTGAAAGAAAAGGCATCACTGACTGTTTCATCCATGAAGGGTGATGGCATAGCTTTCACTTGATGGAAAAATAAAATTTTCATACCTCATCAATCTTTCACACTTCAGAAGGAAACATACTGTAGCAGCCAACCTTCACAGGTGAAGTACACCACCCAGCATGTCTGACACCAGAGTTCACAGTCTGTGTACCAGACAGTCTTCATAAAAACACTGGTTCACCAAGACAAAGCAATCTCATTCACATCTTAGTAGCTCTCTATTACTTCCTAGGCATCTTTCTTTTGCAGTGTGGGACACTCAGATGCAATAATCTGAGAAATCCTCAGTCTGCAAGCTCTTGGGATGGAAATAAAAAATAATACAAGATTTGAGAAGCAGCCTTTAAATAGCAATACTTTGGCTCTGCACAGCACTCTGCTTGTAGACAAAAATTCTCTGCAAAAGGTCAGTTGTGGAGTTTCAGATCAAACGGTCAATATTGGAGATCAAAACCTGCCATAGATAGCCAGAGATGCTTCTTTCCACATAAGGTGGCATATAACCAGAAATCTATGCTACTTCTTTTTTCCTCAATAGGAGGTCAGCTGAGGAAGTCTGGGGAAGAAAGAAGTGCACAAATGTATTAAAGAGTAATAAAATTCTGGATTCCTCTTTCTGCTGTGTATACACATTTGAACTGATATTATTTATATAGCTAAAACATAAATATATGCTTCACTGGAGAGTATCACAGTCTACACATACAAACCTAAACAAAGCTACAAACATGCAGTGTTCAAAATCATGCTAAGCATAAACTGTATAGGATTTTTCTTTTCCTTTTGTTTTAGCATTTTAAAACTTTTCCTAGCCCTTACTTATTTTGTAATTTACTGCCTTGCTATAAAAAGTCACTGAAGTTTAGCCATTAGTAGTCATGTCCACTCTGTGCTAATGAACACGCAGTATTTCTGAAAATCGGCCTTTAGCTGTATTCTACAATTCTTAATGGCTCTATTACTTCCCTGTTGGTAGTTGTCGTAATACTATTGGCTGCTCATTATTTTCCTTTTGATAACAATAGTAACACTTTTCTCTGATCATTGTGTATATATTCCTGCATTTCAGTCTGGCTGAATTATGCAAGATACTTCATTGTATTTTCTCATTAAGTGATTCATATTTTCTCCATATATGAGGGTCTACCCATTCATCAGGTATATTAAATATAATATTACATTTTGAAAGGTATTCCCTGTTTTGAACAGGCTACTAAGTTTTGTTCCTCTGCAGAGCAGCTTCTGTGAATCTAGATTGGTAACTGCGTTGGTTCTTATCCTGCTTCATTTTTTACCTCTTTTGCATTATTTTTTCAGATTAAAATTAAAAAAAAAATAAGGACCACACTTTTTTTTTTTTAAATTACCAAAACTTGGATTTCTACTTGTTAAATTTGCTTAGAGCCTTTGAAACTTTTTTTGAACTTTTTGCTTAAGACTTGACTGTAAGAATCCTGTATTTTTAATATTCCTTTTATGTGAGATTTAGAAAAGTTGTCTTTCTTCTCACTTAGCTTAAGACAAGAAACAAGGAGAGAAGATACATGAGACAACATATATTTATATAGAAAGCATATATTTAAATACAGGGCTTTGTGAGCAGAATGAAGTCCTCCTTAGAAACAATTGTAATGTAGATTTCAAAGCACTGTCTTGGGATATGTAAATGTAGATTCATCACCACTAGCTCAGGTGTGGCATTATTCAAGTCAGACTCCTGAGTTCATGGTGGACTTACATTGAAAGCAGACTGCATCTGCATTTGTGTTTGCTTAGGATGCAGCCAGAATAGCCTTATGTCAGCCTACAAAATGTGCTAGATGTGCTATCATCTACACACTGTAAGAAGACATGTTTTCAATACTTTAAGGAGTATTGAAAATTTGCTAAGGCAAATTTTTCTGTCATATATGGTGTCATCTGTGGGGTATTGTAAACAATTGATATAAATACTTCTTTGGAATAAATTTATATTAATAGTGTAAGATAGGGTCTTGGGTCTGGACAAATTTTCTTCTTGTTCTGCATTTGCAATTATTTCAGCAGCTCCAATATCAAAAGTGAGTTAAAGATCCAGCAGCAGAAAATGAACAGGTGTTTGCCTCTATTCTTTGCATCTGGCTGAGTGAGATGGAGGTGAAAATAGAAATCATTTCAGCTGAATTAGCTGCAAATGCAAAATTGATCACTGGATTCTGAAGTTCAATAAATCATAGTCACTGTAGTTCTGTAGTCTCTATGGCTATGAAGTTATACAACAACGCATTACTAGTACCTGAATATTATGTATGTGAGAAGCTTTCTGGCTCTAGACACTAGTTAAAATGTTGCTTTACTCTTTTGAAAGAAGTTGGTGATATTTTTCCTTGCCTTTTTTCTGAATTTGAGAGATTTGGCAAATTTGGAATATGTAATTTCTGGGCTGCACACCTTCTGAAGAGGGAGGCATGTCAGACTACCTAGGCAGTGTTAAAGTATCTTGAGGTGACTCTAGATGGTTTGACAAAAGGGCCTGAGAAAGTAATTATTTAAATATTAACTTTAAAAAAGGTATTGAGAAGCAGAAGAGCATTTCTACCTTAAACATCCTTCAAATCTATGGCAAAAAGGTAGAGGTGTAGTATATAACTTCTGACATTAGAATTGTCTGCATATTGTCCTCCTTAGCTGGACCAAAATTACTTTGTTGACTTCTCAGATTTTCCTTACGAGAAGGTCTCTGAAACTCTACCCTTTCATAGCTGAACAATGGAAAATATGTCTTAATTACACTTAGTATCTTACACTAAGATACTTTAATCATCTTTGATCTTTCCCCCCTGTTTTCAAAGCTTTTTCTTAGTTTATATGATACATTTGCAAAAGTGTGTTTCACTGAAATGAATTGGGTATTGTTCTCTCCAAAGTTAAAAAAGACTATTGAGCAGAGCATTACATGAATAAATGAAGATAGAGTTCAAAATCTAGTAAGTTAAATACGAAACATGGAATTCTTTTAAACCATAAGGGTCAAGTCATAAAAAAGAAAACAGTAGAAATGTCCTGTAGTTCTTTTACAAGAAGTAAATTCTTAAGACACTCAAATGTATATGTTGAAATTCATTATTTTATTCAGGTGAAATCCAAGTGTTCAAGTGAAATCAATATAGGCAGCACTTTAATCATAGAATCATAGACTCATTTAGGTTGGAAAAGACCTTTGAGATCATATATCTCTATATAAAAATATATATATTAATATATATAATTATTTATATATTTGTCTGAAGATCACAATCATCGGATCACAAATTAGATAGATATTAGTTTCTAATATTCTTCCTTTCCAGCAAAGAATTTGGAAAAGGACATGAATTACCTAAGTGGGCATGATGTGGATTTCAGTATAACTTCTATCATCACTGTATCATGGAATCCTTAGATTTAAAATTTAATCCCAGAATGTGAGATATTAGGTATTACCACAACCTGTTGTGGTTGAAGTAATTAGAGGTAATAACCTGTAATCTGGGGTAGGAGGTAGTTCTGGGGAGTGTGAATTCCCTTCAAGTGAACTGACTATGTGTGTGTGAATACTTCTACTACCGTAAAATGTCTTTAAGCCAGTAAATACCTTCTGTGTTCACAGTGTAAATATACCAGATAAATCTATTCTATTATTAGATCAGTGTGTACATATTCTGGAGTATAAGCCTTATGAGGAGTGGTTGAGAGAGCTGGGGTTGTTCAATCTGGAGAAGGGGAGGCTGAGAGGAGACCTTATTTCTCCCTACAACTACCTGAAAGGGGGTTGTAGAGAGGTGGGTGCTGGTCTCTTCTCCCAAGTGACAAGTGATAGGACAAGAGGAAATGGCCTCAAGTTGCACCAGGGGAGGTTTAGATTGGGTGTTAGGAAAAACTTCTTCACTGAAAGGGTTGTCAGACTTTGGCATAGGCTGCCCAGGGAGGTGGTTGAGTCACCATTCCTGGAGGTATGTCTGGATGAGGTGCTTAGGGACATGTTTTAGTGGTGGACTTAGAAGAGTTAGGTTTACAGTTGGACTTGATGATCTTAAAGGTCTTTTTCAACCTAAGTGATTCTATGATTCTATGATTCTATGATTCTTCAATTCTATATTCTTTTTGGCCTTTACTTATTATTATGAGCCTGGGCGTATTTATCATATTCCAAATTTTAAGCTGGTCTTATTTATTTAACTTACTAGGACCTTTGAAGCTGAACATAGGTAACAAACTCCTGCAACAACTATTTTCAGGGAGAATTTGCCAGAAGATTGCCTCTTCCCGATTTGGAAGCTATAAAATTGTGGTGAATTAAGAGATATCCATTAGTTCAATCAAAATCTGCTAGTATTAAAGAAGAATAATTTGTTTTAAAGAAGTGTTTGGATATTAAAATAACATAAAAATTTATATTACGATCATGGAAGAAATGCAGATGACTGGACTAGTCAAAATTGGTATAATTTGGATTGTCTCAAAGGGAGATTTTCATATTAGACAAACAATTTTAAATATGTGAGCTATTTTAAAAAGAAACATAAACATTTCTGACTATGAAAATATATGAAAAGTATTTTTTTAATTTGAGTTTGCTACATGAAGAAAAAGTATTGCCTCTGGATTGGAAGTTAGTATGACTGAATGGTAAAAGTATTTACAGGTATAATTATGTGTCAATTGTCCTGCAGGTTGGTCAACTAATACTATTATTTCATTCTGTATAGAAGATGGCTGAAATAAGGGTAGATATTATTTACCTTTTGGTCTTCAAATTTTGACTGTTTGTTTCTGTAACTGTATTGAACAGTCTTGGTGACCAGAGAATGGGTGGGCAAAGAGCTCCAATTTTATATTCTGAAAACCAAACCAGTTTCAGAGGTTTTGTACAATATTGCACTGAAAATATTTTGGCCTTTCTCATGTGATTCCTATAGGAAGCAAGATTTACATGATCTTTGTAATCTGAAATGTTTTGGACTCCTGTTTAAAAGAACATTTGTGAGAGAAACATTCAAAAGCTGTAGTTTCAGGCAAGATTTCATGTTTTCCATTTACCTTCTGGCCAAAGTCAGCTCAGGAGGATGCAAAGTTTGTGTTTCTAAAATAAAGATCCTTGATTTCTGAGTGTAATTTTTCTCTTCTTGCTGAGTCTGTTGAATTTGAGAACTGTTGTAGCCAACATATGTTAAATGGAAACAAACATTAGACAGATTTACATGTCTTAATGCAGAGTACGGCACAAAGGTTAATTAGAAAGATTAACTGCTGTGCTTTTCATACTACATTTATTTTCTTTTTCCACTCCTTTCCTTTCTTGTTAGTAGGAAAAAAAAAATATATGCCAGCAATATTTTAAAATTATAGAAAGATCAGAGAACTGACATTAAAAAGTTCTATTTCCTTGCATTTTCAAATAGGAGATTCATCAATGTTGTAATTTTATATTGACCACATTTTCTTTAGCATCACTATTGATAGTTGCTACAAAGACTTGTCTATTTTATTTTTGTTTACTTCCTGGTTTTGACTCTTTTTTGACAAGCGAGGTTTCCACTGTTGCTGTTCCCTAGCTTTTGTTCTCACATTCTATTTTAGGATGAAAGAAAAAATGATTAAAGAAAACTGTTTTCCTGTGTGAAATGTGCATAGAAAATGCATGATCTTATTGAGAGTTGTTATCCATAATCGCAGGTTTTGGAGAAGTCTACAAGCAACAGAAATGTAAGGAATTACTTTGTGACAAATGAAAATATAAATACAAAGAAGATTTATAAAAGCTCTGGTCTACTTTTAGTTTTTGTTTTTACCCAGAATTTTAATTCTTTTCAGCTGTGAAACACTTTCTACCTTAGTCTTCAAAATAGACTAGACCATAGTCTTTAAAACAGACTTTAAAATAGTTTTTGCAAATAATTGTTATAGACCTTGCTTTCTTCACTGTCATTCTTTAGAACTATTTCAACTACATATTTTTTCCTAAAGTGAAGCAAAAACAAGTTCTGTTGTATTCCCTTTCTGGGCCCTGTTTCTGGCTGCAGCTTTGGGGAGCTGTTGCACCACCCGTCAGGCTGACAGCTACAGCATCCCTATCATCACCTGAAAGAGTTTAACCCACAGTTCTTTCCACTGTGGAGAGTGCCCTACCCAAAGGTGCACAGAATATTTTAAGTAAGACTAAGTAAAATATTTCCTGGTGACAGTTCACAAGTAGCATAGGTTAGACACTATTCCTATAGGCTGTTTGCAGTCAGCCACCTAGCTTTAGAGCGTACAAGGGTTTAAGAGTGTGGAAGCAGGCCATTTGGTGCTGACTGATCTCAATGCTGAACAGCCCTGAGCACTTTTAATTTACTAATGTAGGCATAGCGTATGGCTCTCACTTTCTAGCTGAGCGTTCTCATTATGCTACTGTCAGGTTCTCTTCTGTATTCAGAAATATTATATTATTGGCTATAAAGCAGCCCGGATTAACACAAGGAGTGCATTGGGAGTAAGAGGCATTTGGACAATGCCCTTAGCAACATGCTTTAACTTTTGGTCAGCCCCGAACTGGTCAGGTAGTTGGACTACCTGATCATTATAGGTCTCTTCCAACTGAAACATTCTATTCTATTCTATTCTATTCTATTCTATTCTATTCTATTCTATTCTAATTCTATTCAGCATCAGTACAGGTTAGGGGCTGACCTGCTGGAAAGCAGCTCTGTGGAAAGGGGCCTGGGATTCCCAGTGGACAACAGGATGACCATGAGCCACCAATGGGCCCTTGTGGCCAAGAAGGCCAATGGCATCCTGGGGCGCATCAAGAAGAGTGTGGCAAGCAGGTCGAGGGAGGTTATCCTCCCCCTCTACTCTACCCTGCTGAGGCCACATCTGGAGTACTGCGTCCAGTTCTGGGCTCCCCGGTTCAAGAAGGACAGGGAGCTGCTGGAGAGGGTACAGCAAAGGGCTGCAAAGAAGATTAGGGGACTGGAACATCTTTCCTATCAGGAAAGGCTGAGGGACTTGGGTCTTTTTAGTCTGGAGAAGAGAAGACTGAGGGGGGATCTTATCAATGCTTATAAATACTGAAGGGGTGGGTGCCAGGAGGATGGGGCCAGTCTTTTTTTCAGTGGTGCCCAGTGACAGGAAAAGAGGTAATGGGCACAAACTTGGTCACAGGAAGTTCCATCTAAACATGAGGAGGAACTTCTTGACTTTGAAGTTGCCAGAGCACTGGAACAGGCTGCCCAGAGAGGTTATGGAGTCTCCTTCTCTGGAGATACTCGAAACTCACCTGGACGCATTCCTGTGCGATCTGCTCTAGGTGAACCTGCTCTGGTGCGGGGGTTGGACTAGATGATCTCCAGAGGTCCCTTCCAACCCCTATCATTCTGTGATTCTATGATCCGATCCTATCCTATCCTATCCTATCCTATCCTATCCTATCCTATCCTATCCTATCCTATCCTATCCTGTTCTATTCAGACAGTCTTCAGACTTACCCTTTTTTGGTGTTTCTAGTCAATTACTGTCACTATTTAACTATCGACCAATCTGGCTCATATGAGGCCCAGGGGGGCCATAAATCTTATATATTCTATCAAAAGACACTTGTGGTGTTGGATATGTCAATTACAGTGTTGGATTTAGGCACCTAGTTTCTTAGAAGTGCATTGACAAACACCCGGGATCTTTTTAATTGTCTGTCAG
Source organism: Gavia stellata (assembly GCF_030936135.1). Classification (NCBI taxonomy): domain Eukaryota; kingdom Metazoa; phylum Chordata; class Aves; order Gaviiformes; family Gaviidae; genus Gavia; species Gavia stellata. The sequence continues at coordinate 77,554,415 of NC_082594.1, forward strand.
AGTCCTTTGAAATAAACAACTCAAAGCTTTTATATAAGAATTTGGCCATAATAACAGCTCATGCTGAATTAATGGAAGCAGTATTTATGGCCCATGTCAACAGATATGTTTTTATTTTATTTTTCCACTCTAAATCATCCCCATTCTTCTTAACTAATATTGAATATGAGGTACATAATTAATGACCTATGACATGACTATAATCTTGAAAGGATCTACATGTTAGGTGTAAGATATCATGGTAATATGTCAGTAACTAGATATATTCACTGAATGTACCAGTGAATTTGAATAGTTTAATTCCTTGCAGAAATCCAATACTATCTTCCATTAGCCTGTGTGCTGGTTTTGGCTGGGATAGAGTTAATGTTCTTCATAGTAGCTAGTATGGGGCTAAGTTTTGGATTTGTTGCTGAAAACACAGAGTCAAGACCTTTTCTGTTTCTGCTTCTGCAAGTAGGCTGGGGGTCCACAAGAAATTGGGAGGGGACACAGCTGGGACAGCTGATCCCAACTGACCAAAGGGATATTCCATACCATATGATGTCATGGTCAGTAAATGAACTGGGGGGAAAGCTGGCCGGGGGACTGCTGCTTGGGGATAGGCTGGGCATCGGTCAGAGGGTGGTTAGCAATTGGTTTCATTTGTATCACTTGTCTTTCTTGTTTGTTTTTGTTGTTGCTGTTATTTTTCTTTTCATTACAATTTTTATTATTATCATTATTTTTATCTTATTTTATTTCATTTCACTTATTAAACTGTTCTTATCTCAACCCACAAGCTTTCTCACTTTTACTTTTCCATCCTGCTGGGGCAGGGGGAGTGAGTGAGCGGCTGTGTGGTGCTTAGTTGCCAGCTGGGGTTAAACCGTGACAGCCTGTCTGGGTTCTTCCCAGTTTCCCTTTTTTTTAAAAAAATTTTAAAAAATTTTCTCCCTTTCTGAGCATATATATAGAATAGCACTTAATTTAGTTGTCTTGACACATGTAGGCTTTTAGAGCTTAATTCTAAATGCCAGCACATTCATGCTCTTGTAAAGGATACAATGCAGGAAAATTGACTGTGAAGGTCATAGCAACATTTCAATAATACTTTGAAGAGTTTTTAGTCATATGATCCGATAAAAACTAATAGACATTCAGAGAAGAAAACATCCCCAGAAACTTTAACATAAAAAAAAGGTTTATCTGTACAGTAACTCAAATTTCTCAGTTGTCATCCTTTATATTTAGACAATCTAAGTACCATAATCTCTGTGGAAGTAAAGTCAAAGATGTTGTCTTCCTGATAGGATTGTTGTTTTGGACTTGTTTTACAGATAACAGAGATGAAATAACTTTACTGCTAGTCAGAAAAGACTAAATCCTCATGTTCCTACTTAACTTCAGAGGGGCAACAGATAAGAAAAAGAGTTAGAAGATCAGGCCAAAAGGCATCTTCCTAGGATTGACCTACTTTCAGGGAATGGGTGGTAATATAGTTGGAGTTTTAGATATTCTAGTCCCTCTATATCATAATTTTAACAGTGGGGCAGTTGCTGCTTGCTTTAATGAATGGACTATAGAATTTATAAAACTACTTTTTAGCAGGTTTTAAATGAACAAGTGCATGTCAGACAATATTTGGCTGGCAAATTATGCCTGAAAGTCTTTATTTTTCTTTTAGAAACAATCCTTGTTGAATACCTAGAAGAAAAAAAAATCTCGAAGGTGCTGACAGGTAGTTGACGTCATTATTTTCAGAAAGACTTAAGTAGAATGTGATACTGTCCAGGATCCATGGAATTGGATTAAGTTGCCGCATCAGACTTTGTCAGCTGACTTCATCATCGCTATCTCTTTTTTCATTTATCTCAGATATATATGTACAGGATGGCTATGTGCATTACAGTCATAGTCTTTAAATTGTGAAGGGCTTTCAGGTTTAAGGTCTGGCTGAGTCCATGAGAAGTAAGCCTAACCTAAACATTTACCCTTTCACACCATCTTAATGGAAGTTCTTTTCCAAGTAGTACCTCAAGGTTAGGCATGAATCTTTAAGGTCATAATATAAGTCCAAATAGGAGAGGATAGATCGACTCGCCCAGGCATATTTTTTTTTCCATCTTTAAAACTTCTGTCACTGTCAAGAATTTATCTTATCTTGCTTTTCTTTTACTGTTGTTTTGGTGGTAGATAACCATGCACTGAGGAATTTTCCATAGTTTTCTAAAATTTTCCTGAAGAAATGAGAAAAGAGAAAAAGTGAATGTTATTAGCAAAAGTGGAAAGGAATTTCGTATAGACAAAAATGTATTTCTGCTTATCTCTGTCAAGTATTAGAAAATGGCTGCAGGCAACGGTGTTTCTTAGGCCAGTGTTTTTTACAATGGAATAAATGAAAAGTCTAAATATAGAAGTCAATTAACTCTAAGTGTAACATGCATATATTGCCTGACCTTGCCTCAGTCAGTTAGATGATATATTTTAGTCACAGAGGAGAGTTCTCAGAAGGCACTTAGCAGCAGTATAGGGCCATGGTGAATTGTCTTCTGCAGAGATTGACTGAAAACCTATGCCACTTGAATTAAAGCAAATAGCTGATGGATTGGTTTCCCCAGTATCATAGAAAACCTTAAAAATATCATTCTGTTTTCTAAATTCTGACCTCCACAGCAGCACACAGCTCTAGGTACCCTGTGCATTAGATTTTCATTTTCGTTAAAGGGTGAGGTATGTGGGCTCTGGTGTAGCTATAAATATGTCCATTTATGATTATATACAAGTTAAGCCTTTTAACAATAGTAAGGTCTTTAAAAGGAGGTGAGAAGGTCTGAGTTTAACCTTTTATTGTACTTAAACTGTAATTTAGTATGTCTTTGGATTCCCCACTGCTATGGGTTAGTAACAATAATGTGCATCGACTGTTCCAAATTTTCATCTTATCTTTAAAATAGGACAAAGTAGAGATATTGATTTTTCTCAAGACATATTGTACCTTTAGAGTTTGCTTTCTAATTGATCAATAGTTCATGACATGATCAAAAGTAAAAGCTTAATGTCAAATTTCTGAACAGTAATCTGACATGAACTACTAAGCCTATTGCATGAGTAGTGTATTTTCTCTATGCCATTTCTCTAATGTTGATGTGCTTTTTCAAATCCACTAACATTATAACAGACATTTTTAACCACAAGAGGCACCCCTTCAGAATTTCTGAAAGAATCAAAACTAGAGTGTATATACCTATCTTGCTAATATAATTCCTTCAATACTGTTTAAATATATGTACAGTTGATAGATATAATCTTCTCATTACAATAATTTTTACTGAATAAACAAAATATAGTAATATATTCTTTATTAATTTCTCTCACCTAATATGTCAATATTTTTAAATCATGTTCTCACATTTGCATTTGAGAAGTCAAAGCTTAAAAAGCTCATTAAGTTTCTTGCTTATTTAGGGCATATATTCACCACCGACTTCCGTTTTCTAGAGGTAGATTGTTGTCTAGACAAAACCAATCTTGCAGGCCCCAGAACTGCCAAGAGATCAAACTCAGACCAACAGACATGACAATATCCAAAGGGGAACTGCCTAGTCTAAACAAACTTGGTTCAAAGAACTTGTCCTTGCTTTACCACAGCTTATTGAACAGGTTACCTAGCTGTGCACCCCATCCAAGAATTTTATTCACTTAGATCTGTTGACATAAAAGCTACGCAATATTGTATAGAACAGTTTAACCAAAACAATAGAAATCAGCACAGTAAATCTGAATGGGTCTTCGCTAACCCTGATAACTATAACTAAGTTTTTTGATAATTTTATTTTCTGACGTACAGGAAAAAAACAACCAATCAACCAACAAAAACTTAGCAAAAGCCATTCTGTACCTTGTAAGTTAGCTTTTATCCTTGGGAACTTAAGCAAGCATTCACACTTATATAGTACTTCATCATATTAGAAAGAAAATAGTCAAATTGCCTTTCAAGTATATTGTATCTATCCACAGTTATGAAGAAAGACAATAAGTTTTGTACATGCACATTATAATTAATGGCTTATTATTAAAAACATTTGTAGCTTAATTCTAAATGTTCCTGTTTCAGTTACCAGTTTCAGCCAATAAAACTTTGTCCATCAAAGCAATGTGATTTTAACACTTAATATACTATATTTTTTCAAACACTGAATTCTTTTTTTTTCAGCACTAAAAACTCTACATTTACAGGAAGTTGTAGTGGAAAAAAGAAGAAGAAATACAAAAACATTGGAAGAAATGAAGAATAGTGTAATTATTATTTCTATAAATAAATCTGAGCAGCAAATTATGTAGTCAACAAAGCAAGGTGGAGTAAAAAAACCCAATCAAAAGAAAGTAAATGTTAAAAAGTTGTTCTTCATTAGTTTCTGTTAGGCACTGCTGCACTGGTCAGTCCTGAGAAAGAATTCAGTTAGACAGTACTTTTATGAATTCATGTAGCAGTGAAGGCAGTCCTCCGTGTGTGTCAGCACAACAGAAAGATTAAATAGCACTGAGTTATGGGATGTCATTGTACGAGTCATTTTAGAGAAAATAAAAATAAAGGCAAGACTGAATTAAATGGAATTGTATCAGCTGAAAGCTGTGTTTCCAGCTTTAAACATCAAAAATAGCTTGAGGTCATCCAAATCTGAGTTTCATTTTGTACAAGGTATTTGTATATTTGTGTATACACCTGTATTCCCTTCCATTTTATTTTATATTTCTGGCATCAAGCACTTATACAGACTTAAAGAAAGTATTCCCTATAACCAAAGGAAAATAGTGAGGTTTTACAATGTAGACTGGTTTTAGATCAATATGTCTCTGTTGTATTTTCGCACTTGCAAAAGAATAAAAAATAATCTGTTTTATATTAAGCAGGAATAATTTAAAAAATACCAAACAGGCACAACAAAAACTGTCAATTTCAGACTTAGTAATTGCCTGATGATTGCTTCAACAGCATTTTGCTCAGTACAGCCACTGGCCTACTGGAGTAATTGAGATTAATCTGATTAATAATGTGCTTTCTTGGGGCAGGGTTTTGGTTTTTTTCTTTTTTGTTCAGATTGAATTTGGAACAAGCTAATGTAGATTTCATTGGACTACCAATTACATTTTCTTTCCAAATGAAATTGTGAAGGAAAGGATTTTATTTACTAGCTTGAAAGATGAGACGTCATGTGCAATTTGTATGTTCCAAGGTAACAGCTTTATGGGTACAAATAATCGAAATTATAAATGTTCTAATATTGATGTGTACAGACTATACAATGGAAGGAGATTAATAACATACCTCTCTTTCAGTAAATTCTACAAAATCTAGCTGAAGAAATATACAGTCATAAACAGTCAAGTTAGGAAAATTAAGCAAAGTAGTCACCATTAGGAAGCGGGTGAAACACAAAAGAAATTAGTTGTTCTTAAGTTGTTGCTTTGAGTTCTGAAAAGAGTAAAGTGCCAAAGAAACAAGGCATGGCTTATAATGAGAATCTTAAGTACCAATACCTGTGAATGTTTTTTGGGGACAAAGAGTTCACCAAACACACACCCTTGTCATCCCATAGCCCTGGCTTCACTTCATACATTCTTTTTATTTCACTTCCAGGTTCCTCTTCTTTCCTCAGAAGTTCTTCCAAACATCATTGCTTACCTCTGCTGAGGCTCATCCACTGATTTTGGCTTGTGATTTTTCTGCATTTTCTCTGTAGTCGGGGTTATATGTATGTGTAAATGATAGAATTTACACATTGCCTGCTCTAGAAGTTTTCTTATAAAAGTTAGGAAATGCTGGACAAAAATCAACCACTGCAAACAGAGTCTGAGTAGAATAAAAGGTTTGCTCCAACAGTCATTCACAGTTTCTGGAAAATTCATGGTTGTTATGATAATGTGCTGACATTCAACAGAAGGAGAAAACTTTTGTAGTTGAAATGTTCAAATTCGCTTTCATCAACAAATATGAATAAAACGCATCTGTCTTTGAAGAAAGGTTTTATCCAAGAACTAGGGAATTTGCACTCCCATAGGCTGAATCAGTCTATTTGTACAGGCCTATGAAATGAGTCTGACTTCATGAAGGCCTACAAAGCTGGAGACTGTAATGAAGTCATAACTGTCGCCTGGAGAAATTCCACTAGAGGAGTTTTTGTGCCATGCTTTGACTGAAGTGGTATGTCAAGTTAGCCAGGGGTGAGGGCATGAAACTTGCTGTTTACATATTTTCTGATATAATGCTAATTAAAACCTGCCATGCTGAGCCAGATATATGGTATAGATAGACGACATAGTCAGCTACTATATGGTGAGCTAGTGCATAGAAAGAGACAATTGAATTCTCTGGCTTGAGAGAGAAGCAGTTTTTGCATTACCCAGGTTTATTCACCTGACTATATATATAGGTCTACCAGGCTTAACTGATGCATGCCAGCACTGTCACCCTGAACAACGAAGAACTCAACATGGTGATGACGTCATATTAGCACCCCGTGCTTTGGACACAAATACATTATTTATGGCTTAACTGTTCTCCTGTGTAAAAGTATGTTGCAGAGTAACGCTGTCCACAGAATATGAATTTACATGGTTTGGTGTGTACATGGGGGAGCAACCCTGGACTTAAAAGAAGGCAAAAGCAAAACAGAGACCTCCACAAGAAACTGTACAGAAACTCATGGTGAAACTTCATAATTAATACACAACATATCTTCCCAAGCTCTTATCAAGGACTGAGGAGGGAAGGTGATGATACAATAGGATATAAGAAAGCAGCCCCATAAAAGTGCCTTGGGTATGCATTGTTCATGAACTGACTTCATACCACATTTTTTATAGAAAAATCTGCAATCAAAAAATATATGTTTAACATACATTGGGAGCTTATATGGACTTTTTTTCTGTCCTGAACCCAGAGGGTGTGATCAGCAGCGAAGTCTAGTTGGAGGCCAGTGACTAGCGGTACACCTAAGGAATCAGTGCTGGGTCCACTCCTGTTTAACATCTTCATTAACGATCTGGATGATGGGGCAGAGTGTATCCTCAGCAAGTGTGCAGAGGACACAAAACCAGGAGGAGTGGTTGACACTTCAAAGGGTTGTACTACCATCCAGAGGGACCTTGACAGGCTGGAGAAAGGGGCCAACAGGAACCTCATGAATTTCAACAAGAAGCGCAGAGTCCTGCACCTGGGGAGGAACAACCCCATGCACCAATATATGCTGGGGGCAACCCAGCTGGAAAGCAGTTTGGTAGAAAATGCCGTGGAGGTCCTGGTGGACACCAAGTTGAACATGAGCCAGCAATGTGTCCTTCCTGCAAAGAAGGCTAACGGTATCCTGAGCTGCATTAGGCAAAATACTGTCAGCAGGTCGAGGGAGGTGATCCTTCCCCTCTGCTGAGCACTGGTGAGGCCACACCTAACCACTACTGTGTCCAGTGCTGGGCTCCCCAGTACAATAGAGACATGGACATACTGGAGAGGGTCCAGCAAAGGGCCATGAAGATGATTAAGGGACTGGGGCATCTCTCCTATGAGGAAACGCTGAGATAGCTGGGACTGTTCAGCCTGGAGAAAAGAAGGCTTGAGGGAATCTTATTAATGTATATAAACACCCGAAGGGAGGGTACACAGAGGATGGAGCCAGGCTCCTTTTGGTGCTGCCCGGTGACAGGATAAGAGGCAATGGGCACACCCTGAAATGCAGGAGGTTTCTTCTGAACATCAGGAAGCACTTTTTTGTACTGTGAGGGTGACCGAGCACTGGCACAGGTTGCCCAAAGAGGTTGTGGAGTCTCCCTCCTTTGAGATATTCAATAACCGTCTGGACATGGTCCTGGGCAACTGGCTCTAGGTGGCCCTGCTTGAGCATGTGGTTGGACCAGATGACCTCCAGAGGTCCCTTCCAACCTCAACCTTTCCATCCTGTGGTTACTTTTACTTCTGTTTAATATTTTTTTGAGTTTATTTTCATTACTTCTTATTTGATATTTAATGCCTGATAGAGGTGGCTTGAAACCATGGTCGTTAAAGAAGAGTACATTCATCTTAGACTTTCCTCCCCGTTCCTTTTGTTCTTCCCTCCAGAATATGCAGAATCTCCAAAGAACAGCAGAGAACATTAAGTGATATATCTGGGCTGCTCACAAGGAATTTTACCGTTCGTATACAAAGTGTTCTTAAAACCAAGTTTGATCTGTACCCACTTCATCAGGCTGATATTCTCACTGACAAAAGATTTAAACTTTAAAAACAAACCCCCATATTTTGCATGACGTTGTCAAAAGAGTGTGAATGAGCAGAAGTGCTGGGACTAAGAAGTTGAAGAATAATTGAACTGTGTTACTAAACATATGTGGACTCTTTCAAGAGACTCATTGACAAGATGAAACTCTCATTTTTTCCCAATTACTATTTTACACACCTAAACTGACATAAAACTGATTAAGAAGTTATAAGAATGAGAGAAATTACTGAACTGCTACAAAGCTCAGTATTCAATTGCTTATGTATGCAGTACAAGATAAAAAAACTTGTGGGGTTTTTTCCCCTTTTTTTTTTAGGTAGTGTAAATAAGGAACCAGATCTGGCTTTATTCTTCTAGTCTCTCTTGCCTTTAAGACGATGCTCAAGATGGTCCTGGAAGTAACGCTTGCTCAGGAAAGTATGGATTTTCAGGATATAAGTCCATGCTTATGCTATAAAACATTAAAACAAGATAAATACTGTTCATTTACAGCACAAATGTTAAAATTTTATTTCACATATCATACCAACACTAGCTACAAACATAATAAATATTAAAGACTTCTGTACAGACCACTGAGTGCATCTGCAAAAAAACGAAATAGAGAAATACAAGCCACAACATTCCATCAAAAATCAGACATGATTCTAGGCATCAATCAAAGCCTTATTGAAGTGCTTTAAAACACATGGAACAGTGACTTCTGGTTCCCCATCATGAAGCATGGTTTTTTTTAAATCTCAAAACATTTTAGAAAGGCTTTTAGTCCAGCAGTCAGTTACCAAAAAGACAATATGCTAGAACACTGAGTACTTAAAATCATCTTTGTAGATGGTGAAGATTGTATAATGGATTTTCAAAGGTGAAATCAGTACACGTAGTTATAAGCCTATAGAAAAGCAAAAGATATGCATTTTTCATGAGTTTTAGATTTTCCCTTATTTTTAGCAACAAACTGGAGAGAGCTGAGGCATATGGATGGGAAATTCATATTCACATAAGGAAGCACCATGAGGGATGATTGATTCACATGAGAACATGCATGATGGACCTACTTTTATGCAGGAAAAGAGAAAAGAATAAAAAAATATCAAAAAGAATCATTCCAGTTCACAGTATTGTCCATGGTTTTCCCCTGAGCCCTTTATCAGAGGGTGCTATATCCATGTGAGACTGAATCAATCCTGCATTCCAGGTTTAAAGAAACTTATTTTTTCAAATCTGTCCACACACATTGACATGGTTATTCTCACACTGTTGTGTGCTCTTCTTGTATTTCTCAGCACTGGGGCAATTCAGCTATGTTGCCTAGACTGTTCTGAGGTTCACCATCATGGGTCTTCAGAAGAGAAGCTTGTAAGGGCTGTTCCTTTAGTCCATCATTTTTACAACTGGAAGAAGAAGATGTCTTTTCACCACCTTTCCCATTCTTGTCTTAATTATTCCCTCTGTGGGAAGGACATGAGGTTACGAGGGTTGAGAAAAAGGGCATGCTTTGCAGGAATGGAACACTTCTATTTGTGGTTGGTTGGCAAATTGCCTTTTTCATTTTAGAAGACAGTTATAAAGCACAGTAGCTTACTGTACGTGATGGCTCAAGCCTATTTTGCTGTCACCAGGTGAGCCACAAGGGCTGCAGTAAGAATCACAGCCTGAACAAAGAGGTTCCAGAGAGACTGCAGGTTGGACAAGGGTCTTTGGAGTTAGCAATTGATGTGAGCAGCCAGAAAGGTGGCCTGGTTAGAAGGGGAAAATTACTGAGCAGAAGGCATCTCCTGAAATACGCCTGCCAGCGTGGGAACTGTTAGTCTGGGAACTAGGCCTGTGAACCAGAAGCATTCTTGAGAAGCGCAGCTGGCATCTTTGAAGTACAGCTGGGTACTTAGAAAATGGTGACATCCTGAGATATCATTGATCAGTGCAAAAACAACTGTAATGGCAACTTAACATCTGAAAATGTGAAAAATAGTCTGGAAAAAGGGGAAAACATCCTGAGAAAATAAGAATTGGAAACCACCAGGGACTGTTCTAACTGCAAGAACAGGAAAACAGTCTGGAAAAGGAAATTTTTTTTTTTGCTGCCCCAGGTGAGATTAACAACACCTATTGGCTGCTTGAAGCAGTGGTGTCCTACGCCGTCTTATATGTCTATGACATAAAAATGACTTAATTTTTGTCCAAAATGGAGCCTCTCTCTCTGAGAACTTCCCATGCTGCATGTACTTTTCCTTTCCCAAACAGGTTGAACTCTCTGCACAAACTTTCTGTGAGATCTTGGACCCTTGCTGGGGACTCCTGGTTGACTCCAAAGTCTGTGATGTGGATCACCATTGAAGTGAGACTCTGTCTGTTACTCTACTGGTCCCCCTCTGGGCTCATACTTCTGGGGTTGGTTCAGTATGTTCTCCAATTTCTGGGATGGTTGGGTCCCCCGCTCTGGGATTGGTTTGTCCTGCTCCTTGAGATGGTTTGGTCCCTTCTGAAATCTGTCTAATTTTCTTGATACTGGTATTATATGCATCCATATAAGTAATCTATCATAAGTATATCCACTGTTATATTGTTGATAAGCTTACTTCACTAGTGATGTTGTAGTAACCTGTAATAGTATATACATATTTGGATGTTGCTGTTACATTGATTCTTGCTCTACAATTGATTTTTTCTATTATAGATGCTGATAGTAATTTATAATAACTTCATAAATATATATTCACTTTATTAACCATAGTTGCTAGTCGTGATTTCTGTGGTAGTATATTTGCCAGTGGTAATTTGTGTGGCATTTCTCGTAATCTGTAATAAAGTAGAGAAATTTAGAGGACAAAAGCTTCTGTGTTCTTGTGTATTACAGACTCTGAAGAACCCACGGTCACAATCTTGAAACACCCACAGGCTAGGTAACCCTTTAGGTCATGACATTAATATGATAGAAAGAACAGAGCAGTTATCTGTCTGAGAACTACAGTTTTGATCTGTATCAGTTTTGCTGCTTCGTGTCTTCAAGGTTTTAGTCACAGTTTTGAAGGCTACAATCCTTTTTTCTCTCCATTACAATCTAAGATGATGAATTCGTCATATGGCCAAGGCTTCAGGCTTATGATGTACTCAAATCTCAGCTCTGGCAATCTCTTATGCTGGTACACATCTTTTGTACAGGAATGGATTTTATCATGTGTTAATAAGATTTATAATAGTGATCCTCTTTTACAAAGCTTATTATTCCCCATACTTACACACATTATAGGAAGCTGAGGGTAAAAAGAAAGCAAAAAATGGCTTTAAACACACCTGTTGATAAAATCTACCTACCCTCTATGTATCTTAAAATAACACACAATGTGTTACAGGTGTTAAAACAACACAGGTAAAATAACACATAAACCTAATTAGTCACCCATACGTAATTGAGAGTAGTGCACTGCCTGTAAGTCCTGTCCCAGACCTTAGTCATAACTTCAATGTAGCTAACAGACATCTGACATAGCCCAGTGCACTCTGTCATCCAAGAAACTCCCACCAAGTGGGAGCAAATTGATGGGAGCTCAGAATATTTTACTATCATGTGCCACAGAAAACAACTGTCAAGGTCGTGAGGCTTATATTTCCACTGTTACTGTTAGAAAGGACATATCTGAACAGAACACAAACATACATGAACAATAGGCAACAGATATCTGTTTCAAATAAAAAATTACATATTTTATGTTTCAAATTAAAAGTTTATGATGAATACATAGAGTCTAAATAACAAGGAACTGAAGTTCAGAGTATTAAGGTTCTGCTAAGAAAACAACTAATTTCCTCTAAATTCATACACAAAGAAATATCAGATCAGTTTAAAATATATACTGGCATTGGTACGTAAAGTAAAACCTGGCATTGACCACTGAAATCAAGTTTCTTTCTCATCACATTGAACACCAACAGAGATGCAATGAAAACATAAACAGCAGTTCTTAATAATGGATCTGGTAAACCAAGCAAAGAAAGCAGTTTCAGAAATGCAGTCTCTTGTTGTTTTTGTGTTTTAACTTCTCAAACAACTGAACTGCAAACATCGATGTTTTCTCATTACACATTTGAATGAAAAATCCCAATCAATTTCATGAAGTGAACAGTGCCCTGATTTCATAAAGTGAACAGTTCCCTGCACAAACATTGCATTTCAAAGTATTCTTCTTCGGACTTAACAACAAATTAGCCCTTATTAATTGCCTTGCAATTCATTTTTTGAAGTCTTTGAGCAAGATGTTTAGTTACTGTGATTATTCTGGCATTAATATTCAGTGTAATGTAACAGCTGTCATGTTTATATTATTTATTTCAGCACATTAGATTAATATACTGACTTAATCCACAGCCAATTTAAAAGGAAAACTAAAGTCAGTACCACAAATGTTATCCCTAAGTAATATTTAATATTCTGGGCACATACAGTTGATATCCATTCCATAGATTTCATGAATGTGAAGTTGAATTATAGTTAATTCCCTGACTGAAATGAATCATTGCTATTCCTCTGTACTTCCATATTATTATTACGTAGAACTTGCAAAATAATGGCTTTAACAGAGAAGCTAAGCATGAGTTTTTATTTTAAAAAAGAAAATCTAACAAGACAGAGTAAATACAGACAGAGTAAATCTTTTGCTACAAAATACAATCATGAACATGACTATAGAACAGCAGGTACTGTTGCACAGTGCCTGAGGTGCCTTAGTAACTTAACCTTAGTAATGCTAAGGGCATGCTATTTGCAGCTCTGTAACTTTTCACCTATGCTGCTGTAGAAGTGCTTTGCTGGAGCCTCCGTGGTTTTATTTTTCCTTTTGTTCCCACGCTGTTGTTCTCATGCTGTTGGTCTCATGGGCTTGCACCTGCCAACCCAAATAGTGTTGGTACAGTGGGTTCTCACTGGAAGTGACTACCACTGGCAGGACAATCACGCCTCTTTACATCCCTGTCTTCCCTCTTGTTTTGCAGATTTTAGGTGTTTGAGGGGTTTTTTCCCAATTTTCTCTAATATAGAGAAAACCAAGCACAATAAAATAGACGACAGTCCTTTAAGTGCTTGACCAATTTTATCCAATAATACCTGTGCACAGAAACTTAACAGACAATCAATATGCAATGCTCACATCTGATTGGTATGCGCCAACCTGTGCTAACAACATCATGAACAGAAACAAATACTAGGGAGTTAGGGTCATGACAAAAAGTAAATAGTGCTAAGGGCTAAAGGCAAGGCAAAGAAATCATCATCACCATTGTTGTCACATTCTTTCTCACCACCTCTGGCACTGGAGAGAACCCCCCTCAGAGGAGGATGCTTGCCTGGGACCCTGTCGCTGCTCTTCCAGGCCAGCCACTGGTGAGAGTCTGCATTTTCCCTTGCCCTTACCCTTGTTTTGCTCTTGCCCATTTTTTTCCCCTTTTCTTCTCTCTCTTCCCCTTTTTTATTCTTCTCCAAAAGTAACTTTCACTACTAGAGTTGTATTCTGTCAGCCGTTGCTCCCACTAATAAATCTGTACCTGCCTCAACTTTTTTTGCACAAGTGTTTTGCTCAAGAATGTTTGGCTGAATTTAGTAAAATCATATGGCAAAATCCGATTTACATCCTGAATCAACTACAGAAAGCCATTCTGTGGAGAGTGTTAATAATCCTTGCTGGGTTCTTGCTTTGTAGCATCTCTTTGACTTTGCATTCCTGCACTCTAGCCTTCTCCTTGGAAATATTTGCTGTCCCTTTGGCAGCACACCTCTGAAAAATCAGTCTGCAAATAAAGAAGAAAGTTCATAAGCAGGGAAAAGAGAGGAAAAAAAATACAAGAAAAATCAGAACCAGTTAGTAACTAGACAAAGCTCTGAAAAAAATTTTAGATTAACTTAAAGCATATGACCTGTGGCTAGTAAAATCTTAGATTGTTCTTACGACATACTGATTTTGAAATCAGTGGGCTGCCCAAGGAGAGAAAATAATGCTACCAGATCTGCCTCCAAATGACTTTCTTTTAATCTTTCATTATCATACTGACTTTGATAAAACCTCGTATTGACCATTTCTTTGAACAATAATAAATTTAGGGTTGAATTAAAGACTACAGTAATAGAATATTTTTCCCAAAACATGCCACAATTATGCTTCCCTTTGATAGTACTTAAAAACATCTAAACCAATGAAATTTTAGTTTCATCTAAAAATAGTTTGTTGATAAAGCAAATATTACTATGTGCATGTTCCGAGTCAAATGTTTTATGTTTCACTCATTTTTTAAGGTTATTATTAGGCCTGGTCAAAAGCCAAGATTATTTTCCAAGGTTAAAAAGGGTAAAAAAATGGTGCTGCTCGGTTCTGGTTGCAAACACAATCACTCAAAGATAATGCAAAGATAACCTTCATATTATCATATGGAGGATTGTTTGGAGAAAGCTCTCAACCCTTGTTCATAGCCAGAATATTTGGTCAGGTACCATTTCCCCCGGTTCACTTCGTTCCCCTCTGTGTACTGCAGGGATATGGTATTATGTAAGAGGTCTTGGCCCACTGTTTCTAACACCACAAACATGTCGCCTCAGTGACCAAAAAAACTAAAAATAAAATCACTGCTATCCTGTTAAATTATAAAATTAGTGTACTTTGTCCCTAATAAAAAACCAATAAGCACATGTAAATAAATACTAGGCAAAATAAATAAATAATAAGGACATGAAGGATGAGAAAGTGATGAGGACAGCATGACAGCATAACATCGTGAATTCACTAAGGGGGAGTCATGCTTGACCAACCTATATACCTTCTATGAAGAAATGACTGGCTTGGTAGATGAGGGAAGAGTAGTGGATATTGTCTACTTGGACTTCAGTAAGGCCTTTGACACTGTCTCCCATATGATTCTCATAGAGGAGCTAATGGTGTACAGGATGGAGGAGCAGGCAGTGAGGCGGGCTGGAAATTGTCTGAATGGCCAGGACCAGAGGGTGTGATCAGCAGCGAAGTCTAGTTGGAGGCCAGTGACTAGCGGTACACCTAAGGAATCAGTGCTGGGTCCACTCCTGTTTAACATCTTCATTAACGATCTGGATGATGGGGCAGAGTGTATCCTCAGCAAGTGTGCAGAGGACACAAAACCAGGAGGAGTGGTTGACACTTCAAAGGGTTGTACTACCGTCCAGAGGGACCTTGACAGGCTGGAGAAAGGGGCCAACAGGAACCTCATGAATTTCAACAAGAAGCGCAGAGTCCTGCACCTGGGGAGGAACAACCCCATGCACCAATATATGCTGGGGGCAACCCAGCTGGAAAGCAGTTTGGTAGAAAATGCCGTGGAGGTCCTGGTGGACACCAAGTTGAACATGAGCCAGCAATGTGTCCTTCCTGCAAAGAAGGCTAACGGTATCCTGAGCTGCATTAGGCAAAATACTGTCAGCAGGTCGAGGGAGGTGATCCTTCCCCTCTGCTGAGCACTGGTGAGGCCACACCTAACCACTACTGTGTCCAGTGCTGGGCTCCCCAGTACAATAGAGACATGGACATACTGGAGAGGGTCCAGCAAAGGGCCATGAAGATGATTAAGGGACTGGGGCATCTCTCCTATGAGGAAACGCTGAGATAGCTGGGACTGTTCAGCCTGGAGAAAAGAAGGCTTGAGGGAATCTTATTAATGTATATAAACACCCGAAGGGAGGGTACACAGAGGATGGAGCCAGGCTCCTTTTGGTGCTGCCCGGTGACAGGATAAGAGGCAATGGGCACACCCTGAAATGCAGGAGGTTTCTTCTGAACATCAGGAAGCACTTTTTTGTACTGTGAGGGTGACCGAGCACTGGCACAGGTTGCCCAAAGAGGTTGTGGAGTCTCCCTCCTTTGAGATATTCAATAACCGTCTGGACATGGTCCTGGGCAACTGGCTCTAGGTGGCCCTGCTTGAGCATGTGGTTGGACCAGATGACCTCCAGAGGTCCCTTCCAACCTCAACCTTTTAGTGATCCTGTGACAAAGTAGCAGAATACCTAACAATTTCTGGATACAAATCAGGAATTAATGTGGGTCAGAGGCTCTTTCAAATACAGAGTTTGCATGTAGCCATCTTTTTTTGGAGGATAAGAGAATTTAATATTATTGGTGTGAATCATTCCAGGTCACCAAGCTTCATTGCCTCACTGGCATTTTATCTCACTAGCATAGATGTAGTCTTAAAATTTGCCTTATTTTAGCTGAGAAACATTGTACTGTAATGCAGAATATATTAAAAGGGGGCAGGGAGAGGAAGATCTATAGCAGATCTTTCTTCCATGAATTAATTTCTACATAGAAATACAAAATTAGTGTTTGCAGCATTAGGCAGTCCTTGTCTACTTCTAGAACCACAGTCCATGAAGATAACCTATATTCTTGCCAATTTCTGCAGTGAACATACACCAGAGAGATTACTGTCCATTTCTAGCCACCTTTTACCCCAACACTGCTGAGTCTTGGTAGCAGCTTCTGGCACTGGTACTGGACTTGCACATTCAATAGTTTCCTAACGTAATGCACTGATGCAAGCCCTCATTATGGATCCCAGTAAGAAAGGCACCCAGATTCTGTCAGATATTGATCAAAATACCATTTATTGGACATAACAGAAGAAAGAAAAGGGATAGCGCAGATAATCTTACATGCCTTCAAATGGTGGGAACCCGAAGTTTTACAGCATTGGACAATACTCTAGTCAGGGTATGGCATGCTGTGCAGATCCTTTTCATGCTAAGGTTTGCCAGCACTGTAGTCTTCTTATTGGTAAACAGCTCTATTCATCATTTCTACTGTCAAGCAGAGGAAGATTTTATGTAAACATACTGCTTAACTTCAAGATAAGAAGATAGACGCAGGTGGCATAAAGGCCAGGGGCCAAGAGGGAGCTGCACACAGGCTTCCCTGTTACAATTAATCAGGTAAGTTCATCCAGCAGTCAACTAATCTGTACAACACAACACAGGCCTGCACCTATTCAGGTCAACTGTTATGGGGATCATTCACTACTTGATGTACAGTAGTCTTCTGTTTAGGACTGCCATATGTTAGCTTAGCTAATACTTTATCCTGTAGTATTGTGATCACCCTTATCAAACAGTAGTCAAACACTGTCAAAGTCAAACAATAACTTCATACCAAGAATCAGTGTCACAGAGTAACCATTATGACTGTTTGCAGTAGTGTGTGGCAGGCTAAAGAGATGGATAAAGGGAAGATTGGGGTCAAAGGCTGCAGTGACTCTGAGCAATGGCTGGGGATGCTGTATTCCCAAGATTTCTGGTCCTCCAATAAAAAGTTCCTGTGGAAAACAAGGTGCAAGGGTTTGAGGGGCTACTGTCTTCCTGGAATGGACATTTCAAAAGTGTTCACTCACTCATTATTTCAGGCATAGTCCTGGCTTTTTATGCATTCTGAGATGTTATCTAATTAAAGATTGTTCATGAGTTGGAAGAAGGGGAACATTTCCTGACCAAATCCTATCAACCTTTGCAGGCAGACTTCTTACTTTCTACATTTTAATGTAAGAAGGGAGTATATGTTATTAAGAATTTAAATACAGAAATGTTTAACAGTGCCACAGCATTGATCTGCACATGATATGAACTACCACAGAGAGCACCTGTTGTGTAAGTGGCACAATTAAACAAAGGAATGAGTGTAAATTATCGTCCCACATCAAGAAAGGAGTGCTGGGGTTAATAAGATGGAAAAATGTATGAAATCTATCCAAATTAAAGGTATTCTATAATTAGAACCTTTGCTGCTGCATTATTCATTATAGAAGAATTAATGGGGAAGAAATGCAGATTTCTCTGGATGAAAAAAATATTTTCATTCATTTCTGTATCCATATAAATTATATGACTTATGAATTAGTTCCTAATGTGTTACTTATCATAGCAGTCATGACATTACTCCAGCACCAAGGCCCTGAGGGCACCACCAGCCCTGACTCTCCGCCCAGCTGCCCCCTGGGGCTCCCCCTACCCTGCCTACAGCCCAGTGGCTGAGAATTAAACACCTAGTGACTGGGTTGTACCCCAAATTCAGCTGCCCTGACTTGCACCCCTTCTTTCTGCAGCACATGGAGGACTTCAGTGCTCCTACTGTTGCACCTAAAAGAGAATTCTTTAGTGCATCTATTTAGCTTAATGAAGTCTCCAACTGCTTTTGTCTCTAGGTTTTCCCAAATTACACTATCAGCTGTATCATAGCATTACCGTGCAGCTGGCAGACCACTGTAATGATGTTCTGCAATGAATTTTACTTTAACATTTGCTCTTCCTTCTCAGCACTGCCACTTCTGCATTTCCTTTCCCCCACTTTTGTCATGGACAGTCATGCACAGATGGTCTGCACCAGATGAGGGAAGGGGAAAGGCAGCTGGAACACTAGTGGCAAAACTCTCAGTCTAAATTGTATTAATAGTGTCAATGGGATTTCTGAAGATATACCCAGGAAATGGAAAGAAGGGTTCTGCATTTGCCCTCTAGAGTTTATGAAGTTCAGAGGAACAGCATGAACCAACCAACTGCTTAGTCTGTATTGCCTGCATAACAGCTCAGCATCCAGTTCTGCTTGCTTTCAGAAATTTTTGTGTCGATTTGTGGGTAGGGATTCTCTAATTTGGATCTTGCAGTCTGCTACCACTGCAGAGGAAAATATGAAGAACCATCTCTGACTTTGATTAACATCTGTTAAGACTATCTGATCTGGCAAGCTTTGGGAATGTAGGAGATTCTTCCTCCCACATCTGCTGGGCCGCCTGTGTCAGTCTCTAGTTCTTCCTAGTCCAATTCAGTAGCCGGTCTCTCCAGTAGCAAGGCTGAGCATGTGTTACTGACAGGCAGCTTACTCTTTATGCAATATACACACATATATACATGGCTGGCCACACAGATAACACAGATGCACTTGTAGAGCACTCATACAAACACAGACAGCACCAGTGGACTCATCCAGCTGCCCTCTCTGGCTGAGCAGGGTGGAAGTCCAGTAGTGAGTCTCATTAGTGCGCCTCTACTTTGCTCAGCTGGAATATATGTGTGTCTGGATATATATATATGGAAAAAAAGGTACATATATATGTGTGTATGTGCTTGTATGTATGTACAATATAAATCCCTCCAGCAGCTAGGCTTAGGCATCCAGTATGCCCAGCAGTTGCACCTGGACCCCAGTGTCCCCAGTGGCTGGCACCTGGGGGACGTACAAACCCTACTCTATTTGCTGATACAGACTGTCTCACCCTGCCACACCCACACACATATAAACATGCACACCCACCCCTGTAGCTGTCTGGGACTCCCCTGATCCTTAACAGCAACCTCTGCTCCCATGGTCTTGCCGTTAGAGATGTGCCTGGCACCCGGGTCACCTCATCTACTCACCAGCTCATCTGGCTTGATCTTCACTAGCACTTTCACACTCACTTGAACATCCACACTGACTCTAGGTGCTGCACCATGGGCACATGCGGCTCTGACCCACGGTCCCACCCCAGTGTCCGGTATTTGGTTTCACTCGCTCACATCTCTTCAGTCGCTGCCACCATGGACATACAGGCCCTCTGGACCCATGGTCTGGCTCCAGTTGCTGGCACTCAGACCCCTATAAACACATACGCACACAGAATAAAGAGCCTCTTACTGGAAAAATAACTGAACATAGAGTTTAATGAGGAGACAGGACAGACTACACTGATCAGACGCAGAGCATGGCCAGATTGTATCCACCAGCCCCTGCTTACATGCAACCAGACCCTTTTATTCCCCTATCCCTTCATTTTTCCACCATTGTTCCTCCCTCAAATCGCCTATATCCCTCCCTTTTCCCACCTTTGGTTCCTCCCCAATACATCCCATAACAAGTCTTGTGCAATCCCAAAATTCTCTTCCCCTGCATCCCATATTGTCTCCCACACCTGCAGGCAATAACAATCCCTCAGTCCAAAAAGGTGATCCAGAGGGCTGCTCCCATCATCTTGATAGATTTCACGCCTGAACAATGGATCTGATGGACCTGGGAAAGCCCTGTGAGGACCCTGGACAAGATGTCCCTTCCCAGGAGTCTGTAATTTGGGTTTCTTTGCCTTTCATAATGCCTCTGTGCTTCTCTGTGCTTGAGGAGGTGGGCCTTTGATGGCCTGGTGGCTCTCCTGTGATAAGCTTGAGAATAGCCGGGACAGTTTATTAATTGAGTTATCCCAGCTGTCACTGTTTATCTTCTGCTCTCTTTGTGTTTGCAGAGGAACTTCTTATCACTTTACCTAACAATATTCTTCAACAGAGCTCTAACATTTGAATATGAAATCTTGTTTATTACACCTGATTTCATGATATATACTGTTTACGCTATAGGCTTACTTTAAATATACAAGCCCCTATGTTGTGCTTGTGGAGTACATCTGCAAAGACTGTCTCATTTACCATGTTTTCAAATCACTCTGTATCACCTAAGAATCAGAGAGGCATTCTGCATGAATACCATATGGAACAGTTTTAATTGAGGGACTAATCGGCAATGGATCGTTAGTTAAATCTTTATTTTTAAGACTATTTGAGAGTATTAGCCAGGAAGCACACTTGGAAAAAATATGTTCTGGAGGATAAATCCTATCTCCATCTCATTTTATCATTTGAGTTTTTTATATTGCAGAACAAAACTCAAAGACTACAAACACTTACGAATACCCACACTTTTTTCCAACACAATAGAAGGGACTACAGGCTCTATCTTTGCTTTTGTGGAGGTTTCATTCTGAGTGCAGAATCACTGAATTACTGTAGAGTAATGTATTTTTCTAGACTGTCAGTAGAGAAAGACTGATAACTTGCCTAGGCTTTCTGAATTGCTCCCTGGAGGTACCTAATTTTTTATACTGAGTGTACAGGCAGCATTACTGCCTGCTAAGAGAACTTCAACTTGGTCAAGTAGGATAGACTCTGCTGCCTAGGAAATTTAATACATCAGTTAGGCACCCAAAATAGAGCATCTGACTTCAGTTCAAAATAAATAACAACACTCAGCCTGAGCTTATTGAGCCAGGAAAAAAAAAAATCCATTACATTACTTAGTATTTCATAGAATCATAGAATGGTTTGGGTTGGAAGAGACCTTAAAGATCATCTAGTTCCAACCACCCTGCCATGGGCAGGGACACCTTCCACTAGACTAGGTTGCTTAAAGCCCTGTCCAACCTGGCCCTGAATATTTTCAGGGATGGGGCATCCACAACTTCTCTGGGCAATCTGCTCCAGTGCCTCAGCACCCTCATGGTAAAGAATTTCTTCCTTATATCTAAATCTAATTTTATAGTTAAAGTTCTACCGTAATCAAAAATCAGAGTTTGTGGGAAGTTCTTCCAAAAAAAGAGAAGTAAAAAAAGTTCTACAGTCTTGTTCCTGTACTGAGTGAAATATTCCTCAAGTTAATGACATTTTTTCCAAGCATTATGTAAGTGGAAGTGAATGTTACTTTACGTCACAAATGTGCAAACTTTATCTCCATTGTTGCTAGTGTGACCATAAATACTAAATAATTGATAGTGACTTCTGAAAACATAAAGAAAAATTCCCACAAGTGTCTTTGTATCACTTCGGAAAAGTATCAAGGCAAAACTGAATATATATAATATAAAAAACCCTGAATATATATAATATTATATATATATATGATATCCCTCCATTATCTTCTCCACTGTTCGTGAGCCTTAATAGATTTTTGGAATCCACTCCAGAGAAACTTTCATTTAATCACCCACATTAACTAGAGTAATTACAATTTTCAGCACCTGATACTCCCAGACCTCCAAATAGAATTACCTTGAAGTGTTATTTGTACTGGGATCTTAGTATTCAGAAGATGCTGTGTAATTTCTGCCAAACTCCTGAGATTCGATAGCTGTAATGTCTTTTATCTGACTTCCATTTACTTTCAATAAAGAAACTGAAGGAGTATTTTCTTTGAGATGTGTAAAACAATCAAAATGAATAACATCTGAGTGACAGAGTGCTAGCACTAATAAAAATAAGAGGCCGTGTGATCAAAAATCTATCAGACATTAATCTGTCATGTACATTACTTGTTGTAGAAATGTATCTCAGGGTTAATAATTATTTCTGTTTGTAAGCCTGGGATATTACATTGCAATGTTCTTCAAGTTACTGACTCTAACTCGGAGATTACACAGATGCCTTCAATATTAACACTTATAGGAGATGGATAGGTATCTATGCTTGAAATGCTGTCACCGAAACAATAATTTAATCATGATCTTTTTCACTAATGAAATCCTTACTGTTCAGCTATTGCTAGACTGGAATATAATGATATTTAAACTGATGAGTCTTTTGTGCTGTGTATATTTCCAGATGGAGTGCCGTAACGAAAACTTTAAGAGTTGCCATGTCTTGGAAGAATACCTGGAGAGTTGAGTCATTCACCACACTTAAATTGTTAATGTGAGACTACAGGTAGGGCAGCAAAAGCAATCGTATCTCCTCAAAATCTCAGCTGCATTAGCTGGGATAAATCGCGTTGCTCAGTTTGCAGAACTCCTGTATATTGACTGAGATTCCCACTATTAACATTTGCTTTCCCCTGTGCATTCTCTCCATTTTACAGCTCAGTCCACATTTTATGAGGTAATTAAACATCCCTCCACAACATTCTTGGAGGCATCTAAAGGTTAGCCATAATATAACATTTAATGGCTGATCGAAGGATGGCAAATTGCTTAAGTGGTATTGTAGATGTTATAAGATCCTCTTTTTGGATGTTCAGAAGACACTTAGCTGACACAATTTCTTTTCTTTTGCGGTAAACTTCCAAACTATTCTGGACTTCCATGATATGTAATAAGAGGATTGCAATAGAGGGTGACAGGCTGGGAAGGAAATCTGATCTTCTGTCAAGAGGGAATGCAGATTTTCAAACCAGAGATTAGGCTTCGGTTTAGGTGACCCTTCTTGAGTAATAGAGTGAGTCAGGGGCATTGGTGAGAATGACATTGGTAATTTGCCAGTACAAGTCTGATATATGTTTACATAAATTTGTACGTGCTTTAAACTAGAGATAGATGAACAATTGCTTTCAGAAATAACTTTTCATTGTCCAGCTTACCTGAAGAAGATGTGTCATGGGCGAGTAGAAAACAAACATCAAATAAATTACGGAAATGGCATGTGGGTTTGTTGGACACCAAGTGTTATTTATTTACTTATCTAGCTAGCTTTATAGATGTCTGGCATCACTTATTCTGAATGTTTCATGGCCACAGCTTCAGTATGTTATATTTTTAATGCTCAACACTTCTGAAAATCAGCATCAAAGCACTGTGAAGAAATAGAGGTTCTTAATGTATATCTGGACAGCTGTAATTAAAATAAATATTAATATATATTCAATAATTTTTTAAAATTAAATTATTCTCTTTTTTTTGACAGCTCAAAAATATTATGAGAAGTTTCAGTGAAATTTGTATCTTAGAGGAAGATATTTGAAGGTCAGCATTTTTTTCTCTCTGTTTATATTCCTGTGAGCTTTTACCTTGGACTGCACAAAAACTGAATACATGAAGTAGATGTCAGATGCATTTGAAACTATGAAGTTTAAGATTCCAGTTTGAACTTCATGCACATTTGAATTAATGATACGTAGGATTTGAATGTGTACTTTATGTTTGTTTCCACTATAACAAAACAGCAATAAGCAGATTTTAAGTATAAATTTGAAGCAGCTTACCATCTCAGCCTTTCTTTTTTAAGTGAACTCACTGGTTAAAATTTAAGACTCTGTAGGGACATTGTACTGTATATCTAAAAGTAGCATAGTTGCCCACTCTTTTGAGTATAGCTTTTCTTTGGGAAAGTTCTAAAATGGAAGAAAAAAAAAGAAGTGTATATCTGAAACAGGAAAGGAAAATTTCCATAGCATTGTTCTTATGCTGTAATACAGTATAATCAAACAGATTTTCTGTTTGATAAGCATTACAATCCATCTTCAGTTTGCATGCTTTCGTTTGCCTCCTAGATACATAATATTTCTGGCAATTAGATGTTCTTATTGCTGAAAGTTTTTGTTGTTTCTGAAGTAATTTCAATAACGGTCATAAGTTTCACTTTAGTGAACAGTGACCTTCTGGACTTTTTTGAGTACACTGTATGAGCAATAGAAGGAATTTCCCATTTTCCAGCTCCATAGCTATTGAATTACTGTGGTTCTTTTCACAGGGACTATCTCATTAACTCTTTGCGTATAATTGTCACAGTTACTGCCTTATGTAACAAGAACAAAGCCTTTCACACTGCAGGAATTTAATAGCCTCCAGTTTATAATAACCTCCAAGTACTTTTCTGTAAGTTTGTTTTGTTTATTGGCCAAAAAGGAAATAAAGAAAAAAAAAGAAGAAAAAAAAAAAGAAAAGAAAAGAATCTGTCATTAACAAAACACTAAAAACACACTGAGCTTGTTTTTTGTAGGGAAAGGCATCAATCATTTCCATTTGACAATATTTATCACTCACTGCAATTAAATGAAATAAGCATATTTAGAAATAATAAGATCATAACTTAAAATAAATTATATAGCATATAGAAATTCATTAATTCAATTCATTTAAACTATGTTCAATGGCTTTGATAGAAAACATAGGAAGTGTATCATGCCTTTAGCTATATCTGTTTTTAACATAAAATCTACAAATGAATGAAGTCTAAATACGTAGTGGAAATTAACGTCGTATTATTCTAAAGAAAAATAAGTCTAGCTTAGTTAAAGTAAAAAAGAGCATTTTGAAAAAAAATTATACTCAAAATTAGTGACCACTTATCTAGGAGAAAGAGGTGGAAAATTAATAGAACTCAGTTTCACCGAGATTATGTATATTTGATTTAACATAAATAAAGACTGTAAAATGCTTAATTTGAAATTTTCTTTAATAGCTGTCATATTTGTTTTGGGAGAGAAACATAATTCAATTTAATCTTTTTTTTTTGGCACAATTTTATTTTAGATGCTAACTAATAATATCAAGTGTTCATTCTGCTATATTTCTCTAACCTTTCACAGAGAAAGAATACTCCATTATTAAATAAAGGCCATTTTTTTACTTTAACCTGTTTTCTCTTAATTTAACTAGATGAGGGAATATTCTCTTGCTAGATTTCCCCAAAAATATTCCTTTAAATTTCTGTGATACCAAGCTGTCATTCCATGTAAACTGCTGAACAGCTTAAGTCATTTGAAAGTCATTTGGCAAAGACTTAGATTCACCTGGAAAAATCCAAGGAATGGTCTCCAATTTTTACTCTGATACTGATGTCATCAGACTGAGTCCATTGATTTCAATGGATTATTTGGAATTCATTCTGATGTAATTCAAATTAATATTTGAATTTTTATCATTATTTCCTGAACATAGGATTATTAATTCAATTTATATGGTTTATCCATTTGCCAGTACTTGATTTTTATATATTTTCTGGCATTAAGCAAGACTTTAGTCTACAAATAATCTTTCTGATGTTAATGCCACCATTTAAACAGTAAATAAGCTTAGTAAAATGATTAGCCACTCCAAAATTAAACTGTAACTGATCAGAGAATAAAACCCAACTCTCTGCAAATTACATGATTTCCCAGGAGAAGGAGAGTCTGGAGTTGCCACTCATTTTCATGGACAGGTTGAGCCAAACTAATGCTTCCTATTAATCATGAGACCTGATGACACCTGAAGTTTTTAATTGGTTTAGATCTATCCCAGCCTCAGAATTTAAGCAAAGGGTGCTTAAAATCTGAGCTCAGTAATTTTAGTCTTCACTGTAACAAAAAAAGTGGGTACTTCCAGAGGCCAGCCTGGTCTTTCTGAGGTCTGAACTGCCCTCTAGAAGTGCCTGCCTTCCTCCATGAAGGGTCCATGGATACGCACCCTTCCTCCATGAAGCCCAGGATAGCTGCTCCTCTGCTTAAAGTTTCACAGCTAAATAGCTCAGATTAGGCAGCATTAATCTGGGTCCCACTCATTTATTTGTAAATTAGATTTACTGATCTAATTTACTGGGAAGAGATTAGCAGATTATTACAAACGATCCTATTCTCTTCTATAACTAGTAGAGAAGCTATTTCTTAGCATATTACATGAGCAATACAAAAGTCTGGATACAGATCACTGTACAGTTTTAAAATGCAGCAACTGGGATAATTTCAGTAATGTAGCTCTATGAATGTCCACCTGTTTTACTTAATGATATTCAGATTCCCATCTCATGATTAGCTGTTTTTCATATGTGTCTGTCCTGTTCACAAACCTGTTTAGTCACATACTAATTTTATGCCATAAAGAAAAGCGTGCAGGAGACAACAAGGGAAGAGGTGGGGCCTTCTGAGTGAAAAAATATGTAAAATTGTAAAATGTGTAAAACTGAAAGCCAAAATTCCATTTTAAAATTTGTTTGGGATCTGGAAAGAATCACTGTGCTTTCTGATCTTTTCAGTTTAAAGGAAGGACACAATATGTCCTCATGTATCTGATGTTCAAACATTCCTGGTGTAAACTATTGGTCTGTATGTATGAGAAAACAAAGCATAAGTAAACAATGGGCAAAAATAAATCCAAATTAAGGTAAAGAATTTCTGCTTCAGCATAAGAAATATGTTGTTGGAAGACAATCAGCCTTGCCAACAGACTGTGTTAATGTGTTCAGTTAGCAAAGAACAAATGTACAGGTCATGTCAAACTACATTAAGTTGTTTGTTATGAGCTAAATGAATGACAATAAAAGCTTTAGAACCTTTAACGCTTGAACAGCTTTTCATCTAATTTCTTTCTTACTTTTCTATTTAGTAGAATGACAGCCTGGTTCATTACCTTCTTCCTCATCACCTTTGCCTTGTGATGTGAGAGTGAGCTATTTAATAAAGGTCAAACAAACTGAGAACTATGGACATTAGGTCAGAGTGTAGACTTATTTGACAAATTCTCAAAATAATTCTGCAGTGAGTTTTTCATTGGCAAAGTTGGGAAGAAAATAAAGAAGTGTTTACTTATCAACCCTTAAAAATCCCATAATTTGTGACTTTCTTCAACAATTAGCATTGGAGAAGTTGGTTTTAGAAGACCCCGTACTACTAGCAGTTTATTGAAAGGGGAAAGTGGGCTGGGCAGACTGCATCTCTGGGTCTTCATTTCAGACTTGTACTTTAATTCTATCTGTCACACAACCTTTTAAACAGATGTTGATGCTTCATATAAAATATTGAAACTGTGGGTTTTAATTACTCTTTTTACATTATTCTTCTTTGCAGATTCAGCCTTATGGGATTGTACTCTTTTTGTGTGGGAGTCTCTGTGTGTGTCACAACTGGATACTGCACACAGAAGGTAGTAAGACCACTTAAGTTGATTGTGAGTGTAGGCACAAGCAAAGTTACCTGGGGCAATGTTCTGCACCATGGCACTGCCGATTTCTTCATCTTTGCCATGTGTTGTTACTGCTGCGGGAGCTGCTGGGGGACATGGACTTCACAGAAACTTCATTCTCCATTGCTGCATCTGCCATTCCTTTGAAGATAGCCTCAGATGTTCAAATGGATCCTCAGGAGTTTGTCATTCCCTTTCCAACCAAGTGCTTTGTCAGACCCTGCTCTTGTTCTGTATGCAATGCACAGCTTCCACCACAGGAAGGCAAATTTCAGTTTTGCCTGTGCTACTGAGAAGCCTTGAGCTGGATCTGCAGGGTTCCTGTTTCTTCTAAAATGTTTGACTCTGCAGTTTAACAACTGATTTAAACCATGTCGGAGATTCACTGATTGTCTCCGTAAAAGCAAATATCACAGGTAGTTTGCAGTTACCACACCAAAAAAGCTTCCACCTGCCAGATATTCCCAACCTTCTTGCTATTAGTTGTGCTGTTAACTTCAACTACTGATTAAGGAATGCACTTAGTAAAACATTAACAGTAAAGGACTGTGTTAAGTTAAAAGTTCATTACACTCCCTGATTACCTGCAAACATTATATATTATTAATAAAATATTTGCCATTCTTATTCACTACCATGTACAAGCCAATGTTTATTTCGTAACAGTCATCAGCTATGCTGTGCCCTCTGAATGAGTTTAAGACCTTATTAAAACAGCCAGCATATGCTTCACCCTGAGTTTTATATGTTAAGAGAAATTTCTCTAAGTACTAATACTCCTCCCAATGACTGATATTTTGATGATTGTTGATATGCAGGGTTTTCCATTGCTTAGGAACATTCATGCAGAAATAGATTCCTGAATATTTGCAAACCTTATATTTAAACAATGTCTTGCACTAATTTAAGTTCTTTGATGAGAGCTGGACTTACGTCCATGATTATCCCAACAGTACATGGTGTCTTTTGTTAAACGCTTCACTAAATTGAGGTAGGTAGCTGCACTCCTAACTGAATATTCTCCAAATTCCACTAGAAGAACCAAATTCCATTCTTCCCTTCTCTTTAAATTTTTTTTTGGAGGTTCTGTTTTTTTTTTTTTTTGGTGTCTATACCTCATCACAACCTGAGACACCTCAACCAACCACTTTGATTGTTGCCGTAATTGAGACCTTTCCAGTCATGTGAACCCTTTAGGGGCTGTCTACTCAACAAATTTTAACCTCCATTGCTCCTATGTCTATCTGTGTAACTGAATATTAAAACTATCCTAATGTTATATTAATTAGATCATCACAGTCCGTTCTGAAATAGTAGAGCTCCTTTGAGGAGAGGTCACTGTACAAGTACTATGCAGAGGATACCATAACTCATTTCATAAAGCACAGTACTTCAGCTTTGCCTATACAGAAGTACTGAACATTTCTAACTGTTATAGCATGACCAGGATGGTAAGCACTATTCTGTTATATTACTGGAGTTCATGTAATTTATAAAGGAGCTTAAGACCTGCATGACAAGATTTGCCTGCTTTTTATTTAGACAGTTGAATAATATCAAGTGTTCATTCTGCTATATTTCTCTAACTTTCACAGAGAAAGAATACTCCACTATTAAATAAAGGCCATTTTTTTACTTTAACCTGTTTTCTCTTAATTTAACTAGATGAGGGAATATTCTCTTGCTAGATTTCCCCAAAAATATTCCTTTAAATTTCTGTGATACCAAGCTGTCATTCCATGTAAACTGCTGAACAGCTTAAGTCATTTGAAAGTCATTTGGCAAAGACTTAGATTCACCTGGAAAAATCCAAGGAATGGTCTCCAATTTTTACTCTGATACTGATGTCATCAGACTGAGTCCATTGATTTCAATGGATTATTTGGAATTCATTCTGATGTAATTCAAATTAATATTTGAATTTTTATCATTATTTCCTGAACATAGGATTATTAATTCAATTTATATGGTTTATCCATTTGCCAGTACTTGATTTTTATATATTTTCTGGCATTAAGCAAGACTTTAGTCTACAAATAATCTTTCTGATGTTAATGCCACCATTTAAACAGTAAATAAGCTTAGTAATTTATAAAGGAGCTTAAGACCTGTGTGACAAGATTTGCCTGCTTTTTATTTAGACAGTTGAATAACAAGATCTTAGGCACCTAAATTTGAATTGGCAGTCTCATCTTAATTTTTAACATTGTTCTTTCACAAACTTTATAAAAAATATCTTTACCCTCACAAGAAAATCTTGCAAATTTAACATAGCAGAAGCAGTCAGTGAGTATATACACAGCAAGAACAGTGAAAGAAGTTTTCATAAACTGCATTTGTTATATCATTTATGCAGTAATTTTCTGCTTGACATCTTCTAGCATGTTCTGTTCTTGGAGGATGAAGGTGCAGAGTCCTTTTCAGATACCGATAAAAAAAGCATGACAGCAAATACTGTAATAAAATTGCTTTAATATAAGACAGAAATAGGAAGATAAATAGAGGTAGTTAGTAAATCTTCCATCTCTTCATATGGTGGGAACCCCACTTTTGTGCATCATTGAATGGACCTCAGGTGGACAGCCACTGCAAGCTGTGCAGAACTCGTCCATGGGGAGGTTCATCTTCCGTATGCAGTGACTTCTCATATCTAGCGTAACAAACAAAACTATACAACTTCTTTTGAGAGGTACGAATGTTATCTCTTTCTGAATGCCCACCAGAGCAAACCTGGCTGCACATATCTGGGAGCTATATCTAGGAACAGTGTGTATCCAGGGTATTCCAGCACGATCTCTTACATTGTTATATATATAGGGTTATTCTGTGGTCATTTGTGCTAACATATGGGTTTCTCGAGCCCTAAATACAAGACCCAGTATGGCTGACATGGCTTGCTTTACATTTCTAACTCCTCAGCCCCAATATCTCCAACAAAGCTCCCAATACATAGTATTGGTAAACATAGACTCTTTTCCAAGCATGAATTACATAACCTTATTTAAAAGTAAGGTTGCGATGGTGTCTCACGCAGAGCCTTGAGAACTTTTGTTAAAAGTCCAGAATTGCACACTACAGGGATGTACTGACTTCTTAGGAAATGCTCCCAGTATTATTCATATTTATACCATTGGCCTCACTCCAGGAACTGCAAAAAAATAGTCTCAGGTTATCTAGTAAGCTATTTCCATGATAAGAAAGAAAGTGACGTTACTAATGGTGAGGCATATTTTTCAATTCCCCTTCTACCTAATGGTCTGACAAAAGTACCACATGGCAGGGAATGGAGAGGAATTTTGGCACCAGTGTTCAGAATAAAAGATGTCTGCTCTTGACCAGTGGAGCAGTTCTTTATGGCAGCTTATTTATTTTATAACTTTTTTTTCCTGGAAAGTTGTAATGTCAGTGTGCAGGATCTTTCTCAGTTTATCCTGATTGTTGAATGATGTTATATGGTCGCTGAGGCTTGCAGTTCATGAAATAAGGTGTCATCACTGGTAACTGATGATTGCCATGTCAAACAAAAAACAAAACAAGCTGCTTATATTTGTTGTCACCTTCATAAAAATCCGCAAAGTCGTAGAAGAGGTTTTCTTGGTTCTGACAGATTGTGACCTTTCCCATTAATTGTGAGCATACAGGCACAGTTGTATTTTTATTGGCAGGCAAAAGCCTAAAAAACTTTCTGGCTTGGCAGAAGAGAAATAAGATAAATAGTGTCTACATCATCTGCTCCTGCTCTGTGTACACATGAAATCCTTGACAATGGTAGATCCTTTTCCAAAAGGATTTTCTTTAAATATCTCTGTAGCACTGTATATCCCTGTCCTAAAGGAAAGCATTGTAAAACGCTTTAAAAAGGTCCACCAATGACAGAGGATAGCAGAAAACTGCAGAGACTGGTGATAAAAGAAAATGAAACAAATACAAGACAGGGACTGCACACATCGTTTGTAATACATGATTAGCTGGCTTCCAGGGCTGTGCACACTGTTTCGTCAGGGATATACCCTTGAAATTCAGGGAATTGCTCATGATGCATATTGACACATCACCAAGAATGTTATGCTTAAAAATAATGAGTTCAATAATTCTTAAATTGTAGAATATGCTCTTTTGAGAAATAAGAAGATTACATCCCAGCCAAGTAGTTCAAAGAATTGTTTAAGTAGCTGGTATAGAGCATACATTTAAAACTGACAAAAGATTATGGGGATTAATAAAAGAGGGATTTGGAATATGTATTTTAAACAGCACTTCTATTGTATATACTGTTTATGGGTGATGAATGGTCTCTAGGAAATAATAACAGTGACATAAGGAATATAAACTTAATGACCACACCGAGAAAATGAGAATTTTACAATGTTTTTCTTTCTTATGAAATATGATGCATAAAGTCCTGTATCAATGTGGAAAATCATGTCATGAAACTAAGCCCTAAACACTTTACTTGTATCTTAGTGATCCTCAGTCTAGGTACTGATATTTTCTTCTACATTGAAAGATGCGTTGGGAAAGAAACTCCTGGAAAAACAAAGAAGTCCAAAGAACAAGAAGAAAGGCATCACAGCCACAGGGTTTTTTTAGAAGAGTGAGGAAAAAACAATCAAAATATGAAGGTCAGAGGATTAGAGAGCCCTTCTCAGCAACAAAAAACCTCAGGTACTGCAGAACTAAATTTCTAGAAAACACTAGGAAAATTCCAAGTTATTAATTATTATGTTTCTATTTCCAGCTTGTTTTCCACACACGAAATGAAGTGCTTAATGTCTTGCTGGAAGGAAACCTTTTTTTTGGAGATGGGGAGAGAGAATAAGTAATTTCAGATTTACTTAATGTTTACCATGAGACACTGAGGTGAAATATGACCTAGGGAACCTTTACTTCCACAAAGATAACAAATCCAGATAGATGAAAGTCTGATTACAGATCAGTTTCTGTGACTCAACAAGTTTGAATGTCAGGAGTTTAACTACTTTGGAAGCTAGTATTTTCAAGTGCCAGGAAAAAGGTGAAGCTTATATGTAGCAAAAGGGGACTTGACTGTCCACAGTGTCTGGTGGATTTAGTTTATTAAAATGCTAGTATATCCATCAGTAATGTTTAGAAAACTGATGCAGAGAATCATGCAGTCAATCATGTGAAGGAGTGTGGTGGGTTGACCCTGGCTGGATGCCAGGTGCCCACCAAAGCCACTCTATCACTCCCCCTCCTCAGCTGGGTAGGGGAGAGAAAACTGTAATAAAAGGCTCCTGGGTCGAGATAAGGACAGGGAGAGATCATCCGCCAATTACCGTCACAGGCAAAACAGACTTGACATGGGGAAATTAATTGAATTTATTACCAATCAAATCAGAGTAAGATAATGAGAAATAAAACCAAATCTTAAAACACCTTGCCCCCAATCCTCCCTTCTTCCCGGGCTCAACTTTACTCCCAAATTGTCCACTTCCTCCCCTGAGCAGCACAGAGGGACGGGGAATGGGGGTTGCGGTCAGTTCATCACACGTTGTCTCTGCTGCTCCTTCCTCCTCTGGGGGAGGACTCCTCACACTCTTCCCCTGCTCCAGCACTGGGTTCCTCCCACCAGAGACAGTCCTCCACCACCTTCTCCAATGTGAGTCCTTCCCAAGGGCTGCAGTTCTTCACAAACTGCTCCAGTGTGGGTCCCTTCCACAGGGTGCAGTTCTTCAGGAACAGACTGCTCCAGCATGGGTCCCCCATGGGGTCACAAGTCCTGCCAGCAAACCTGCTCCAGTGTGGGTTCCTCTATCTCCATGGATCCAGAGGTCCTGCCAGGAGCCTGCTCCAGTGCGGGCTTCCCATGGGGTAGCAGATGCCTTTGGGCATCCACCTGCTCCAGCATGGGGTCCTCCATGGGCTACAGGTGGATATCTGCTCCACTGTGGACCTCCATGGGCTGCAGGGGCACAGCCTGCCTCACCGTGGTCTTCACCAGGGGCTGCAGGGGAATCTCTGCTCCGGCGCCTGGAGCCTCTCCTCCCCCTCCTTCTTCACTGACCTTGGTGTCTGCAGAGTTGTTCCTCTCACACATTCTCCCTCCTCTCTCTGGCTTCAATTGCTGTTGCGCAGTAAATTTTTCTCCCTTCTTAAATCTGTTATCACAGAGGTGCTACCACCATCGCTGATGGGCTCAGCTTTGGCCAGTGGTGTGTCTGTCTTGGAGCTGGCTGGCATTGGCTCTATCAGACACAGGGGAATCTTTTAGCAGCTTCTCACAGAAGTCACCCCTGTTGCCCGCCCCCCACTACCAAAAACTTGCCACAAAAACCTAATCCAAGGAGAAAAAGGTGAATGGGAACAAATAGCACAGATTAATCATGGGTCAATCCTCCTTGACAAACTGTCTTCTAGCATGAACTGACTGGATCTCTGGGAAAGGGGAAAACTGAATACTGTCTACCTTGTCTTTAGCAAGGCTTTCAACATGACCTCCAACAACATCTTTGTATGGGGTGTTACAATCTAGATTTATATAATCTGTTATAATCTAGATGGCTGGACTACTAGATAGCTGAAAAAATGGCTGGATTACCTATCCAGCCGTTACTGGCTGGCTAGTGGTTAAATGTGCCCATCCTGGGATCTCCCTTGCTTCATACCTTTACCAGTGGCCTGGAAGATGACAGGGAGTGAACCCTTATCAAGTTTGGGAGGAGGGGCTAGTCAATACATTTGAGGCCAGGGCTACTATTCAGAGTGATCCTGACAGGCTGGAGGGATGTGGCAAAAGGAATTTTGTGACAGTCAAGGACAGCTGAAAAGTCCTGCACGTGGGAAAGACTATCCCCCTGTAGTGGTGCAGGCTGGGGTTGGAGGGGCAGGGGAACAGCTCTGTGGGAAAGGCTCTGGGGGTGGTAGGCAGGAAGTTGAATGTGATCCCATGGTGTGCCCTGGCAGTGACGAAAGTGAACAGTATCGTGGATATCCTAGGCTTCGGAACAGGAGCACAGCCAGTGACTATTCCCTTTTTTTCAGCACTTATTAGACCACGATTGAAGTATCACATCCAGCTTTGGGCTCTCCAGACTTAGGTTATTCAGCCACTTACAAATGGCATTCAATAAAACCTTTAATGTCTTTGGATGAATCTACCAGCGTTTTCTACTAAGTAAATTCTCAATGGCACTGTGTGCCTATGTCTAGGTAACTGAGGTGAGCCTTTGATCTTCACAGGCTATAATAGGAGCTTAGACACTTAGCTATCACATAGATACTATGCATAGATGTCTTAATCTGCAGCTGAGTCCCATTCTAGATTCCTTCTGAATAGGTAGCACCAGACTGGGAGTTTTAAAGGCTGAAGAACCTAAAGGAGAAAACAGACAAAACTATGTTCACATTGTGGAAGCAGTCACACATGGGGTGAGGATGTATGTGTGTGTGAAAACTCCTCATGGAAAGCCTACAGAAAGAGCTGAGAACACTTAAATGTCAGCCCACTTGGTCTTGCCGTATCGAGGAGTAAAAGTTAAATGAGTTTGCCAATCTAGACTGTGCCACTGACAGAAGGATTGAAATTAAATCTGAATTTGTTTAATAAGTTTGTAAATATGTAGAGAAGGTGGTTAGCAGTATGCAACTGATACTAAACTGCAATAAAGTGAAAAGATCAATGTTGTTTGAAAAAGATAGCCTGTAAAGGTAAAACAAAGGAGTAAATTAATATTAAGGTTCATCTGGCAAAATAAATGTGATTTATCTTCTGAGAAAATATTGAAAAATGCATTAATGCAATTACTTCTGTGTGGGAGTAATTATAAATGACTCCTAATGGGCACACTGACACAGTGTTAAAATGCACATATAACTGTTAAAAACATCCTTTCCAATGATGATAAGTATATGCAGAAAGCACATAGTCATAGGGAGATAATAGATAGGAAGATAATTATGATTCATATGAACATGGAATGTCATTGTAATTGCATATTACATGTTGCTAAAAGATAATTAGTCCAGCAAGAAATTTTAATATGGGTTAGATGTGCTGGAAGGATTGCCTCAAAAATAGAGAATGAAGACTGGGTCTTCTCCGCCCAAATCTTATTAATCTTTTGACGATCAGTGGATATGGACATCTATCTTTCAAAAGCTCCTCTAAGAAACTCAGCCTAAATATGTCTTGGGTGTTTAAGTAAAGGTAAAAGAGGAACATAGTTATAATCTGAGACCCAGGAGAAAGAAAAAATAATTAACATCCACAAGTATAAAGAACTATTAGAGGATTAGAGGATAAAGTTAAGGAAAGAAATGTTTAATCTGAAAAACAAATGCTATTTCCAGACAATGCTTGCTGGTGTGTGGAAAAGAAGGAAGTCTTTTTATCCTGCACCCTATTAAACATTAAAAATACAATTCCAGTAGAGGAAAAAAAAGAACTGCTGTAGCACTAAAATATCTTAAATACTGTCATAGATCTTTCCTACCTCTAACTTTACATTCCTGTGACTCAATACTATTTTAGGAATAACATTTTAGTTGTATTCATACGGTAGTTACTCAGATGGAAAAGTGAATGAAAAGATTTCTAACTGTATAAATGTGATAGTATCAGATTGCATCTACAGTTACAATATTACTATCTGAGAGGTGTCCATATTCCAATATTTTTAATCCAAATTTTAAAAAGGTATTTTATTACTGAAACTCTTATGGTCTGTGTTTCTGCTGTTTTTGAGGTTAAAATCTACAGTTTTCATCATACATTCTGGTCATTTGCATGATTAAGGCCATGGAGTAAACTTTCTGTCCCAGCTTCTAAGAATTGCTGCATTTTTAAGCACCACAGTCTCATGAACAGCCATGAACTGAGGGGAAATTCAGACTCTTTAGCTCAATTAATTGTTGATTGCTTCACTCTCGCCTTCTTCTTTTAAAGAACTGTGAGCCTTAAGAAATACAAGACATAGGTGTCTTTGCACTCTTCTGAGTACACAGTGTATGTCAGTATAGGTATTTTTTCTTTTTCTGTAGGAAAAGCTTCTAGGGGTTTTGCACCCAATAAACTTCTTTTATGTGTGAACATTTTGCTGGCTCAAAGGACTGAGAATATGTGATTGCTGTAAGAAGGTGTACCACCATTCCTGGGGGTAAATGTAGTAACTTTTACAGTTGCACTAGTAATTTCTTAACACAAAATAGAAGTCTTTGGCTATGCTTACATCCAGAATATATGAGCCTATAGTTTTTCAATGGAACCATCATGAAGAATCTATTTGGATTAAGATTTTCCACATGCTTCTTGATCATGCTAAAAAAACTGCTAGGAAGTTTTGCATTGACTTTGTATTGCATTGTATTGTATTGACAATATATTGATATTACTCACTTTGTAGAAACCTTAAAATGAAAGCAGTTTTCTTTGGTTTTATTTTTCTTTGATATTAAATCTCATTTACCAACTGCATTAGATGCAAGCATCTCTGGTGAGGCAAAGTTCTTACAAACAGAATAGGATCATAGAATTGTTTAGGTTGGAAAAGACCCCCAAGATAACCTAGTCCAACCGTTAACCCAATACTGCCAAGTCCACCACTAAACCATGTCCCCAAGGACCACGTCAAAACCTCTTTGAAATACCTCCAGGAATGGGGACTCAACCGTTTCCCTGAGCAGCCTGTTCCAATGCTTAACTACCCCTTCAGTGAAGATGTTTTTCCTAATATCCAATCTAAACATCCCCTGGCGCAATTTGAGGCCATTTCCTCTCATCCTATTGCTTGTTATTTGGGAGAAGAGACTGACACTCACCTTGCTACAACCTCCTTTCAGGTAGTTGTAGAGAGCAATAAGGTCTCCCCTCAGCCTCCTCTTCTCCAGACTGAACAACCCCACTTCCCTCAGCCGCTCCTCATAAGACTTGTGCTCCAGACCCCTCACCAGCTTCGTGGCCCTTCTCTGGACACGCTCCAGCACCTCAATGTCCTTCTTGTAGTGAGGGGCCCAAAACTGAACACAGGATTCGAGGTGTGGCCTCACCAGCGCCGAGTACAGGGGCACGATCACCTCCCTGCTCCTGCTGCCCACACTATTTCTGATACAGGCCAGGATGCTGTTGGCCTTCTTGGCCACCTGGGCACACTGCTGGCTCATCTTCAGTCAGCTGTCAACCAACACCCTCAGGTCCTTTTCTGTGGGGCAGCTTTCAAGACTCTCTTCCCCAAGCCTGTGGTGTTGCATGGGGTTGTTGTGACCCAAGTGCAGGACCCGGCACTTGGCCTTGTTGAACCTCATACAGTTGGCTTCAGCCCATCGATCCAGCCTGTCCAGATCCCTCTGCAGAGCCTTCCTATCCTCCCACATAGTCTCACTCCTCTCTTCTCCGGCTGCTCTTTCCCAGTTTTTTCCCCCCTTCTCAGACAGGACCTGCCTTTCGTAAACCCATGCTGACTGGGCCTGATCGCCTGATTGTCCCATACGTGCCACGTGATGGCACTCAAGATGATCTTCTCCATAATCTTCCCTGGCACCGTGGTCAGGCCTGTAGTTCCCCAGATCCTCCCTGTGCCCCTTCTCATAGATAGGCGTCACATTTGTTAACTTCCCATCATCTGGGACCTCCCCAGTTAGCCAAGACTGCTGGTAGATGATGGAAAGTGGCTTGGTGAGCACTTCCACCAGCTCCCTCAGTACTCTTGGGTGGATCCCATCTGGCCCCATAGACTTGTGTGTGCCTAAGAGGTGTAGCAGGTCACTAACCATTTCTCCTTGGGTTGTGGGGGCTTCATTCTGCTCCCTGTCCCTATCTTCCAGCTCAGTGGGCTGGGTACCCAGAGAACAACTGGTCTTACCATTAAAGACTGAGGCAAAAAAGGGCATTAAGTACCTCAGCCTTTTCCTCATCCTTTGTCACTATGTTTCCCCCCGAATGCAATAAAGGATGGAGATTCTCCTTAGCCTTCCTTTTGTTGTCAATGTATTTATAGAAACATTTTTTATTGTCTTTTATGGCAGTAGCCAGATTAAGTTCTATTTGGGCTTTGGCCCTTCTAATTTCCTCCCTCTAAAACCTCACAACATCCCTGTAGTCATCCTGAATTTCCTGCCCCTTCTTCCAAAGCTCATAAACTCTTTTTTGCTGAGTTCCATCCAAAGCTCTCTGTTCAGCCAGGCCGGTCTTCTTTCCCGCCGCTTCGTCTTCCAACACATGGGGATGGCCTGCTCCTGCGCCTTTAAGATTTCCTTCCTGAAGATTGTCCAGCCTTCCTGGATGCTTTTGCTCTTCAGGACTGCTTCTCAAGGGATTCTGTCCACCAGGCTCCTAAACAGGCTGAAGTCTGTCCTCTGGAAGTAGCAGTTCCGCCGACCCCGCCTCCTCACTTCTCCAAGAATTGAAAACTCTTATCATTTTGTGATCGGTATGCCCAAGATGGCCTCCAACCGTCACATCACCCACAAGTCCTTCTCTGTTCACAAACAACAGATCCAGTGGGGTGCCTTCCTTAGCTGGCTCACTCACCGGCTGTGTCAGGAAGTTATCTTCCACACACTCCAGGAACCTCCTGGACTGTTTCCTCTCTGTCGTATTGTATTTCCAGCAGACATCTGGTAAGTTGGGGCTAGCGATCGTGAGACTTCTCCAGCTGCTTATAGAATATTTCACCTGCCTCTTCATCTTGGTTGGGTGGTCTATAACAGACTCCCACCATGATATCTGCCTTGTTGGCCTTCCCCCTAATTCTTACCCACAGACACTCAACCCTATCATCACCATTGTTAACCTCTAGACAGTCAAAACACTCCTTGTATAAGGCATTACAGGTAGGTCAAGTAATTTGTTGCTCAGCAGTACCACTGCTAAGAGCAACACAGAAACTCAACAAGTAATTTTCAGCCAAGCTGAGTGGCATGTGGAGGAGTTTGGGAAGGGTCCACACTGTAAGTCCCATGGCTCAAACATCCAGTTTTACACAGGACGTCTAGCAGAATACTGTGTCTTAGAAATGTAAGCAGTTCCTCCTAGAGTACATTAATTCATAGATGCAAAGGGCAAAACGGAACAACAGCTTCCATCCAATCTGATCATCTATATACTATAGGCTGTTAGGTATGCCTTACTTCTTCCTAGAAATAGAACAGTTCTTAAAAATGTGTAAAGTCCAAACTTTGTAAAAAGATACAACTCAATGATCAAAAATTGCTCTAGCTTTGAATAAATAAGAATCCATCAATCAGAAGTAATTTCTCTTCTCTTGCAAATTTTCCAGATAAAGTAAACATTGTGAACATTTATGTCCATGTCAAATCAGCAGAAAAGACAAAGGATTAAATACCTTATCATCTTGAAAAACACTCTGTGACAAAAAATCAGTTTTGGGTTTTTTTATGTTTTTCCAGAGGAAATAATGTTTTCATGCTCTGGAAAGGAGAGTTTTGTAACACAGGGGAGAAAGCTTTGGTCCTGCTGTCAACTCTGATGAAGGAGAATAAGGGATTTCACCTTCAAAGCCAAGAAGAAGATTAATAGGTAGTGATAGCAAGGATAAATGAGAAGCCAATGCAGTCATACAAACACTGGTCCTAAGAGGCCTGACAGAAGCTATTAGGATTCACCCCACAGTTCTCATTTTCACACTAGCAGAGTGAGTGAGCGTTGAAGGCTCATGTAACAAGCTATCGATGCAGCCTCTGGGCATGGGCTTCACCAGCAGCACATTGTGTGTTATGGATTACCATTGTGATGGCTCTCATGTGAATTACAATAAAATGTGTCATGGAAAATAACTCGGGGGGGAGGGGGGGGACAGGACGTGGGGGGTTGAGGGGGTGAGCAGGGGGTGGGGGTGTGCACCTGCTCCCTATATTAATCACATATATTCCCAGCCTGCTGTGAAGGATATCCTACAGCAATAAATAATTGACAAATTAGGTCATTTGTATTGCCTCTCCTCAATTTTACATCATAATCCACTATCAATATTGCAAAAAAATGCACGGGGATATGCAGTTTGGAGGCCAACTCTCAGCAGTCAGTCATGCTAAATCAGCAGAAAACTTGACCCTTTCTTCTTTATAAATATTCTAGCTG
Source organism: Gavia stellata (assembly GCF_030936135.1). Lineage (NCBI taxonomy): Eukaryota > Metazoa > Chordata > Aves > Gaviiformes > Gaviidae > Gavia > Gavia stellata. The sequence goes on from NC_082594.1 coordinate 77,595,164, forward strand.
ATTACCTTGGCCTTCCCAAGGTGATGAGGGTTTTAAGTAGCAATTCTCTTATTTGGCAAGATAGTAATCTAGAAAGACGAAGCAAAACTCCATAGAATAAATTTATAGTATGGACAAGATCTCAACCCCAGTGTCATCCTACCTGGCCATTCGTTTTTTTCCTTACTGTCAGGCTTTTTTTAATAAAAAAAAACACGAGGGAAGTTCAGGCTTTGATTTTATTTCCTCTGGCACGGTAACTGTATTTCTCATACTATAATTACTCTGAGGTCTATTTCATCAAAGTTTGGCATACCATAGCTTTTGCACACATGTAGGATACTTTAGGAACCTGTTTGACAGTAGGACTTAAAGCTCCGTTTGACACTAATGTAATGACCATTACTGAACAAGCAATGTGGTGTCAGTTGCAATGGAGAGATGAAATGCAAGAAGTCATACACTAGTAAGAGTTTTCCTGCAAGTGCCTCAACCCACTTGCCTCTGTGTCTTACTGACTTTTCAGAGGAGGTTTGTGCTGCATGATTAGAATCTTTTAACACTTTCTTTCTATTCGTGTTTCTCCAAAGCCTGAGACTGAGTCCTAAGCAGTCTTTCTTCTTCCAGAAGGACATTTGAACAAGATGTTTCCGGGACTGCATTAAAAGAAACAGAGAACTGAGACCTAACCCTAAAGCAGTTACACCAGAAGAAAAGAAGCACACCAGGATTACTGGAACCACAGGCACGGCTGAACAACTTGAACAGCCTTTTCTAGAATAAGGTCCTTATTGCTACTCTGCATATGTCTTTCTCTACAGCACTTCATTTTGATTATTCTTGGTGTTGCTCCAACACATAACAAAATAGTAGTAGTAGTAGTGGTAGTGGTGGTGGTAGTAGTAGTAGTGGTGGTGGTGGTAGTAGTAGTAGTAGTAGTAGTAGTAATAGTAATAATAATAACAATAACAATAACAATAATAATAATAATAATAATAATAATAATTTATTTTGCAAGTAGAGTTTTAGCCAGCTTGTTTGGCAGCAATAGCCTGATATTCACTTAGGCTGACGATGACTTTTTCTGTTAAACACTCTCCACTCAGCCTGCTAACTCAGCATTTTGTCCACATTACCCCAGTGCATACCAATAGCCCCATTAATGAAAATATATGGATGTCTTCTCACAGCTGAGTTCATGATAACACACAGAAATATCCACTGTCAAACTAATAGAAAAGTTATGCATTGAAACTGTGAATAAGGTGACTAGCAGACTGTTTGTTTTTTCTTTTTTGTCCTGCTTTTTTTCATGTTAATTGTGTTTCAGAACTTTTTTTAAGCATTAGGAAATTATGCAGTTGGACTTCACTTTGATTCTTTTAGTTTTCAGAGTTTATAAGTGCTTTCCCACACTATTTTACTGCCTGGAGGCTTTAAACTGACAAGACTTTTTTCATTGTGAGACACTGGCATTAACATAAAGGATCAATTTTCAGCCCTTTTTACAATTGGTAACAATTAATACACAGAATAAATTTAAGAGGCATAAATATCCTCTCTTACGCAAGTTTAGAGATGTGTAAAAAAAATTCTCCAGTGAATTCAGTGAAGTTATATTACTCTAAAAGCAAATTAAATGCAACAAGATTTTCATGCTCAGATACTGGAACCTTGATGTGAACTAGCAGTTACATCTTAGTGGTGGGCATGGTGGTCTGTGGTGTGGTGTTTGGTTTTTTTTGTTGTTGTTTTTTTTGTTGTTGTTGTAATGGTTGGACTTCATGATCTTACAGGTCTTTTCCAACCTTAGTGATTCTGTGATTCTGTGATTCTGTGATTCTGTGATCCAAATGCCAGCCAAGCTGTAGCTATTGTTGTGAATGCATTATGGAGAGATGCGTATCAAGTCTGGATGTGGCAAGGTCTTTTAGGTCTGTAATAGTACTCTGGAAATATAAACCTGTTGGCTCGGGAACAGTGAGAGTAAAAGCTGAAGCTTAGAGAAATGTTCTTGGTTTATGCCATAATAATATTCTTGAGAACTAATGACTGAAGTCCAAGGTGAACTTCATTTCATCCTGTGTCTAGCACAGTCCATGCTGGACAAGACAATATCTAAAACCTGACCTCTTTTTGAGAAGAAATAAGAATATTTTTTGTCTTCCATTTTTCAGCAATTCTTATAGTTTTATGAATTGTAGGTTGTCCACTGCACCTGAAATGTCCTACCCTCTATCCTAGAGGGAAATGTCCAACCATACCCTAGAGTTGCCCACTCAGTGGACATGGAGAGAAAATAACTTCTTGTTTATTTATGGTTTTCCACACAAGTCTCTTAAAGAAACATGCCTGACAGCACTTTCAGTCTAGCATATCAGAAGAGCAGCCAACATTAATTTCTGCCCTCAGGAATATGCTATAGGAATAGTTTGATTTCACTGAGCTTTTAGCTTCATTGCTGCCTACAATTCCTTACTGTTGTCAGCAGCCCTTTGTAATTAGATGTTTAAGTTCACTTCCACCTCGTTTTTCACACCTCAGATATTTTCCCTTTATATTTGTCACTCACATTTCCTTTAACACTTCTAGAGCTAGTGAGAAAGAATCTTAAATAAAGCATTAAAGTAACCCCATGGTTTCCAGGTCTTTTCTTTCTATGGCGGGTGCTTTAGTGAAGTGGGAAATTCAGATTTCCTCACAACACAGAGGATGACAGATGCAGTGTTCTAACAGTTTAAAACTAGTATTTGAAGTAAAATCTAGGTTAAAACTATTTTCTTCTTTTATGTGAGAACATCCCTTTAGTCACTTTCATGCACATAACACATAACACGCACAGAGTACAGTAAAAAGGAAAATAATCCACTTTTTGCTTATCTACAGAGGGAGCATAGAACTTTTTGGGTAAGGGGGTTGGCACAGAAGTTTGCATGCATCAGGGGAATTGATAAAATTCTCATACTCTCTGTAAGAAGGCTGGATGCCTGGGGATCTAGGTAAACTACTGATACAAAAGCACATAGATCCTAGGAAATAAATGGGAAGAATAGGAGCAGGAGACTGTAAGTCTGTATGAAGTCTCAGCGCCATGCATCGTTGGAATTAGAGATATGATGAGGTAGCTTGCATGACTGGAGAGCTGCAACAGAAGGTTACAGATTCTTAAGGAAAGAATGGCAAGGAAGATTAGGAATGGGAATGCATTAAACACAAACGTGAAGCTAAAATTGGAGATCTGCTATGGAATGGGCAACGGTCCTTTGGAGAGTTTATTTGTCAGGATCAGCTAAGAAACCAACAAAGCCAGAGAGGGGTAGGGGGGTAATGCATGGTGGGCATCTGCTACAAACAGCCCAATCCTGAAGAAAAAGTAAACAAAGCCTTTTTAAAGCAACTGGAAAGAGCCTCACAATTGCAGTCCTTGGCTCTCATAGAGGATTTTAGCAACCATGACATCTGCTGGGAGGGCAAAATAACATGGCACAAACAATCCAGAAGATTTCTAAAATGTTGTTCTGTTTTAATGCAGAATTTGCATGAACAGATTAAAGGACTGAGCTGGTACCCAGAAAGAAAGGAGAACTGGTTGAGAACATGATAGTCAATCGCAGCTGGGTACAAAGCAGAAGATGGAGAGGATATTAAGATCCTGTGAAAAGTGTGGAAAGCAACTAGCAGACCAAAAGCCTCAGCTTTCAGAAGACCCCAGCTTGTTCAAGAAACATATGATCCTGTGCATCAGAGCCCTAAGTGCACCAATAGGCTTTGCAGTGTCCCTCCCCATCCCCCTTGGGGTCTGGCTGCCCATGCTCAGGACAGCTCTGTGACAGCCCAGCTGAGTGTCATGGGATCACACAGTTTGGAAAGAGCTGGGGCAGAAAAAGCTGGGAGATAGCCCATGAGGTGATGCCTCCCACTTTGCTTTGGAGCTGTACTTAAGCTTAGGTCCTATCCTTTGTTCCTTCCCTATGCTACATTGCAGGTATACATTTTCCCACCAGGTACCTCACTGATCCTTACCCTGACCTGCTTACTTGAATCCTTAGCTGATCTCAGACCTCCCCTGTCCATGTGGCCTTGCCAGGTGATCACTGGGCTCTGGACCTGACTTTGCCCGGCTGGATGATTGCTGGGCAATGGCAGAGTCCTGTCCCTCTCCTGGCCCCACTGGGGTACTGTGGGAGGGTGTCCTGTCAGTGGTGGCACTGCTCTGCCAGCACAGTGGGTGCCTATGGCTCCAAGCTCATCCTCCTCTGTGGGGCAGCCCCACTCTGGCTGCTCCTTGACAGCTGAAGTAACTGGCTCCGTGGGTGAGAGGAGAGCAGTGGATTTTTTTTTACTTTGACTTTTGCCAGGCTTTTGGCATGATCTACACATAACATCCTTCTGAAGTTAGAGAGATGAGAACTGGTTAGTGGAAAACTGACTAAGTTTTCAGCCTGACATCAGGCTGAAAAGGTAGGGGTCATCAGTGAAAAGTCCAGCCGGCCACTTCTTACAAGAAGAGTTACTCAGGCGACAATAAAGGACTGATGACATTTAAAGGCATCATCAGTTATCAGGGTGATGGACCAGAATGCACCCTCTGCAAGCTGGAGAAAAAACATATGGCGATAGGCTGGGTACAGGACTACCATTCAGAGATACTTTGGCTGCACAAATGGGCCTACAAAACCCTCATGAAGCTCAGCAAAGGCAAATTCAAAGTTCTGCACCTGAGACATCAGAAACCATGCTTCAGTATAAGCTAGAGGCTGCCTGGATGAGAAAATAGCTTTGTAGAAAAGGACCTGGGATTCCCAGGGGACAGCATGTTGGAAATGAGCCAACAGTGATGAGGGCTAACTGCATACCAGTCTGCATATTGGTTGCAAGGCTGAAGCCAGAATATTGAGGAATAGTGGGCTCCTACGGCTTTGAGTCTACAGATTTTGACAGAATGGAGATAGTCTGGCAGAGGGCTGCTAAGCTGGTTGGGGGACTGAAGCATGTGACATACATAGCCTGAGGAAGTGCAATTTGTTTAGCCTGAAGAAGAGAAAGATCCAAGGGAGTCTAACTACGGTTTCCCACCATACTCCAAGAGTTTTATATAGAAGAGTCTTCTGAGAAATGCCCTTTCTCGCAGAAGGAGCAAGAGATGAGATCCAACTTTCAAAAAAGGAAATTCATATTGGACATACAGAAGAGAACCACTCTTCCCAGTGAGGGTGGTTAAACATTGGAACAGGTTGTCCAGAGAAGTTGTTAAACCCTTGGAGCTTTTCAGAACTGAACTGAACAAGGTCCTGATTGAACTTTGAAGTAAGTCCTGTTTTAAACAGGACCTTGGACTAGATGACCTCCAGACATCCCCTCCAACCCATGTTTTTCTTTGATCATATGATCAAGGTCAAATTGTCTTAACTGTAAGTACTCTTCCTGCACTTAATAAGGAAAACAGTATTCCTGGGAGGTAATGAGCTGGTTGCCATCTAGATCTCTTAAAATAAGAGATCTGGGTGTTTGGGAGAGTGCTATAAATGCCTGACAGCTTCAGTCTAACACTGTAGAAGGGAGACAAAGTTTTGCATTTAATTTTGTAGATATACAGCTCAGTAGCAGAAGTCATTGGGTACGATTGACCGGGAAGACTCTGATGTTTGTCTGAGCATTAGTGAGTAATAAGAAAGAATCCTGTAAGCACTTTCTGTACTGGAAAAACATGCCTGATTGCTTACATAAAGACAAGCAGGTATTTTGAGAAATCTATCAGCAACAGACAAGGTATAGATGTAATTTAGAACTGTACAAAACATGTTTTTACAGTTAAAACTTCACGAAGTAACCCCTCTAATTTAAAGGCAGATCCTGAATCTTCTTTGTATGTAAAAGACAATGAGTATTTTTGTAAAGATGTAAGTGACTATTAATGAATATATTTAATCTACAGTAAAACTCAAGCAATTCAGCAGGGTTTGTGCCAACTTTGGGCATTTGTGAAGAATCAGTAAGAAATAGAATTTCTTTTTTTTTTTGTCTTTTTTATTGCCAGTTACTTTTTCTTCTTTCCTTTCTACAGCAAATATGTAAATAGTAGAAAAAAGTGCAAGCGGATACAGTCTGAAGTGAAATGACATTTCTTTCCATCTATTTATTCATCATCATCCACTTAACACAGTCAAATTGTGATAGGCGGTCCCAGAACTGGTTCACATCCTAGTAAGCAGCAAATGCATAATGAATGAGATTTAAAGCTGTGAAATAAACAGCTGCCAAAATCAAAATAGGCAGAAGAAAAAAGCCAAATCCAACAAAGGAAATAGCAAGACTATGTATCTTGGTTCCATCATCCTGCAGCAATAATCAATTTGATAGTTGAGAAATGTTTCAAAGCTAATGCAGTGACAGTTTCTCAGTGGCCTCTTTAAAGGAAAATTTAGAATTAAGAATGACTTTATGATTATAAACTGCAGCAATAATCTTAATGAGGTGATCACTTGGAAAGGAACATGGCAAGAAATCAAACAATAAGTTGTATGGTTTTATAAGCCTTTAGCTATGGAAAATTAACTTACATTTCTTAACATTTTAATGTCAATAGTATGAAGTGGCAAGCACCCTGAATCAAAAAGCTACAGCATTGCACACTTAATACACATAAAGGCATTATCTGTCACATTTTTTCAAAACATTTAATTAATTACTCAAATATATTCATCTGTGACATCTCTTGTCATCATTCAGAAATGCATATGGTATTTACTGGTTCCCAAGGAAATCAGTAGTAAATGGGTTCATTTTGCTCTGTGGTTTTCCAATGAGGCTCTGGATTACATATGCAAAAGGGCAACAGTAGCTTTTAATAACACAACTGCACATTTGAAGATGCAAAACATTTTAAGTACAAGATAACTATCTTGTAGACATGGGAGACAATGCTGTAAATGCTTACAGCCTTAGAATTGCAATCTGATAATGCTCAATTCAATGTTTTCATAGGGCTGATTAATTTCTTTTGTTGAAGAAGGAAGGAACAAAGGAAGAATCCAAGAAGGAACAAAGAAAAGTGCACATTACACATACTTAGAAATAATTACAATATTGAATTCGATTTATCTTAAGAAATTATCAGCAGACTAGTAAGTACAGCCATATCTAGACTGTCTTGTTATGAAGTCTTTGAGACACAGTTCATTTACTCTTCATGATATATTGGTTCCACAGAGTACATATGGTATAATGACTCTGCCCCAGTTAAATTGCCAAAGGAAAAAAAGTAGCTTCAAGCACTCTGTATGAACCAATAGCTGAGGGTTTCCTACTCAGAATAGATCAATTCTGCCAGCATACAGCTGTGTTGGGAAGACAGCATGGTAGAAGATCAAACTTCTCCATTTTTCACCAATGACGCGACTCTTCACAAGCTGTATGGCTGAGGCTGGATAGTTAGCTTGATAGCTCAAAATCTTCATAAGGGCAAAAGGGACACACCTTAAATGTAAAGGCAAGAATTTATTATTAGTATAATTGAAATCTCAGGAGTCTAGTCAAAGAATGATTGATAGTCCAGATTTAATTATTAGAATAACTAACTAACTAACTAACTAAATAAATAACCTAAAGAAGAAAATACTACTAAAGAAAAAAAAGTCAATAATAATAATAATAATAATGCAATTAAGATTGTTACACACACTTTCTTAGTATCTACCCCTTTTTGTGGTGTTACGCTCACTCTTCTGATGCCCCTTTCAATGCTGAGGCTGACAGTGACGGTATTCCCAGCAAGCATAGGGATACTTGAATCAGGTGGTGAGTTTTCTAGGTTCTTTACCAGTTCTTTCTTCCTCCTCTCCTTTCTTCTTTTTTGGGAGATTCACCAGTGTCTATTTGTATGTGTTTTCTAAAGTGCTTTTTAACCTTGTTCTTTCTTAATTGATTTGCAATTCTGTGCTACATGTAAATTTACTAGACATGATGTGTTTTACATATGTTAGATATGTTCTTTGTTCTTTTTTTTTTTTTTTTTTTTTGGTTCCTAAAAGTGGTTTTTTGCAGCTTCTGGTCTGCATTTCTATAACTGACCATTGGTGAACTGTTGATAAAATTGGGGTCTTTAGTTTCATCCTGTGCTTTGTTCCTTACCTTCTCATTGCTGCACTTCTGTACACCACAGCCTTGTGTCCTGACGTCGCAAGGTCTCTGTTGTCAAAAAGGCTTGTACTTCTGTACAGTGAATCATTATGTTGCAGTCATAAATACCTAATTTACACAGAATAGCTACTTGATTGCTGTCTGTGTAAAAACTATGATTGTACCATGAAAAGCTGGGGGGAAAAAAGGTAAAAAGTAAAAAAATCCATGGCCCTTATAACAACCTAGTCATTAGAAAAAAACAGCCAGCCAAACAAACAAAAACCAACAGAAAGCAAAGCTCCAGGCAATCAAGAAAAGTTTAGACAAAGTAAGCCGGAGGAGCTTCAGACTTGAGGCCTTGCAAACTCACTTGTGTAGCAAAGCAATGTATCACTGGGCTACAGAGGCACAAACTTCTGTGAGACATGTGGTCTTACCCACCCTCCTGTTGTCTTAACCACCCTCCTGTTGTCTTCTGCAGGCTGCATAGCCTGCTTGCCCTCACCCTTTTTCTTTCCATTCAAAGTCCAGTTGCCAGGAAGAATTATGCCATTTAGCTGACTTTTTTTTTTTGTGCTGCGAGCATATTTCTTACAACATGTCCATTCTGCTTTCAAGTGAACTGGTCAGGACAGGCAGAAGGTACTGCTAATTCAATATTAAGCTGAGTTTCACACTAGAAATTCCTCTCTGACTGTGCTATAACCACCATTGACTGCCTCCCATTCCTCAGTACCACCTTCTTACTACTTTTTTCTGTAGTAGGTTTTTGGTTTTGTTTTTTTTTTCTTTGTTTCTCTTTTAATAATTTGACACCCTGCCTCCTGATACCCTGCCCCTGACCAATATCGGCAGCATAGACAGACTGCTGACACGCTGCTCTTGACCAGTGTTGGCAGCATACACGGACTGCTAACACCCTGCCCCCTTACCAACATCGTCAGCGTAGGCAGGATGCCACCCATATTATTCATGTAGGGTATCATCCTCTCAAATCACACTGCCATTGCTAGACCGAAGGTGTGCCATGACTCTTACCTGCATTCAAAAGGTGTTTGCATGACTGGCTGTTGCTGACAGATGCCCCGGACAACAATTGTCCCTGGCTGTCCACTGGAGCCATGGCATTCCTTACGATGCTGTGTTCACTCTCAGTGATCCGGTGAGTAGCCATATGGATGCATTGCTGCTCATCTTTCCTACTGCCTCAATAAAGGTTTGTTTTATAACATAGTGTCAGACTTCATTACTGTTCGGACCATAATTACATCTGAATTAATAATGATTCTTTGATTAGACTGTTAGGATTTCCGTTATTCTAACAGTAATGTCTATAAGATTTGTTTCCTTTTTGCCCATAAGAACACATTGAACATAACAGACTATGGAACTCATGTCTCCTTTAAGCTCTGAGTGGGTCTTATGAAGGAACTGTTACTTAAAAGATGATAGTGGCATCACCATGGGAGTTGTCATATCCTAATGATACTTATGTGCTGAAATTTAAGGATGCATTTGAATTGGTACATTCTGGCTTGATACACATGCCTCAGAAGGTGGGGCAGAATATGAAGGACTTAAAACAGATCCTTCTCTGGCGTGTTTCCTCTTCACCTCCTACATTGCATCAGACTTGTGAAAAATTGTGCGTATATAGACCATGATAGCCTAAGGGAGTGCTTGCTTGCCAGCCAAATTATTCCTAGTTTTGCAGGGTTATTTCCCCATCTAATAGAAAAATGTAGTGAAAATGAATACTGAGTGGCAGTGTTGAGTGAGAACAGAACATGAAGCAGTGGCATTCTTCGGCTAATGTGATATGAAAGTCTTATCATAACAGTAACTTTCTATCATGTCTTATTAGTCTTGCACCATCTTGAGTTAGCTGATATTCTTTAATATGATTTGAAAGTGAGTAATGGGATGAGACTTTTATTTTACCATAACAAATACCAATGTTACACAATGGTGATATGACATGATGTAAAATTGCTAATAATAAACTTTACAGCCCCTTTTCCTAGCTGAAGACATTTTTGGTACAACTAAACCTTTACTTTTCCAAGATCATACTTGTATGTTTCTCAATGACAAGAAGAGAAATTATTCCCAGGGAGACAGAATTGTTTTTCTCCTTCTGACTACTTTTGAAACCTATTTCATGTTTTCAGTGTTTCTCTTCTTTTTTTTTTAAGATTGTTTTGAGAGGAAGGGTGTGAGAAAAAACATTATCAAACTGACTATCTTGTAATGGATATATAACTATTCATTCTTGGCAAAATAAATACAATTTAGACGTATGTAAAAAAATAAAAGTCTTAAAGAGAATTTCTCTTCCATAGACTGTATTTATTAATGGCATTTTTCAATCTCAAATGAAGCCTGAATTTTTAACTGAACAATTCTTTAACATTTGGTTTTGTTAAGCTATTAAATTCCAGAATAAAATTTTATTGGTGTGGGGAACAAAATTTTAAAAAAGTAAACAAAAAACAAGCAGCTGACCAAAAAGACATAATTCTTTACAGCAGAAATTTTGCTAGAATTTTATTTCTTACCATTTTAATACCATTATTATTATTGTTGTTGTTATTATTATTATTATTATTATTACCCAACTGCAAAAAGTTAAGAGTTATCATGGAATGGAATTGTCTAATGAGTTCCAATATACCTACATTATTGAAAAAAAGTGTTGCACAGCAAGCTTGATTAAAGCTTTTCCCTAACTTGGAGTATGTGATTTTGCACCCTTATTAGAGTTTCTGTAAGACAGACCATTTTTTATGTGTATAATCCATAATTAGCAACAAATTTTCTCTCAGTGTGAAAATGTTTTATGGGATTTATATATATCCCAGTAAACCTGCATAAAGAAGTGAATACTTTTCATTTTATTTCCACTACTTTTGCTTCCAGAAATAATTATTAACTTTTGTAGTATAATACTTGTAATATTAGATTTGTATAGGTTTTTCTTGGAGAATTGTCAGCCAGACATACTGGTTAATCAGCGCCTTACCCATGGGATTTAAGACTGCATTTGAACTTTCAGAACCTGTCTTTAATTTTCTTAAATTAAAACTAATTTCATGACTGTGATCACTTATCTGATTCACAAGCACCATGAGCGGATCAGAGAATTCACAATGGCATTACCGACTTGGTTATCACCTCAATTAAGTCATTATCAAACACCATCCACTTCCATGCAGCCAGACAAGGATAAAAAGAAGATATTTTAATTTCGACTAAGAAGGGAAAGAAGAAAAATGGATAGAACAGGGAAAACCAGGTGATAGAAATATTACAATGAAACAGGTAAAGCTACAGTCTCATGCCTTGATGTTAAAATATTTGCATTTTTTTACTCTTTATTTGTATCTGTGATATTATGCACAGCAGCATTTCTCTGAAGCAAATATACAACCATAAATGTAACTAAATGTAGTTACATTTAGTTACATAAATTTAGTTACATAAATGTAACTAAAAAGTTGAATGAACTAACCAAAGTTCAGACAATTTGAGGAATCCTGGTGATGTCTGACACCAAATACTTACTATGTGAAACCTCAGGAGGTTTAAGAATTACATTGTTCTGAGCCACCTGGTATAGGATCTAGCTCAGGTTTATGCAGGGTAAGCAACTTGCGTAAGGTATAGAGTCAGCACCACAGCTATGGCCCTCATGCTTATTTGACCCATGGGAGAGCACTGGAAAGTCAATTTATTGAACTGCTGCTGCTGAGGAGCAAGTGGATGGGCTGTTCTACATGAAGCAATGGCTAGAGTAGGAAAAAGGGAGAAAAGCAATGAGACTACTTATGGAAGGGAAGGCAAGGCAAGGCAAAGCAAAGCAAAAGAGGAGGAAAGCAGTGCAGAGAAAGAGAAGAAAAGAAGTAGTATCCACTTTAAAAACTTGAAAAAACAGAGTGCTTTCAAGTTTCTTTTGGCTAGCAGTGCCTAAAATAACAGCTAGACATCTAGTCTCTCAGACACAAAGTCCTTCTGTAATTCTAACCCATAAGTGGTTTTCAAAATCTCACTAAGCACTTACCTTCATCTTTAGTTGCCTACATTCCTTTTACACAGCACTTTAAGCTTCCTTTAATTGCTCCTCTGAGTTTCCTACCTCACAACCATGCTGACTGAATAAATGTATGGAGGATTTGAAGCAGTCTGATACCTTGGTAATGAGGGAAGAAGGAGCATAGAAATATCACAAATGGACAGACTAAAGAAAGCATTATTAACTTCTTAAATGAAGCTTCCTGCTTTAGACCACCAGCAGCTTTAATCTCTCAATGCTATCAGAAAGACCAATAGCCCTTTTGATCTTCTAGTGTATTCTTGAGTGCAGTTACTACCTAATTAATACTGATGAAGGATAGTTTAATTTGGAACAGAAGGTTTTATGTGAATGATATAGCCCAAAGGAATTTGCTGTCCAGGATTTATCTTGTAAAAGATTTATCTTGTTTAGCTTCTAAATGTTTTCTGAAGGGTTTAGTTATACTCTGTTGCTATATAAAATAAACTAAAATATATTTTCCCACTAAAAATACAGTTTTGTTATGAATTATAACAGAAAAAGAAAAAAAAAAAGACAAAAAAGGAAATAGGCTTTCAACAGGCTCTGACCAGCTTTAATAATTCTGACAAATGCTGTAGAACTAGAATACAAAGCCAGCAGGTCACAAAAGGCTTAAAAATTATGGTCTAGCTCAAGTAAAATTTGACATATCTTAAAAGCCAGCCATAGCAACAGGAAAACTTTAGGGCCTACAAGATCCATCCATCCTATTGTCAGGGTTCTAAATCTTAGTCACTCTAGGCTACCTTAACTATCTATAGTAAGAAATGGGTATTCTTAAATAATATTTTATCAAAACTATTTTGCCTGTTTACATGAGAATAAGATAAACTGCACTCTGGAAGTTCTCCTTCTCACCATGATCTATTAGGGACTCTAGGTGAAATGTCAAAAATAGGAGAAATTAAACAATCTACTCTTCCCAGAGTTGAGCTCCCACAATTGATCCCTAACACAATCTTGAACTTGCGGTAAACACTGAGGCATCCTAGGTTGTGCGCACAGCGTGTCTCTTTAGCTGAGTCTGACAAAAAAAACTGGTGCAAAGATGTCTCTCTGAATCTTTCCCAAAGAAAAGCAGACTAGACAGAGTGAGGGTTTCCAGGGGAGCGTTTGCATCCACTCCGAAATCTCCTGAAGAAAGGCATGGTACTGAGGTGGTAGGCAGACTGCTGTCCTTCCCAGAATAAAACAACCTTCTTTATTGGAGTGGCTGAAGACACAGAAGATATGAGGACCCAAGCCTCGTTCACCCTGAGGATATCCAAATACCTCTTTCTAAGAGTCTTTCCAAGACACCCTGTAGAATTATTGCTGGAGGTGACTTAGAAATTAAATCTATATTCTCATTTTTAGGAAAGGTATAGCATTGAAGAAACTTTCAGGGTGGAGTGTGGCAGTCATGCAAGAGTTCCACCCCACAAAAGTTCTCTAGGCAACCTTAGATGTTGGCAACACCAGGGGAGCTTGGTGTGCTGACTCTAAGAGAAACTGTATGGAGGGTGGAGCGGAGTGGAGACACCATGGCCAGGCTCTGTGATAAGACGGGAACTAGAAGGTACTACGAAACAATGAGATGGAGACTCATCCTGATAATTAGGATACGTACCTGGTCAAAGACAGGTCAAAGACAATGCTATTGGACAAAGATACAATAACCTAATCAGTGTGTGTAATGATGTGTAGTGGAGATTCAAACACTTGGCTATACCAAGTATTTCCCTGGGAGATTTAGAAACCTCTATAGAGTTGTTTTGTGATTCAGCATGCTTGTAGCCAGGCTATATTTCTCATGTTAACAGTTGGCTATACCAAGTGTTTCCCTGGGAGATGTAGGATCCTCTATAGAGTTGTTTTGTGATCTAGTGAGCTTGCAGCCAGGCTATATTATTCATATTCTTGTTATTTGTACCACCTTTGTGGGCAGCAGTTCTATCACCAGCAATCCAAAAGAACTTGTGCATCTGTTGCTTTAATAAACTACACTATTCATTAATCTAGCCGTAAGAGTTCTCTTTGAACATGACCAAATTCCTTAAGGGTGGCTGTGCTAGTTCATGCAACGCGGCTAGACTGAAAGTGTATGGAGTTACAAGTGCATCCTTAATCCTTGGGTTTCAATATATGTATATATTAAACACGATCGGACTTGTAATACAGGAAATTGGGCATCAATCAGAATCTAAGCCTAGCCGCCCCCCAGCCCCTCTGATATCTGAGGACAAGCTGGAATGCAAGGGTGTTTACTTCATGCCTTTAACGTGACAGGCCCATCTACAGAACAGTCTGGGAGAGGGTCCAGGAGGAGGGTGGGTACCTTGTGTCCTTCAGTCTGACCTGGGATCACTCTGCAGCCAAGAATCTGAGACTAATAGATACAGATGGAGGACAAGCAGAGAAGAATGAGACTACTAATCACTGGATATCCTCCATCTTGAATTTATTTGCTTTCTCAAACACCGCAATGCATGAACAGTCCAGAGAGCAGAGACTGGCACCCAGAACTCCTGCTGTTAGCTTTCTGTTCTAGCCTGAGAGCTACAAAAGCACAGCTTTTCCTTGTAGGCCCACAAATACTTCTTTCAATGCTAAAAAAAATCCATTCAGTATTTCCTTCCAGTCTCAATAACAATAATTTCCCTTCCCTTAAAAATTTTTTGGCTACAAAGTTTATGTAATGTTCTAAGACTATAAAATAAATGAAGAAAGATTTCACACAATATTCCAATGTTAGTACTAAGATACACGATCTTGTTGCTATGTTTGATGTTGGCTAGAAGACCCTGTTACTTCTTACCTACTGCCTTACCACTAACATATCATCAAGCCATTCAACTAAAACCTCAGGGAAAAAGAAAACTCAACGTTATCTTATTTCTAATTTACTATATTGATGCGATGAATATGCAGTTTGCAGCTTCCTTTGTAATTGGGAGGATTTTTACAAGTGATAGAATAAGTTTTTGGACAGAAAATGAAGAGATGCCTTTGCAATTCTCCCCATCTCCACAGCAGATCTAGATTGCCTCCAGTAAAAAAACAGTTAATGTGATTTGCAAATACAATTTTCTAAAAGTCCTTCTCAATCATCTTTGCACAGACATGAATCTCAGCAGGATATAGGACAAAGCTTTTTAACCCTTTTGGTGGACCCTCAACTTTACAAAAAATTATTCTCAAAGGGTGAGTACTCTTCTGAGAACAAAATATTCAGAAAATATTTAACTTCTCTATTCTCTATATTATTTAAATCTCCCATATTACCTTGCAGGAACTGCTTATATTTTTATCTTCTGTTGTTGCCACTCCCACTATTTTCATTCTTTCTTTCTCTCTCTCTCCTATATGTCTTTTCTTCGTTCCGTTTTGTAAAAGCGTACCCCTGCAAAAAGCCTAAACATAAAGATTTGCTCTTAAAACTAAGAAGAGTATCTGGAAAGCCTGTGGATTTGGCATTGGACATAATCTGAAGCATTACTTAATAAAATATTACAACACATTTGGAAAATGTTGATAATTCTTCATGATCAGAGTTTTTGGAAGTATCGTCACAGATGAAGCACATCTTTAATTATTTTAATGAAAACTTTGCCAAATTAAACTGAAGCAACTAAAACTAAACTAAATTGACTACTTCAAACTAGTAAGCAAAACACTGGCTCTGCGTGTGTGCATGCATGTATATATGTATAAATAAATAAATCTATATTTGTATATAAAGCCCACAATAATAATTTACTGATATATGAAGTATATTTATGATTCATTTTCCAGGCCACAGGAAACAATGTAAATATATACATGTTATAAAAGCAATACCTTGCACAGTGGTCAACTATATCTAACAAAGCTGATATTTAGTAACTTGTAGATTAGTTTTCCAAAAAAAGTGAGGAAATACATCACTGAAAGGCACAAAAGGGCAAAGGAAACAGTGTTTGAAACAGACTATACAATCTGTCATGGGTATCAAATAGGTGATCCATCTGCAGCTGGTTAGGAACTTTTCTATAATTTTTAGTCAAAAAGTGAGAAGTCCTTAAACATGAATATTTCTGTGATAGTGCATTACTTTTAAAGTAATATGCATCTGTTTAAGCTGTGTACCTCCAAAAGGTCAAATATATGATGACCCTGAGAAGGTATGTCTACCCTGTCTTATGTAGCTTTATAATTGCCCCTGCACTGTGGCACTTTTTAAATTATTTTTCCGTGGTTTCTTTTTCTTTAAAAATCTGCTTTGTTTCTTCTTGATGTGATATGAGATATTTTTTTTTTTTTAAATCTCAGAATGTTTCACTTTCTGGAACAGTCAACAATCACCTCCAGGTACACTTATCTTTTTCTATTCCTAACGTTTGTTCAATACCTTTGTTCATCTATTTAATGACTAGCACGGCTGCAGTAGATCTCATGAAATATATTGTTCACAGACTGCTAGAGCCTTGCAGTACATGGGGAGCACATTCAGCACCTACAGAAATCAAATACAACATCCAGCTCTCATTTCTTATTTTTATCATTCCCAGGTCTCAGACTAGAAATGTATTTTCTGGCATACAGCATATTTGAGATGATTAAATCTCAGAAAAATCTTGTGAAGAGGTAAAAGGAATCTTTCCTTTAATTTAACATTACAGTTCTGACTGTAAACGAACAATGCTAAAAAATCTTCAGAAGAATGGTGCCATGATCTGAAATAGAAAAACCTGTGACTGTGTAATTACGCTGTCATGGAGAAAACAATTTGCACATACTGAAAAATAAGATCACATTTGAGGCTGCTGATAAATATTTTGTTCCAGCCTGAAGGAATAATAATGTTCGACTGTCCTTTAATAAGGTTAGATTGGCTGCATTTTTTTTCCTATTTGTGATCCACTGAGGTCTTGCTGTGAGTTTACTCAGTCATTTTGAAGAGTTATGCTTTGTTGTGTGACAGTGATGGAAAACTTGCATGAAGGTAATTGGAAAACAAGGCATTAAAGCTGGGTAAATGAAATCTGAACACTGTTTAATTAATGATTAAATTTGTTTATTCTTATCTTCATGGTCCCCTATTTTGGGGATTCTTACAGCAAAAAATTAAGAAAAATTGAGTTTTTTAATACAAACTGTACAATAAATTCAGAACAGTCACATTTAGAAAGCAGGAAAATGGAAAAATATTTTGAAAGCTTTTTTTCTTTCTCTTTTCAATCAGATGGGATTCTGTTCATTTGGTGAATATCATGGAACCCTCAAAAATCCCCTAGCACAGGCTTGAGACCTCAGTTTTTTAGAAAATGTGTGATAATATCCGTAGCCCTTATTCTGTTTTCTATTGTAGTCTCTATTGTAGTATTTAACAGAAAGTAGAAATGTTCTCTAAATAAGAATTCTTAGCACTCATAAAGTAGTGTTTCCTCAACTTTTGTTAAAGGGGTTTAAATTTCAAGGCTTATTGAGTTTTATAGGCATGGAAAACGAAGTTACAAAAGCTTTCTCTGGACAGATGCTTACCTGCTTGTACAAACACAGTACAGGACTAGGAGAAGAAGGCCTATGTCCTAAATACACATGTTGAATGCGAAGGGTTCAAACATTCATTGCTCATGAAGAGGTAGGCCTGTTCCCATATATACACTGTTTACCTCTCTTTTGATAGTGAGCTTTTCCTATGCAGCTTTCTGAATCTTCTGAAAAAGAAGAAACACAACCCAGATTACTGTAATGTTCAAAATACATGAAAATACGTAACATTTCAAGGAAACTGCGAAAAAGATTATTTTTTTTTTTAATGTGTGTGTGTCCTCAAAGAGCCCTCTGCTTGAGAGCCAGAAAACTAAATTTTTTAAGTAATGACTTTGCACAATAGGCACTGAGGGAGGTACTTTCAAGTGGAATTTCTTTCTTAGAGGGTTAGGTGTGCCAGTACATATTTCATTTTGATTTCTCTTTGGGACTCATTTACACATATATGGTAGAAGTACTTGGCATCTGTTAGTTTGGGTGAAATTACCCCTCTCCTGATAGGAAGGAATGATAGACATATGCTATAACTGTTACAAGCTCATTGCTAAAGATTCTGCAATAGCAGAACTAAGCCACAGGAGAAGGCCAGCAACATGTGCCTTAAGGCAGGTTACTCATGGTAGAAAAAAAGCCATTTTTTTTCCAGTGAATGAGACCAGGACAGTTGTCAGAAATGCACAATGTATATTTTTAGATTCCAGATGTCCAATAGCAGTGTGGATTATTGAAAGAATGCTGACGAAATGTATAAACAGCTTCCTCATACATTCCTGTGCAGATGTCAATCTGTATTACACGCAGTATGAGAGAGAATTAGTCTTTCTGTCTACCATAAGACATTGTCAATATATTTTAAATACTCTGTTTCAGGGATTATTTTTTAAAGCAATTCAAAGTTTTTCTAAAATTATCTGACTACTGAGGACAAAAGAAAACAGAATCATTTGCATTCACATAGTGTTGCCTTTTTTATGTAGGCACCGTTTATGTCTTGCAATAAAGCATTACAGACTGACTACTGTGATTTTTTTTTTCCCAGAAACTTAAATCCAAAACTGTAGATATAGCACTGCTGGGAATTATCAGTGGGATGTGTTTGGCATGACTGTTATTTTTGGTTTGGCTTCATTAAATGAGCCATTACCAGGAAAGACAAGTTGTTGTATACTTTTATTGCCTTCCACTGTTTCCTCTATCAAATCAGTAAGACTGTTTTATAAATTTGATTATAGCACTGGTTCTAACTCCATTTCATGACTGTTGGAAATAGTTCATTAGCTTTTAAGATGACAAGGAGGAAAAGAGCTCTTGAGCTGTATAAGTGGACTGTTACTGTTTTGAACTCTGAATATCCTCTCTTCTATTTCATGTTACGTAAATAAAGGTCAGTAAATTTTAAAAAACAGTAATTCTACTATATAACATTGTTCAAAGCCCTCAGATTAAGAAAACAAAGCAAAAAAAGCCCAAAACCGGCAAACCATGGGTAGGTTCTAGACAGTGACAAGGTTACTGTCTACAGAGTAGTCTATATATTAAATTTTCAGGAATGTCTCATTTTCCTAGTGATTTCTTATGATATTAATAATTATTATGCCACAGATCACCATCAAGTAATGTGGATCCATGGGAAGAGATGTTTCACGTCAATTAAATGACTCAGAAAAAATGGTTAAATGAATGATTTCCCATTTTCCTTAGCATGTGAGCTGGTGGTTTTCAGAGATGTCCGTAATGAGTGGCTAAAGAGGAATCATCTCTCTCCTCTCCTGAGGCACTAACACCATCTTGAAGAACTTATTCTCCCACCATGTGACAGAAGGAAGAACATGCTGTCCCTCTACCTCCTGCCACAGCAGACATCTCTAATTCACTGACTGATAACATCAGTAGTACATTAGCAGGCTTTAGTTAATGAGTGAATAATTTGTAATACTATCCAGTATTTTTTCTTCAAATCATGTCCTGAAATTTGGTTATGATAAAAGAATTTTTTTTCTGTAACTCAACTGTAATTATCTAAAAGTGGTTCTTAGAGCTTGGTAACAATTCTTCTTTCATTAGAAACTAAGACTTCTTTTTTTTTTTTTCTTCTGAGACTTTCTGATCTTCTAAGATCTTTGAACAATTGGAAAAAAAGTATTTTACTAAAACACTAGAAAATGCCCATAATTTGAAAAAAAAAACCCCACCTTTTTTTTTCCTGATAACTTAATAAAATATTCCTACCTTCCTTAATAAAATATTCCAAGACTAAAAAATCTCGGTTAGACCTCATGAGCAGAACAGTACAATAAAATAGCATTTTAACACTACAGGAATGGCATAGAAAAATTAATACCAGGCTTATTTAGGCAAGGTGTTTGAAATATTTTCTATTACCTCAGTGTGACAGTGAGTTCTACTTTAATATCACCTAAACAATAAAACAGCTCGATAAAATGTGAATGGATGTTACCAAACCTCTTCTTTGTGCTGAAGATTAAGTTTTGTTGCTACATTGTTTAAGCCGATAGACAATAGATGATTATTTCGGCAGATTCTTCGGCTTTGATATTCTTTGCCATTTTTTTAAAGATGCATTTGTCATATCTGATAGCAGTGTGACTGTGAAACTGGTACTCCTAGTGTTTCACTAGAAATCAGAATTCAGTCATTTGCAACAAAAAATTATTGTGCCGTAACTAAATTTTTTAATACTGTAGGTGCCATCTCAATAATAGGTAAAAATTATATTAAAACTAGAAGATTCCTTATGTTTTCAAAGGTAAGGAACTTCTGCTGTAGGTAATAAGAAGAAGCAGGAATCTCAGCTATTCTGATTCATTCATTTTGTCCACTGCAGGTGGAGATGTCACTGCAGAAATATTAGGAATGTTAACACTGACTTCAGACTGGAGAAAGACATGTTGGCTATCAGAGATATTTTTTCTTTAGGCTTGCATTTTCTGCCTTCACACATTTTACAGTAGTGTTGCAATTTACTACTTTCACATTTTGTCTTAAATTTATTTACTATTAACTTCAGATTTCCCTTTGATATTTGTTATATTTTTTTTTTATCCAGACACTTAGCAATTAAAGAAAACATATGAAAGTTAGCAGCTTTTTTTTTTGTTGCTCTTTGAAGCAACTCACTTGATTATGTCACCTCTTCAATAGTCTCTGCAGTAGTAAAATCAGCTAAAACAGAAGAGGAATGTCTCGCCTCACCATCTAAGAAATGACTTTTAACTGAAGGGCTGTTAAGAGTGTGCTAGGCAAATAAAAATCTGTAAAAACTTGTTGCACCTATAACTACTTTATAGTTATGCAATATATGTTTATTAGCACTGCAGAAGCTAATGTTTTCTGTTTTTTTCATATCTTTTTATTCATCTTTCCAGGATGCATTTAGATTATATATGAAAGCTTGGCAATTGTTGCAAAAAGAGAAACGCATCCTCTGTCATGGGAAAATTGACGGCATATTATGAAAAAAAGGTACTTTCTGTATTAAAGCAGTATTTAAATAGACCCAGTGGGAAATCACAGTTTTTACACACTGACAATCATACATATATACACATTTAATTATGACTTCATTAGACCATGCAGAGAACCACCCCCATTCACCATGTACAAAATAACATTAAAAAAACCTTCAAAAAAACTGCTAGCAGATGCCTTATGGTATTCACTGACTTTTGTTGATATTGTTGTCAAGGTTTGGATGCAAGAGGGAAGTCCCCCTGAAGAAGAAACTTTCAGCTAAGCATTCTTAACGTAATTTTACCCTTGAACATGAGAGGTCAGGAGGCCAAGTGCTTCCTAAGATTAATTATTTTCTGTTTAGTTGAATGAATGATTCAATCCAAATCAAATTGTCTCCTTTATATTACAATATGGCTAAGATGAGATCTGTACCCTTATGAACAATTAGGATCATCAGAAACAGCATGCAAATGGTCTTGAGTGTAAAAAAGCCACCACAGAAGCATTTTAGTTGAATGCAATGCTGATGAATGTCTGATGAAGAATGAAGGGCTATTTCCTCCAGTATTTTGAGTTTATGCCAAGGTTTGCCTACTTAACAAGAGTTTTGAAATTACACTCATTGTTTGTGTATCTTTTTCAAGTGAAGAAGTGGATTCTGTCAAGTACTTTGTTTACATTTGCCAACTTTATATCATGCCATCTGATAAAGATGCTAAATTTAATGCAGTTCAGAGGCAGTTTCCTTGGTCTTTGACAACTAGTGTCCAGTGAAATGCCATTGAGAAACATAGAAAAAGGAATTGTAGAGAGTGGAGAGCTTGACCTAGGCAGCAATTCAGTGAAGAGAAATTGAATGCTTGCACTGGACATCACGGAGCATAAAAATTTTGTTATGATGTTCAGCTTTTCTAGCTGTTAGCACGTATGCTTCACTGTAACTTGTATGTGTCTGTCATTTTACCAAGGTTCATACATTCTGGTATCACAAAGTCATGTAAGCACAAGAACTCCCATTTTGATGGTAGTTAATGGAATACATTATTTCAGAAGATATTCAGCTAAAGAGCAGCATGCTAGGCAAAGTTTTATGACATATCCATTAGAGTACAGCATCCCAGAAGCAGTAACAGAAGACACTGGTAAGCCTGACTTGAACAAGAGAGGAGAGAATGTACCGATTTCCCCAAACTGGTAAGAACATATCTGCTGCAGTACCAAGAAAGTGTGTAGCTGGGTCAGCCAAATGCTGTTGCTCGGAAGCTAGGCTTTGTAACGTGGTTGCAGCCCTGTGTTAGCGTAGCTTACATTGTTTCCAGAACACAAATTAGCATTTCTGTCTAGCTGCACCTCTCTGACATCACATGGCTTTGACTCCTATTAGCATTAGCTCAAGGATCCCTGTGCTGCATTGCTTTAAATAGACAAGGTTACACGCACAGCACTTTCAAAACACCAGCTAAAATTGGACTTGCTAAATACAGCATACACAAGGCAGTTGCTGCCTGAAAGTGTTTATGGTCAAAAAGGCAGAGTTTTCTTTCTCAGTCCTATCTAGGCTGGAAGTAGTAGTGTCTTGTGTGCCATCTTCTGCCTTCATTCTTGTGTTCACGCTAAGGTGGATCTTAATACAGCTAGTTGGTAGAGGGTTTGAGGATACACTTAAACCTCTTAAGCAGTGTGAACAAATGACACAAAATTTTTTTTTCAAACTTACTGAGCATGACATTGGGA
This sequence comes from Gavia stellata, assembly GCF_030936135.1. Lineage (NCBI taxonomy): Eukaryota > Metazoa > Chordata > Aves > Gaviiformes > Gaviidae > Gavia > Gavia stellata. The sequence goes on from NC_082594.1 coordinate 77,618,082, forward strand.
AAGCAACAAATTTTGCTGATGAGACATCAATTTGACAGTTGGGTAATAATGATTACCACCAGCCACCTAAGAAATTGGTATGCAAGAATTTCCATTGATAATAATAATTAGATCATCACAAAGTGTATCTCTTATTGTAGATTTACAACCTATTCCGTGAGTCAGTCAAACCTTCATCTTATATAATAATGTTTCAACCCACAGAAAGAAATAGTAACTCAGCAAAAAACGCCCAAAACAAACAAAGAAACCCCAAAACAAAAACAAAAAAATCCCAAAACAAACAAACGCAACCACTCTCTAAATCTCTCCCTCCATGTGTTACCCAAATCCAATACCATAAACAGTTTTCAAATGTCGTGTAATATAGATTTTACTGGAGTAATCTATAATGCCAAGCAGTCTTGTATGACGGTCAAATAACACATCACATTTGTTTAAAAAAGTATTGAAAAATGATATCTCAGCTGATTCATTTATCATTTCTGGAAACAGAAATTTTTTATTAAAATTTTTAAGTAGAAAGAAGCAAACCAAAGAGATCATCTAACAGCCTCATGTCCTAAGTGTTTTCAATCAATGAAAAATGGGGCCCTATTACAATGAAAGTCTTATTCGGGATGTGGACTCCTGGTTCTTGGATTAATTTAACTAGGTTGCATTGCAGTGTCTGATCAGTCAGTTTTGTAGCCAATTACTTCGATGACACCTGAGTAGCCAATTCACCAGGCTCCTCAAGTAGGCAGACAGAAGTCAAAAGAGAATTTCTAGTAGATGCCAATCAAGAAATTACTCATATTTGAGCAAAACAACTGGCTAGATCATAAATATCAAAAGTGGAAGACTTCTCTCTTGTAAGGATAACATTTTTGGTAACATTTGGTCTTTGCAATTGCTCTCCCTCTTTTTGTACAGTTAAGAAAATCATAATGAGTGTAGGTAACGAAATGCAGTAAAGAAGCATATTTTCCCTAGCATATAGAGCAATATAATTTAATTATGATTTAAGCAACAGAGAATTGATGTAAATACTATTATTTGTGGTATTATATTTTAATTATTCTTGTTATTACAATCTGCATTTGCGTTTCAGGAATGCTAAAGAGTTCTACTCATGGGCCTGACTGTGCTAGCTACTCTCCTAATACAACCAGAAATGATGGTAAATGCTCCAGGAAGCTTTAAACCTAGGTATAAAACCAGAAGAGAAAGAAAGGAAAAACAATGCATAATATATAGCAGCTTGATGGATAATATTTTCTGTAGGATGTCAATTTAATTGTTTTCTAACATATGTATGATGGACTGCATGAGTGAAGGGATGAAGATGTTGGATGAAAATCTGCCAAGGAGGTGAGAGGAGAAGGGAGTCTGGGCTGACTGAGGGGAAAGTTAATCTCTCAGTGATAAATGAAAGATGATGGTTGATCTGAGAGACAGAGAGGTGTGAAACAATTAAAATGATAAGCCAAGAACTGCAAAGCAATATTGTGTATGGAAATGAAAGTGATAAGGTCATATTTTTCAGAATGAGAATAGTAAAGCTGCATTGAGTGAGATATGGCAAGATGGTTCAAATTCTAGTGAACTTTCTGAAGATATGATCCCTTAACCAAGCCTTAAATGATCAGATTTGAATGGCATTTTAAGCTTCAGGGAGTACTCACACCATCTAACTTCAGTAATTTTTAGGATTTTTTTAGGAATTTTAAGAATTCTTCTTTGAGGCACAATTTAGATCTGTAAGCGGGTGTTCATGTGTTTCTTAGACAGTCTGGATCTGCTGCCACAGGTTATTCAGAAGTTTTATAGTAAGCCTAGCTGCTGTTCTATTGGATTCCATCCATGTGGTCACGGATGTGCATTAAAAACATGAGATCCAAGAAAATAATTTCAGAAGTTAAAAATCAAGGAAGAATTTTTTAGGATAATACAAATACCTTCTAACTACCAGAATCCAGACCAATGAACTCACTAACTGAAAACTGTTCCTTCTGACTTCTCAGAACTGAGTAGTAGTACTTTAAAGAGTCACAGGCCTGTGGAAGAATTTATGCTATACTTTATTTTAGCCTAAATAATTCAGAAAGTCGATATGGGTAAAGTGAAGTTTGGAACGTTTGAGATTTTCTTGGAAATTTAATTATTTGGCCCCCATCTGTGTCCAAATGCTTCTTCATGTTATTGTGGAAACACAACTTGCAAATGAAAAAAAAGCCCTAAATGGTGCTCCTCTGTAAATGCAGTGATCTTCCTGCCAGAGTGCACAGAGTTTTGGCATTGGTACATCAATCACACAAATGGCTGAGCTGCTGATGGCTTCACAAAGCAATGTTCTATTAATGCTGAGAAATTGTCATCTGTTCATTAACATTAAATTTCCACTAGAGGGTAGAATCCAAAATGTTGTCAGGAGGCTATAGAACATTCTGTGATTACAGTGATACTCTCTAACATATTATTATTGGAATAAAATGGTAAAATGTATTAAAAGCATTGATAGTTTACAGTGTGCTTATATTTGCATTTTCATAGGACTGCATAATTTAAATCCAGTGCACACTGAATAGGACAGTTGAATCTTTACTGCTAAAGAAAAGTAAAATAATAATATAAACTAAATAAAATAAATAAAATACATAAGGTAAGCATTTTTAAAAGAAATCTTCAAGTGGAAATGTAAGCCTGCTTGACTGAAAAGCCATCCATTTTATGTCCAGTAAAGCAATTTTCTGTAGGAAATCAGTTCTATCTTGGCTAAGAGAATAAAAAATGACACTGTAAAATGGAAGGGTTTTGCTCAATGTCATAGCTGTAGTGTTTGCTCATGATGTGAGTTTTAATTACATTTTAGCATTTATTATCATACTTAGGTTCACATACAGCAGGCTTCAAGTTCCAGAACTTTGCTTTATTTCAAAGTATAAGGCTGAATTCAATCAGAAATATTACTAAGTCTGAAAGAAAATAGCAATGATTTTGATTGCTAATTTAAACAGATAAAAAATCTATTTAATCTGATCATGTGAGTTAAATATGGAATTTCAAGCAACATCTTAAAAAAAAAAAAGAGAAAAAATCCAAAAGTCTTTGAGAATTTCCCAAAGCAGACAGTTACGTTAACCCTGGAGGCTGCAATCTTTTGCTAATAGCAACAAGAAGTACTGTTTCATGGGATTATTGCCAGACAAGAAGCTATGATTTATTTACTGCTCAAAAACATGTTGAGTGTTTCACAAACACTTTTTTTTTTTTTTAAAAAAAGATACTAATCTGGACTTGAAGAACTGATGGTGTACTACCTAAGAGAAGAAATCAAGAAAATAATTATCTGGAATATCCAGAGCTATAAGATGAAAATGGAGAATGAATAATGCAAAATTACATTTAAACATAATCAGATGATGTTTTCTTGTGCTTGAGATCTTAATGATTCTGCTGAATACATGAGTGAATGGGAAAAGACATATAAGGATATATGGTGGAGGTTTGTGTTTATCCTCAGAAGGCATTAAACAGGAATCTTAGTTCAGATATTTCTTCAGTTTGTATGTTCCTTAAGCATATGTAGAGATAGAATTAAATGCATATTTAAAAGTATTCAAGATGAACAACTGCATAATGCTAACATTGCCCACCAGGAAACATGGACACACACATAAAAACATACACACACACACAAAACCACACACATGTGCCCAGGGAACTGTCCTTGAAATATTTGGTATTTTTTAAATTCTTCCCTTTTCACCATTCTTCTGGCAGTGTGGCTACATTCATTATTTCATGGCTACAGTCATTATTTCTTCTTTTACATTGTCTTGTCAATGAGTATAAACATTTTAGATTAGCAGATTGGAAGTAGCTTAAAGGTATGAAGAAAGTGGCTCACAGTAATTAGATTAGTTCCTCTCAGAGGAAAAGAAATCCCACATAAAACTAAATTCTCTACTTCTTGTCTAATTCCCAGTTTTCGGAAATGAAAAATGTTCTGAAATAGCCATGAGCTCTGGAAGACTTGACCACATAGTTACTGTGGGAAAAACTGTCACCCAGTGTTATGTGGATTCCTAGATTTTCCACCATGGCTGTAGAAAACCCCTAGCTTTCATCATTAACTCTTTTGTGAATCACAAACTAGTTATTTTCGTTATCCTTGGAAAACATGGTTAAACTGTTGGGGAGAGTGGAAAAGAGGGGAGAGAGAATGGGTATGTAGGCAGGTGGTTTAGGACATGAATATTAGGTTTGTACCAAGACTACATGGGCTTAATTTTCAAAGATGTTTCTCAGTCAGTCCTCCCACTCAGTTTGCTAGCAATATGTCTTCCCAATGTGGTCTTATGAGGGGAAGTCTAGTTTTGCCTAAAGATTCAAACACCTTTCAGGAAGAGTCGATTTCAGCTGCCTTTGGCTAAACAATTATTTCTTCCACTGGTGGAAAGCCTTAATTTTCCATAAAACTACTCTCTCCTGGCATGCCGCAGAAGCTTTTTTTCAGCAAGGTGTATGCATATACTGTTATGATTAACTAGCAGTGTTTAGCTTTCAAACAGACTGAATGCAGCATCGGAGAGTCTGTAATAAGTTGTTCCAGAAACGTTTTCACAGAAATGTTCTGGAGAACATGAAAAAACCCTATTTCCAAGGCCACATCTCTACTGATGTCTTTTGTAATCTTTTGGAATGAATGATACCACAAGAATATTATTTTGCAAGATCACCATGCAGCAAATTAAATCCAACCCACTCCTACAAAAAGGGCACTTCTTTTACAAGAATTGTTCTACATGTTTTCAAGTATTAAAAAGTTAAATTTCTTATATCTGTTGTATTGCAGTCATGGTATTGGAGAAAAATAATGGCTAGTTTAATTTTTATCCATTCCTTATTACTGTTGTTCTCTATGGAAATACAGGAATGGCATGTATCAGATAATTCCTGTTCTCTCTTCAGTTCAGAACACAAATGGTTGTGTCTATGTTGCAGACTCTCTTTGAAATCTTCGATCTGTCACAAGAACCAAGCAAGATTCATTTGAAAAGCTCCAGTGCCAATGATCTAATGTAAAGCATTTATTTTTGTCATCCTTTTACTCACTGGTCCAGAGCTTCAGCTGATATAACCTGGCAAGAGCTCCACTGAAGTCAGTGGAGCTCTGCCAATTCGTGCTGTTGAGTGTAAGTCCTATTAAGTGCTACTCTGTGCCTTGAATTGTCTTCATCGATTTCAGCAACTCTGCATGCTGAATATGTGTCAGACTGTGAGCATTTTATTCCCGTATCAAGCAATTATTTTTTTTACACAGATAAACTTACACTGACATGAGATAAGCCTCTTCTACAGCTGGCTCCCCAGTGTGAGTTGGAAGACCACAAGTATGGCCCAGACTAATACTTAAATAGATAATAACTAAAGCAGAACACAGATGTAATTAAATTTTTCACTTACAGTGAGTGAGATCAGAATCTGGCTAAGACTGTTAAATATTGAAGACCTGATGTGTAAATAAAGATTCAACAACAATTAAAAAGTATATCATAATCTTTCTTTAGAAACAGTATAGCAAGGTAGTTAAATAAATTAAAAAACCCACCAATGTTAATCAATATAAAAAATGGTAGGTAGGTAAAAAGACAGAAGGTAAAATACAAAATAAAATGAAAGATTAATCTGCTAAATAAAAAAAAAAAATATCTTAAAAAACACTTTGAAAAGGAGGAATACAGTAAATGATAAAGTTTGCTGAAAGTATATTTAGACCATTTCAGGTTTGCTAAAGTTAATAAATGAGCTCCCAAATAAGTTAGTGATTTACAAATCATTGACAGAAAATTGTCCTAAATTACAGACTTGTCAAGAATGTTTTATGGATGTGAGTTTGTGGTAGTATAATGGATTGTCTTGTTTATTCTTATGTTCCTGCATCAGGCCTCTAATTTAGTAGAATTTTAATTAAATTTGTTTTTAATAAGATATATTTATCACTATCAATGTTTGTGAGAAAGACCTTAGTGCTCATATCAAAGCTCATACACTGAAAAACATTGGACAAAAGGTAATTTGTGTGTCTTATAATACCTACCTTTCAAACAAGCATGTAGACAATAGCGTCTTTGCAGGGAAGGGAGATAAGATTTTGCTTGTACAGTGTACTAGTTGTATAAATTTTTAATGCAATACAAAAGACTGAGTGCATTGTCTAGTATTAATAATATATGAAGAACCTTTTTAGCCATCCACAAATTGGCTGCAGATAGCAACACAGAAACGGTCTCTCATATGTCTGTGTGGATAAACATTTCTAATTCTAGCTTCTTAGGAGATCTCTGTAGTTAGTAGACTTTTTCTTGGATGTTACATCTGACTTTCCTTTGATTTATAGGCAATTGTTCTGTTCTGAGTTAAACCAACATGGACCTGCTGGTCTGGGTTCAGCCAAAGCAGAAGGCAGTTTACTACAGCATGAAGAGGCATGAGATGTGGCCCCAGAGACAGGGGTTATTTCAGTCTACTTGAACTAGACAGTAAACTGTTCAATCTTGTGGAAGTAGAATGGTTCAAAAAATTGCTACCAGCACCTTCAGTCTTTCCACGATTGCTATCAGCTTGTGTTAACGTGTGTGACTGAGCAAAGGACAACTCCTCTTCCCCACAGCACTCTCAGGCTTGGACTTGGAAGTCCTTGCTCTCTCCCCTGTGCATGTGAACCCTATACCCAGAAAACCCCACTAAGTTTGATGTTTGGACCATCCTTGTCATCCACCCCATACTGGTGGATGGTTTAATACTGTTCTGACGGCACACTTGTGCCCACAAATCTTGTGATATTGTTACAAATCTGTAATATAAAAACTCATCTACACAATGTATGTAGGTGAGCAGGCACTTCTTTATTGCAGCGCTGGACGCACAGGGGATCGCTCCACCTAGTGTGCGTGCCTAGCTTCTCCGCTACCAAAGTTATATATAATCAAAGTATACATATTCATCATATTTTCCAAGCAACAATTAACATATTCATACGATTTCCGAGAACTCATTAATATATGTAAATGCTCGTGACGCATGCGCCTTCAGGTACACAGGTGGTCGTCTAAGGTCCTCTGGTGGTCGTCCATAGTCTTCCTCATGATGTCCTTCAGTTGAACTCAATCTTTGCACATGCTCAGGTTGGTTGCAGAACCCCATTCTTGGAATCTTCTTAAGTTTTCCCCAGTTTACTGACCAGGCCTACAACTTATCATTCTCTTGACAAGCAAATTCTACCTCTTCACAATGCTACATTGTTCATAGCTAGTTTATGATTAAATCAGGGTAGCTCATACCTAGTTACTCTTATACAGAATATATATATATATAAAATTTTTAGTCTTTTAATAATCACTTTCTAGCTTATAATTTTCTGTCAATTTCCATGCCTATGAATAATCAATGGTTATTTCTATTAATATCTATCGATTGGCATTCTTGATATTCATATCAAGATGGGGAGGGTAAGGGGATTTTCAAGCAGCATCACTGGTGCATATCAGGTCACACTGCCACAGGACTCTAAACAAAACTTTTCTATTCAATTCTTCATCGTTCCATCTCGTTACTGTTAGTTCTTCAATATGGAATGGCGACTCCCTGGTGAGGTTCCTATGGTTATTGTTTCTAACTTAACAATCCTAACTTATTTATTTATTAATTAAATTTAACCTTTTCTATATATCATATTTTGATTAAAAATCAGAATATTTACAACAATATGTTTTGGAATTTCAGTGCTCTAGGCACACTAAGTTAGAAAAGTCTTTTTCATGCTGTGCCAACTTATGTCAAAGCTCTGGCTAATGCTGGAAACCAGACAGATTAATTCTTGTGTGAGAAGCCACTCTTAAAAACAGACTGACTCCTCCATACTTTTCTTAAGTTTTACATTTTCCTTGCTTCATACTTAATCACGGATCTTTTCCGGTTTCTGTTTTCCTCTGTTAGGCTTGTTGAGCTTTTCCTCTGCTGTTAGCAATAGTCTTCAAAGAGCAGGTGAGCCAGAAATAGCTTTCATTATACCTAATTTTGCCTTTTGCATGTTGAACTTTCAGTACCATGTGCTAATCATCTACTTGCCCCTTCCAGTGGTATGTTTACCAATTCTGAGAACAGTATCATGTTATGAAGTGAAAAGATTGTGGAAGGAGTTGAAGTGGCCTGGCATGAAGCTGCAAATATGACAGAAAATGGGAGAAAATAGTAAAAGTAGGTTGGAACAGGAACACTACTTCTTTCCTTGTACCAAGACCCATACTAGCCCTGCTTTACTACTAGTCCAGGCATCTTGGCTTCAACTACCTGGACCTGGACCTGCTCAGCTCTACCACATAAAATGTGTTTTTCCTACAGCCACTGAAGAGCACACAAGAAGCAGTGATTAGATATATAAAGATGTCCAAATATTTTTCTCGCAGAGCAACTTGAAAGACTGGAGAGGTGGCAGGAGATACAAGTTATCTGAAATATCCTTGTAGCCTTTACATGTCACATGACATTCTTGACATCTACAGGAGTAATATAGGAAAAATTCATTGGTTCTTTAGTTATTTCTTCTTCCTAGGGAACAACTGAAATACCAAAAATACTGGTGAGAGCTCCTCTGGCTGTCTCACTGACAGCTTTGTAGGCTGTGAGGCTGCTCATGGACCTTATAAAGGAGAACTGCTCCTCTCCTCTCCTGTGAGTCCAGACCCACTCACCCAGTCCCAGAACATCTGGAGATGACTTGTGGATGTCACTGTCTCAGCCATCAACTTTTTCAATCAAGCGGAGCATTGTTTAGAAGGTTTTCTTATGTGATCTCATATATATATTAGAGTCTACAAGGTCTGAAAGTAAGAATAGTTTTCCTGTGACACTCTTGGAGTCCATCTGACTTAGGGCTGAAAAGTAGAAATAGTTACTGTTTTAGATTCCAATCTTTTATTGTGTAGTGGAAGCAGAAAATGTGCAGAGAACTGTTTGGCCTTTTTTAGGATGACAGAGGAGTGACAGAATCATATTGTCCTTTTCAGCCTTTTGTTTTAATTCTGTTTAACAGTGGTACATCCCCATTATTTATCCAGATGAAGAAGAATTAGGGAGAAAGACAAAGATTTATGGTAAACTGCTCAGTCTTTCAGAGATGTTAATGAGGTCCATGTTAGCTCATGTTAGCTTTGAGGCAGAAGACTCATTTATTTGCTCATCCTCAGATGACTGGCTACCTGTACAAGCACAAGCTTTTTTCAGGTCACTGACTGAGCACTTCTGGTTATCCTGGACTGGTGGCAAATCAAGACCTTGTGACAATACCAGCTCAGCAGCTCTAGTTTCTTGAGAGAATTTTTGCCCCACACTTCTAATTAGCAGTCTTGGTGTTAAAGAATAGACCTATCAGCAAGATACAGGATCAGCATATCCAGTGTATTCAAATGATGTCAGAGATCAGGCCGCTATGGGGTTTCTGGTTTAGCACATCCTCTCAGTCGAGAGAGAGCATAGTATAAAATGCAAATAGCATTTGCTACGTGGTATTTGCGTCCAGCATTGGCCTTGCTCACAAGCTTATATTCTGCTGCACATCATATAAAGACCTGCAGAATCAATGTCTAATTTGTGTTTTAATGACAGAGAGTGAGGGCAAGTCTGCTCAGTCCCATACAAGCTTAAAAACTCTCTTTTTTTTCAGCAGGAAGTAGACTGAGAATGCCCTGGGGCAAGAACGCCTCTCTGGTCTATTCTGCACACTGCCTAGGGAAAAGGGATGCTGATCCAGGACAGTGGTTTTCAATCTATGGGACTCAGAAACTGCAATTAAGAGGTCCACATATGATGACCAGAATAGGAAACACCCTTTATACCAGCTGATGAATACCAAATTCATAAAGGGATCCCCACTGGATATTTACTTTGTACATCCAAAACTGAAGTAAACTTTAAAACCACTGATTCAAGCTTGGCATCTGTGAACATGATCTCAACACTGAAAAATAATAACATCTCAGAGAAAATTAATTTTGAGTTTTGCAAGGTAGATTCATCTAGAAAGTCAGCAGTCAGATAAATTCACTATCTGATCATCAGTTAAAGTGGACAGATTTTAGAATCTTTTAGTACTTCACTATACTGTAAGAAAAACAGAGAAAAATTACCAGCATACTAAAGAGGGTTCAGTAGTGTTCATTGCGACAATGGCACTGCAAATTAATGAGCTGAAATGCCTGGTATATAAACTTTCCTCAAATAACTTTGTTTAAGGATGACTTTACAGATTAATTTTAGCACCGACATCTTAGGTAAATTTCACTGCTTACAGTAGCCCTTCGGGGCTATTTAGTGAGTCACTGCTACAGAGATACTACTTTTTTTCTTTTTCTTCTTAGAATAAACACTCAAACACTTTATTGAACTACCGCAGAACAGCTACTATAACACTTTTTAATGAACAGAGATTTTGCAGCCCTCTAATTGGTGAAAATACTTCTGCAGTTATATATAAAAGTTTCTTGGCTTTGAAATGATCTAAAATATATGGACACTAAAGCATTGGATTTACAGTATATTCGTAGCTACAGCATTCAGCATAAACGAAAACATGCAATAAGGGCTTTCCTATTGTCAAAATGAATCCTTAAACAACATTGAAATAATACATTGAAACAGAAATTAATTGTTCTTCTTCTTTTTGCATAATAATTTAATTCATATATATTGATCATGATACAGAAACGAATGAAAGACCATCATAGTTATAATATATTTATTCACCTGATAGATACTATACATCTGCACTCATATTCTAGACTTTTGACTGCAGAGTTACTGCTATACATATGCTATATAGCCATTAATTTAGGATATATCCTTTCTACATGTAAAACTTCTTTGCTTAGTTTTTAATTGTCTTCCTGATGAGGACAAGGTAAAACATTTCAAAGGACACTTTTTTTTTGGAAACATTTCAGTTTTCCACTTGCAGTGTTCTGCAAGTTCTCTTTTACAGTTCCTGCAATATCACATGGGCTCTTTACGTCTGAAGGTTATCTGAGGTGGAAGATGTCCAAGAAGATGAGGTAGCACCATAATGAGATGATTCAAAGACAGCAGACAGGAATTATATATGAAAATTCAGCCAGCTTCCCTAATCTACCCCAGCTGATGAACAGGAAGATCTGTTTCCCATCCTTCTCCTCCTCCAGAGAAAACCATATACTCAGAGGATTTCGTTGCCTGGAGACAAAACTGAAAAAAAAAAATATTTTCAGGATTTTTTTTTTTAAGAAGAAAAAACAAAAGTATTTAAAAAATATTACTTAGAATGTCTCTTTCTTTTTCCTGCTGTCCTTGAAATTCTGTATTGGTTATTTGTTCTCTGAAAGAAAATAAACTGCACCTACCTTAATTCTGAGTTATCCTGTCTGGGCATCTCATATTACCCCATGTAGTTTAGTCAAATTTTGTCCTATGGTAGAAAAGGTCAGTCAGTTCCTGATATGGCATCATTTTGTGAAATGAAGCCTGAAATGATAATTAGTGAACAACAGAAATGTACTTGCATGTAGTAAACATGGTGCTTGAAAGTGGTTTATAATAGTACAATGTCTGGTTATTTTTTGTATATATTACACACAAATTAAAATAGCGCAGACCTCAAGAGTTACCTTGCTATAATTTTGGTATTCAGCGTTTTCCTTAGTAATGCTGTTGTGTTGCCTTCACCTTAAACAGCACAACAGTGTATAAACTCACCTGAGAATACAGGTCACAGGTTTTATCCTGTGCTGCACATTCCCTGCCTATGATTAGTGACTCTGTTTTTCCCTTGCTAACATATTCTCATTACTGGAATGAATGACTTTTGGTAACAGTATTTCAAAATCATCTCAAAAATTGTTAGCCCAAATACATTTAAGTGTTTTACAATTTTTTTTTTTTTTTAATAACTGAGAAACATCAATACTAACAAGACAGTTGGGTCAAGAACCATTTGTGGTGAAGGAATATAACTCAAGGGCATTTAGCACATTTCAAGTACATCTGGGAACAGATGAGAAGAAAGGAAAGAATATAGACACTAATTAAAGATTAATTTAAATGAAAAATGCCTTGACAAACTCTTTCGTGGGAGAAAAGAGATGTCATGAAGGAAAGGGAAGCTGTTTGAGGTAGAAGGCTACATTATGAAACTTCAACTGATAGCAGCTTCTAATACTTAACATCATTGACAGCATCACCCCCACCTGCTTCAAAATGAGCAGACGCTTCTCTGCAGAAAAGTAATTATCCTCAAGCTCATGCTATGTTTGTGGTGAGCTGACTGTTCAATTCACATGAGCCCAAGGTTTTGTATTTTGCACAGCTTTATTTAATCACATCCTGTGTTCACATTCAGTGCTAAATTAAGGCTACAGAAAAGGCCTTTCTTTCCTCTCTGAGAGTCTGATCATTTTTACTAGCACCAGGGAGAAGAAATGAACATAAGCATCATTCTGACACCAAGAAATATGTCTGTCTCTCTAATCCACCTAATCTCTTTTATATCTCTAGACTTTTATCATCATGGTATCCAAAGAATATAAAAAAAAATAACAAAAGATTCTTCAACCACATAAATAACAAAGAGAAAAAGGATGGAGAATTGAATACAGATAAAAGATAAAGGTGGCTCCCAGACGGAATTAATACTTTGCCTCATTTCCTGATAAAGGAGATGATACTGAACGTGGGAGAAAGGCAGGAAGGCTCATGAGAACAGGGGCAAGGAAACAGAAATAACAACAGAGGTGGAAACGAAGCTTATATTTCTTAGTACACTCAGGGCAGGGAGCCTCGATAAGCTTTGCACCAGAGCTGACAAATGAAAGCTCAGGCATGATAGCAGTTATTTTTAATAAATCTATCAACTGTAGGGTGATGCTTCACAAATGGAAATAGTGAGTGCAGCATTTCTTTTAAATAAAGAGGGAGGGGAAGGCGAGGGAAGGGAAAGACTGAGACAAAACAGAGTAGCATGATCTCAAGGCTATACAAATATGAAATAGGAGGCTGGAATGACAGTAAAAAACAGCAAAAGACATTTCTGTAAATGGAAAAGGAGCCTAAATACATCATGGACTTACATAGATTACACTGAAATAAACTGATTTCTTCCTTTGATAAAGTGAATGATTTTCTAGAAAAGGAAAATATTATAAATATAATCTGCTTGAAGTTCACCAAAATATTTCATTAAAGCATTTGATATGGTCCTATTAGAGAAACTACTTAGGATGCAAAAAAGGGAATTAGCACAAAAATACTAAACTACTTTAGGAATTGGTTAAAGGGGAAGGAGTAGCAAGTAACATTGAAAGGGGAAATATCTATGAAAGGATAGGTTACTCAAGGATCATTGTGTTTTCTTATTTCATATTATATTTTGGACCTATATATGTATCATGGACCGAGTCCAGAGGAGGACCATGAAGATGATCAGAAGGCTGGAGCACCTCTTGTATGAAGACAGACTGAGAGATCCTGGAGAAGAGAAGGCTCCCCGGAGACCTTAGAGCAGCCTTCCAGTGCCTGAAGGGGACCTAAAACAAAGCTGGAGAGGGACTTTTTCCAAGGGCATGTAGTGATAGGGCAAGGGGTAATGGCTTTAAGCTGAAAGAGATTTAGATTAGATATAAGGAAGACATTCTTCACCATGAGGGTGGTGAGGCACTGGAGCAGGTTGCCCAGAGAAGTTGTGGATGCCCCACCCCTGGAAGTGTTCAAGGCCAGGTCGGACAGGGCTTTGAGCAACCTGGTCTAGTGGAAGGTGTCTCTGCCCATGGCAAAGTGGTTGGAACCAGATGATCTTTAAGGTCCCTTCCAACCCAAAGCATTCTATGATTCTATGATTTTAAAAAATGACCATGATTTGAAAAGTACATGCTAATAAGATGTACTGATGAGAAAGTCAAGGAGGATTATTAACTCAGGAAGATCAGAAAGAACTGGATGACCTTGAGGACTGCAATTCTAAAATTGGGAATAAATGCAGCCATTAAAAGTACAAGATAGTATATCTGTAATACAAATTTTTCTTGTAACTTGAGAGTTCATCTGCTGAAAATGACTGAGAAAGAGAAATGCCAAACTGGACAAGTTCATCACAAAAAAAGCCGACATTAGACATCAATGTAATGCAGCTACAAAACCCTCACTTTTGATCCCAGAGCAAAGGGTTTCTGGAATAGACTGAAAAGTGTTAGCCAGCATTCAAGGCACTGATTTTGTTACATCTGGGCTGTCCGTAAAAAGAAAAAAAGAACTCTAAGTAAAACAGGTGAAGAAAAGCTCTACTAAGACGATTAAGGAATGATATGTTTATGTAGCTGCATACTAGGTCTGCTATACCAGAGCTGACAGGATATTCACCAGTTTCAGTGAGAAAACATATACCAGTATTTATTTTTGCTTCTGAGCCTGAGAGAGTGCCTGGGAATGGGTTATACCCACTGTCTCAGTGCTGATGGAGCTAGCATGAAATTGTAAAGGTCTATTTTTGTACATGTGCTTTAAAAGTTCTTTGCATCAAAAGAGGAAACCCTTCTGCCTACTATCCTCCTCCCAACTCAGAAATCACAAAATAGAGCCAAGGGAAATAAAATTGGCAAGACCAAACAGGAAGAAGTGACAGAAGAGTAGTGGTCATTTGACAGCAACAGGAAAGAGAGGAGGAAGATGTTTTGTTGCTATTTGCAATAAATATTATTACTTGTGGCCTTTACTGAAGAAGCACCTTTTGGTCCATCCTTCCATCCACTTCTACAACATGGCAGAATAAAAGCAAACATTTTGTGTGCCTCACAGAAACACTTGGAGAAATAAGATGAAACTAATTTAGGTATGTACTGTTCTTCCAGAAGCCTAATAAGTCTCTTGCTGTCATGAGCAGAGAGTTCAGAAAAAGGTTAGGAATGGAAATAAACTGCATGCATGCAGTTTAAAAAAAAAAAGGCATTGCTGACAGTCCGTTTCTGGGAAATACCAAACTATTTGCATGTTTGTTCTCGTATTGTAACTGGCTATGCTTCTTCCACATTATAATATTTCCTGGTGTTATCTGAATGCATTTTAATTCAAACCTGATATTTCTTCCTTGCAAAGAGTTATGAAATATCTATGGGATTATACCTGTATGTTTCAGCTGTGATACAGGGATATAAGAACAGGTTGGGAGATGGATGCCCTACGTTGTCCAATCAAAGGTCAAGGTCAACCGAAATGCATCTCATTTATGCCATCTGTTTCCCTCCAACAACCAGAAAAAATAGGAATTACATTTTCACCTGTTAAAGAAATTGAAGTGCTGCAAAAACACTGTTTGCCAGTGTGATTTCCTCAGAAGATTATATCACTCAAGGAATATAATTTTTTGTTACTTGAATCTGGTTTCTTACCATCACTGCCTCACTTTCCACAGAGTAAGATTTAGCATCACAGCCTGAAGAAAACAAAAAATCATTTAATTCCCAAGACTTAAACTGCAATTTTCCTATTCAGTTCAATCCATTGTTTCAACTACTACATGATAGTCTTTACATTTGTAAAGATGGGGACATGACTGCATTGGTCAGTTCCCTTGGTCTGTAGAAAGGAAACTTGAAACAATAGTTGTATGAAATGTGCACAGTCACATTGTTCTTGTTAAATTTTTTATAGCTGATCATTTCAGTAAAATAATAATAATTAGAAAACCTCAAACCAAAGCAAAAACCAACAACAACCAACTCTCTGGCCGATGTGCTTCTATACAGCTCTAGAGTGAAGCAGGGATTTATTTCTAACCACTAAGTGGACTTCAGCAGTTTGCTCTTTCTTTATTCTGTGGCTTTTGGGATTATATTCCCTTTGTGAGAAAAGAAGAATGAACTACTACTGTTTTATTCAGCCATGACAGAAACAGCTGAAATGGGAAAGAAAAATGTAATACCGCAGGCCAAATCTATTTCTAGTAAAAGATAAATTTAGATAGTGAAAGGGAAAACCATTCCTTCCTTTAAAGGTATGTTGTGACCAATTGACTTTCTTCTAATTGTGGCTAAGAAGTAAGTAAAAATAATTTTTTTTTCTCCTTTCTACTCATCAGCCAGTAGAGGGGAAGCAAGAAGATACTCTTACTGTAAAACTTCCTGATTTAGCTCCTGGGACAGTAAGAGACATATCCAAGAGGAAAGAATACTCTGGATTCTGTGAGGGTTGAACAGTAATTTAGACATTACTATCTGGACATGCAGAATACAATGCTGAGTAGAACAGCGGGGATACTGCCAAGATTGATTACAAAGAAAGAGAGCTATCTTTTATGAATTCTGTCCATCAGACTAATACCCACCCTTTGGATAATCTTGATAATATATGAGGTGAGAAGCTACAACCTAACAAGGAGGAAAGGGTGAGTGAAAGGCAGAAAATATCTGAGCACTAGCACAGAAGGTGGCAGCTTTGATTTTAATGCAAGAGAGATCTGTTTAGCTTTTAAAGTGAGCTTTTCTATACTTGGTCCTTTCCCCTTCCAGCCAAAAGTGGAAGATAAATTCTTCCCAACCCATCCCCAGATGAGGTTATTCCCAATCAGACCAGACTGGGTTGGAAATAAACTGATAGTTAAGGCCTTAGACAAGGAAGAATATGTAAATTAAGAGTTTATGGTGGGATATAATTTAAAACTTCCAGTCACCACACACATATTTGCAATCAATTTTGTCAATTGTTTCATTTAATAAGTAAAAAAAAAAAAGAAAAGAAACACAAAAACTACCATAATTAATAGCTCTTTCATTTGCAAGTAACTGGATAAATACTTTCATGTTTTAAAAAAAAGTTTGTTATATGCTCTAAAAACTGTTTGTCTGAAGAGAGATATTGTACATACTGCATGCCACTGGAATTTCTTAAGTCCTCTTACTGGCTTCCATCCTCATTAAACTACTCAATGTGTTCTCTCAGTTGGACAGCAACTTTACAACTTTGAAGTAAGTCAAGTGGAACTCACACTAGGCACAAAATGCTGTGGTTTCAAAGAAGAAAGAAAAGAGTCCAAGGAAATACAGACACAGTTGCTCAAAATCATGATACTGAGTATCATATGTTTCAATTCTCATTTCAGCTTGTTTGGAAAGTCTTTGCATTCTTTCAGAATATGCTGTTCTTAGCACAAGCTTGCTGTTCCCTTCCTGGCAGGGCAACAACTTGTAAGGAAGCAGTTATGCAATGTTCAGTACTACTTACTAATTGTGTAAATACTGGAAAAACAATTGAGATAGAATTAGAAGGGATTGAATTCCAGCACTGGAGACACTGTTACTTATTTTCAATGCTTAAAAACCATCAGTATCATTTGAATTATAAGAAAGATTATCTAGTAATGACTACCTGAGACATGCAAATGAACCTAGCCATATAGCTGTTAATGTCTCTTCAGTTTAAAACTTCATCCTGAAAGCATTTGGTATGCTGTGCACCAGGCAGATTTTTGTTACGGTGGGGTACAGGAGTTCTGAGGGACCCCATACTTTTCACCAGGAAAAGGAAACTCTTGCATTCATTGTAGTACTGCAGCTGTTTCCTTGTCTACTGCAAGAAGCATCTACTCTGGCTGGAAAAAGAAAGTTAGCAGTGTGCACTTTATATCTTTGTAAATAGAGAGATTTGGGACATTTAGGAAACAGAAGTGCTCCGATACTTTTAAAGCACTGTTTGATGTTACCTGACTACCATTCATTAACACAGACCTTATCAGATCAAACCATGTTTTAACCATGTTGGAGATACAGCTCTGCTGCTTTCTACCTCTAACATGGTAAATTTGGTATAATGTAGATGGGATTTAAAGGAATTTCAAAATGTTATTAATCACAGAGGATAAAGAAAGGAGGTCAGAAGCAGAAAGAGAATAGCAAGAAACCAGAATGAGTAATAGAAAAGAGGGAAATTATCCGCTACAAAATTGCAAGGCACCCACTGGTTTTTTCTGTGGTGTTTTTTTTTTTTTTTTTTTTCTGAACAAAATGCCTAATTTTGTTTTAAGCACAAACTCTATATTCCAGGCAACGGCATGTCAGAAAGAAAAAAAAGTAAATGGAACACCAAAATATTTTTCCAAAAACTCCTTTGCAAATCCTTCCTTGCATGTATAGGCCAAAACTTATTAATGTGTACCAACTGATGGCCATGGGGTGAGTTTCTATCAAGCTCAGATTCACTGATCGTTTCTGTCATAACCCTGAAGCTTAAATTTGTAATCTACTTGCCGTTATATCTCTCAAGATTCACATTATGACAGATCCCCAAAAAACGTTCTGGGCACACAGAGAATTGGAAATCTACTAACTGCCATCATCCCCTAATGCAGTTTATTGGCCTTTGATACCTTTGTTTTCCTCTGTGTCTCCTAGCTAGCATCTAGATTGTGACACTTCAATTCAGTTTTGCCTTTCACTTTTCGTGTGTTTGGTAAGACATGTAGTATCATCTGGCAAATGGAAAACATGAAAGAAGCAATCTTGGATTGTGATTCCCGTAATTTTTATATGCTTTGTGCACGGCTCTTCAGTGTAAAATGAATAGGTGAAACCCTTGAACATAGGTCCCTCCTCCAAAACGGCTAAATGTGAGCCAGCAGTATGCCCAGGTGGCCAAGAAGGCCAACGGCATCCTGGCCTGTATCAGAAATAGTGTGGTCAGCAGGAGGAGGGAGGTGATCGTGCCCCTGTACTCAGTGCTGGTGAGGCCGCACCTCGAATACTGTGTTCAGTTTTGGGCCCCTGCCTACAAGAAGGACATTGAGGTGCTGGAGTGTGTCCAGAGAAGGACAACAAAGCTGGTGAAGCTTCTAGAGCACATGTCTTATGAGGAGCCGCTGAGGGAAGTGGGGTTGTTCAGTCTGGAGAAGAGGAGGCTGAGGGGAGACCTCATCGCTCTCTACAATTATGTAAAAGGAGGTTGCAGAGAGGTGGGTGTTGGTCTCTTCTCCCAAGTGACTAGCGACAGGACAAGAGGAAATGGCCTCAAATTGTGCCAGGGAAGGTTTAGGATGTATATTAGGAAAAATTTCTTTACTGAGAGAGTGGTGAGACACTGGAGCAGGCTTTCCAGGGAGGTGGCGGAGTCACCCTCACTGAAGGTGTTCAAGGAATTTGTGGACATGGCATTGTGGGACATGGCTTAATGGGCATGGTGGTGTTGGGTTGATGGTTGGACTTGATGATCTTACAGGTCTTTTCCAACCTTAGTGATTCTGTGATTTCCTCCTCCTACATATAATTGTCTGATTTCCTTTCTTTTTTTTTGTATAGTTACAATGATGACAGGAAGTATGGAGAAAAAAGTTCCCTTAATGCCTTGGAGTTAGGACATTCTCTTGGAAAGTGGGAGTTTCATGTTCTAGCTCCTTCCATTAGTGGAAGATGAGGAACATATTTTAGCATACACAGAGACTGGGCCTCTTTAAGTATTTCCCTACTGCCTCTAAATCACAGCTTGTTAAATGCTTCTCACCTCAGGCTGGGGAAAATCTGTATCTTGTGAGGTAGTGTTCAGACATCTAAGAAACTTTTCAGTCTGCCTAGGCTTAGACTTATGATGACTTATGACTTACTTTCCTAGCAGATGGTAAGTAGGGTGAAGTAGGTCCTTAAATTTCACCTCGTATTGATCTAGGCAGTCTCATTTTATTTCTTAGATATTGTAGGCACTTGCTGTGACAACCTGGCAAAAAGAATATAAAATACTATTTCTATATAATAAAAGAAATTATTTTCAGAAAAAAAAAATCAGACACCGGAAAACAGGAAAAAACTGAAGAGTTAGGAAAGTGTAAAGATGACTTTTTTTTTTCCCCATATTTAAGCTTTAATTATTTACTATGTCATATTCTGATCTTTCAGATATTGTAATATCTCAAAGACATTTGCTTCCAGTGAGGATGTTCAGCATCTCCCAGAAATTGCCTTAAACCAAGCAGGACTGGGCATCAAAGTGTTTTTAACTGGCACCCTTTTAATTCCTCCATCCTCTGAAAGAAAGCCTACATTTAGAAATAAAATATCAATCAATGAATTTGCTGCTTAAAAGTCTGAATTAGGAGCTTGATACTGGGAAATAATAAATTTGAGAAAGGCAAAAGTATATTACTTATTTGTTTAACTGCACAGAAAAAACATGATTATTTAATTTGCACAGTACGGAAACTGGAAAACAAGAATTAATGGATATCTTACGTAATCATACTCACAGCACATGCTCTTTCTTCTACTCCTTTCCCTTCTGCATAAATGTCCTGAGCTGTGACAGTGAATTCACTTATGATTTAAATTTGAAATCATGTTACAGGAAATAGAAGTCTTTGCTTATCAGTATTAGTTTAGAACAAAATAGCTTTTTCCTACTGTTTGAACATTGAATACACTAGTGTTTGAAACATAGTTTAGCCCTTCTCTCACCTAATCTTTTATGCTTTCCTTCTAGAAGCTCATTTCAAATAGAGAAGATCAACTATTTTCTCTGCAAATGTTATCTATACCCAACAATAAGAATTCCATACTGGTGACCAAAATGCCCCTGAAGTTAGAGTGCCAGGACTTTAAGGTCTTGCTGCATTTTTTCACTGTTATAATTAATGAATCAAATTAAGTACTTTGTTCTGAGATATTAATTATATGCACCTTGCTGGTACACTCCAAAGGTTAACACTGGAGGTGTTCAAGGAATGTGTGGACGAGGCATTGTGGTCCATGGTTTAATGGGCGTGGTGGTGTTAGTTGATGGTTGGACTTGATGATCTTACAGGTCTTTTCCAACCTTAGTGATTCTGTGATTCTGTGATTCTGTGATCTTATATTTTCCTAGCAGAATTTCAATACTTACTCATGGACCGTAGACTTCTAACTATACGGCCTCTAAAAATAAAACTTAAAATCACATATATTTTTAGGTAATATTGGCTAAAAATAAAGAAATATTATCTGAAACTTCAAACAGTTCAAAGAAAGAATGAGCAGATAAAGTTATTTCCTTTCACAAAAGCATTATGTCCAAAATCTACTTAGCTATAAGTTGATTATTCTTCCCCAACAAAAGCACTTCCTGTAGGCATTGGAACTTACAGAAGTTATGGAAATTATCACATCTGGTCACCACATATAGGTATACATTCATAAATGGATAGGTACCCAAAGGTCACAGGAAATAGTTCTTGTCACAAGTTAGACATCAGGCTCAAACTTGACCATGGTGCGTCATTCTCCCCTCTCTACCGATTATGCAAACCTTAAACCACTATTAAACCATTAATCTCTGTATCTATTGTACTATCATGATTCCACTGATTTCAGTGGTTTCTTTTTGTTTGCTTTGTTCTTGTTTTTTTTCTGGTTTGTTTGTTTATTTGTTTGTTTTGCTTTATGGATGCATGTTTAATGGATTTAATGGTTCAACAAGGCCAAGTGCTGGGTCCTACACTTTGGTCACAACAACCCCATGCAATGCTACAGGCTTGGGGACAGGTGGCTGGAAAGCTGCCCTGCAGAAAAGGACCTGGGGGTGTTGATTGACAGCTGGCTGAGTATGAGCCAGCAGTGTGCCCAGGTGGCCAAGAAGGCCAACGGCATCCTGGCCTGTATCAGAAATAGTGTGGTCAGCAGGACCAGGGAAGTGATTGTGCCCCTGTACTCGGTGCTGGTGAGGCTGCACCTCGAATCCTGAGTTCAGTTTTGGGCCCCTGCCTACAAGAAGGACATTGAGGTGCTGGAGTGTGTCCAGAGAAGGGTGACGAAGCTGGTGAGGGGTCTGGAGCACAAGTCTTATGAGGAGCAGCTGAGGGAACTGGAGTTGTTCAGCCTGGAGAAGAGGAGGCTGAGGGGAGACCTTATCACTCTCTACAACTACCTGAAAGGAGGTTGCAGAGAGGTGGGTGTTGGTCTCTTCTCCCAAGTGACGAGTGACAGGACAAGAGGAAATGGCCTCAAGTTTTGCTAGGGGAGGTTCAGGCTGGATAGTAGGAAAAATGTCTTTACTGAGAGAGTGGTGTGACACTGGAACAGCCTTCCCAGGGAAGTGGTGGAGTCACCATCACCGGAGGTGTTCAAGGAACGTGTGGACGAGACATTGCCAGGACATGGTTTAGTGTGCATGGTGGTGTTAGTTGATGGTTGGACTTGATGATCTTACAGGTCTTTTCCAACCGTAGTGATTCTGTGATTAATATAAACACAGGCAAGCTTTCAGTGCCTATTTATTGCATGGTGCCACCAGTCACTAAAGACAAAGAAGTAAACAAGACCATGCATGCCTCTAGTCAAAAGAGTCTTGAAGCAGCAAAGACTTCATTTTGTCACTCCACTAATGTGTACAAACCTATGAAATGAAAAAAATGATACAAGTCCCAGCTCTGTCAAGCACAGAAATGTCTGCAGGCTTACGAAGACCCATATCATAATGGGTAATAAGTAGCATTAGAAATTGTCAAGATGCCACTGAAGAGCAGGCACCTTAAAGGACTCATGCATTTATGAGTGACGCATTCTGATTTGTAATTCCAAAATCAACCAGTGCTAAACACTGTGTTCCTTACACAATGTGTGAAGACATGTAAAAAATTTTTTGCGGTAAATCGAAACATGATGGCAGCCCTTTGCAAGCTATCACCTCTCTACTGTTGATTTCAACATCACTGAGAATTGTCAGCAGAATGATTAAGTTACTGAACTTTGAAATTATTTAAAAATGTGACGCACATGATAGCAGATTAAGGAAATGTGCTGTTCTCATTTACCTAGTGATAACTTATTCATCTAGTCTTTTACCCTCAGTGTCTTGGGAATTCAAAACCATGGTGTGCTGGAATCAGGTTGATCGAATACAGCAAAGGATTTTATTTGAAAGGTCACTTCAAGTTTGATTCTGGAGTCAGAGCTATTTTCATTCATAAACCACAGGTTAGATTCTTCTCTGAGTATGCATTCTACCTTTACTTAATTTCTAAAATCCTACAGAATATAAGAAGTGAGTTACAGGACAGCAAAATCGAATACTACTCCTTCAGAATTAAGGAATCAAAGTGAGAAGGTTACGAGAAAACCTTCAGGAACAACAGCACTTCTTTGTCTTAGCTATACAGGGAAGGTTTAGCAAGGGCAAACATGGGGTACTTTAAACACATAAGTAGTCCCCTTTACTTTTTATATATTTTATTAGTGTTTTTTAGGGGGAATTTAAGTGAATAAAGAGAAGTTCATGAGCACATGGGCTTGAGGAAGCTATTCCAAACGTAAAGGAAGTATTGAGTAAAAGAAAAAGTCAAGAAGGAAATGAAAAGAATGCTGAGCTTGGTTTCACTTATGGAACAGAAGTGCCTGTAATGGTTACTCAGAGAAGATTTTAGCCAGATGTGTTTTGACAAATGTCTGGATGACAAGGACAAGACTTTACTCTGGCATTTTCAAAGAATAAGTAATAAAAGCAAATCAAGTGGCATGGAAAGTGTTCTCAGAATTTGTTTCATCATTAAGAATCTCACTGAAAATATTTTTTTAAACTAATATGGACTGAGGATATAGTTTTCCCTTCAGTTTTAAGTAATTTGAACCATATAGCTCCCACAGGAGGACATCCAAATAATTAGACTAGGAAACAAGGACACTTTCTTTCTTTGGAGCTATTGACTCTGCAGAAGAGAATTTAAGATTCACGGAACAGAAGAACTTTCCGGTCTAAAAGGTAGAATAAAAGTAGTTCTTCAAGAAGTTTTATTAAAATGCACTGAACACTTAAATTCAGTAATTTTATCTGGCTTTCATAAGGAAATGAGGTTTTACCATGTTATCTGTTAGTGTCTGTAAATAACTTTTGAACTTATTGGAAAATTTAAACCTTATATGTCAAAGGAGCAGAGGTGTAAAGGATAGAAAATTTCTATTACTGGCTGTGTAGAGGAAGGAAACTGAAATTAGTGCTCTTGCTGAGGAAAAGGCTGTAATATGATCTCAACAACAACATGTTTTCTTGCACTATAGGTTGATCAATAAGCATATATCTGTTGACAAAGCAGTGCAGTAGCTCCAAATCAGTCCCTGCACAGGTTTATTGTCTGCCCAGAAGACATGGGACCAAGGTGGGGATACTGTGAGGGCTGAAAATCATGGGATTTGCAAGACAATGAGAAATACAATAATAAGAAATGAGCCAGAAGAAGAAAGCCAGCATTATTGTACTAGAAAGTATAGAGATAAAGGATGCCATTCCACAGGAAACTAGGCTTTATTAATTCTACTTCATGTAGAAGCTCTTTCTGAAGACATAGTGTAAGGATTCCTAAGGATTAATATGTTTAAGGAAAATGAAAATTTTCTACTTTTCTGAAATGGAATAGGATAGTACCTTATGAAGTCTTGTAATTTTCATTGTGCACATTCAGCAGAAAGGTGGCTTTCCAGATAAGCAGAAATTGCGGAAATTATTCTCATTTTCTGAAAATGAAATCAGTTTGAAATGGCAATTAAATTTGCTGCTGAAGCCTATTTCTCACCAAGGACTTACAACACATAGGTTCAGAACATGGAACGTACATTGCTGTCTATTAATTTAATGAAAAATATAAAAGCTGTAGGTGTATATTACTCTGTCACTGTTTCATGGGACTTTGTTTCTAATTCTTTGAAGTAACTTTTTCTGATCTGTAATATTCCTAGTACGTTTCATGGGAGTAACATATCTGCATACATGACAGTTAATCAGTCTGTTAATGTTTCCAACTATCTCCTGCATGGTAAATTAGTTATTATTTTCACAAGGTAAGGGAGCAATGATTTTATCAGGTGCTGGAATTAAGAGTATGTAATTAGCTCAGCAAGTGTAGCACAGAGATTAAGTTGTGCTTCATTAATTAATAGTAAAATAAAGTGCTAACTATGTACTAGACTTACATAGTACTGATGTTCAGGGCATCAGGGCTTCCCTCTTTGGTCATTGCAGAATTTCTCTGGAGGTGGTCTCAGGATAGCTGTGTACAAGTGGAGTGAAATTGATTTTTTGTGAAATGTAGGATGCTTAAAATAAACCCTGAAGAGTTTAGAGACATGGAGGATATTCCCTGACAGAAGAATTAATTCATTCCTTTGTTCAAAACCTCACCCTAGTTATAGATTGAAGGGATATTTAACTTCATATCATCCTTCAGGCAGGTGGAGAAAGTTTTGGGATTGGCTGGTTTACAATTCATGCATTAGGAGTAGTGCTCTTAATACAGACAGCCACAAATAGTAGCTAAGGGGGTATTTTTTTCTCACATCCCCCTTCACTGAGTGGAGGAAATACCAGTGGTGACTTCCAAGTAGTGCCTGATTATTCAAAACAGAGTTCATTGCACGGTGTTTTTTGTTTTGTTCTGTAGGTGAAGAAGAGACGGGAGTTGCTGACACCATTGCACATGAAAGTAATTTATTAGCACTAAGAGTAAACAAAGTGCAGCTTGGCAGCCTAATCAATACAGCCAAACACTGATTTGTTTCTAGGTATGTATCATATTTAGAGTCAGAACAAGCAAACATCTCATTCTGAATCCTGGAAACTAAATCCCACCACTGATTATAAATAGTATACCGATTCTTGCTAAATCAAATGCAGCCATCAAATTAGGGTGCATTTTTGTCTTCTTCTCCACAGGGTTGTAGAAAACTTATAGAAGTACCTGTTTGATTAACTCCAGCTTTATGTATAATAGGCTATGGCTCTTTGCTGCATGGCATGTCATATTCTATATCATATGAAAATCCCTAACAGTTCTTCTGAGTAAGAAAACTCAGAGAAGGTTAAAACCACTAACTTTAGGAATCTTACACATTCAGCGCAGCTCTCTGTGTAGACCTGTTTTGAGGATGCTGTAGTCAGCTATTGTATTCTGTACTCTTGAATACTGAAAGTTGGGATGTCAGTTTTCCCTGGTGGTGAAAAACTTTCTAAGAAGTCCATCAGTATTATCTGTCAGTACACCACCAACAGTTTTGGTTTACGGGTTAGTAATTCCTCTGTCATGAGGTAGATGGTTTAGATTTTGATCTTCTAAGCTAGCATTATCTTTAATGTAAAGAAAACATATGATTTCCTTCCAAAAGGAAATTGTCTTCTTCATACGTCAGATTTGCCACTCATTACTGAAATGGTATCTATACAGATTAATCAATAACATTGCAGACAGTGTGGTGAAGGTTTCTTTACTCTAAATAGGAGTATGCCACTATAGTTCATTTGCCCTTCAGTAATCTTCCTCTGAATAAGACCTCTTATTCTCACGTTTACATTCTTAATTTCAGTAGAAAAGTCAAACACAACTTAATGTGAATAAAAAGGCGAATCTTTAGTTGACTACTGTCTATCAGTAGAGTATGTATCAAATCTTGAAATATTTTCAAAAGGAAATATTGCTGAAACATGATTAGGAAATTAAACCTTAATTAATTCTGCACTTGCATGTGTTTCAGTTGTGTTTCAGTTACAGGCAAGAGGTATAGGTACATTATTTTTTTTCCAGGAGAGCATGTAGGGTTCTAAGTTAATAATCTGTGGGTTTGGGAAAATGTATAAGACAGTGATGGAAACATATTTGTATTCTCAGAAAGTAATAAATGATTTGTCATCATTAACAGTCACAGGAAAGGGCTAGCAACTCAGCCAGAATAAGTAACAAAAGAGCATGACAGCCTGTCATTGCCTAATGAAGCTGAGACATTAAAGGTATTCAATCATAGTATTTTGCCAGTACACCTGGATTCTCTTTATTTAAAAGGCATTTATCCAATGATGCGTAGCAAGGTATTTCCAGTAATTGAAGATAGTTTTCCTCATGGGAATTAGATTGCAAAGGACCAGGGGAAAAACAATGCTGTATTACAGTGTTGCAAGGCCCAGACTGTGAGTACTGGTCCTCCACATTTTTGTGCATACACACAACTTTGTGCATATGAGTAGTTCAGTTGTATGTTACATATGACTGTTCACATACATAAAAATACTAGTAAGCATAAAATAATAGAGATTGAATTTTGGCTGTGTATGATCAATCCATATAGATTTGAAAACCTGGGGGACATATTTCTCAGGTACAGTTCCACTGACAGAAAGTTTGTTGTCTTCAGTGAAAATACTTTCATGTGCTTCAGAGGGATTCTGTTCTAGACAGAAATAAATTCAAATAAATTAGGAATGGCTCATGGATTTTCCATAAGTAAGGAAGGAGGGAAATTACTCCCATGAATGATTCACTGCAAATTACTCACTCATCTCAACCACACTAAAGGAAATTGGTAGTCAAAATAATTAATTATAATTCCATGAATTTTTTCTTGCTTATTCAATGTGAGAAAAAAATATGTAGTGATGTTCAGAATCTCTTTATTTGGATGCAGCAGGAAATTCTGGTGTTGCATGCTCCTGAGGGGATAATAGAGAAACCTGACAGGTAGCAATAATGGGATTTTTGTGAGGCTTCAACATGCACCATGCTGAAAGGAGTGAGGAAATTCACCTTCATTTAAAAAAGGAACTTGTATTCAGAGAAAATGATAACTTTGGAATTCCTGTATGAAAAACTTTCTCTTTTTTTTTTGTCATTTAATACATAGCTGAAAAAGAATAATTTTGTAATTATTATAAATTTGCTTTAATCACACTTCTGGTTTTTGAGTTATTTACCAGGAAATAGAGTACAACTGTGTTTAAAATTGAGATAGTGATTGCACAAGAAAGAAAGTTGCGAAAGGTGTCTTGAAGTTGCACGTTTTTTGTGTACATATAAAGCGTGAATGAAATATTCAGAAGAATTCTTCTAAACGTTATATCAAAAGCCTTGTTTGCACATTCAAGGTCAAAAGACAGTGATACAGCATCATCCTCTTGTCCCGCTTCAGGAAGACATCTTAGTTCTCAGACCTAAGATGAGAGGTAAAATCTAACTTCTGTTTTAGTTTTTGGACTTTTGTGGCTTCTAATGTCTCTGGGCTTGTCTTGTAATTTTATCAGCAAGAGACAGACAATTCCTGGTCACAAAACCCATTCCTAACAAAAAAGGTTAATGGGAAAAAAGAAGGAAAAAAGAACACTTTCAGCTTGTTTTATATAAATTCTCTCCCTTTTCTCAAAACAAAAATATTTGACATAACCAATGACATAAAGATTATGATAATATCACCTTAATTTGAAAGTGAGTTTTGCTAATAAAGACTTTTAAAACAAGTAGTAAGCAGTCTGAGAAGTTTAGACAAAAATAAAATAAACACAAATCTTTTTAATTCTTATCAGACATTGATGATGGGCATGATAAGATGAAATATTTTTTTGTAACTCTAGCTTATGCAGTATCATATATGGCATCACTAATAAAGATGACAATTTTCTCAGGCCTCTCTATATTTTATTTAGGAGAGCATTCTTGCATGAGCTGTTAGCGCTTGTCTGCCGAATTTTATTAATTTGCAGCAATTATTGGAGGAAGGTCAAGCTGTTGCTTTTAAACCTACCAAGACCTTGATAATAATGTAATATGTTAAAAAAAATTACCTTGGTAAAGTAAATATTAGATGTGAGAAAATGTAGAGGACCTATGTATTAACCAGGTGGACTGTTAACAGAAACTCATGCTGCTGGCAACTGACCTTACCCAGAATGCTTGTGAGAAGAGAGAAATACTTCATTTCATCCTAAATACCCTGCAGGGTTAGCTCACCTTATAAGTTGTAGCTTATTATGCTTGCTACACCAACTAAGTATAGTTTCATGAAACACCACTCTTCTAACACAAACCTTCTGAAACTGTAATTATTAGCATAATCTGGCAGGTAATAGTCACTAAAAATCTTCATAAGTATTAAATTTTTCAGTTCATGAACACAACAGTCTTAGTTGCTTAACAGCGATGTATACTATTTAGTCAAAGTACAGTATAATTTACAGCTACAGAGTACATATATTTTTATTTCTTCAAACTGACTAGTAAAGTTTGGAAGAAAAAGTACTTTCAAACTGGAGAAAAATTTAAAATGCTTTTGAAGAAGAAAATGTATAGTATTACTACTTTCTCCTGTGTTCTTCTGGCATGTTTGCCTTTTAAGATTTACTAGATACCTAATTTGGAGTAATAATATCACATCTCAGGTGGGTCTTTATGTCCTGTTATAACACTACGAATAGTTGTAATAATTTCATCATATTTAGTATGATGTAGCTTCTTAATAATTAAAATGATACATTTGTGACCCCAGAATATCCATATCAATGGAGTTAAAGTATATGCCGAAATTCATTACTATATTAGAAGTAGGCTAATTAAGAATCTAGCTGTAAGGAAAAGAAATTTCTTATTAAATTAGAAAATTAAATGAGAAATTCAATCAATTAATAAGGAAGACAGAATACCTTTGATTTTCTTCTAATGTTGCTGTTTCTACTTTTGTTCATGGGTGAAATAGTTGGATTTGTGAGTGAGTTATTAGTTATGAGTTAATGACGTTCTCTTTGTAGATCGGTTTAATTCTGTGCATACTGCATTGATTTTGGAAATCTTTGTTGGGGAATATGATTTCATGTCATATTACCTATTGTGTATACAAACAAGTCTTCATTCATCTATTAACTGTGGATTTCACAATTCAAGAAATGCATTTGACATGCTGAAAGGGCAACAGGATTTCTGGAGTGCCTGACATACAAGGAGAAGCTGAGAGAGTTGGGACTGTTCAGCCCCAAAAAAAGATGGTGAAGACAAGACCTTACTGCTCTCTGCAATGACCTAACAAGAAAGTGTAGTGGAGATGGAGCCAGACTCTTTTTGGAGGTGCACATGAAAGGACAACAGGCAATGGACACATGTTGAAACAAAGGAAATTCTAAATGGATGGTAAGGAAAAATTTAACGAAGAGGATAATCAAATATTGGAACCAGCTGCCTAGAGAGGCTGTGGAATCTGCATCTTTTACCATATTCAAAACCCAACTGTATAAGACCCTGAGCAACCTCATGTAAAATGACTAGGTTTTGAGAGGAGAGTTGGACCACATGACATTTAAAATCCCCTCCAGCCTAGATTATTCCATGACTCTATTTTATAATTCCATGAAATGAAAAAAAAATGTTTAATACTGTTTTTCTTATCTTCATACTTTAGAAAAGGAGCTAACAAAAGAGAGGGAAATAGTTCTTTCATGCAGTAGTGTACACACATGCCTGCCAGTGTTTTTTCTGTTATTCATCTGTTCTATTTCTTCTGCTCAAAGTTCAGTGAGACAAAGGGTTAAGCAGCTTTCCCTGCATTTTCCTCCAATGTTTATAATCCTTTATGTGCTTCAGCACTGAATACATCATGAATGTTCTCAAACAACTAAAGATCTCAGAAGTATCAAGGACAGTATTTTCACTTACCTACTCTGCTTTGGCTCCGAGATGCCCTTTAGCATGATATTTAAAGTCTATCATTATTTCCTGTTTCAGTGCAATTCATCCTCTCTTTCTATCCAGTCTGTTTTATCTTCCTCCCGTTTCCTTCTATATTTCAACCTGTTCCCCTTTCTGTCCCAGCTAAGGGATCTTCCTCTTCTCAATTTTATCATTCCTTGATTTTAGAGTAGTTCTGTAATGGCATTGTTTCATGTTCTTGTAGTGGTTTTGTCTTAGTTTCTTACAGCTTAGCTACATTTTATTATCTTCTTTTACAGTTAGTATGATCTCATCCATTTATAACTACTAAAGAGGTTTGGTGTGTATAATCTCAGCCAAGTTACAGAACCTTCACATTTGATGCTTCCCCCACCTTTTTATAGAGTTATTTTAATACCCCGACAGAGGGGGAAAATATAAGATTTTTAATTTACTAATGTCCATTTCAATTAAACTGGAAAGTTCTATACACTTACTCTTTACCTTAGTGCAGATTTTTATCTGATGTTCTCTGCAAGTAATTATTGGTTTTATCATACAACAAACTGATGTTGATGCCATATTGTGTTCAACACTAAATAGAAACTTGGTGCATTTTTTGCAGTTGAATGTCTACCTGCTACATTTATTAGAGCATTCTTGATGTTCCCCATAGTCCTTGTAAAGCAGAAAGAAATACGGTAAGAATAAACAACTTTATCTGCAGACCCACTCTGAGTTTTTTTATTACAAAAAGAGAAAAAGGTGTTCTTATATAATGCAGTAAAGAACAAAAATTAAAAGCATCAAGAGAAAAAAGCAACTTGATGAAACATGTAATCAACAACGTATAATAATGAATCATTGTATCTGGATAATAAGATATTCCTATTGTGACAATAAGGACAACACACCGTTGTGACTTTCCAAGACAACTTCAATTAGATGAATTATCAGTTGTATTTAAGATAGTCTTTTCAAGTTTGTAGTAATAAAAATATACCTATTTTTAGGTTTGTTTGCATATAGTTTTAGGCACTTCATCAAAGGATAGGAGTAGAGCTGTTGAAAAATAGAACTCTGATATTTACATATATTTACTTTTCCTTTTTTATTTAGGAATTTCTTGGAATTTTAAGATATAAACTAGAGAATCATACAGAATAATAAATCTAATTCTTCCATCTTAACATTTTTGTCAGGATCCCAAGGGGGCCTCACACAGGAAGGCAGCAAGGAAGATGCAGTTCAGACTGGGAGCCAGAACAATTACGAGGAAGCGCCGTGAAGCACACATTTGTCTTAAGACAGAACTGTGATTTATGTTTGAGGCATGAAAGAAATTGTTACAGGATGAAATGAGCAGTCATACAGTACAGATTTAGGAACATCTGGATTGTGTTTTCATTCAAATGCTCTTGACAAGTCTGTATAGCTGAATTTCTTGCTGCTGGGTAATCTGATACACAGATATGATTAGAAGTGTATAAGAATTAAACTAATTGTAACTAAGAATGAAGCAGATTTCAAAGTGTTTCTGTTTTCACAGGAGCAAACTGTTAAGCTATGTGGAAGATGGTGAGAATGATGAAATCACTTCTGGAAAAGACACATGGGAATATTTTTTAATATGCCATTAAAAACTCGCCTGCTTCCTTTAAACCAAATGGTTGTCCACCTGAACTATTAGCTATGTAAAGATGTGCCACTACACAAACTTACCTTGTCTGGGTGTTTGATGAGGGGGGCTGATGGTTCTCAGCATAGGTTACTGTGTTCAGCTATTTGCATGTTGTAAGCTCTCATCTCAACATGGAAATCAAGCCCATTTTTCACTGTCATTCTTTCCACTCTGTGCTCTAACCCTCTGAAAGCATTTCCCCCAGCGCAACTCATACCAGCCACTCACATTGTAATTATCTGAACAGCCAAAAGCCTAGTGATTTATTGGCTTTATTCTAGCTGGGATAAAATGTAAATCTGGATAATAGCTGTCATTTTCAGGTTCAGAGCTGGGAGTGTGAGATAGAGATTGATTTTTAACTGTCCATTTCCTTAGCTCAGAACATTATGCAGTGTTTCATTTTGGCTTCTGCTGAATGTCTGTCACTGCAGACACAACACCTGACCACATCAGGGTGTCTAACCTCTTTTAAAATTGTTTTGTTGTGGCACCTCCCAGAAATTTTTTATCAAAACCAATTTTCATTTGGGACTGAATGTTCTCAAGACTAGACAATATTTAATAGGTTGTAGGGGTTTTTTTTCTTTTTTCTTCCTCCTCCTCTCCCTCCACTCCACGCCCCCCCCCCCCGCCCCGCCCCAAGACACTGAAAATTTGAAAGGGCGACCAGTAGATCATAGCATTGGTCCATGGAGTTAATTATCCTACTTCTAAGTCTTGTCTTCATATCAGTACTTGTTTTATGTTCATGCTGGTTTACACATGGTAATCTCAGTTCTTGGTGGAAACCCTTTTCCTGTTTTACTACATATTAAACAGACTTCATAATGCCATACTGGTTAATTCTGTATTTGAACTGCCAATATTGAATATAGAGGATTACAGGTTGACATGATTTCTTTGCAATAGTGTATTATCCAAATTGGATTTCACATAAATAGTAGGCAACATGGAAGAAAGAAGCTGTTAATGCACTGTGTTATATTGATATCACTGATCCTTTCTATATGAGAAGTGTCAGCTAATGAACTCTTCCAGTTTTTTTCTCTGAAGAAAAATTTGCCAGAAAACAGTAATAAGGCCTCTTCATAAACAGACATCTATGAACAGTAAAGCAAATATTTCTAAAATAGCATAGGTAATACACAGTGTTCAAAGGATTGCTGTCATCTTAGTAGTTTCTGGCAAGTCCATCTTTTACTTGAATGAGAGTGAGGACTGAGTTTAATTCTTCCAAAATAAGTTCCCTGATGATAGGACATCTGTATCTCAGTCTATTTTATTTTGTTAAAACATATTAATGGAACTAGTGAGAAACTGACTCTGCAACAATGCTTACAGACTAGAAACAACCTATGATCCATCTGCAGATATTCAAAATCTGTGGTTTGTTGCAAAAAAATACAGAAATGAAGCTATGCTTGTTTTCATTTGGTTCAAAGAAACAGAAAAAAACCAAAACAATAGAGATTAGATGAAGAGTGAAAGAAGTTACAGAACTAGACCCCATCTGAAAACAAACATACATTTCTGTGAATTATTAATGGAGAAAGTAGATTTTGAAAATGAGCTTCAGTGAATGCAACCATAAAAAATCTTTTTGCAGATAATAGAAAATGTGTCTATTCTTTCCTAAGTATTTTAAATTAAATGTAATCTTTACATAATAATATGATATCTGGCCATGTTTTATGAAAGGAACAAAGCACAGCATTTATGCAAAATAAAAAGGAAAAAACCTCTCCAAAATAATAGCAAATCAGAGTATATTACCTATTTAGTAGAATTTGCCTGTAATTGACAATAGGAATACATTTTTCATAATTAAAGATTCATAGTCTCCACTGAGAGATGCTACAGTCAAAATCTATTAAATCCTTCTTCCTTTAAATCCACCCATCTTATTCCTATCTATCTCCGTTTTGCATTATGCAGTGATAATAACTGCTCCTGACAAGAAATCTGTGCAGTCAGTAGAATTTTCATTGTTACCAGTTCTTTGATGAAAATGTACATGTTTAAAAGAAAAATAATACTTCTTTAGGCTTTCAAAACAGGAATATATTTTACATAGCATCATATCAGCTCTCTTTTTAAAATAAGAATTAATTTTGTTTATCTTCAAAATACTTCTTTTTTTTAATTAAAGCCCATTTGTGTTCTGGTTTTGAATGTGGTCTGGCAAGTAACACAGTTATAATACAGTCACAGTATTAATTATTTTATTCCCCACTTACCACTAGAAGCAATTGAATTGTTAGTTATTAGGGGAATTGCTATTGTTTTAATTTGATATCATGATTATACAGAATGATGACGTGAACATTAGCAGAAGTCAGATTAGCAGAAATTCTTTCCCATTTCTTAGTGTGTGCCTTGATATGTCACGGTGACTGTTTATTGTAGTTCTTAGACACATTGAGTACCTCCTAGATGCATCTGAGTTTGGTAATTTTTTGTTTTAGGTGGAGTGGTGCTAGACCTCACTGCAGTTATGTATATCTTTATCAACAGTCCATCATTTCCTTAGGACTAAGGATGTTCTGCTGGCTGACAATTCATGTTACTCTCTGTTCACCACCTGCAGAAAATTTAAGAAAAAATAGCTTTACCTGCCAAGTACTTTTTGTCTGTGTTGTTTTGTTTATTTGTTTGTAGAAGCTTATTATGTGCAATGTAATGAAAAATTATATCCTGTTAGGGTAGGGGGAGCTGATTGTTTAGCTCTCTGCAACATAATAATGAATATTTTATGATCAGCAGCTTTAGTTCTGAGCACTGGCTCCACTCCTCTGAATCAAAGTTTTGCCTTTGCAGATTGATAATGAGTCTATGCAACTTTTCTTAAGGGTAGTCTTTGATCTTATTGAAAGAAAGGTGAAGCTATAATATTCTTAAAGTCCTTATAGAAGCTGAGAATGCCATGTATGATTTCTGTGGTGATACTGAAGAACCTCTACACATAGCTGTATGAGCCATCAGATATAAAATGAAATAGATTTTGGAAGCTGGCATCATCAACATTTCTCCACAGATTGCATCTGTGGGCGGATATGTTTTTGTCATTGAGCAGATACACTCCTTTCATACATATTTTTAGCTCTCTAGGTCTCTTCAAAAAATTCTATTTTTCAAATGTAGCTTGAGCATTTCAATTGCAAATGTGGATAAACAGATGGGATAGAAAGACTGTGGATAAGGTTTTCTAAACATATTTTTTGTGAGAATTTGCAGGTTTTCAGTCCCTTCCATTCATTTGTTAGGTGCATTACTTGATTTCAATCATACTTCACAAACGTCAGGTATAATCTGTCATGTTTTTGAAGTACTTCCTAGTCATAGACACAAAGTTATATCAATTTCTTTTTCTTAAGAAGAACATCTCCATGCTTAAATTTGAACAATCTGTTTCAAGATTGAAATCTCCTTTTAATTTTTTTAATTTTTTGTTAATAAAACAAGATAGGAATCAGTACTGCTAAAGTTTCAATCATTATGTTTAAATACTTCTTTTGCTCACCTTGACTTTTTATTTCTCCACAAATGGTGAATTAAAGTCAGTGAGGTAATTTCAATATAGAGTATTATTTAAGTCAATAAAGATGCAGGTGTCTAAATTAAGTCTTTGGAATTCTACAATATGGGAGAAAACAAATGCATCTGAAAGGTCATAAAAGGAATGTAGTAAGATGGTTTTAGCACTTTCAGGTATATGCTCTAGTTTACTAAGACCCTGACTGACATAGAAATGCAAGAATATAACTCTCTCTCTTCCCTCCTCCTCCTTCCCCTGACTCTTCCCTTCCCGCCTTTTCTTCCTCTCTTTCTTTCATTTTTCCAGTTTAATAGCAAACAGTAACTAATCTTTACTGTTGCAGCTTCATCCTAGGCTTCCCTAAAGTGTCTGAGAAAAGAGAGAAACAACACAGGAAAATGGTTTCTTCCTTGTTTTTACCAAGTTCTGTATTTTAGATTGTTAGAAATTTGAGGACACTATATATTTTAATCAGTGCTGGGTCTCTCCCAGGTGTCACACTTTACACAGTGGGTGAATACAAGGTAAAATACCCAGCCATCCCAGGAGGATCCAACATTTTCCACACATTCCATTGAAAACATGGTCTTCTTTTGTGAAATTACAAATCAGCTTCCCTCCTCATTTTTTGTCTCTCTTCAGAAAAATTCTGCCATGCTGTCTGTAAGTCCAAGTACTTCAAATCCTTTCACGTCATGATGCTAAAATCTGCTGTCTTTAAAGCTGTGCTCTTCAACAGCATTTAGTGGGTTATCAAGCACTTGTCTTAAGTGTGTACTGAATCAAAGTTAGCCTTTAAATGTGCACATCTGAGCTTAAAATACATATTAGAAATAAGTCTAAACACTTTGAGAAAGTATTTGGAGATTAGGGAAGAATAAAGGCATTTTCTTGTCAAGTCATGTTTGTATAAACTAATTGTTTATTATCAGTCACATCAAAAATGTTTGATATAGCAGTGTTTATACATTCTAGTTCACCTAAATATCTTCTAAAATTATTGTGTTTGGGGTTTGGGGAAGGTGTTGGTGAGATTTTTTGGAATTCATTTGTGGGGATTTTTTTTCGATGACTCTGTATACTTTTATTTTATGTTTTTTTTCTGGCTTATTTAGAATTACAGGATTGTATGGTTTGGAGGGGACCTCTGAAGGTCACCTGGTCCAACCTGCTGTCCAAAGCAAAGCCAACTTAGATTAGTTCTTTCAATTCCTTATTAAAGATATCACCATTAAGTCATTTCCTCCTTCCTTTTCTGTTATGCATTTCTAATATTTATATTTTTAACAGATGCCCTTCTGAGTGTTCTTCAAGATATATCAGTTTTCTTCCAGCTTCCATTTTACATGCTGCTTCTTCTCAGCAAAATCTTATTAATTTCTTGAACCTGAAGATTGAACCTGCTTTGAGTTGGTCAGAGCCAGAATTCTTTTCTTGCAGGCTTATGGTGCAGAATGAAAACTTTATCTTCCCTCAAAAACTTAGGAAAAATTCTTGTAAAAGTTAGTTGTATAATCTTTTTGCAAAGCATATAGCTATAAAACCAGTTTTAAATTGATAAACAAACAAATTCACATATTTCTTTGTAAATAATACTTCTTCGTTTAGCAAATGATTTATAAACCAACTGCCCTAGGACATTACTGTCTCATGGTAGGATACCATCCGATGACAATAGGATTTTTTTACACCAATTTTCTTCTGGTGAAGAAGTCAAAATTCAGAAATGATAAACGATATGATAACACTGAACTTTTTTTTTAGGTGACACAGGACTTTTTGTACTTGCCATAATTGTGGAGGAAACCTTGAGACAAAACAATGTCTGTAAAATATTTTCTTCACATGCAATTTCACAGATTTTTCCCCCAGTCAGTCCTAACAAAGCATTTAAGGTTTAAGGATAATATTAGTTGACATAATTTCCTACATGATACAAGACAGCATTTCTTCTGGCTTTTATAATCTTTTTTTGTACAAGCTCTAAATACCATGATAAGACTATTTTGAGGACTGGGAAAATTGATCAAGTAGGTAATTTGACCTTTCTTTCATTGCATATAATAGAATTATTATGAACGAAGAAACTCTAAATTTTTTTTTCTGCAAACTGGCATGCCATTAGGTAGAGAATTGTGAATATCTTTTAAGCATTAACCCAAATTTTAGTCTAGCATGGCAGAAACCGTAGGTCTCTAACAGCCTTCATTTACTGCCATGTAACATTTGCCTTAACATAGACCTTGAATGATAATAAACTTTGTTGTGTCCTGATGTTTCTTTGAGTCTGATTTAATAGAACTGTCATAGCTCACCAAAATAGTTTACCAAAAGTTTCAGCAGCACAATACTAGTAATTTTTGTTTGTTTCCCTGATCAAAGTACAAATAATCATATGATAGAAGTTAGGGAATTGAGGATTATATCAATCTATCAATTTCTTTACCATTTCAGGTTTGTGCGTTCCCTGAAGTACCTAATACAGTAGCAACGAGCAAATCTAGATCTAAGGAGATGATACAGGTCTGTGGGGCAACAGTGATCAGGTGTGGATACAATTCACATCTCAAAACTGAATAGTTGTTCAACACTGAAAAGAAAAAAAAAACCTCATTAAAACCAAAGAATATTATTTTCAGCAGGCTTCTTTATGTCATACAAAGTATAAAGATCAAATATCACCTTAAAGTTGAAATGACATGAAAGATTTTCTTGAAGTTAATGGCAAAACTCAGAGTGAATTCTGTAAGATTAGATTGCATGTGAAGAAAAATCCTGAGCGGAAGAAAGGAAAATAGGAATCTGAATTATCCCCTTGGTGATCTGTGTGTATGATATATTTTAGCCTGAGGAGTCAACTTAAATGGAAGAGTTAGAATAACTAATACACCAGATTTATTTTTCTGACTCCTGCTTTCCCTTAGTAGAAGCTGGACTTGTAAAATTACTTCCACTTTATGAAATATTTACTGTATTAATATTTCTTTTTACGATGATTTAGAATACACCAAAATCTTACAAAAAATGTTTACACAATAAATTACCTTGCGTTGAAAAATTTCCATTGGATGGAAACCAATTTCATATATAGTGAAAGAGAAAAAAAGTAAGTAACATCTGCTTATAACAGGAAAGTCCTGGAATTCATTTATAGATAACTGCACTCTGTCTAATCTGGGAATTTAAACAAGGATTTCTTAAAATTTGACCACTACTTATAGAATTATTATTCTGGAAAATCTCTTAATTTCATAAAATAAAGACAGAACAAGGTCTACTAACATATAATGCATTTCACATATAAGATAATGCATTTATGAACACATATTTCTAGAATATCTTAATGTCACGTCAATGATCATAACAAGTGAAGCACAGAGAATCAAAAAGTTTTATTCATGAACACATATAAATGTCTTCCCCTCCCCTGATGTTTTCATTAACTTCATATAATCTAAGTTTAACGTGAGAAAAAGTCAATTACAATTTCCAAACCTGGAAGCCTAATTTCCAGTGTTAAATACTCACCCTAGATATCTGGCAAAACTGGACTGCATCTTGAAATGTACATATCAAATCGAGTTTTAAGCGAGAAGAGTGACTGTTAGGGCCCTTCTTGACTCTTTGAAATGCAAGCTTTTAATAAAACAAAAAGGTACACATTTTAAGATTCTGTTAAGCTTTCACCTTGGGAGCTGAAATTCAATTTTATCATAAAATATGCTATTTTGTTCTTTACATCCATTATAACCCCATTGTGTGCTTAATTATAGTAAATTAGTATTATGGGTTTGTATTTGGGGTTTTTTTGGTAAAGAAACAGCCAGTAATACATAGAAGACAAAGGAAACAATCTCTACTTCTCTGAATCTTTTCTTATTTCAGCTTTCTTTTGTGCAGTCTTATAACACTATAGGGCATTCTATATTGTATGTGGGATGCTGTTACTGACGTCAAAGGGTAGTTGATGGAATTTGTCATGATTTTATAGAAAAGAAATCTGGGTTTCAGCAAATTTACCTATTTTCTCACTCTATTCTTAAGACATCAATTTACATACTTCAAACATTTTTAAATAAAGGTGTATTTACGTACGATATAAAATTAATGGCAGAAGAAAAAAAGAAATATATGTATGATATAAAAAAACCTGAAAGTCAGATGATTCTATTCATAGTAGCATTAATAGGTGATAAAAATGGTGCTTCTGAATCTCCAACCACACTGCATGACACAGGACAAGCATAGTACTGTTTTCGAGCTTCCATATCTCTGTCTGGGAAATCTTGTGGATAGGTGCTTATATGTTGTAAAGGGCATGCTCTGCTGAAGTGCATGTACTAGTCCATTACATAGACAAACAGCACAGAAACACTTTGTTGATGTGTTCTGGATAAGCTGAACCCATAACTTATGCAGAACTAATTCACTGAACGTTCAATAGATTCCAAATGATCCTGCTGGATTCAGAGAGCAAGTGCTGAAGTCTCTTAAATATGACTCTCAGAGCTCACACATATTTTTTGTCCACATGAATGTATATTATATATAGATTTCTTACCTAATGACTTTAGTTCTGATCTTCTGGGCTGAAAACTACAAGTTTATACCAGGTGCTGAGAGGATTCTTATCCCGCTGTTGATGTACTCAGCTTTCATCTTCATTACTAAAAGTTATAAAATTCAGAAGTTGGGGTATTTATAGAAAAGTTGTGTATTCTTTCCTTTTCTTTTTTCTTCTATGAATCTTGCAGAGCAGAGGCACTAATGTATAAAACCTCTCCTGATTATTTCTTTGGGCTATATGGGTAATTACAGAATAGATGAAGGAATAGTATAAAGATTGACAGAAAATCCTTAGAAGTAATCTGAGTTTGTCTGTCTTAATGTATATGCTCATTAGTAGTCTGTCCATTTTTTATGCGAAGTTTCTAGGATGACTCCAGGCTGTTCTTTGACTCATAGGGGTCCTCAGTGAACTCCAAAGTACAAACCCTTTTTTCTTCCCTGCTGCATTTTCATGACTTAGACTGTTATGTTACTGTCAAATGAAATGGCTCTTCTCTTCACCATTCGAGATGTCTAGTACTCCAAACAACTTTCTTTTTAACTTCTCCTTAACCTTAATATCTGTGACTTATGGCTATTTCTTATAGAGAAAGTATATATGCTTGTACCCATGTACCTTAGGTAGGTAACATATATTGTCGATGCATTTGTTGTTTGTTTTATATGTAAAAATAATTTTAAAAAATCACCATTTTCACATTTCTTCTCTCATTCCAGTGATGTCTCGTATGCTTGATAGCACACTATTTGCAGTGAGGGGTAGGAACCCATCTCAGTGCCGTCCCCTGTGGCATAGGACTTAATGCTGGTGTCTAATAAATAGTAACATCTAGGGCTCTGGCAAATATTGGGCTTTTTCTAGTTTTCTTGGAAAAGAAATGTTGGAGTTTATTGAATACAACATAGGAAATGCAACAGAAATAAATGCTACTCTGTGTGTGGCTATGAATGAGAACAATATCTACACCTCTATTGATAGTGTCACAGAGTTCAGAGTTAGTACTGACCACCTTAGTCATCTTGTCAACCTCCAAGGCCACCATGGATGTCATTTGTGTATTTTCATCACAGAGGAAAATGGAAAGCTGCACTGTGAATTGACTGCTCAGCTGGCAATAAGTCTGAGCTGCAAGGCATTTGGAAGTTTCACGTACAGTACTTGTGCTATTCAAAGATCCTAATATCCTATGGGCAAGAATGAAAGCTCAATGGGAAATGCACAGCAAGAAAACAGAGTGAAGG
Organism: Gavia stellata; assembly: GCF_030936135.1. Classification (NCBI taxonomy): domain Eukaryota; kingdom Metazoa; phylum Chordata; class Aves; order Gaviiformes; family Gaviidae; genus Gavia; species Gavia stellata. Next base: position 77,659,563 of record NC_082594.1, read on the forward strand.
AAACTGTATGTGACCAACAACTTGCCATCACATTTATTACCAACACACAGCTGGTTTATGCACTACACTAATGAATTAAGATTTTTGTCAAAACAAGATTTTTGTCAGAAACCCAAGGGGAAATTGAAAATTCCCAAGTATGTATCTTAGTAAAGAATCCTTTGAAAAAATGTCTTTGTTAACAAAGTAGAGAACATTTTGTTTCCCCTTACACTCACAGTTTTAACATGAGGTTTTTGAACACCGCATTGCTACGAGATATGGAAAAGTAAAATAATGTTTTTCACCAGCTTTTCATATTATAATGTTAACTTTTGTATCACCATAGCACCTAGGGGTCAAGGTCTCAGTATACACATCATTGTATAAAAACAAAGTTAAAGAAAAAGTGTCTCTATTTTAAGGGATTTGCAATAAAAGCAGAAAAACAGATGAGTATGACAGGCAATTGTTTAAGCACAGCAGCTCTGAAACAGTGTTAGGGGTTATGTAAGTTTTACACAAAAGGAAAGAAGAAAATATTTATCCAGAGAAAACATAATTAGCCTGGAAAAAATCTGTGGGATGGTATTCTGGTATTCCCAGTGAGCTTGGCAGCATAAGGTGCCAAAGGTAAATGAGTACAAGGTGATATAAAGAACCATATCAGAGAATAATTCCAGATGATGAAGGTAAAAGAGATGTTGGGTAGGTTGGGGATAATCCATGATGTGCTTGAAATTGGAGAGAAGTGGTTCGCTTGATTCAATAGAGAAGTGGAAGCCAGCAGACTGTCAAGAAGGGTGGTGCTGTCAAAGTGACAAGGTAGTGAAAGTCTCTGCAGCTTCATTTGAAATGGACAAAAACTGTGTGAGACTGCAGTTGTCACAACCAGAAGGAAAAGGATGGTTCAGTAATTGACAAGTTGACAAAAGCCAGGATGAGATTTTCAGGTATGCAGTTGGACAGAAAAGACTAATCCTTGAAGAATCAGCAAACACAGAAGTAAGGATCTGAAGAGCTTCAACTTAAGTTAAAGATATATCCAAGCAGTGGTCCAGAGTAACAAAAAGAATGATGTGATTAGAAAACATGGTAGCCAAGAAAAGGGAAGCTAGGGAAAATAATAAAAAATTAACCGTTTTCTGTAATTCTTGCTGAACATTGGTAAATGGCCATGAGAAGATTTCTGAAGTACAATGCAATTTTTTGTTCTATCTTTGTAGAACACCATTACTGGGGTCAAAGTACACAATAAAGTATCTGAATATTAACAAAATATATTTAAGAAAAATGAGCCCAGCATAATGTTTAACAGAACACAATAAAATTTCAAGTGCTTTCATTAAAATAACAGAATACTAAAAATAATCCAAGAGCCAAGTTTTCTTTTCCACTGAAATCCTTTTAGCTCCAAGACTGAAAAAAACATCAGAACCCATCTCAGAATTGGCAAAAAACGAAGTGGCATCCTTGAGGCAGTCTAATTTAGTTGGAGGTGATCACAGAAGGATAAGTGTAATTCCTACTTTCTGTTGTCTTCACTTGAAGTCTGAGGATGAAGGCAACATCTGACACTGCTATAATTTTTCTCCTAGAGTAGTAATGTGCAAGGAAGGTTCATTGTTCAAACTTTTTTTTATTAATAATTAAAAAATCATTTTCTTGATCTACAAAGAAGCAAGCAAGAAAACAACTTTTATTCATTTATATAACCTTAACAACACCCCAGTATCTCTACAGGACCATTGGCTATATTGAAATTTCTTATAGAGTTTTTCAGGTGAATTGCGGAAGCACAGAATCACAGAATGGTTGAGGTTAGAAGGTACCCTCTGGCATATCAGCCATTCCTCCCAGTTTTGTGTCATCAGCAACTTTGCTGACAATACATTCTGCCCCATCATCCAGATCATTAATGAAGATGTTAAACAGGATTAGACCCAGTATTGACCACTGGGGTATGCTGCTAGTTATTGGCCTCCAACTAAACTTCATTACATTGATCACCATTATCTGAGCTTGGCCGTTCAGTTCATTTTCAAGCCACCTCACTGTCTGCTCATTCAGCCTGTACATCAAAAGCTTGTCTATGAGTATCTTATGGGAGACAGTGTCAAAGGACTTACTGAAGTCCAGGTACACAATATCCTCTGCTGCCTGAAACTGAAACTATGAGCTGCCTGTAACTACTTTTCCTGGTCCATAAATCAGTGGGATCTTAAATCTGTTTTGCCTTTTGTGTTAATGACTGGGAATATTTTCTATACTATAAAGCCTATTTACTCACAAATTGAAGCCCTTTTCTTCTCTTTCGCTGTTACCTCATTTTGTGTTGGCAGGTGCTTCCTTAGCTGAATTTATTTCTCTTAACTGCCCACATTTCTCTTAACTGTGGCTTCTGTGGAAAACTTCTAACACAAATCCCATGCCTACAATAGCTACTGGAACATAAAATAGATATCAATTATAACTTAAGCATAAAGATACCTATTTCTAGCTTTTTATAAAATGTATAAATAAATGCATAAAATATATATGTATAAATATATAAATAAATATGGGCAAATAAAGATGTAAATGTATAAATAAATGTATAACATTTCAGTGACTGGCAGGTTTTTAAGCTCACCCTGCAGCAGGGTCTTGGTGATTTGTTTTTTACCTCCTAGTTTCAACATTCAGTTGGTAAAGAAACCAATTAAACTCTCTGGGTTGTCCCCATATTTCATTATCTTCTCCAAAAGCTTCCATGTTTTCTGTTAGACCACCCTGCCCCCTTCTATCTCCTGTTACGCTAACCATGACTTTTGTCAAGTTCAACTTAGTATCTTTGAAATTCTGTCCTCGTGGAGACAAGGAAAGTGTTGAAAAATGATCAAGTCACACATTTGATGGAAAGTAGTATTTGAAACACTAGTATGTCTAAGAAAACATAATCTGAAAATAGGTACAATTCTTCACTAGCAGTTTTTGGGAAACTTCTGTAAAATGTATCTGGAATGATACAGAGAAGATTAGCATGGCCCTTGCACAAGGATGACATGCAAATTCGTGAAGCATTCCATATTTTTATGGGCATGATGATGTTAGTTGATGGTTGGACTTGATGATCTTACAGATCTTTTCCAACCTTAGTGATTCTGTGATTCTGTGAAAATACACTTTTTGTCTGCCAGTCTGTCATCTTGTCAGAGCTTTCCCATACTCTCAGGACAGTCCAAGGGAAATATATCTCTTCTCAAGTACCATGGATTTATAAGGGTCCGTAACTCTCTGGATTCCATCTTTCTAACTTGGTGAAGCAACTACAGCACATCAGCCCAGAATGTGGCACAATGCAATGTTAAGAGCCCAGGTTAACACAATAAATAACTCTAGCTGAGCTTCCACTCTTTGTTGGTATTCCACTAATAGTCTTGGCATTCATGAAGTAAAACCTGATGGATAACCATCAAAGGAAAAGATCATTAATAAGCTGCTGATCGCTACTAATCTTGTACAAATATTCTAAATGTGTAGTTAATTACTCTGTTTAAAACAGATTGTGTCGTATGTCTGTATAGGTTTCAGTGAACATGAGCAATACAAATGCACTGTTAAACTTTCTTTTCACAGGTTCTGATCAACGGCTTGTTTACTTGCTGTATTCATTGAATTATTTTAGACTCATTCTCAGAATGTCAACTCTATGTCTATCACAGTGTCTAAGATAAATTAAAAGTGGAGTCTCCATCACTGGAGGTGTTCAAGGAACGTGTGGACATGACGCTGAGGGACATGGTTTAATGGGCATGGTGGTGTTGGGTTGATGATTGGACTTGATGATCTTACAGGTCTTTTCCAACCTTAATGATTCTGTGATTCTGTGAAAAAAAAAAAAAAGCATATGTATTAAAATCATTCACATCCTCTCCCATGTTTCTTGGTTTATTATCACTTCAAAATTGAAGGAAGTATAACTTGGTATTTGAAAATATAAAAACATAAATAAAAAAACTCTCTTTGTTATAAAGAATGCATATTTTGCATTGAATCAATATTCAGTGTATTCCTAGGCTGTTTTGTATTAATGAAATGATAATAGGTTTACTTGCTAATATCGCAAAATCCAGCGGATTCTCCCAATTGTCCACATTGTCCTGCATTGTCACTTCACAAGCAGAGCCTCTGGCAATACAAGCACTAAAATGAATTGTGCTCAAAGGCAATGTATACTTAGGTTAGGTTGACAGTTTCTCAGATTACCCAATGAGTAAATGCTATCTTACTAGTAAAAAAACAGTTTGTGTTTGCAGGACAGTATCAACGTAAACTGTAATTTAGCACTATTTAAATCAAGAGCTTTGATGTATTCTAGAGAACATATTTACTGGTTAGTGCATTTGATGATGGACATTCTTCTGCCAGTGACTATGACTCTTGATATTTTTTAGGTTCAAAGACAGAAGTACATGAGATGAAATAAATAAAATAGGTTATTGAGAAACTCAATATCGAGGAAACATAGAAATGGCTCTGGAAAGACTGTCTGATTCCAGAACTTTTCCTGCATGAATTATCAGGGTACCAACACTCTTGAGCAAGTTCAGAGCCTTAAATCAACTCTTTATGAAGACTTTATCTTAAGAAGGGAAGTTAGGCAATTAGCTGTGAAGTGTAGCCAGACAAGGTAATATTTCTGATAGAAACCAGAATGTATTCATCACTGAGATTTTAGAAAACTAAATTTCTTGTTCTCAGTGTTAAGCTTAATTTTAGATACATCTCTTCCTGAAGTGCATTTAAGTGTATCTTATTGGCAAAATCCATATTCTTCAGCCAATTGTCCTGTAATTACAGGAAACACTGCTGATATAGGCTATCCTTAGGAGTGGTGAATTGTACTTAAACAGTTGAAACAAGTTTTTTCATTAGTGGAAAGTCCATAAAGAAATCAATTTCAGTACCTAACTAACTCTGACATTAGAAAGTTTTTGTCTCCTTTTCTTTCTCTTCTCTTTTTTAAAAGTCAATCTTCATAGGATTTCTCTGAGGAATGAGAGGGAGTTCATTTTTAAAACAAAACCTCTGGTGTCTGAATTTTCCATTGTACTATAAAGGCACTTTTCCTTCTTTGGTGGTATGTCATGTGTAATGACCTATTCATTTTTAGTAGCCATTTGGAAAGTACAAAAATTACTTTTGTCTATCCTTTGGCTGAGGACTTCCCTTCCCTCATAAGTACTATACAGAAGCTGAGATATTCTCAGTTATGAAAAAAACTATTACAAATTGTTCCATATTGTCCACAATCTTCTATTGTTTATATGTTTCTCCTTAAAATATGCTAAAAATTTATGTGAATCCAATCAAAGACCTTTGGTAGTTGCAGTCATCAAGCAAAAACCCTCCCCTCAGCCCCATCTCTGTGATTCCTAGTAAGAATCCAGGGGGGGAGCGGGTGGGAAGAGAAAAAAAAAGTAACAATAATCTTCAGCAGTGCAAATAGTTTTCCAGCAAGTCATTAGTTTAAATAAGATTGCATAAATTTATGATTGCTTTAATTAACTCACATTCGTAAAATAACAGGGGTGTAACAATGCAAAATCAAATTTCATAGTTTAGTCATCTCTGACCGTAATGAATATGGACTTCAGTCATCCTGTCTGTGAGGACAAGAAAGAATGGATGAACATTATGATATAGTGCATCCTCAGATAGTTTTAGAAATGTATCACCCTTCCTCACTCCCTACTCACAGCAGAGATACATGGTTATATGCTTTGAGACAGACTAGAAAATTAAATTTAGACTATCCTTCATTTTTATTAATTTCTAGCAATGTTAATCAATAAAAAATTAACTGTTTATTCAAGGAACCTATTGGGAACTTGTGGGGCATATCCATGTTAACTTCCAGAAAAGAGCCAGGTATTTTTCTTCTTTTTTTTTCCTTTCTTTTTTTCTGACTCTTATTCTAAGACCTATAAACTACCATGAGTAACAGATTGTTATTTTTTTTTAAAAGTCCACCTATTGAATTACTAATTCCTGCATTGTGTCAGCTTGTTGCAGAAGTTCCATCGTCATTTCCAGGAAAAGATCAGGTGCATTGTATTGGTCATGTGCATGCTTCTTTTATTTTTAATAGCATCACAATAAGCCTCATTGAAAATAGACACACATTTACAGTAGAAAATCGCTATGAAAAGTGTGGGTCCAAACCAAGAAAAACTATAGCTCACATACTGAAGAAATTTTAACCAATATTACAGAAGTGGAAAAATGACATCTTATTTCTTCACAAAAATTATTTCTTCTCTGCAGTAGTATAATCTGCCTTTTTCATATAAAACAGCTCTGCCACTGGTCTTATGTTTCCTGGAGGCAGCTAATTCCCTTGACATGTCTTTTTAACAGATGATTACAATCAGAGCCCTATGTAATTCCGTAGCTGTTCTCAAAGAAGAGAGCTTAATCTAATAACTTCGTATTAAATTCTTAGTTCCTGTAGGAGTGCTTTTGAAGGATATTCAAGGTAAATAATTTCATTTTGGAACTCAGCTGCTGGTTACCTTCATATTTCCTACTGAAAATTTATTTCAGTGTAGCAGTGGATTTACTATTTGTTGCATTTTGATGTTTTCTGAATGGGAGAATTTGTGTGTGCGTATTAAATTCTCAGCAGAGACTACATGACCTGAAACAAGCTACTTTATTTCTTTTGTAAATCAAAAGAGTAACTCTTTTCTGCCTGAATATTACCTTTTAGATGAGGAAAATATTTAAATGTGCTACAGTTATTTAGTAACTCAGTGAAATGTGAAAAGGACATTTTCATAGCAAAGAATAGGTAGTTATCAAGACTTCTTAAAAACCTTTGTTTTAAGAAAAAAATAATCTTAAGTTTGCCAAAGTTTCCTATTAGACACACCAACTCTACTTACATAAAAGGATATAATGTCAAGGTTCCCAGGAGGAAAGAAATAGCTCTCTAGGAGCTAGGAACTGTACTTGCAGGAAGAATTCATACTTGTATCAAACCGTTTATAATCAGAATAGGTAGACAGGCCAAGAATGAGAGAATGAAATCATTATCATAAGAAAGCATTTTTCATAACCGAAATACTTAGTGACTTGATGATGTCCCAGAGATAATGAGATAGCTGGTTTTGGATCTTTCAGGAAATCCTAAAATTCTGAGAACTGCATTTAATTTTTTAACTGAAATATTTATATGTATATTCCTTCCTTCCTTCTCTTCTTTCTTTCTTTCTCTTTCTTTCTTTCTTTCTTTCTTTCTTTCTTCCTTTCTTCCTTTCTTCCTTTCTTCCTTTCTTCCTTTCTTCCTTCCTTTCTTTCTCCCTTTCTTTCTCCCTTTCTTCCTTCCTTTCTTCCTTTCTTCCTTTCTTTCTTCCTTTCTTCCTTTCTTCCTTCCTTCCTTCCTTCCTTCCTTCCTTCCTTCCTTCCTTCCTTCCTTCCTTCCTTCCTTTCCTTGCTTTCAGCCCCAAGTTTTCACTCTGGAATAAGAATGGATTGGCAGGAAGTGAGGACCAAGAAGCTCTGAGAGTCACTAATGGGCTAGGACCCTCGGGTCTAGGCAGCAACCCTGCCAGGAAAGGGACCAGGCAGCTCCAAAATTTTCAGAATTTATCACTGAGGGTTCTGTAGCTTTCTGCTGCAAAGTCCTACACTTCGGTCACACCCAAGTCCTGCAAGTGACACAAGGCCTTGGGACACACCAAAGTCCTACACTTGGGTCACCACAACCCCATGCGATGATACAGGCTTGGGGACAAGTGGCTGGAAAGCTGCCCCGCAGAAAAGGACCTGGGGGTGTTGATTGACAGCCAGTTGAACATAAGTGTGCCCAGGTGGCCAAGAAGGCCAACGGCATCCTGGCCTGTATCAGAAATAGTATGGCCAGCAAGACTAAAGAAGTGATCGCGCCCCTGTACTCGGTGCTGGTGAGGCCGCACCCCGAATCCTGTGTTCAGTTTTGGGCCTCTCACTACAAGAAGGACATTGAGGTACTGGAGCGTGTCCAGAGAAGGGCGACAAAGCTGGTGAGGGGTCTGGAGCACAAGTCTTATGAGGAGCTGCTGAGGGAACTGGGGTTGTTTAGCCTGGAGAAGCAGAGGCTGAGGGGAGACCTTATTGCTCTCTACAACTACCTGAAAGGAGGCTGTAGAGAGGTGGCTGGTGGTCTCTTCTCCCCAGTGACTAGTGATAGGACAAGAGAAAATGACCTCAAATTGCATCAGGGGAAGTTTAGACTGGATATTAGGAAAAACTTCTTCACTGAAAGGGTTGTCAGACACTGGAACAGGCTGCCCAGGGAGGTGGTTGAGCCCCCATCTCTGGAGGTATTTAAAAGACGTGTGGATGAGGCGCTTAGGGTCATGGTTTAGTGGTGGACTTAGCAGTGTTAGGTTAGTGGTTGGACTTGATGATCTTAAAGGTCTTTTCCAGCCTAAATGACTCTATGATTCTATGATTCTATTCTAAAATGACACCTACCATCCATGGCTCCTAGTGAGCCTGTGCAGAGATTTGTGTGCATGTGGCATCTGAGCCCCAGCCTTGTGCCCAGGGCTTCTCCCACCCTGCTCCTGAGGACTGCTGTCGCCTCACCTTGCGTCTTCCATACGCTGTCTACAGGAGCTCCCCGCAGCTGTGGACTTTCAAATGTTGGTGTGCCCCTAGTGCTGTCCTGCGACCGCTGGCTTTGAAACTGGCAAGTTCTCCAGTGACCTTGAGAAATCACACCAATCACTGCCAGAATCCCAAAATTTTGTATTCAAAATTCCCAAGAGGAAAAGTTGTTGAGGTACTGACAGTTAGTTGATGGTCACTCCTCCAGCCCTCCCTCTTTCAAGCCTTTGGCTTTGTGCAAACTTCTTTTTCCCTACTTTGGCTTGGGGAAAAAAAAAAGTAATCAGCACAAAATTTTGATTTCATGGCAAATGTTCTTCCAGTTAGGACTCATGGTCTAATTTATAGGTCAGACATTTTGTATTTCTGTGTTTATCAGTTCATTGCCCATCCAGGTGAACTTGTACTGGCTGCATGGGGGAAGAATTCTATCTGCGTCTGCAGAGAGGTTCTTCTCAGAGCTGCAGTCCTGTGGCTGCTGTTTCATGGCTCTGAACTGCCAACTGTCAAGCACACCACAGAGTACCAGAACAGGTATCCCTGGATAAACTCACCCTCCAGAAAAAGAAAGGACCATTGTATCAGACACACAACTTTAAACGTGACGAAAAGACCTGTGACAAAACAAAATTTTATTGCACATGTTATTTTTTTAAGTACTTTAAAGTAAATAAAGTTCCAGAGGACAACTGTCTTAGATAAACTAATGCTTGCTTTACAAAACACTTTTAGTGTTCAACTATTTATTTTTCTTTGTTAGCATATTTATCATCCTTCTGTTTAAATGCTTTGATGACCTTTAATCAGGTATCATTTCCACTCTAAAATGCAATCAGAATGAAAAACAGATCACTTAAATTTACTTTTAAATCATCTTTTTTTTAATCTGAGTTTCCTAATTTGAAAAATGTGAAGACTAATTTCTCACATACTTTACATGAAATATGGAGAGGTAGACTAACATTTTAAAACAGACTGTGTAACTGACCCAGCTAATCCTCTTCAGGAAAAGAGATTATGCTTTTAGACCTAAATTCTCTTTAACTATGCCAAGACAGCTAGGTTACGTTTGCTCTGTCATCACTGTGGTAGACATTATTACAATCAATGCTTGCTGTGTAGCTACAGTTGCAGAGACCTCAGAGTGGGTTACAACACTTTCCAAGAATTTGCATGTCCTGTCCAGCAGTTATATCAGTGCGCTGAGGTCTGTGCTGCCATGATGCCACTTAAGCTTCTGGCTTTATGTACAGCAGATGAGGAGATAAACTGCAGTATGGCCTTCACTGTCTTTCAGGACCTCCACCTTACAGGTACTGGACTGACAGGACTATATAATATCTTCTTTGTTTAGAAAAAAATATGAAATTAAATGTATCTTTTTAAACCACAATAATGTCATGTTGTGTTCAGGTGTCTGAGCCAGTGGGAAAAAAATCACAAAAATACCACACATAACTGCACTCTGAGAGGATTGAAATTTGTATTTGCATGCTGTATTTCCTGATACATGATCTATTTTTACCTGCCATGCTCTGCTGTGCTGTCTTGCTTTGGGACTGGTGGTCTGATGTTGGGTCTCATTATGCTGAATCCAGGAATGGAGTTACATCGGGTAAACAGAAATTAAAGGAAATCTTTAAAGATCTTCATCCTTGTTCCGATTTCATATTCTTGCCTGCTTCATGCTTTTTTTCCTTATGTATCTCTTTGAAGGACTGGTCTTTCGTTAATCTATGTTATGATCCCTGTTATAAATAAATAAGATAGATAGACACATTCTTTTAATACTTTTTTTTCCAAATTATATCATATCTATTTTAGTGTTTTGTTAGGTTTTTTTTGCTGGGGTTTTTTTTGGTGGAAAAAGGGTGCCATTGTCTTAGATTTAATGTTAAATGTTTACTCCCTTCTCAAGCCAAAAGACTGTGATCAAGGATATTCCTGACTTGCTGAATAACAGTTTGCACTAGTTCTTAACAGTACGCTCTATGTGCTAATAAAACTTGTTTTCTGACACATTTGTCAAACTGAATCTGAATTACAGCTCCAACCTGCAGACAGAGAGAGAATGCATCCTGATTCAGAACTGATGCGCAGTGGCTGAAGGTCTGAATTGTTTGCTGAGAAGACAATAAAAAGTCTGCTGATGTCAGCTACAGAAGGGTAAAAATCTCCAGTAATTCATTATTTAGGCATTAACCACTGAAAGCCTTGAAGTAACAAAGGTACATTATGAAGAGAGAGAAAAAAACATATTGTTCTGCCATGACTGTCTGTGGAAAATACATAAAGAGACTTAACAGGGAAGTGTAGTATGATTAAATAAATAGCATGAGTGTTTAAAACAATATTCAGGGAAGAAAATGTTTTTTAAAAATTAATTTTCTGTATTTTCACGAATTTTAATAACTAGAGGAACATAGAGGATTCTCACATTCTACTTAGCATTTTGAAAAAACTCTAAAGAACCCCCTCCCATTTTCAGTTATATAGCATAAGGTTCCAGATATGACAACCTGTAAATAGATTAGTCCATTTACACAAAAACCACAGCTGCCCAGTCGTTTTCATAGGTGTCAGCGTTGCATCCACTTTTGATCATCTTATCTTAGTAAACTAATGGAGGCAGAGACTCCATTACAGAGCTGGCCATGAGCAGCCACGACTTTGAATTCTACTGTAGGCCAAGGTTAATTTGCTGCTGCTGGAGCAAGAAGACAGCAGAGTAACAAGGCCTTGAATTTCAGTTATAATTGCCTCCTGAGGCTGAGCATGATATGATTGTGTTGATCTTCCTCCATCAGATCGTCAGAAGGAACAAGAAAACAGCAAAAACATCTCCTTTAAGAGGATTGGTCCTAAGCCCTGTATAACTACGGAGCAATTGTAAATAAAACTACTTGACAGTTTAATACTTTTGCTGGCAATACATTTCAGCTTTTAAAAATCAGTGAAACTATAGTAGTGGAGATTTACTACTTATCTGCTATTAAAACATTTGCTCACAAAGACCTTTTGGACTTCCATTTCTTGATAAGTAAATAAAAATCTCCCACAGAATATAATATAATTTTATTACCTTATTTCTCTGTTCCCTCTTTGGTGCCCTTAGCTTTCTTAGCCTTTGATTTATTTATTTAATTTGCTGCCTTTCATTTTCCTTCCAAAAGCATGACTTATTTGCAGTTGGGTTGCATTTTAATTTTTACCTCAGTTTATATTTATGTGTCATATATTTCTAAATAAATTAATTTTCTTCTTTTTTTTTTGTTTACTTTTTGTTTTGTTGGGGGGTTTTTTTGAGTTGTTCAGGTTTTTTTAGGATTCTGGCATTTCTAGCAGGCTGAACATCAGTATGGCTTTATGCCATGAAAGAGAGAGAAGCAGAACACCCTAAGATTAATGTATCCTATGGTATATTATTATTTAAAAGGCTGAGCCATTTCATGTAATGATGGAACTTACATTTCTACATTTTACATCTTTAACCCAGTCCTTTTCACAAGGGTCCCCATCCCTTTCTGTTTTAAAGATCCTCTGAAAACTCCATCCCATTTCCACAAAGAATGAGATTTGGATACTTAGTTCCTTCATCCTTTCATTTTGTTCTCCATGTCAAGAGATCTGGTTAGGATAATTTCATATTTTTCTTTGCTTGGCCCAACACAATTCTTGTATTTCTCTTTGATCAGGCATTTTGTGTATCCTTTACTTTGCTCTGAACCAAATCAGATTCACTAAGTAGTCTATATGGAGGAATTTGCATGTTTTTACAGTTTCTACCCCACTCCAGGTTCATCAATTCTGTTGTCACATGCAAGTTTGAGTACACTTCTTCCTGTAGCTGTTGTGTGATTTTCCCCTTAGCCATGTTTCTCCACCCTCTCCCTACACATAGAAATGGCTTTTATTTGGCTCCATTGTCTCCCTTAGCCCTGGAAAAGTGTTTTTCAGTCCTCTTTCTGATCTAATAATTTCTCAATGTTTATGTCCCTTCTGGGAATTACATGATTTCAGCCAATGGTACGCAACAAGTAATATTAAACCTATGCATTATAGAATACTTAATAGTTGAAATTCAAGACAGCATATATGTGGATGCATGGGCATATTTTTAAGGAACACAGCTTAATACTGAATGAGCAAAGCTCAGGATAAATGACTTTTCTGACAACATAAGGTTTCGATGTGTCATTTATCATAATGTACCATACCCAGCTTCCTCTCATTCGTCATGTGCCTTCTGGAGTAGTAAGTAACCTTGATACACTCTGGATATTATCTGGGTAGTTGTCCTCAGGGAGATGGCTGTGTGGGTGCTGGTGGCTGTGAATGAAAAGGGAGAAGAAAAGAGAAACGAGTCTTCTCTTACTGAGGTCAGGCTCTGACCACTGGGTTTGTCTCAAAAAAGGTGTCATGCTGTGCTGCTGTCAGACCAGACCAGACTTCCACAGATACATCACTATTTCAATTACTTTAGCTCCTCCTCAAAGTTGTTTCAGCAGCAGAAAGGGATACTTCCTACCTATCATATACCATCATGAATGCTTGACTGCTATAATTTCTGTCTGGTGTCACAAAAGAGATGGCACTCACATTTTTTTCATAGCTCCTTCCTGACTGGTGTCTTGCAAAAAAACTGGTACCGATTTACTGCTTAGACTACCCTGTTCAACATAGTCACTGTGCCACTCTGGCAACTGGGCAAGAATGAAGCTATTCAGTGGCCACGTCCCTCATATCAGGGGAGTCAAGATACTTTGTTCAAAAGTTATTGTGCTTTAACAAAAAAAGACAAATGTTTAAAAAAACAGGGAAGTCCATCAGTGCTTAACAAGCTCACCTAATCGGCAGTCGTTTCTGTGTGTTCAGGGACTGTTTTGTTTAAGGTTTTACTTCTGCTCAGATTGTGAGATGACAGCCTAAATTTCTCCTAACAGTGACAAAACCCTAGAAAACCTTTGCCATCCTTGCCATATATATTCCACAGAAATACCATCGTCCTGGTTATAGTACACCTTCTGCTGGTTTTGGCTGGGGAAGAGTTAACTTTCTTCATACCAGCTAGTATGGGGCTGTGTTTTGGATTTGGGCTAGAAACCATGTTGATAAAGCAGGGATGTTTTAGTTACTGCTGAGCAGTGCTTACACAGAGTCAAGGCCTTTTCTGCTTCTCACACCATCCCACCAGTGAGTGGGCTGGGGGTACACAAGAAGTTGGGAGGGGACACAGCCAGGACAGCTGACCCCAATTGACCAAAGGGATATTCCATGCCATATGACTTCATGCTCAGCATATAAAGCTGGGGGAAGAAGAAGGAAGTGGGGGACATTCGGAGTGATGGCATTTGTCTTCCCAAGTAACCGTTAATGCGTGATGCAGCCCTGCTTTCCTGGAGATGGCTGAACACCTGCCTGCCCATGGGAAGTGGTGAATGAATTCCTTGTTTTGCTTTGCTTGTGTGTGTGGCTTTTGCTTTACCTGTTAAACTGTCTTTATCTCAACCCATGAGTTTTCTCACTTTTAATCTTGCGATTCTCTCCCCCATCCCACCTGGGGGGAGTGAGCGAGCGGCAGTGTGGTGCTTAGTTGCCGGCTGGGCTTAAACCACGACACACCTTCAATATTACTCAGCAGTGGAAGTTCACATGGGCACTAATGAAAATTTTATACCAGCTAAAATAGTTATTTCTGTTGTGATAACTCATGCAGTAAAGTTAGAATTGATCTACTCTAACTTTAGCAATCAAAAGGTCACATTTAATCAAAGGCAGCTTCCACTGTGGTCCCATTCCTGTAGTTTCCTACTGATGTCAATGGAAAGACAAAGACATCTGCAGAAGAAACTTTATACCATCCTAAGACACCTGGTATAATTCAGGCTCCAGAGTTATATTTCCTTTAACTACAGAGGAGTCTAGGCCTAGACTAAACATTTAAGATCATATTAAGATAGCTAAAGTTAGGTAAAATAGATCCCACATATAATGAAATATGACAAATAGATAGGGAATAATGCTTTGTTCATTATTATTCATTATTTTCTCAATTTTAGTTCTATATTAAAAAGGAATTCAATTTTATATGCTGATACAATGCAGTAATGAACTGTAATTTTACTAACTGTTCAGGGGATGTAACCTGTGTCTCTGTAAATAAGTATTATAAATTAACAAGTTCCGTATAACTCATCAGTTTACTATGCAATACTTTAAATAAAGGAAAGTGTGTATGTTGATTGAATATGTTCATAGATTTTAGGATAATAGTAAATAGAAATTCTAGGAATATTTTATACTACTTTACTAAAAGATTTTGGAATAAAACCTGAACTTCTTTTAAGGCAAAAAAAAAAAGTTGCCTGTTGTTCTGACATCAATTCATCATAACACTAAAAATTTCAGCTTAATTTCCACAAGTGCATGTTAACTGAGAACGGATGTTGACCCAAAGGAGGTTTTGTCTGAGTAACACTGAAGGGCTTAATCTTAAATCTTTAATTCTTGTACCCGTAATAAACACAGTAAAAGGATCTGTACCTATATATATCTGAATAAGAAAAACAAAAGCCTAGGTGGATACTTTTCCTTGCATGTAGTGTGGCACTTCAGAAAGCAAGGTTTAACTACCTTCCTGTAAATAATTGCAATTGCTCTTTGAAAAATAGACCTATTATTACCTTACTGATATCATGGACCCATTGTGTTAGTGCTTACACATGCACACAGAACCATAGACACAGAATAAAATCTTCCCTGAAGCATTTACCATGAAGTGGTCAAATTCAGAAATCTTTATTTCAACTGCAATACGTGGTTTGATAAGAAACTTGCAAATTAAAGGCATTGACAGACTCTTGTGTGTGAACACAAGACAAGGTTATTTTTCAAAGAAAGAGGAGATGATGACAGGATATTTAATAACTTCTTCAAGATCATGCAGGAGATATATGACGGAGTTAGAGATGTCTCTGTCCTGTGCCTTGACTGCACTTACTTTTGTAAGCCTAAATTTTATCTGTTCAAAACACTTCCTTACTTCCTTGGCAATATGAACATGGGAGTAGCCATGCTAATGCACTGATTAATGATACAAGATGGTTCATCTCCTGTCAGCTGAGCTCTTTTCCTCCTATGCCAGGGGTTAGGCACCTACTCACAAGGACAGATCTTGACTGAAGTTTTGTGGATGATGGCACTGACCAGATTGTCTGTTCTATCTTTCTTCCACACTTCTGTCCTGATAGCTTTCCTTGCATTTAATTATTGACTCTGCTTTTTTTTCTGAATACTTAATTCTTCCCAGGCAGTTTAAGCCTTTTTATAGAATGCCACAGTGATTGCCATTACAGGACTGAAATATCTTTGTGGAGTTGGTTTTTGGCTTTTCTTAATCTGTTTCCAATGGTAAAAAGTCAGTATGTAAGTATTACTTTCCTCAAGGCTTCACAAAAATAAATATTAAGAGAAGAGCCACTATTATACTGATTAAAAAATATAGTATCAGAAGTAGAGAAGCTAGAAAGGTAGTAGGAAAACTCATGCAACTGCTCATAAATGTGAGCAAATACTCATATGCTAATTCACAGGTACCAAAAATATAGCTTCTTATGAGTCTTCCTAAAAAATAAAATTTAAATATAATCACAGAATCACTAAGGTTGGAAAAGACCTGTAAGATCATCAAGTCCAACCATTAACAAAAACAAAAACAAAAACAAACAAACAAACAAACAAAAAAAAAAACCAAAAAACCCCCCACAAAAAACAACACACTCCCCCTCCCCCCAAACAAAAAAACACACCACACAGCACCATGCCCATCAAGCCAGGTCCCACAATGCCGTATCCACATGCTCCTTGAATACCTCCAGGGAGGGTGACTCTACTAGCTCCCTGGGCAGCCTGTTCCAGTGTCTCACCACTCTCTCAGTAAAGAAATTTTTCCTAATATAGAGTCTGAACCTCCCCTGGTGCAACTTGAGGCCATTTCCTCTTGTCCTGTCACTAGTCACTTGGGAGAAGAGGCCAACACCCACCTCTCTGCAACCGCCTTTCAGGTAATTGTAGAGAGCGATGAGGTCTCCCCTCAGCCTCCTCTTCTCCAGACTGAACAACCCCACTTCCCTCAGCCACTGCTCATAAGACTTGTGCTCCAGACCCCTCACCAGCTTTGTCGCCCTTCTCTGGACACGCTCCAGCACCTCAATGTCCTTCTTGTAGTGAGAGGCCCAAAACTGAAGACAGTATTCGAGGTGTGGCCTCACCAGCGCCGAGTACAGGGGCACGATCACCTCCCTGCTCCTGCTGGCCACACTATTTCTGATACAGGCCAGGATGCTGTTGGCCATCTTGGCTATCTGGGCACACTGCTGGCTCATATTCAGCCGGCTGTCAATCAACACCCCCAGGTCCTTTTCTGCGGGGCAGCTTTCCAGCCACTTGTCCCCAAGCCTGTATTGTTGCATGGGGTTGTTGTGACCCAAGTGCAGGACCTGGCACTTGTTGAACCTCATCCAGTTGGCCTCGGCCCATTGATCCAGCCTGTCCAGATCCCTCTGCAGGGCCTTCCTACCCTCGAGCAGATCAACACTCCCACCCAACTTGGTGTCATCTGCAAACCTGCTGAGGGTGCACTCGATCTCCTCATCCAGATCATCGATAAATATATTAAACAAGACTGGTCCCAAAACTGAGCCGTGGGGGACTCTGCTTGTGACCGGCCGCCAACTGGATTTCACTCCATTCACCATGACTCTCTGGGCTTGGCCGTTCAGCCAGTTTTTTACCCAACAAAGAGTGCACCTGTCTAAGCCACGAGTCACCAGCTTCTCCAGGAGAATACTGTGGGGGACAGTGTGGAAGGCTTTACTGAAGTCCAGGTAGACAACGTCAACAGCCTTTCCCTCACCCACTAGGCGGGTCATGGTTCATTCATGGAAATGGTTCATAAAATTCTTCTTTGTTACCTTTGCATTAACCTTAAAATCAAAGGGAAAGATATTACAAATATTTTTGAGAATTCTTTTCATGAATTTACACTAGATATCTCCTGATATATATGATATAAGCCTCTGACTGTAGAAGGAGTTCAAATACAGTTTTGTGCAGTGTAAAACTTGGGGTGACTTCTCTTTCTGATATATATGCTCTTATTTGTATTTCATCCTGACTAGCTATTCCTGGAGAAAGGTGACTTAAAGAAGGAGCAGCAAATCTCAGAACTGCACAGCCCCTCTTCTCCTTAGGTTGCTTCCACACAGGTCTATCAATCTTTCTTTAATGACAGACACATTTCACTGAGCTGAGAATCAAATTTTGATTCTTAAATAAACGACACTATCCAGATCCAATACACGTTGCCGTTTACTCTGCCTCGCCTGTGACAGTAGGCAAGAGCCACTCTCCTTACATCTGGCCCCATTAATTCTATCCATTGTAAGAGATCTGTATAGATCAAGAGGCAAATATGCAGTTTCCCCACAGAATATCAATTAATTCATTAATTCAAGAAGGCTTATGGATATTTAATACTTTAGCACATATAAAACATAATTACTGTCAAATGTCCAAAGAGTAATTTATGAAAAAATATTCATAGCCTGAAAAGTAATAATTAGAAATCAGAAATCATTCACACAAAAACTGCAAGAAATGCCAGCTTCCCTGCTTTGGTCTGTTGTAATATTCGCATCATGCACAGAAGACACATTTAAACAAATGTTCCCTGGGTAGTAATTTGCAGATGGCACTGTAGACTCAATATGTGATTGTTTTAAATGAGAGAAAAACCTAACATTCAAGATTTAAAAAGAAATAGAAAACACCAAGGTACTCAACACCTTGTTTGCTTCAGTCTTTCCTGGTGAGAATGGCCTTCAGGAGTCACAGGCCCCTGGGATTATCATAAAGTCTGAAGCAAGAAAAACTTACCTTCAGTGGAGAAGGATCATGTTAGGGAACACAAACAGACCAGACAAACAACTCCATGACATTTGATGATATGCACCAAGGGGCACTGAAGAAGTTGACCTATGTCATTGCAAGGTTACTCTCGATTATCTTGGAAATGTCATGGTGACGGAAGGAGGTTCCTGATAACTGGAAGAAAACAAATTTCACTCTATCTTCCAGAAGTGCAAGAAGGAGGATCTGGAAAATTACAGGCATATTAGGGTCATTTCACCTCAGAAGGTGATCAAGCAAATTATCTTGTTTGTTTACAAATATATGAAGGACAACAAAATGACTGTGATTTTTAAAGGGAAAAACATACCAGACCAACTTGATAGGCTTCAACAAGGGGATAAGTATCTCAAAGCATGAGGGGAGAACAGTGGATGTTGTTTATTTGACTTTAGCAATGCTTTTGATGATGTCTGACATAACATGCTCAAAGACAAACTGATGAAGCACAGGGTAAGCTGGACAGTGAGGTGGACTGGAAACTGGCTGTGCGTAAAGGATTGTAGCAGCACAAAGTCTAGCTGGAGGCCAGCAGAGGTTGCTACTGAGGCCAATACTGTTTAACATCTTCATTAGTCATCTGGATGATGGCTTCAAGCACACCGATTGCAAATTTGCTGATCATACAAAACTGGGAGGAGCAATAGCTGATACACCAGGGTGTTTTGCTGCCTCAACAGGCTGGAGACATGGGCAAACAGGAGTCTTATGAAGTTCAACAATGAGAAATGACAAGTCCTGCCCCTGGGGAGGAACAATCCCATGCATCCGTACATGCTGTAGGCTGACTGGCTGGCAAGGAGCACTGCAGAGAGGGCCCCAGCGGTGCTGGTGGACAGAAAGGTGAATGTGTCCTTGCGTCAAAGGCAACCAACGCTATTGTGGGCTGCATTATGAAGAGCATTGCCATCAGGTTGAGGGAGAAGATACTTGCTCTCTGCTCAGCCCTGGTGAGACACATCTGGACTGCTGGGTCCAGATCTGGGCTTCCCACTATCAAAGAGACAGGAGAGAGTCCTGCCAAGGGCCACGAAGGACTAAAGGAACATCTTTCATATCAGAAGAGACTGAGAAAACCAGGATTGTTCAGCTTCAATATGAGAAAGCTCAGGCGGTATCTTATTAATGTCTATAAATACTTGACGGGAGGGAGTAAAGAAGACTGAGACTCCTCTCAGTGATGCCCACTAACAGGACAAGAGGCAATGGGCACAACTGAAATATAGAAAATTCTATTTAAATACAAAACCCCCTCTATTACTGTGAGAGTGGTCCGATCAGGTCATGTTTTCTCTGGGGCCTACATCCTTGGAGATGATCAAACCCCAGCTGGACATTACCCTCAGTAACCTGCTGTAGCTGACACTGCTCTGAGGAGGTTGGTTGGACTGGATATCTCCAGAGCTGCTTTCCAGCCTCAGTCACCCTCTAAGTCTGTGAGTCTGTGGGAGAATAACATATGCGGCACAACAGGATCAGATTTTTATTCATTCTATGCCTTTTATCATAAAACACAGTGATATGGAAGAGAAAACAGTATTTTTTGTCCTGCATGAATTTTTTGTTGGGATACAATAAGTAGTGAATATCATGCTTTTAACTGAATAACATACAATGGTATAAAAACTTAAAGAAAAGAAATAATTATCTTCTTTGCACAGTTTTTGAATAAGGCTTTTAACTCAGACAGAACTCTGAAAGTTCATCCTCTGTTTCATCTGCCAGAACCTTTCCACTGGGGTGTAGTGTAAATGATCTGATTCATCAAGTGTAGTTCCCTCTCCTGGCCTTTCCTATGCAGCATTTTAACAGCAACTTTCCATTTCCTAATGGTTCAAACTTGTACACATTTAATTTTTGTAAAAAATCTCACTTCTACCACTAGCGGATCTGTGTTAACTTCTATTGATTTTGATGATAATTTGACACATTTCAACCGTTCAGTCTCAACAATACATATTTCTGTTCTCTCTACCATGTCCATGGCAAGAGCTAGTTAATTAAAAAAAAAAAAAAAGTAAAAAAAAAAAGTATCCTTTATTTTATCTTTTTAGTTTATTTCAGGGATAATTTCAACACTAGTACCTTTCCAGAATTAGCCCTCTGTTTTAAACACTTATTTCTTTAGTTTTACAGATGTAAACCTGAATATTTTGAGTAAGCCTAGAGAAAAAAATTATCGTGTGTTCTTATCATCGTAAATGTAAAACACTTTTACTCAGTATGCTGAAGACCTGACATATGTTAACCAATTTGTCTATTAATTTTCAATAAATTGTTGACAATTCTATAATTTTGCAAAGTTATCAAAAGAGTTTCACACTTTCTTTGTGTTGTTTTCTAATCAGTAAGAATATTACTTAAAATCACTAAACATTTTCTGGTATATGACCTATACACTGTACATATGTGAGTATACCAAAATATTGTAGCTGTAGAGAGAAACTTTTCTGACAAATAATGAAGTTTCTATAGTTTCACAGACTTGATGAACAATATGGTAATTGTACTGAGCATAAGCCTTCAATCAGCTTTTGCTACCAGCTCTACTTTTAATGATTTGCCAGACA
Source organism: Gavia stellata (assembly GCF_030936135.1). Taxonomy (NCBI): domain Eukaryota; kingdom Metazoa; phylum Chordata; class Aves; order Gaviiformes; family Gaviidae; genus Gavia; species Gavia stellata. Next base: position 77,680,718 of record NC_082594.1, read on the forward strand.
CAGGCAATTAATCACTGACACTCATGTGAGAAAATATTCAGAAGGTTGCAGAAGATACCTGTAGATATACCTGTAGATGAAAAATGAAAAATCTTTTTGAATATGAGGGTATAATTAAAAATTTCCAGCTTTTTATACTTAACATTTTGTCCAAGCAAAAATAGCTCTTATTCTATCTGCAAAGGAGATTAGATTAAATAGGCTTCATTATAGCCCTGCTCAACCTTGTCCTAAACATGCAGTGTAAATCAATCAGGAGGCTTTCAGCTAGAAAACTTTATTTGAACTATAATGTAATTTACACGAGAACAATTTTATATATCATTTAGTCTAACCCTGCATGCAGCTGGTGCAGTTTCTCTCCAAATTTACTTATTTTAGGGTACATATTTAGTCATTTAACTCTTTCAGCCTATTGCTGAACAATTTCTCTATTAAAAATCATAAGGGGATGAAAAAGAGATAATAAATGGAGAAGACAATCTTAATGAAGAGGTCCATTACAAGAAATGCCATGAATACTGGGTATATCTTCAGACTGACAGTTCTGTGAATATTCATGAATGTTAGCAACAAAGACTGAAGACGAAATAGCAAGTAACGTTAATTATCAAAGTCAGTGTTCAGTGCAATGTCAGCAGCAGTAAGTGGGATTAAGATGGTTCCATCCACTCAGATATCGCTGAGCAGCCACTCAACTCTGTTGATCTAGGATTCATGCTCTTAGCCAGATTAGTGACATGAGCTGGGTTAGAAGAGGGTCCTCCTTTCTTCCCTCTTTTCCTTTTTTGTTGATGCATCTGCAGGCAGATGCTCAGGAGTGGCCACATTCCTTTTCCTCCTCACATACATAACTAATATTATAGTTCACTGCTTCTATCTGTGTAGAAGGAAAGACTTTACAAGAATTTTGAAGCAAAGAACCTGAAAAGAAACATAATGGTCTTGATTCATCCCACCTGAATTAGGCACAAAACTAAGTTAGAAGTCTGTTTGCCAAAGCCCAGTTTGTAGCAGTGGCAAGAGATAAATGGCTTTATGGAGCAACTCAGATCTAAGTGGGCTGAATAGCTCTTTAGAAATGCTGGTCTTTCATCAATGACTGTTTGCCTAGAGTCACTATAAGACTTTAAAAGGCTTTTTATTTTGTTCATTTTTCCCTAAATTGCACAGAAAAGAAAAGTAAAAAAAAGGTCTGAACTTTGATATTAAACACTGTGAACTGTAAAGGCTAAATCCAACCAGCTAGAGACAGCCCAGGATAAATGTAAATCTGCAATAGGTATCTCTTTCCTCTCTTGTCCTTTCTGCAAATGAATAACCTCTCCCTTTTTTCCTCCTTTTTATTTTTTCTTTATTCTTTTTTCTAATGTGAAAAACCAGCTTAAGCTTAGCCACAAAAGATGGTTTGAACTGCTGGTTCTTTCCCAAGACTGAAGAATTGAAGGTTTCTTTTGTTCTTACTGGATCAACTTTCTAGCATCAAATCATCAGAATCTCACTTCTGGTGACGGTAGATTCATTATCCAAAATCAGTGGTAGATGTCCTCAGGTTTCTGTCTCTTTCTACAGGCCACTGATCTTGAGCTTATTATTCCGCATGTGAAAATTCAGAAGACCAAGTTTTCATCTCACTTTGAAAGACTGAAGATGCTTAATTTGCAGTATTTTAATTGGTCATGCATGACCAAAGCTAGCTGATTAAAATGTTTCTTTAGGGTTTCCTTGAACATTCATATTAAATACATTTTGCTACTATTTTAATCCTGTATTTCAAAATGCTTAACTAATTTATCTAATGTTAATTTGAGATGCCCAGTAGTATGCAAACTAATTGGAAAGTACATTTGTAATGCTGGAGAAAATATTTTTTTTGCCTATCTTATATATGGCAGCACATTAATAAAAAGGAGGAGGAGAGCTGAAATAGGAAAGGAATAGATTATTTTTAGAAAGAAGAAAAGAATTAATTGAAACTGGGAAAGAAAATGAAACAGGTACTGGAAACGTACTGTTCAGTTGAGGGGAAAGAAAGCAAGAGCTAAAATGGGAGGTAATATAGGACTTTCTTCAGACAGCTTTTACTATTCACTGACTCCCTGTAAATTTCATTCTGGCTTTTAGCAATGAGTAGTCAACATGTTCTGAGGTAATGTCCTTCCCTTGACTTGTCAGTTAGTCAATAATTTCTTGATTTTAAATGCTTGCCAAACTGGTACATGTAGTAATGTAAATGGAAGTAAATTGAGATGAGATGTCATTCACGTTCATTTTCCAGCTTCTGCCTTGCCTTGATAAAAGGGGGAAAAAAAATAAAAGGGACAAAACCAAGGACAAATGAGTTTTAAATGCACTGTTTTGAGGCTGAAGTATGAACACTTTAAATTAAGATAAAACTATGCGTAGTTCTGAAGAAATTGGTTAAATCTTTAACCTTGTACAGTGCAGGGATGGATAAATATACAGTACATTTTTCCAAGTCTTTTTGTCAAAAATATCTGTTCCATAGTATTAACATAGTGGTAGCTGCTCATAAATATCGTGATCTCAAGTTCACATCAAGAGGCGCAATTTATGATTTAAAACTTTGCTCTTGTTCTTTCTGAGTGGGAGATGGTCTATCCTCTTACTCTGGGACACTTAAGTCCAAAAAGGAAGTATTTTTCATTATGCTACTTCTGGAAATTGGAAGACAGAACACACTTAAAAAAGCAATGTAGTTATAATAGGAACAAAGGAACCGAAGAACCTGCAGAAAAAAATGCAACTTCATAATCCTTTCTCCTAGGAATAGAGATGTGTAATTTATAATGGTGCAGCTTGATTGATAACAGATTTATCAGAGAAAGCCTTGATTGCTTATCTTTTTTTAGACTTGTAACCCAAAATACCTAATACAGGGGACAGTTTCAAAAAACAGTTGTGCTCAGCTAATGTACCTGAGGCTATGGCATCTGTTAGTTAGAATATTCAATAAGCTGAAAAGGAAGAGGGGTCTAGGAAAGCTCATTGATTTTCAGTTATCACTTCTTCCAAGCTCAGGAATGGTCCACCCCCAGGTGCAGGAAGTCATACAAAGGTGGCAGGAGGCTTGCATGGGTGAGCAAGAAGCTCCTGATTAAACTGAAATATTTTCAGACTGAAACTTTTCAAAGTTAAATGTCCTGGATACCCAAATCCAGAGATGAAAAGATGTGTGTTAATAATATGTCTTCCCTTTCCCTTCTGTCTTTCAAATTTTCACAGAAGCAGAGGAAGATGCAGAAAGAAAGGGCTAGTTTTTCTTCCACACAGGTACAACGTGGCACAGATTCATCACGCGTCTAGGCATCAGACTGATGTGCTTAAGTTGGGACTGTTATTGCCCATCTTCCTTCACCATCCAGCAGAGTATAGTGAACACTATATCTGATTCACCTGCTGACACTGCCCATTTATCTTCTTTGTCTCTACAAGCCACTTTTAGAATTACAACTCTCATAAAGTTGCCTGAAGTTAGAAGTATGCAACCAGGCTTAGCTGCCTATAACTCAATTAAGAACAGCCCTAAATCTTGATAGTTTAATGCTTTCCATTTGTTTTTATTTTAGTGATATTCTTGCCCTCATCATAAGCACATGAATGGTGCACCTGCCCCTAACTAGCAAGGTTCCCTTTAGAAAGCCGACTGGAAGAAAAACTCACTGTTTGAGAAATTAACATGTTAGGAAAGTGAACATATCTTTCAGAGAATGCTGGCATCCAGTTGGCTGCCAGAGAATTACCTAGAGCAGTGTAGAGAGGCTCTAGTAGATGAACCTGTGCACTGGATTAATGACCTGTGAGTGTTAGTAGCTCCTCAAATGCTATTGCCTGAATGACAGCAACTTTTGTAAAAGTCACCTCAGTTAAGTGACTCATATCTGCAGCATTCCAGCCTGCAACAGCTTCCATCCTCCTTTCAGATTGATTTGTAGTCTAAAATGATCAAGCTCCTTTAAAGCTTCTTTATAGAAATGTAAAGTGCATCTGAGTGCTCAGACTAGGTCAGTGCCCTCAATTGCCAAAGTTTGACGGAAAGTTAAGAGCAGATGTTGGGTAATTTTCAGCATATGTAGCAAGAAAATTGGATCTTTGGCACTAAGAAGGACAAATAAACCATTGGTGGTGTCATTAAACCTACTAATATAGACATAAATATGCATTCTACTTAGCTATAGGAGAGGAATTGCAAGACAAAATTGTAGATCAATTCTAGCGTTAATATTGCCTTGTACTACCCACAGTATCATTGCTTCAATTTTATATTATCATTCAGTTAACTAGACTCCAGCTCACAGATGCAATCACTACCTGAGGTATCTCTAAATGCTTCCTTCACAACCATCAGCTCAAACTCTTATGGAATAAATTGCTGCATCATCTTGTGGTCTTGAACCCCCTGCATAAACCATGTGCTTCTACATCACCTGAAAAAGTTGCTAGTAGGGAGAAACAGGAAATGAGCCTGTGTGTATTAAGAACCTCTTCTTTAACATCTCAGTATTGCACATAAGCTTCAGTGAAACACGGTGATGCAAGATTTAATTAATTTGATTTCCTTTACTCTCCAAAACATAATTCAGTCTTGTCTCTATCATTGATCTTAAATCATTCTCACATTCTGACAACATCAGATACTGCAGTAGTTTACAAGAACCAACATGCCTACACTGAAACTAGTGCATTTTTCTGTCATCTTTTTGCAGTTATCTTCAAGTAGCTTGACTTTCTTTGTATATTTATTTCTCTTTAACCTACCTAGATATGCAAATGACTTGATAAAAATATAAGTTCAAACTATTTCGAGTAGTTCCTAAAAGTTTTCAGTACTGTCTCCTTAACTCATTTATGAAAATCATACAATGTGGATTGATTTTCAGAGCCTTAGTACTATTTCTGACACCTCTCTCTATACATAAATCAGGCATTCTGCATGCTAGGAGCACGTCTCTATCATAAATGAATGCATTTAATATTTCCTCTGGCCTTTTTATACTCCCACCACCATCTCGAATACTTTAAATTTTATGTGAATCTCCTGGTCTGACTAGGAGATCTTAAAAAGGGAATGATTTAATCATCCTCCAAACTGACTTTTGTAATACAAATGAAATGCGCAAAATCCTTGGATGAAATGTCTAATCACACATTAGGACATGCTTTATATGATAAAGACTATTTGTTTTTTAGTGTCAGCCAAGATCTCTGAATATGATAGCAGCTTTTGGGTTGTAGGGTCCCTTCCTTTGTGAAA